>NC_089143.1:30522781-31218604 GCF_009819655.1 Sylvia atricapilla
TAAGTGTGCCACGGGCAGCTGCTGTTGAGAGAGACAGTGATCTTTGGAAGATAGCCTTTTTTATGTGCTGCAGTGGACCTAATTTGCATTTGCAAGGATAATGCAAGTTAAAAGAAAAGAATCAAAACTAATCAACTAATTCTACATGAAAAAAACTAAACACCCCAAATCTTAACACAACAAACTAAAACCAAACATGAGCTACATTGCAACAAGTCAGCCAGGATAGCAAAGGCATCATGTTCCCCTGCTGTTCACCAGCAAGAATTTGTCAGTCAGCATTCTATTCCATGGCAGCAGGTATAGCAAAGTTGAAGTATATAAATGTAGACACATGTTCCTATGTAAGTACATAGAACCACTTAAGGTTTTATATTCTGCATTAACAGTAAGTGGTGATTTGTCTTTCTCATCAGGTACTTGTCAAGGACATGTTGCATAACTCCTTCAAAAACATACTGCAATCTATTGCAATCCATCAACAGAATCCACTCATGCTGACATGATCAGATTTTTGTTTATTATTTGAGGGACGGCAATAATTTTTCAATAGAAAGATTTTATCCTCTGTAAAACTCTGGGTCATTAAATAAATACAAACCTACCCTTTTCTTCTTAGATTCTTGTAAGTTTCTTAACAATCCTAAAATGAGCAGACATGATTTTATATTGTTTGTCTCTGATGTAGCTTCTTGATCCCATAAGCCTGGGTGCAGCTGCCAAATTACACTGGTAATTGGTGTTCAGTCTTACTTCTAATTGGCATCTCATGAGACATTTCTGAAGCTATATCATCACACCTAAACCAGCAGAACTGCACTAACTACACCAGAGCAGTGCGATTCTGCACAGGCTGAGGGCTTTTTCTTTGTATTTTGTTACTCAGTGTCCTTCTCCGTCTCCTAAGGTGTATCACTGCCGATCTCTGGCTCTTGCTTTCATTGAACAAACAGCCTTACAGCGCTACCACGACTACACTCACCACCCGGCGTCCCAGCAGCTCTGCAGCCAGTGCTGAGGAATCTCAGTGCTCTCTATGGGCTCTGGTCCTTGAGTAAACACTGGCTGTGCTCTACCAAGGTGAGATCAGCTCCCTGAATGTGCTGTGCATGTCACTTCTGTGAAGTTCTGACTTGGCCAGGGCAGGGACTCCTAGCAACGATTCACATTACAGCATTTTCTTACTGCTTGTTTAATACAAAACAATCGTTCTTGACCAAATTTTCAGGAGCAGGAATCTGCAGTGAAAATTAACCTAAAAGGCTCTCTCTTACCTCAGAGATGATGGAGAAGTCACAGGTTTTGCTGTGATCCAGTGCTTGTGTGAAAGGATGAGGATAGGCAGCAAGATGCTGTAGTGTAGCTCATTACTGAAAAAGGCTCTACATAGCTTAGATTAAGAGTTTTGCAGTCACCTCATTAATGAAAGACTGTCAGTTCATTAACAAGTGCAGCTACTTAGTCTCATGAATTGGCACAAGTTTGTATCAGTGTAATCTTAACTGGTATTGGCTTCTCTGTGAATGTTTTAAGGTGGCTATGCTTCAGGTGAACAACCAGGGAAATTTATTCAGGATGCTATTCTGGAGCTCTGCTACAAGGTAAGCCTGTTTAATTGTGATTAAATGTATAATATATAAACACCGAAAAAGAGATACATGGTTTATAGTCATCAGATTATTCTGTACTTCAACGGGTAAATTAGCAGGATACTATGTTAATGGTTTATGAATAATTTTCTGTAAAGTTTAGCAACTCATTGACCCTAAATCTAGTCTTAATTTATATCAATAAATGGAGAAAATTATGACCTACCAAATGACACCATAGCATCTGTGGCCTTGTAAACATCATTGGAAAGCCAGTGAATATTTCAATCCAGTTCTTTTTATTTCATTTTTGAGTTAGTTTGTGATTTCTCTTTTTTTTTTTTTTCTTAGCACAAAAGCTTTCCAAACTGCATCATATTCTTTGCAGGTCAGCAAAATTTCAAAGAAGAATCTGTTCATTATGTTTTAAAGTCAAAAAGTATATGTGTTTATATGTGTAAACAGCACCATATGGTTAAAATGTGTTTAAAAGCTCCTGGGTAAAGGAGAAAAACATTGAAATACATTCTCTTTTGGCAGTGACCAAAAAGAATCTGTGACCAAAAATTCTGTGAATTCTATGAGTCACCCAGTTACCCTGGAAATGAAAAAAATCAAAATAAAACTATGCTACTTATTGTGGATTTCTCTGAAATTATCAAAGCTGGTACTTTATGAAAATAATTTTATGCTTCTCTGTACTTCAGCCATAGACAACTACAGAAGTTGTCAAAGGTATGTCTTCTGTTTTCAAACAGTTGAAAGATGATGCAGTCGCCCTGGTTGATGTCTTTGCTCTTCTGACTTCATTCTCAATTCTCCCATTGGTAAAGCAATGGAGAGGTAAGAAAACCCATTGTAAAATTTGTAAGTGTCATCATGAAAAAGATTATTGCCTGTAATTAACCTTAACATATTCAAGACATTTCACAAGTACAAAAGAAAAGAAAGACAATTTTTCAGTGGAAAATACTACCAGAGTAAAATTGATGTCAGCAGAAAATGAACTTTTTAATTTACTGGAGATAAGCTTTAATGGGAATCTTGTATGGTATTGCTGTAGTCTGCTGTTGTTGGCATCTGTGCACTGAACCAAAAAAGGCTTAGAGAAAGTTTTTGGGGTAGTTGCACAAAGCAAGAGTTAAGAGCATAAGAAGGCTGTACTGGATTCAGTTCACAGAATATTCTGTGACTGACAGGGATGGATGGCCAAAGAGAGCACTGTGAAACTGTGAAATAGCAAGGTGTTCTTTTCCTGATGTCTCAGCTGTTGGCAGTTTAAGAGATGTCTCGTGCCATAGGTTTCTGTTTGTATCATTCTGTTTAGTAGCACAGATGTCTCTACTCTCCATTTTTTCCATCCATTTTCAAATTCAGCTGTCATTTGTTTATAACACACCATCATTTCTACAAATCGTGAGGAAATACTTCCTATCCCAGTCCATATCTATTTACTGTCTCTAGGAGCCTTTCATTCCTCTGACAGACCTTGGTTTCCTTCTCTGGGTATTTTCTGCTTCTGCCATATCCTTTCTGAAGTGGCATAACCAGACCTACAAGCAGGATTCAGGATGTGGGTGCACCGTGGAGTGTGCTACAAAAGCTCCTGGTCCCTCTTGTCTTCTTCTAGCATATTTCAGGATCTGTGTTTTATTCCAAAGTTTCAGCAAACCAAAATTTTTGCGTACTGGGCCAAACCTACTCATCAGGGCCAAGCTGTGGGATAACTATTCTGCAGAGACCAGTGTTACAGTACAGTAGTTTGGGTTTGTGTGGATGGATGCTGTAGGCGATCCCTGGAGCCTGCCAGGATGTTTGACAGGAATGCTGCATCAAACAGACTCCATGGTTTTCAGTATTTCCTGTGACTTCTTGTCTGACGTTGCCCCTTGTTCCCATGGTGATCCAGCAATACAGAGGGCAGAACAGATGTTTCTAAGCTGACCTAAACAATGATTACTTTGTTAGCACAGTCTTTGCAAATGAGGCAGGAAAGGCTGGCTCTACCTATCCAGCCATCTCCTAAGAGGGCTGTAATCATCACTGGAAACTTTGTTTCCATTTCTATAGATTTTTGAGGATTAATTAATGCAAGAAGTCATGAGAGGGAAGCTCCAAAAGTAACTCTTCAGAGAAGGAACATGATTTGTTAGAATGTTAAAAGAGTATCTGTATTGGCCAAAAGCCCGTTTTTACACATTTTTCTGTCTAGCAGATGCTGTAGGCAGAAATATAAAATATGGTACAAGTACACAGTGATCCATTCCTAGAATAGTATCCCCTTTCTAGCAGTCACCTGGAAATTTCTTATCAGTAGCTGATAAAGCTGTCATGATGGATTTGGCTGGCTCCTCACTGGGAGGAGCTTAGCTGCCACAAATGCAGAAGCCACAGAGACTTAATAATATTAGATACTAATATTAGGAGTATAATATGTGAGAAATGCACGAAGGAATCTAAACACTTCCTCATGTACTTAGTTTTTTAGAAATTCATTGAATCATTGAGAAAATAATTTCAGTCAGTGCTGTTTAACCCATGTTCTATAGAATTCATGAAGGCTTTCTGAACTGCCTGTAAGTCTGTGATTTGCAACTGGTGTAAATATTTTCAACAGAAATTGAAAAGACTGCCAATCCCTCACTCAAAGAGAATACTTAATAAAGATCCTTGTCTCCTGGGTGTCTATTAATCTGTTTAATCCTCTATTTAATCCTCTATTCATTGCTATCTTTGCACCTTCTAAGAACCAGTGCAAACATTTTAGTAAAAATTACAATATTGTAAAGAATAGATTATCCGAGTATAAAAAAAGGTGAATTTAATTCAGGATAAGTTTATTGTATTGCAGTGGAGTGCCTTGCACCATAAGCACAGATCATAGTTGGAGCTGAGGAAAAGTTTCAATTCTTTTTATAGGCAGCTTTAAGCACTAAAAAAGAATTCAGATTTTCTTTAAAAGAAACTTTGATGATGTGGATGTAATTTCTCCATAAAAGTTTTGAAAATCTCAGCCTAAGTCTGTGAAGGTATTGCCACATTTATTTCAGGATTAATTAAAAATTGTGAGACAATACCTAATTAAAATTAGAATGGAATAAATAGTTAACATTAGCCCATGTAATCAAGGAAAAATGTATGTAATATTAAATATATTTCAATGTTATATTACGTCATCACAGATATTTAAGTCATCACAGCATCTTTTGATGAAGAAAAAAAGGCATTTCACTTTACCTCACTGACTGCTTTTACACTACATTAATGTTTGTTCCACTGTACTCTCTTACTGCTGAAAATATGTTTTCTTTCCTAGTTTTTCTGTAAAGTTATTTAAATTTTAAGCTTTTGTTAATTATGAATTGACAACTATTGCTAAAATTATACTTTTGCAAAACTTGTTTTAAATCTTCCATAAAAAAATTGCAAATTGGTAAAATGACAAATAAACAATCTGCTCTTGAGAGAAGAATTTCTTATGCTCAAATCAAAAAGTTCACTCTGGGAGAGAAGTTCTGTTACTTTCCAGAATCAAGCAAGCAAGATAACAGCAGCCATGAGTGCTTTCAGTCCTCAGGTTTGGACAGAACAAAGATTAGCTTTATATTATCTTGTTTCCAAATTTCTTCTTTTGATAGTACAACGTCTGTCAGGTTGACAGTGGAAATAATAAAGGTTACTCGTTTCCTGCTCTTATGCCAATGGAATAAATGATTTACACAGAAATCTGATGTTCACAGTACTTGAAAATTTTGTTTATTTTCTGTTTGTTCTTGCTGTACATAATTTTTCACATTTGTTATCTAAAAATTCAATCAAAATCTCATTTCAGCCAAATGGTTAACTTAATAATTTATCTTGTCCGCATTAATTCTTTTTTATTTTTTTTCACAGTTATATAAAAATAGGTGGGGAGAGATCCTTCAAGGCAACCAAGCTCTGAACAGACCTTCATGGTGGGCAGAATGTTGCCTTAATAAACCTGTTATAGGCAGGCTGAGGTCAAGATTGTAAACCAAACAACTTTTAAGAGTCTGGATGGGCCTGAGATGGATACCTTGTTACAAAACATCAGGAGGGAATTAGACCCGTATGTCCTAACACTGGAAACGGAAGAGATTTTCATTGAGAGGTGCCAATTTTTAAAATAATTTTGAAATCAAGTCCAGCTTGATCTTAGGGACTAGTAACATGATAATGACAAGAGCAAGAGTAACACGTCTGCACGCTATACATATTTACGCAATTAAATTTAAAAAAATGAAGATTTATTATAATTGCTGCTTTGCAAAGTTTATATTAAAAAAATTCCAATCAGTCTGTTGATGTTACTTTTATATTGCAGAACGTAAATAATAAAAAACATTCGCCACCAGGAATTATGAATAAGCTGACAAAGCAAAAAAAAAAAAAATTCGGACAGGCTGGACAAACACGTATTAACTATGATTATAGTGAGAGAACATTGGGGAACATCTTTCCCTCTGCTTCTCTGTCCTCATGTTGCAGAGAACCAACCTATATTGCCTTTCAGAAGAAAAAGAAAGGGAAGATGTAAGGAAAAGCATCATTTCAATGTTAAATAAAGCTGGGTATCCATCCCTGAGGCACAGGATGCCTTTGGGAGCTTGCTAGCTTCCCAGTTCTGAGGAACCAAACAGTGGCTGACTAGCATGGCAGAGTGGAAAGATGGCTCTGAATAGTGGCACGGCCTGTGTGTCTTAGCTGAGAAATGGGAAGCTGGAAAATAATCACAATGTTAGCTTCTAGCTGAAAGGAATGTTGTTTTAGTAGATACAACTTCTTAGCCAGACTGAGACCAGTCTTAAATATTAATAATTATACCACCACAAGTTCAAGGTCAATTAAAAATTATCACCCTCAACACACTTCAGTTTAAAAAAAAAGCCTGAATTCTGTGGCTGTTGTTTATAGCCCCATTGGAAAAAAAGGATAAAAGCTATCTAGTTAACTCTATTTTTTTCTTTTCAAATGAGGTGTCATACTCAGGATGTCCTAACAGGACCTCTTATTCTTCCAATTGAACTGTAGGAAAGTTTAACCTTCTTTGCTAAAAACCCAACCCCATATAAAGTATTTATTTTCTTTGAAATGTTTTGCCTCTTTAATAAAGTCCAATAGATGGCATCATCCTATGAAAAAAAAATAGATTAATACAGCTAAACACCTATCATTAGATGCTATGCATTCATGGGGTCTCATGATTATCTTTAGGAATTTTCTGTATCAATAGGGCATCCAACAGTGACTCTGAAGGAATGAGGCAGAGCTTGTTATGCCCAGTATCCAATGTGAACACCAAGAACTCTGGCAGTGAAAAAGGCAAACGGGGAAGATATGCCATGCTACATTAAATGTATTGATCTGTCAGTCCCCATTCTGTACTATCAGTGCTGATCAGCAGCATTATTTCACTGTCATACATGTGTGTGATTTCACCATCACCTCTGAGCTCTTCATAAGGGACTTGGTCTTTTCTTGCCTCCTTCCTCAACGCTGGGAAACAGCTGTGTGTAAATCGTGTATAAACTGTAAGTCTGTTTATGAGGCCTTGGTAGCCCAGAAGAAAACACAAAGGTGTTTGGCATATAGCTTAAGCCACCTTCATCCCAATAAAAAAAAAACACAGCAAAACTGTGTCACAGTAGCACAGACCTGGAAACCTGGTGAACACAAGGATACACACCAACAAATGACAGGATAAAGAGACACCCTGTAAAATATATCCCTAAGCCATTCCGGCTAATCTTGTTATGACTATTCCAGCAATAGCCAAACTCCCTGATAAAAGCTGAGCCCCTCTCTGCTGATAAGGACTGTACAAACTGGCAGGGAAAAGTGCTGTTTGTTCTGAAAATCTAACTTCAACTAGAGCAAGCACAGCAGAGGCTGCACCAGTAAGAACATGGTTATGGGCAGGCACAGTGGGATACTCAGTTAAATAGCCCAGTTATGGATTCTAAATATGAAATGGTCACACAGCCTGAAGTAAGGTTACAGTTTTATGGGACCCTTGGGTACCTGGTTCATGGAAGGAGTTACAGACCTGATCACCAAAGCTGAAATAAGTAGAAGCACTGTGAGGTCTTGGGCATTTACTCTTTAAAGAAATCCTGCATCCCCAGCCGCTGGGTGCTGGTGGCTGCTCACCAGGGCTGTTTGCAAGCTCAGTGCAGGTGTTCAGCAGCTGTCAAGCTTTACATGATGCAGCAAAGGCTGTCACTCTTTACTCTCGCACCCTATACAATGCCATAGTGCAGCCAAGGCATGCCCATTCTATGGGCCAGAGCCACCCTGCACTCAACATTATCAAAATTAGTATTTTCTGTAAGACTACCTGGATGATTGTGATCAGGTTCTTTAATCAGGTATGACTATGAATTTCTGATCTGTATTTTTAGCCAGATCTGTGTAATCAAATGAGTAAAATGTCCTTTTCCTGTGAAGTCAACAGTCAGAGGTTCCAGAGGTCTACACTCAGCTTCTCAGAGCGGGAGAATTTGTAACTTTGAACTTGCAGAGCTGCAGCATGGAAAGAGAGATGCCATGAAATTTGGCATCCAATGATCTACTAAATCATAGGGTAATAATTCAACAACTACCACAAGATGTCATTATTATATGCAGTTTCTTCCTATTTGTAGAACATTAAATAAAAGAGGCCTCTGGCAGAACAGAGAAGTCATTTCCCTCCCACTTCAAATGCCAAATAAAGTTGGACGTGTCATTTTATCTTGGTTGCGGAGCTCGGTCAAAGTCAGTCAAATAACTTCAGTCCAAAACAACTTGGCCTCAAGAATTTGTCCTTTTAAGCCACCACGTGAAGGCACCAGAAAGCTGAATCCAAGTAGGCCTGAAAGATCACCAGCACTGCTTCCCCAGTGCCCTGTGCCCTGCTCCTCTCCTGGAGAGTGACAGTTTTCTGCTTTATGACTGTCAAACCACCTACCTGCCATGGGTATTTCAAACCAGGTATTTCTGCTATGGTAAGATACTTCTGCTGATGTGACTCCAAGCAAAAAGGTTCTGACAGAAAGAATGAAATTGTTTATCTGCGCTGGAACGCTGAATGCACACGCCTTCCTTGCTGATGTGACAAGATAAATACATGAATATTTCACATCACCTTTTCAGGAGTGGTAGTTTGAGGCGGAATGCCTTGGGGGTCAGGTGGAAGCCCTGCCATATTTTACATCTGCAGTTCTGTGGATATGGATTCAGAGATGTTTGTTTTCTGCAGGAATAAGTAGACTCCTATGCTGCTATTTCTATCTAAAATCTGCTTTCCCACTGTAATAAACGATTTATCATGCATTCTGCAGGAATGCAAGTTCCTCTTCTGGTTGCCTTTGTTCATCTGTTTTCTTAATTGACTTAATGTGTTTTCAAACACAAGTGGTGACTTCATACCAGCCCATGCTACCAGCATGACCAGTCTGTCTCTTTCCTCCAGCCACAGGGACATCACAGAGGCCTGTGTGTCCTCTGGTAGCACCATACCTTCACAGACCTCAAGTGTTTTGTTATTCCCAATTCTCATTAGCCTGAGATCAGAGTGAGATCATTTTAACTCGGTTCAGTGGCCTAAGGAGCACCATAGGCAAAGGGGAGCTCGCTGCATGAGACATCCATGTGATGGTATAATCTGAGCCACACGCTGCAGCCAAGTGGGGGTCAGCTGGATCACAGCGGCTGCCCACAGCACTGCCACTGGCAACAGAAGCAGAAAGCTTCGTTCCTCTCCAAGCAAGACAAGTCACTGGTTTATGAAATACAAACAGAGCATTTCACATCAATTCCTTTCAAGGCAAAGACAGATGTAAATGCTGAGAGCAGCAGTTCTGCTGATTACCTCGCCTTGTCGTTTTCTCAAGTGTTTGCAGCCTGGTTGCATTTGTTTGGCATTACCATGGCACGAATCTCTCTTGAATAAATTTAAGTTCCATCAGAATTTCTTCACTGTGTTTGTCAAATAATAGACTAGTAAGCTAGAAGAATTCCCAGTGTATTTCCTGAAGACAGTTTACAGATTTTTACATTTTTTGTTTTGTCAGCTTTAGTGTAGAGCTTCTGCTGAGATTTGCATCAGTCTCCAAAGACCCAGTGTCATGGGGCATTAGTTGCCTTCACCTTCTCGTGTTCTTGCATGCTTCTGCCCTTCTCGACTCATTTCACTTGTCATCTTCTTTCTGCTCAGAGCTAAATACTTATTTTTGTCAACTTATAAAATATTCATCGTTACTCCTCTTTTTAAGCAAAAGGTATTTTTTAATTACATGCTCTTGCATAGAAAAAATGCTTTCATTCATAATGTCAGGTTTTTTAGAAGGGCAGTTGCCTGCAGCACATTTGACATGGAGAGATAACCAGGAGTTAGAAAACAACCTGTGGAAGGACCAACATGGTTCTGGAGCTTGTCCCGTGCCCATGACTGGGGCATGATTCATGCTTTCCACATGTGATCCATGGGCCAGGACTGGTCCAGGGCATCCAGAGGGAAGCCACCATACTGCAACTCTATTGTACAGCCTATACTGCACTTACCACCCTTACCACTCCACAGGATTTTTTGGGGCAGCCTGTCCACAAGAAATAGGCAACCATTGCCTGAGAATGAAAACTCTTGACAGTGAGTTTTTTGGGGGTTTTGAGTTTTTTGGGGGGTTTTTTGGTTGTGGGTTTTGTTTGTTTGCTTGTTTGTTTGTTTTTGGTAAAATGTAAGAATCTATAGACAGACATAATTTCCTATGGCAAAAATAAGAGCTTCAATGATGAAATTGTTTATAAAGAGGCAGAAGAAGTATTCAACAAGTTGTTCTGCTCTGTATTTATGTGCTCTTATCACTGGGATGTGATGAAATGCTTTCCAATCCCTCAGTAACCCAGAAAGCTGTTAAGCAACATATACTGTGGTAAGTAAGCACTAAAATCAGCAGAGCCATGCAACAAAAGATGGTGAAGACTTGACTGGCCTAAGCATACTCATTTCTCTTATATTTAAGAGTATCAAAGAAATTCTACCAGATTAGAGTTTGCTGTTCTACCAATATTTTAAAAGGAAGGAAAGCGACAAACTTGATTCTATGACTAAAAAACTAATGGAAAACTTGAAGGGAGATAAGTTATTAAAATAATTAGTATATAGTAACACAAAAAATATCAATCAGAAGTTTTACATAAAATACGGTTTGTCAGACAAAATTGATTTCATTCCAGGTATTCTCAAACTCTGATATTTGTATATCTGTGACAGGCAACATAGACATTTACATCTAACACACCATATTTAGTATCTCACAACACCAAGATTAAAAAAAATCAGCATTCTGTTTATCAGCAAACACACTTGAATTGAGTTAGGAGCTTCATGTCTGACAGGATCTGACAGGAAGCTATCAGTGGAGAATCATTCTCTGTGCCTTAGGGATGTTGTTAAGGATAATCCTAGACCTACCACTGCTTATTATATTCCTCAGTGAGCTGGAAATAATTTTAAAATCTCTGCTATTAAAACGTGCAGAATTGGTGGACTGGTAAATTAGGTGAGAACAGATATAATCTGAAGTGCTTAATAAGTTTAAACCAGACTTGTTTTTCCGACCTAAGTATGCAACATCTTCAAAAGTGAAGGGGTAAGGAGAGATTTTGTCATCCTAGGCCAGACAGAGCTGAGGGAAGGTGAGTGCTTTACTCTCCACACTGGCTGATTGCTCTCATTAAAGACTGCCCTCAACTGATGTATTTGGGAGAGAACTGAAATTTTTCTAAAGGCCACAGGAGTGTCACGGGAAGAGTAAGAAAATGTGAGATCATTATAACCTTAATATGATCAGAGAATTGATTCTTGTCCAGTCCTCCTGTTTAAAAAGCCAGCTCCAATTGCCATCCTGCCTAGAAAATGGAAAATGTATTGTGTATGAATATTCATCTGTGCTTGCAGAAACCATATGCTAAACTCCTGCTTTCCTTACAGGACACAAAATTACAGAAAGGAGCAAAAATACTGAATTCAAAGCTGGACAAAATTGTGGTACAACAGGAAACTGAACAAACTCAATGTTTAGCACATCAAAGAGGAGCATAAAATTTGGAGCAATTGCAGTATTGTAGGCTTCTCCAAAGTAGAGAAAAATGTGGTATGTCAAAACAAATATAATTGGTGTCTGATCACTGGGGAGAGATTTAAGAGTATGGTGTACTTTGAAGGAAGGTTTGTGCATATACACATTATTTGTGATGACCAAACCGTGGTCTATGCTGTACCAAGATCCTTTAAATCAGAACAGCTGGTGCCATATGAACTGCCCTCCAAAAACATACTTGTCTGAGTGTCATTAAATAATGATTTTTTTTCTAAGCCCACACAAACACTTGGCTTTTTCCATCCAGTTTATCAATGATGAGTGTTTGCAAAGTCCAGAACTGAGCACTGGCTGTGTTTCACTAGTGTGAGGGAGAAGCCAGGAAAAACATATCTCCTGGGGAGTATTCCCAGCTGTAAGTTTATTTTTGACACATATAAGATGGAATTGGGTTTCTATGCTTGTTTTGATCTCCTTACAAATTCTTATTAAAGGGATGTCTTCCAGCCCTGCAGAATTGCATATCCTGTTCCAGTCCTAAATCTGTGGGTGAGTCCTGCAGCCAGAAGTGTGGGGCAGTGGGACAAACACACAAGTGCCTCAGACACTCAGCGAGCAGCAGCCCAGTTCTTTGCTCAATACATAAATATTTGCATGGTTGAACTATGCTCCACGGCAGATGAAAACCATGTACTTTTTTCACAGCCATCAGTTGCACTCAGTGTTGTTCATCCAAGGCACAGCCCATGGGCACAGATCCAGCCAGAGCCACTCTTTGCTCTCACGGCTGGGCTCTGTTCCCGGGTGGCTTGTGACAGTCACCAGGTGATCCTTTGGAGGTGGTGCAGGGCTGTCCTGCTGTATTCTCCTGCAGCTGAAGGAACAGGTTCTTGGCCTGCACAACCCATCATGGTTACAGAGAGAACATGTCTTCAGGGATTTTCCCTCTATCTTTTTGGATCACTTTTTGCTTTGGGTTTAATTCTGGTTCTTTTGATGGGGAGGGACAATTAAAAAAATTTCACCTTTCTAATGACCAGATTGTCTGTTTTGACAATTAGGCAATAGGCACGGAATTGCTTAGCTATGTTATGGTTTCTCCTCCTCAGTGTCCAAATTTATGATGTCTTCTCATTAGACTTCAGCTGTGAGGACAGTTTAACAGCAGAAGTTGGAGCACTTGCAGTTTTATTTCTGTTGCCAGGCTCCCTGTTCATTGTGGGAGGGTTCCATATGCAACCAGATATGGTTTTCCTCTGTGTTAAGAAATAGTCCTGGCAGTAAACTGTTCGAGTCATCTTTCTGTTTGCTTGACTTCTCCCATAATAATATTGTTCAAAACTTGATTCACCCACTAATCTCACAAGACAGCATTTCAGATGTTTAAAGAAAAAAAAATCTTTTCTTGTCTTTTCTTTTTTTTTTCATTCTGACTGAGGAAAGCTCGGAGTCAAAAGCCTCATGCTTTATTTTGCTTTAATTGGGTAGAAAGCCAAAAACTTCTACAGAAAGGCACATTCCTTAGAAGGTGAATCAGCAACATGATTGATTACAGCTTGTTTTAGTAGGGAGGAATATGGTGGCATCACCATTAGTAATCAGGTGTGTCTCACCACTTCTCAGAACCATCATTTCACCTCTGTGAATTCACTCGTATATTCTAATTCCCATTCAGGGATGGAACCAAGATAAACAATTAGGAGGTCCAATAAAGACTCACTCATAGATGTTTCCACATCATAGGAAATCAAGCAACTCATTAGATGGTCAAGTGCTGTTCTTCAAGACAAGATTAATGATAATCCTGGTTAGTCCTGAAATCTCACATTTTCTTCAATATAGATCAAATATTAAATTGCAGTTAACTTCCTGGAACAGGCAGGCATAGATCTTGTTTTAGAAATCTAACACTTTTTCATCACATGTTTTTGTAGATTCTTGGTGGACTTGTAATGCATGAGAGAGGAAATCACAGCCTGGGGTCTCACCATCCTAAATGATGTACATAAATAGATCTCCAAAACACTGCAATTTAAAGACAAGAAATCATGCACTTTGAACAAATCAACATGTCAGTACTGGCTAGCACTATGTGCAGCAATCTCAATGCTCCATTTGCCATTTTTAGCCAAAATTTCCTGAGGCTTTTCTAATTTAGAAAAGAAGCTTATGTGAAAAGTGGTAGCCAGTGCTCAGCATCCAGGATAGCATCATGGAGGCTGGAGTAAATATCCTGTCAGTGAATAAAAGATTTCAAATTTAGGATTACACTATGAGGAGTCCTGAGAGTGAAGACCAAGGGTTTACACTTAATGTAGGAATGAAGTCAGTGGAGAGACAAAGAAAGCAAGGGACAGTGCCAAGTCCTGTGCTAAGAGAAAGTGCAAATAATGTCTTGTATTTGGCATGGAAATGATAAGGACAGAGGTGCATGTTCCAAGGACAGAGAATTAGAAATAATGGGTACATAGTTCTCTAAGTATGTTTTGCTGTTTTAGAAGGAAGTCAATAGTTTTTACAGAGAACTCAGAAGAGTTTTCAAGTCTAGAGACAGTTACGACATAAAAACAGGACTGGCTGATGGTGAGCTTTCATCCACATTGCAAATCTCTCCTTAAACCACTACTTTAAGTAATTACATCTGTTAAAATTTTTATTCAGTTATTTTTTGCTTCCATGTGTATCTAGGCAACACCTGGAATAATATTATTTTCTAGAAACTTCTAAAATCCAGTGGTTCACTGCAACATGTTGCAACATTTCCAAATACAAATTTCATACACACACAGACACATACTTATTTACGAAACTCAACCCACACATGTGTGTTCAGAAAAAAAAAAAAAAACAATTTAGGCAGGCCTATGCAAATAATTATCTTTCTGGGTTCTACTTCTTTCGGTCAGAATTCAGCCAGAAGTAAATGTCTAAATCTAGGTTAGTGTATATATATATATTTTTTTAAGAGTCATAACATTATCACAGTAATCATCTCCTTCTGAAAGTGTAATGAATGGCAAAGAAATAATAAGGAGCTATTTGTAACATGGCATATTAATTAGAATAATAATAAAAGTTAATAGGAGTGTTATATCAAGGGTTACACTGTAAAATGTGGGAGAAGGAATTCTGTTATTACACTCAAGAAGTACAGCAGAACTGTGAGCATACTTTACACTGTAAGTTCACACAAAAAAAAAATAATTCAGTATATCTAATTTTTGTAATTAAGTTGCAGTTATATTTTTGAGTCACATAGGGGAATTCCTGTTGTTTTTTCAAATGCAGCTTACAGAAGATATTACCACTTTAATTACCTCAAGATGTTTAGAGACATTTCCTCTTAATTAAAAATCAGAGAACCTAATGGCAGTGGTATGCCTAGGAGCCCAGGGAAATCATTTGTTGATCTGTGGTTGCTATGAAGCTGTTGAGAGCTATAGATTGTCTGTAGATTAACATATAGCTATGTAAACTATAAATGGTTAGAGAAGCTTGAAGGTTTCATGCAAACTCCATGTCAACACAAACACCCTCTCTGATTACTGAGGCAATAAAATGTGTTTTAAATTATTTCACTGTACTCTTTCCACACTTGAAAGGCAAACTGTGCCTAAACCTATTCCTTGAATTTGTGACCTATGCAAACTCTGCCACGTCTCATGCTGGTTTTGGTCTGTGTCTATGGCACAGCAAGTAAGTCAGGGGTAAAACCACGCCAAAAACACCCCAAACCAAGAGTGAATAGTCTACAGTAAGCAGTGGTCTCTGAGCCAGAGGCTTTCAGCTCATGAAGCAGAAAGAAGAAGCAATAGGCAATGCCCTGTGCATAGGAAGCTGCTTCCACAGCACCTGGGGCATGCACTAGCTGCTCCAGTGCCTCAGGAACCTGTGCGCAGGAGACCCAAGGGAACAGCTCCATCCAAGTGTCCCCTACCTGGGCCATAGCATAGGACAGGCCATGCTGGGGAGTCACCTGGACTCACAGTTTGAGAAATGCCTTGTTGCTTTGTCTTGAAACGTCATGAGGTATTGAGTAACACTGATCAATTCTGTCAAAGATCACAGGTATGGGTCACACCTGAGCAGCGTTTTGTAAGAGTCACGAGAGGAGCACTGGGAAGATGGGCTGTGGTCTAGCCTGGCACCAAGCCTGAGCTTAAGGCACAGCCTGAACCCAGCTCCCCAGCCCTGTGGCTGGACAGCACCTGCCCTTCCCCAGCAGTGCAGACAAGCAGAGCATCTGCACAACATGAAACATTTCAGGTTTCTGGCTGAAACATCTGCGTGTCACTCCACAAACACAGGTCACCATGGGCCACCGAATTGCCAAGACAGCCTGTGATTCAAGAGCAGGACATGCCAAAAGCAGAGGAAGAATGTAGGTGAAAAACTTTTTTATTTACAACATAGTGTGACCAGAAGCATGTTTATAATTGCTTTTAATTGTTTACAAGGCAAAGTAACAACTGACACAGCTGTTTCCTCCTCCCACCAGTCAAATTCCTTTTTTTCCTTGTTGCTATTTCAACATTTTGGTTATTTTGATGAAATACATTTTTTACCATATTGCTTTACTGTCTCCCTTGTTTTGCCTCAAGATTTAAAGATGCTGTGAAATGTCTTAATGTGGGTGATGTGGCATGTGTACCATGACATCTTCCTCAATAGGGATTTATAGATGGAATATGTCCTTTCCAGGAAGCTCTGCAAAACACAGGAAGAAAGCTCTGTTTAAAGCTGCCACTTTGTGAAACTAAGCAATGTCCTCCAAGAACATTACACCAGAGGGTCTGTATGATGAAGCAAAGTCCTGCCTTGCCTATCACCTCTCTTAAAAATAGTCTTATCTCCAGGAAACAACATCTCAGAAATCACCATCCATCTGTTGCCAGCTGGCATTTTTTGACCCAATAGAAGAGCCAGAAGACAGACACAAGGGCTGAAAATCAAGATTTTTGATCTGTGCTCAATTTAGGTTCAATTTGAGCAGATATTAGGGGGGGGGGTTCTTTTTTAATTTCCCACAAACGATTCCTCAGAAAATCAGCTGCAGAAGAAGTGCTATTCCAGAAACTATGTTCCAGAATCCTCCCACTCCCTTGAAACTGCCTTACTGCTATGTCACAGGATCTCCAGGGTTTTACATCCAGGTGAAATGTGAACATGAGAGAAGGTTGTTCAGCCCTTTTCTTCCCGCTTCCCTCCATCAGTTGTATACTCCCATCTGTCTGTAAGCTCATATTCCTGTCCCACAGCAATGTAGAGGGCAAGGCTGCATCCATCATTGTCAGTGGTCCATACTGGTGAGCCACAGGCTCATGCAGCTTGGCTCTAGCCTTTCTTGCAGCAAGATTTCTTCTGCTGGAACCTTAATCCACCCTGTCACACCCCACTTCAAACCTTTAAATGCCCAACACGAGGCATTTGTATTCAAAGTCACATAATGAGGTGGCTCTGTGGGAGCACTATGCCACAGAGCAGGTGACAAGCACACCTATGAGCCTCCCTAGTCACAGGGGACCAAGAAATCACACCATGTGATGATAAAAGGACATCACAGAAGGTTTGCAGTGCTGCACTGAGGTTTTCTGAGATGCACTGACCAGGACACTCTGAGTGTGTCAGCCTGGATTCCTGTGCTGAATCTGTATTCTGTTTCAGGAGTTCTCATGCCTGACCTATATGAAATAGAAAAGCAAGAAATTCAGTCACCATAGGGTTAGCAGATGCCACAAAACCATTGGGAGGCAGGTAGTGACACCCTTCAGCTACTAGCCCAGAGGCTTGAGTATGTGACAGCAGGTACAACACACTTGGCATTGTCTTGGTTTATTTTCCATGAAAGCAGGTCCTCTTTTCAAGATGATGTGATGCTCTCAACCTCTCCTCTGTGCCTCCAAGCCAAGCCCAGGGTTCCCACAGTTTCCTTCTTGTCCCACAACATTCTACCTGTTTCCCCAATTTTCCTCTGCTCCATTATGTCCCCTATTGTCCTCCCCAAAAACACTGATGTCTGACATTCACTCCGTTCTTGTGCCACTCTTAGTGCCACTGTAGGTTTTGACACAAATTTTGAATCATATAACATACTGAAAATCCTCCTTTGACTCAAGTGCATTTACAGCCAGAGGCTCCTTTTTCCCTTTCCTGGCTCAGGGCTTTTGCCAGTGGGACAATTAACATTGCCACGGGTGTGGCATTGTCCCCTTGAGTCAGAGGGTATGAGGTGGCCTGTGGCCTTCTCCCCTGCCTGGCAGGTGAGCATTCACCTTTCTGCAGCTCAGCTCCTCCCTGGGCACCGTGTTTGAAATGGTTTCCCCAAATCACCAAAGACAATGGTAGAATCGCCCTGTACACATAAATTAATAATAATGCAGCCTGTGAAAAAACCATTGCCATTTTTCTTTCCACTTCCACCCCTTGTGGGCAGCTAGCAAAGGCAGGACCTCCCAAATGTCCCTCTGCAAGCATTGAGCACCCCTTATCCTGTTACAGATCTTCTTCATATTAGAAGTTCTACAAGCACATTTATCTGAATTATGTGCTCACATTTGAAAAATCTAGGCACTCACAAGTTACATGTCTGTACTGAATTGCAGTGGAAGCATTACCATCACAAGAGGGGTTTTTCAGCATCTTAAAGGAGCTGATGACCTGGGCTAAGAATATATAAATTGATAGTTTCTATGGCAAGATGCTTTTTTATCCAAGATAAAGGTCAAGAACATCTGGAAGATATAATGGATGTGTTCTATAGAGACTACATCAACTATCTTGCTGCCAAAATCTACTATAAACAGGCACAAAGGGCCAATCTGCTGATTTTCCTAGCTGTCACTGGTTTATTTAAGGGGCTAAATCAGTTTTCAATTATTCTGTTAAGAAAAAATGAAACCTATTGTTTCGGCTCTGTGCCATATTACCATTGCTGCATGCTATGATTCTTGAAGTTTTGAAAAACTCTATTTCTATTCTACTTATCTGCTTGGACTGTACATAATTATTAAATGGTACCTAAAATCTTTTAGCCATTTCACACAACAAATTAAACATCTTTATGAAATAATAATAGCAAGAAATCTGCTTAAAGATGGAAAACCATTCGCTGTCCCAATCCAAAACTGTCCAATGCACCTTTTAAATGTACCAATATTCATTTTTACTTTATTTTCAAAGTGCTAAACAAACTCACTTCAATCACATTACTCAAAACTGCCTGGCATAACTATGGGTCAAAAATGCAAGAGCACAACTATAAGCAGGTGTATGTATTGTGAACAAGAGAGGTGCAGGACCTGGTGATAGGAGGCACGATGCAGACAGGTGCATCTAAAGCCCTGCTTCTCTCTGCAGCTAGTAAGTCCAATTCAGGATGGTGATGAACACCCAGGAGAGTGCAGAGTCCACAGCCCCTCTCTGTGGGTAAGGCTGAGCTTTTATAACCATGCTGCCAGCAAGGAGGTGACTAATTCAGAGAAGGTGAGGACAGCATCGAGCTCCCTTCTCAGCATGACCTGCACTTCCCTGGGATGTTCTTCACCATTTTCTTCTGACTGGAGCAAGTTGAAACCAGCCCTGGATGCATCTCAAGGTGTCAGAAGCAAAGCTACAGCTCAGCAGTAGATGTTTGGTCTTGGTATGTGGCTCCCAGCTCCTTCTGTGCTCCACAAAGCCCCCAGCACAAAAACTTATGTGATGTCCTTGGCCGAAGCTGAGAAGGAGGAGTGTGAACTGAACAACTGCACCACAGCCACAGTGACCAGGGCCTCTGATCAGGGCCTCTCCAGTTACTGCACCTGACAGTGCTTTCAGTTTATATTCGCCACACTGGATACTTTCTGTGTTTAAAAGGAAAATTAGTCTAATATTGGGTTGTCCATTTCATTAGAAACCTTAATCGCTGCTTGAGAGCTTAAATTAGCAAAGAGGTATTAAATGCAGAGAAGTATTACAATGGCTGGACTTGTAGCAGCTAGTTTGAATGGACAGGCAGGAAGTGAAGCATCAGAGGTTGTTTTCTGTCTTCACTCCTGGAATCAGAGGAAGTGAGAAATTGCCATTGCTGTTGCTCCTTTTGCACAAGCAATCTTATTCTTTAGAGAGCTTAAGGAAAGAAATAGACATAAAGAAGTAGAGAAATGAAGAGTCAAACAAACTTTTACTTGTCATTTACTCCACTAATTATATGACGACACAACATTTGGGGATAGAGATGCACTACAGAGAGTTTGTTAGGGATTTTTGCTAGGGATTCATAGCACTTAGCTGTGCACTAGCTGCCTTCAAACTTACTTGCTCATGGTCTAAACTAAGTTCTAGAGTGCTCGCTCCCTAATTTGGGCCTTAAAAGACTTTTCTTTATCCCCGAACTAAATTGCTTAATCAGCCTTGTAGATATAGAGAAAGCATGAACACACTGAGAAAAGATAGATAGATAGATAGATAGATAGATAGATAGATAGATAGATAGATAGATAGATAGATAAGGAACAAGTTTTCTACCAATACTGGCCAACATCTCTCTAGTTCTTGGTTACACTTTGCTAAAGCAGGACAAATTGGACATGTACAGTATGTTTATAAAAATCTTTTTCTGCTCTTATCCTTTTTTGTTGACTGGGTCAAGTCAAACACTCGTGAAAAAAGATGATTCAACTCCTCTATTTACATGGAACTTCTGTAGCTCACCAGAGGTGGAGGACAATTAAATGCTTGTCTTATGAGGTCATTCATGAAGGATGATTTGTTTTCCTGGAAACCCTGTGCTATTGGAAGTGATAAGGTCTGAAGAAACTCCAGGACAAAGGGGGAGACTGCTCCAGCATATAATGGGAGAGGCTCTGATGAGTCAGCACTTCTGAGACAACAGAAAACCAGACCACAACCATGATGCTGACAGGGACCTGTTTGAGTAGCAGGTGCACGTTAGTCAGCATCTACCAGGAACATTCACAAATGCAGTCCCCAGTGTACTTCTCTGGGCACAACCCCAGATCTTGAAAAACTTGAAAATGCTGATTCTGAGACTGGAAACACACTTGTCTTCCTCAAATACAAGTCAGGCAAGCTGTGAGGAAGACTTGGGCTCAGTCTGCAAGCTGGGCATTGGCCAAAGGGGTGGAGAGAGACCTGTTGGAGAAATAGAAGATTTGATCACAGATTTTTGCTCTGCAGATAGTATCTGTGTGAGAAAATCTCTGATACAATCTGTGATATTTCACCAAGTGATGAGCCAAGCAGCCCCCACCTAGACCTACATTCAGCAGGGGATTGATGTCTGAAACAGCTTTTCCTGGCCTTAGATATCTGTTGAAGGTGAAGCTGAGGTGATCATCTAGAATACCCTTATAATCACCAAATAGAAACAGAGTCTTGCAGTGTACAGTCCATAACAGCTGTTTCTGAGGTATATGGTGGGATGAGATGAACAACGTTTTCTGCAGACAATAAAAAGTTACTTGTTTCCTGACTGTAATATTTGTTAGGGCACATACCTGTAGGTCTATTTCACATCTCCCCAGATCTGCTGCACTTTCACCCAGCCAGCTCTGGTGAGATCCAGAAACAAGCCTATGAGTATCTACATACAGCATCTGCCATTACCAGCCATCACAAGATGAAGAGAGAAGGAAGAGTACCCTACTGATGGAGTGAGGGAGAAAGAAGAGTATCCCACTGATGGAGTGATGGTCTCTCTCCTCCTGAAGCACTGCTACTGAGAAGTATGACCATGAATAAGAGAGCGAGAAAGAGGACAAGAACCATGACATTTTAGATGAGGTAATTTTTGTATCTCAATAAATGAAACTTTAGCCAACAACTAAGATTGTTTGGATGGGGGATATTTATTTATTTAAGTCCTACACTGGGTATTAGACACATCAGTCAAACTGCAAATTCTATTGGAAACATCCTGTTTATCCGGAGTCTAACACAAGAGGGATGAAGCTCTTCCTCTTTAAGCTCAGCCCCACTCAGACAGGAGCCATGCCCAGCAATGCCTCATTATTTATAGGAATTTAACAGGCAGGTGAAAATAGGTGAGAAAAATTTAGGAACAATTAATACAAATCAAAATAATATTTTGACCTTTTCCTTAGACAACAAAAAAAGCAAGAATTAAGCAAGAATTTTCAAAATTTAGCAACCCAGGGCAGACTGGCTTATTCTTTAGAAGTGCTGAAAAGAGAAATCTCTAAGCTATAGAAATGCTCTTAAATTCACTGGGGTCAGCAGAGATGGCAAAAGGTAGAGAATCATCCTAACAGAGAGCAAAGGTGCCTCAGTTTAAGAGCTGAAAAAAATAGCCAGTACTCCAGATGGGAAGCAAATTGAAAATCATCCTTTGTTTATATTTATTTATTCAATTTTATGGTGTCCTTGGTTGCCCAGAGGAGCTACTGAGAGTATTTTCTACTGTGCTGTTAGTTAGAGTTAGGTTACACACACTTTTAGAAATTCAGCTGTCTGCCACTAATGAATTGTTCAGTGTAGCTTGAGGGTAATGATGCAATTAGCAAATGTAAGCCAAATCTGTCCCAGGTGAAACTCCACTGATGTCAGTGGCCTTATTTGGGATGATGTGCTTATTCCAGTGTGTGTGTAGTGACAGTATGTAAAAAGAAGGGTCTTGAAAAAGGACTTAGATGGATTTCATTTGTCTTTTCCGATACTAATCCTGCATTACATTGAATAAAATGTCAAAACACAACATTTGCATTGACGCAGCAGTGCATTTCTGTGGGTGGACTCACAGGCTAAGTGCATTAATGCAGAAACCTGATCCAGAGGCTGACATCCCTGCCCATGTTGGGGAGGAGAGTTGGGATAAGATGATCTTTAAGGCCCCTCCCAAACCAAACTATTCCATGATTTATGATTCTGTGATTCTAAGTTTAGCAATTATTTTATATTTTCAATAGTGTCCTTTAAAATTCTATCCATAAACATGTAAAATAACAGTTTTTCCATTCCCTGAAGACATGCTGCCTTTTTGAATTTGCAAAAGCAAAATAAATACTTAAAGTTTTTATCCCTGGCTGTTCAGGACTGAATTTGCTTCAGAGGAGACCACAGTAAGTGCATAGCAGACAAAATAAGGGTGAATTTTGCTTTCACTTCCCTCCTGATTAGGACACTGTGAAACACAAAGCAATAACCTTTCCTTGGCCAAAACACTTTGAAAGTCTGTTCCACCAACTGAAGATATATTGTATTGCAGTGAAGTTACCAGGGCTTCATGACTGCTGCCCTGATAACTAAGAAACAAAATAAAGATCAAAACTTTATCAAGAAAGCAAAAAAAAAATCAAGAAAGCACAAACCAGCCATTTCACCCAGGTTGTACAGGAAGTCTGTGTCAGAGCTCCCAAATCACTCTGATTCAGGGTTACTCAATTATTTTTTCTGGACTTGGCTGGAAAATTGTGTTATTGTGCCCTTGGTAGGAAGCAAAGCCTTGATGCAGATCTCCTCAGCCAGAAAGCCTCTCCAAGCTGTGTGAAGCACTGGCCTGCATTAGCATGGGAGACATCAACATCTGTGACTGACAAAATCCATGTGAATCATGAGCCTGATCAAGATTTTGTCCAGAAATCATCAGTCCTGGTTGGTGTCTTAAATAAAGAGCCATCCTTCCTCCTATTGCTTTTGAAACAATGAGGGCAAATTTACGGCTAGCAGGATAGTCCACTTAATAGTAACATAAAGAGTACAACCTACAGTCCTCAGTTTTATCTCTGAAAAAAGCAGTGCTTTTTAATGGATCTGCTTAAGTGTGACCTCTTAAATGATCTCTGCTAGTGGGTTGTAGCAACAGTTCCCCAGCTGTGCTGTTATTCATAAGTAACCATAGAAATTAAAGTGCTGCCAAGTATGTGCTCTTTGTTTTTTTCGAAGGGCTGGAAGATGATGCAGTGATGTCTTTGCCCCTCCTGACTTAGTTCTGAACTCACCCCCTGGCAGCCCTGACTGAGAGGTGAAGATGAGACTTGCTGTTATTGGAAAGCTCTGTCACCAGAGAGCTCAGACAACAGTGCCACTTCTGCCACTGAGATGCTGCTGCATTTTCAAAAGGCCTGCAGCTAGAAATAGGATGTGGTGGGAAGTTAAATCCTGTTATTCAGTAATCGCTGGTTTTAATGAAAAATATATTTTATTTATTTCTATTGAGATTGAACTGAAGCAGTAATGGTATCTTTAGCCAAGTAATTTGCTTTGGAAAGAAAAAGTTGTATAAAATTTCTTCCACAGGGACACTTTCAAGTTATTTACTTGCCCACATCGATCTTCCAGTTTTTCTGGGTAATTCTGTCCTTCAAATAGGATTCTCTGACTCTGAACTGGCTAGGCTTTTTCAGTATCCACTAGAGTGGCACACTTCCAATGGGCAGTACTAATTCTGTGTCACGATGGGATTAATCCTCTTTTTCTCTCTGTTAGAGGGAGACAAATAGCTGAGACCTGACTCCTGTCTTACAGGCAGCTACAGCTCTGTGAGAGGACTACTCATGACATTTTACTGCCCATTTACTGGGAAATTTAAGGACTAAGAAACCTTGGTGTTTTGCTTTTTATTACCCTGGTTTCTTTTCTGTCACACCCTGTCCTTCCCACAACAGCCAGGTATCCACGGGCAATGACAACCCAATGTGCTTTTGCTTTCCATTGACTAGGCAGCATCTGCCCTACAGGAAAGGAGACTGCTTCCCACTTGCCCAGGAGAATTTAGAGAATATCCATAATGTGGTGCAGTGATTTCTTCAGGAGCTTTTCAAGGAGGAAATCACAGAAGAGGACTTTCTAGCTTGGCGTGGCAGCAATAAATTGTGGACAGCAGACTCAGTTGTCTCTGAGCACTTCTGGCTTGGCATCAGTGTGGGAGGAAGTAACTCATGTCTCTCTGCAAACAGAGTGAAAGAATCACCACCCCAGGCCTGTTAATCAAAATTAAACAAAAATAATAGATTTAGCAAAAAAAAAAGTTATTTCCCTCTGTCACCCTTTGAGAGGTACACTACTGCCCAGTTTGATTTCATCACAGGAACTTTGTCTGAGAGGAAAAAAATCTGATTTTAAAATTTGTCTTGTATGTGCCAGATATTCCATGCTGATGTGTACCAAAAATGTTGGATCAATGAAATGCTGCAGTCCGAAAAAAAAAATCACTTCATGTTGGCTCAAATAAGGAAATCATACAAATACCATAAAGACAGAACTGCCAACTCCAGGGTCCAAATGAATTTAAAAGTCTATATTTAGCTCCTACTATTTCTGTTTCAATTATAAACCATTTCTTGTTAAATACACACCATCATTTCAAATGCTACACTTAGTGTAGTTACTTGGAGCCCCACTGTTCATCTCTATTTTTAGTTTGCTCAGAGATAGAGGAATGGCAAAGGACAGCAAGTAAATGATTTAGGCTGGTGTTTTGACAGGATCCTCACAGCTGCTGTACTAGGAATTGCTCTGGAAAAAATCCAGACTTGCCAAAGTCTTGTTAAACAGCCTCTCTTGCTGTTCTTAAGTGTCAGTTCTTAAGCAACCTTTTTCCTGCTTTTGGGAAGGGTAGGAGAAAAGGGTGAATGAATCCCTCATGGAGCAGAAGGAGTGGATTTTCCAAGTGTGCAAATGGCATTAAATGTTGATTTGTGGCCATGGATGGGAGAGTGAAAAGGATCACACCTTGAAAGAGAGAGAGACTTAATTTAAATGCCAGGCCTGGATGTTACTAGGGGTATTAGGCTGTTGGAATTTTTTTATCCTGATTATTTGGATTTTCTTCAAAGATTTTTTAATTCCCTAATTGCATATTAGAAACAAAAGTGTTTCCATCTTCTAATAAATGCTACATTTCTTTCCAGAGTCCTTTCAAAATATGTCCATGTGTCTAACCTGCTGTCCGCCACAGAGCCTTTCAAATTTGCCCGTAGCCTGGATTCAGGAATTGAAAAACAGAGGGGAAATGTAGAAACATGATTCAGTCCCACTTGTGGTAAATAACAGTGGGCTGAAAAACAGAGACGTTTATTTTATTTTAAATAGAAAAATCAACATTTTTAGCAGGTTGTAGAAAAAAGAAATCAAACTGATGGAAAATTTGTATGGACAGTGGAGATGGGGGCCCAGGCTGGTCGCTTTCCCTCAGGTGTGAGGGGTCAGGTCTCAGCAAACCCACTGGACAATGTGAGGGGAATGTCTTTGCCTTACCACTCTGTCACATGCATGGTGCTTTTCCAAGCTCAAGGGGAGTTAGACTAAGCCAACTCCAATTTGACTGAATGAGAATTGGCTCAGCTGCTTGGTATAATTAAATGGGCTCTCACAGGATGAAGTCAGGAAAAAGGAAAATTTAACTGGAGTACAACCCCTACCACTTGAACAAAGTAGGATGTGAAGCCTTGCCATAAGGAAAGAGGCTGTTTCTCGTGTCCAAAGTCTTTCAGAACTGGACCACACAAAATCCTAAGTACTTCTCCCAGGAGCAATCATCTACTGGTGGGAAGATGGAAGGGATGAGGTAATATGAGATAGATATTAAACCTCTCTTTGAGGTACAAGAAGGGAGGTATATCCTCAAAAAATAGAAAAATACATGCAGAGGGGTTAAAGGCTAACTCCAAAAAAGTCAGCTATAATTGAATAGTAATCTAAGTTTTTAAGTGTGATATGGAAAACTCTTCATTCAGCTGCTGTAAATCCTGGAAGAAGCTCTGTTTTACTGGTAGCTCACTCTCTCTGTAAAGCCTCCCACTTGCACATCCACACTTGCCTCAACACAACGGCATGAGGCAAAGCCCAGCCAGGAGCCCTCCTGGGCTTCAGGAATAATTGAAAATCTCCAAAATAATTTTAAAAAAAATGAAAACCCCAACATCTCTCATTTTTTAGCCCAGTTTGTAATCATTAGGATATGATCTAAAAGACCAGTTTTGCTTCATCCTTCTTTCCCTCCAAATATTCATTAAGCGTCATCTCTGAGTTGAGCCTTTGAAGAACGAGTGTCTGTGCTCAGGACAGATCCAGATGCTGCAGCTTAAGGGGGTGACAGCTGCTCCCAGTGTCCTTGGTGCAGGTGCCAGGGCAGGCTGTGTGTGAGGACTGCAGTGCTCAGGGTTGCTGATGCCTGGCTGAGGCACTGGGCACATGTTTCCCACCACGAGCCCCTCTCTGGTGCCAGCCCAACACTGTCCTGAACACAAGGGCCTTGAAATGACAAGGGTGATGCTGCACAGCCCCTCAGAGACAGGGAATGCCACGCTTCCCTCCTTGTTATGGCACAAAGTTTGGTAAATTCATTTGGAAATCTGCAATTTTTGCCTCAAATTAGCTACAGACAGAGCTACAGACAGGAGCAGACACAGCATTGTCATATGTCCAACCTCAGTCCCAAAGATTAAACTAGTTAATTATACTGAAGCATGTTTACACAAGCTGACCAGAAGGTAGAAGGTAAATGTTAATGTCTTCATGTTTATAAGAGAGTAACATCAGTTTCTTCATACATGGAAGAACAGTTTAAAAGTTACAATACAGAATAAAAATTATCACAAGTGTGAGGATTTTTTAAATTAAATATCTTTATCAGGGGGTCATCCAATTTGATTAAAAGGATTTTAGAAAGTAGAATTGGCTTGAAATAGCTGCACATCAAACATCTACTCTCTCAAACTAAATTAATGAATAAAACATGAAGTCCTGTACAGCACTGGGTCACATACATATGGTTCAATACAAACTATAAAGGAAATGGCTCAGTTATTTTCTTCAGTGCTAGAGAATATTTAAATACAGAACTATTTTTAAAACATTGAAAACAGAGAGAAGTTGGACACTGGAGCTCTTTGTGCAGCAATACTTTTGCAGCAGCATACTTCTTAAAAGTAGCAAAAAATGAGAAAAGTTTCTAGGAAATATCAAAGACAATGTTAATGAAAACAACTCACCAAAAAAAGAAGGAACAAGGGAAAACAAAGCTGACAACTCTCTTGGGACCAAAACCTTTGATTAAATGCTGAATTTGCACTTGAAAAGACATTTGTTTTGCAAAGTATAAAATTTACTGCCTGTTCTGAACTGCCTGTGTCTTGTTTTATCAGTGGTCAAATAGCATCTGATGTTGCTGATCCCTTGGAAGATATTTGTTTTACACACCCAGTGATGTCTAGTAGGTTCCTTCTCCTAGGAGAGACTGAGTATTCATTTGTTGCAGCAAATTCCCAAAAACCTACAGTGAACTGGAAATCATCCTAACTCAGCTGAGTCTTCTCGGAATGACACGTACTGACTGGCTGCAGTAAGATGAACTGAAAATGCATAACCTCATTTAATGCTAGGTGTTCCCAAGTGTCCTTGGAACAATTCTCTAGCGATTTTTATTCTCCTTATACTGATATCACATATTCATGCCATCCCAGAGTGTGAAGTGTGAGCAATACAATGAATCATGGAAGCTGAGCAAATACAGAATTACAAGAGGCTGGAGAAACAACCCATGAAAAACAGCTGAGAAGTATCTACAGACTTCAGTGAACTTTGGGACCAGCCTTGAAAAGCACTGCCTTCTCCAATGACCAGCAAATTAAAAACAATTAATTGGATTTACATCTAATTTATGTTCATTTCTAAGAATAGAAGCAAGATTATTTTCTATATTAAAAGTAAAATTCCCACTGCATTAGAAGATATATTTTTTCACCAGTAAACACATTCACAGCCAAGTTCCCCTATTAGTGGATCATCTGAGTTGAGAATAGTGCCATGGCTGGACAGGCAACCAGCTCAATCAACAGATTGTTCAGAAATGTCTCTGTGTTGTATTTCTTTCCTGTGTATTTTCAATAATTTGGACATGGAACTGTTACTTCTGGTTCTAAATTAACTCCATGTATGAGTGCAGCAGTACTACTCGGTTTACAATGCTCTCTCATAGGATAGTGCTCACCAAGTGCCCACGTGTGAGGCAGCCAGTCTACCTCCAGGTTGTGATCAGAGGGCTGGAGCATGTCTCCTATGAAGACAGTCTGAAAGAGCTGGAGTTGTTCAGCCCAGGGAGGAAAAGGCTCCAGGGAGATCTTAGGGCAGCTTCCAATGCCTCAAGGGGATGAAGGAGAGCTGGAGAGGGGCTTTTGACAAGGGTATGTAGTGATAGGACAAATGGGGACAGCTTGAGACTGAAAGAGGGGATTGGATTGGATTGGATTGGATTGGATTGGATTGGATTGCATTGGATTGGATTGCATTGGATTGGATTGGATTGGATTGGATAAAAGGAAGAAATTCTTCACCATGAGGATGGTGAAACACTGGGACAGGTTGCCCAGAGAGGTTGTGGAATCCCTGTCCCTGGATATGTTCAGAACCAGGCTGAATGAGGCTCTGAATAACCTGATTTAGAGGGAGATATCCCTGTCCATGGCAGGGAGTTGGAACTAGAAGATCTTTGAGGTACTTTCCAACCCAAACCATCCTAGGATTCTATGATTACCCTGAAGCTGGATTTCTGACCATATATAACTGAAACAAAATAGAAGGGCCTTGACTGAAGTTTGATGTTGTTGTCATCTTTCCTTTAAAGTACTACAACATCAAGGACTCATCAAAGCATGGAAACGTTTGTGTTATCCAAAATCAGCCCAAACAATACATTTCTAAGTTCTCCTGTCACAAAACCAACATCAAACACTTGGCACACTTGACACAACTGGTTTTTGAAAGACACAGTAAAAAAAATCAAATGTTTCCAATGCCTCAGTTGGAAGCACGACATTTCTTTAAACATGTTCACTTAAGGACTATTCCCCAAACACAGAGGACTAAAGTGATTTATAATTTGTTTACAAGAGAGGGTCAAATCTCTAAACATTAAGGCCGGTGCCATTTTGGTGTATTCTGAAGACTTGGAGGCGTTGGGTTTGCCTGCACAAGAGGCTTCAACTGCAGCTGGTAATGGTATAAACACAGTTGTGCTTAAATACATATGCTTATACACATATGCTTATACTTGTGTAGCTGATTTTGGCCAGGCAAGGAATTATACTGGTAAAAAAGTTTTTATTAATATACATTCACAGCTGTATCCAAAGCAGCATTATGCCAGCATATATACACTGGAAAAATAGTAATACTCTTAAACAATCACAGCTACATGATTATAAGCGCTGTCTGTCTTCTCAAATGGCTTTTTATCCTTCTTCTGGACACTTACTATAAGGATGAAACATATAAAAGTGTATTGCAGTCTATCTTTCCTGCAGAAAACAACATAGTGTATGGTCCATTTGACATCTTGAAATAACATTAAGCAAACCAAGAAACCTGAAAGTTGGATTTGGCATGTGACATATTTGTAAATTAGCTTTCCATTGCATCAAATCCTCCATTATTTTTAATAATGAAATTGGTGTTGCAGCCTTTACTAAATCTTTCAAATGATTATTCAAGGCAGGAGCTGGTCTGTTATGCTCTTTATGCTGTTCTTAGAAGCCAAGTGAAGTCTCAATGGAGGGTAAGTCAATAAGAGACTTCCCAGAGGACTCTGGAGGTTTTAGCAGCTATTCTGCAGAGTAGGTGCCATCAGGTGTATGCATCTAGGACAATTCCCAGGAGCCAAGCAGACAGAAAGGTCCATCTCACTCTTGCTTGCTTGTTCTACCCTCAGAAGTATTTTTACAGATAAAGATGATTCCACAATTATTTTTAATAGTTTTCAAGGACTATTTAAAATTGTATAAAAGTCAAGCGTACAGACACAGTCTTAACCTTTACTTACCATTTTGGAGGGTTATTTTCTAAGGGTTTTTGGCAAATTAGGAAACTCCTGCTGCAGCTGTGAGTACTTTTTATTTAAACATCTGAAATTCCACAGCTATCAGCACATTAGCTTGAGCTGCAGTGACTCGTAAATCTTTCTCAGCATCTTATTTCATGAGGTCTAGTTCAAGCATTACATGGAAATTGCATTTTGCAGAGGCTGTATTTGAGTGCATTTCTTAAAGAGAAGTAAATGGATTTTTATTTTAGCAGTAGTCCAGGTAGATGCTAGAGAGTGCTCTAAAAATCAGGGATCTGTTTTGAGCTAGAAAGCAGGGGTTTTAATAGAAATAAAAGACAGAAGGTTGTTCTGGGTTTTTTGGTGTGTGTGTGGGGGGGGGGGGGGGGGGTTGGGGTTTTTTGTGTGTGTGCTTTTTGTTTTTTGTTTTTTTTTTTTTTTTTTTTTTTTTTTTTTTTTTTACCGTTAGTAATGACATGAAATATGAGGGATATCTGAAGATCTGAGACAAGAACACAGTGTCTCAAAATGCAGAGGCCAGACACAGCCTTGACACAACAGCTACCTCACCAAAAGCTGGTGACAAGGGATCCACCCACCCCAAAAATACAGTTTAGATCCCAACTTCTTCATCCTCACTTTCAACACACCCTGCAGACAATGGCAAGGCTGCTTGCAGCGTTTTGAAACTATCAAGTGCAATCTGAGCCTGCACAAGAGTTTTTAAACATCCATCTTGGACTGACCTGTGATACAGGCAATAGTATACCTAGCTAAGAAACAAGCAGACTCTTTTGATGATGTTCAAGATGGTTTTCATGTGTTGGCCACGCAGGCATAAAGTTTTCCTGATCCTTAAAAACCATGGCCTATTTGTGCCTGCTGAGAGACTCAATATTTCTTCTGCATCACAAGATAATGCGTGCATACTTTAACTCAGACTAGCCCAGCATCTGTACTGGTGGTCAGGGGCTTCTGCTCAGTGCCATGACCTAAAACTTCCCAAATTTTAGAGATCTAGGCCACATCTCCTGCTTTCCATCCCATCATTGTTCTATGGATTGCTTGTCTCATCCTTGAAAATGCAAGAGTTTGATACCCTTTCTTAAGACCCAGGATGACTTCTGCCTTGAATGAGGCCCCATCCTAGCCCAGCAGTTTCCTCGCAAAGCAAAGATGCAAATCTCCCTCACCACCAAACATCCACACAATTGCAGTGCTCACATAGGCAGAGGAGCCAGGTTTGTACTGCCCATAAACTGGGCACAGTGCCTTACCAGTGAAAACAGAGACTTTTCACCACTTTCCTCCACCACCCAGTGATTATTCAACAGCCTTTGCACAGTGAAAATCTCCCTTGAGAAACCTCAAGAGAGCAAAAGCTGGTCTGTGCACCAACAACCCCGTGGTTTGGATGCCCTCCTGACAGACCAGTGGGCACTTAGACATGCACTTATTCTTCTGTGGAAGGTGCTCACTGAAGACTGAGGGGGAGCTACAGACAGGAGAGGCTTTGCTGACCTATATGAAAAACACTCTCAGCAAAAACTTCTGGGCCAAACTAGACATGGGAAAAATTTTCATGCACAAAGTGTCTTCATCATTGCAATGTCAAAGCATAGAGATTTTACCTCCTTCTCCCAGCTTTTCTCCAGGCAGAACTGGAACATATCCTGAGAGTGTGCCCCAGGGGACAGGGATATCATGAGGAAGACTTACAAACAGTGTGGAGCTTAGGAGCCCTGAGAGGACTTAGACACTGAACTGCTATCAGGATTTTGAAAAAAAATCCAAATTTCCAACATCAAAAATGTAGACATCTAGACATGTCCACTGATGGGAATTCCATTTCTGTGAAAGGTATGAAAAAATTCAAGGTTCTATGTTTAGGATTTAAGTGCCATAAGCTCCTTTGCAGACCTTGACCTTTCTTTTTTATCTCTGACACTGATGTCATTTGTGGCTTGTACACTTTTACAGACCAAGTGACATAATAGTCTACTACAGTCAGTCAATAAAAATCCAATAGCCTTTTGCAAAAAGCGTTGTTTTTTTTTTAAACCCTAAACAGAAATTGTGTGTTGTTTAATGGACTACCTGCAGTGTAGGGAATTGCTTTGGGCCAGGTAGAAATGGGGTCCGGAAGTCCTGAATATAGTCAAAGCAAATAGTTTCCAGACAGGGACAAGGTTTTCAGGATTAATAACACAGGTAATGTAGTGCAAATAGGCAGCCTGCAGAGACACCAGTCCTCCACTCCTGCTTCCTGAAAATCTGCTCTGGAGATTTTATTGTCTGTGTGACCATTCTTTTCCAGCAAATTCCCAGGCAGGTGCTATTGTCAGCACATCATGTTTTTCAGAATCGCCAGTAAAAGCCAGATGTATGACACAGGCTGTGTAACTGCAAAATGGTAGCCCTTCAATATCAAATAGTCTCCATTTTCACCAGTAACTCTGCACCCAGCCAGCACCAGCCACGTAAGCTCTAGCACTGACAACGCAGAAAAGCCCAGCACATCAGTTATGTCAGAAGACTATGACTATTCTCGTACCTCTCTTTTATATTACAAGTTTTTTCAGCGTGTCTACTGGGTAAGATTCTTCATGGAAATGCCAGCAAAGATTTTGGCAGTTGTAGTGTTGTTTTGTCATCTGTTAATGCAGTCGGCAGAGCACTCATGCAGCTTGTGGAACACCTTTTTCCAGTTGTTTTCTTAGCCCAAGGAATATCAAATTCACGTGTCCTAGGAATGGGATCTAAACACTGAACTGTTGGAGGATGACTTCATGCACCTTCTAGACAGCCAGCTTTCGCAGGAGTTATAAAAGATTCACTAGGCCAAGAGATAATCCTTCTTCTTTCGGTTTAAAATATTCCTTTATGAGGGCAGACTTATGTTCCAGTCCTTGCTGTAAGACCTGTTTAAACATCTTGTCCAATTACTATGGATACTTAGAAATAGGACACAAAACTCCTAAATGCAATAAAAGTAGAAGAGCGTGTTTGCATCTTTCAGGAAAGGGACTCAACCACTAAATTAGTGTTGATTTCATTGCTTCTTCTGTCTCATTCATTTTTCCTTGGGTGTGATCAAAACTTCATAGTACCATAGACAGAAAATCTTCTATTCTGACTTGGCCACATCCATATTTCATTTCATTTCTGATTTGTCCACAACATTGGTATCATAGGAACATACTCTACAGTGTGCACTCATTGTTTCGTAAAAGAAGTTAAAAATAACCAAACCAACAACTTCAAAAGCACAACTCTGATGTTATTTGGCTTCCATCTTCTTTTTGGAAAAAACAAATTCTGGGTCTGAAAAAATTTAGTATCAAGCAATAGTTTTAATGTTCAGCTTAATGTTACACTGAGTTCATCCTCCTTACTCATGCCCCCTGGGCTATTACTCCTCTGGCTGTTTTCATCTTTAATAAATACTTTGAGCAGGTTTTCTTCTCTCCCTTAGTCATAATTTGGCAAAAAACCTCCTTTTTTTTCAAACTTCCAATTCCTTATTAAACTAACTCATTGATTTCTCATTCAATACTGTTAATTCTCCAAATTCAACATACTTTTCTTTATTGTATTAAAATTATTTAATACCTGTCTGAAATTTACATATGAAGCACAAAACCACTTTATTCTGGAACTCTTCAACGTTAAAAGATGGGTTTTACTTCTTGATTTGTGTTAAAAATTCTTCATTGACACCAAGATAGTCAATTCTTCAGCTATATATCTTCAGCTATATATCTCATTCCAAAGAAAATCTGGTGGAGAACATAATTTAACCTTTTTCCATATTTAATAGCATTTATTCATCCTGAAAGTACTTCAGATGACTACTATGGTCATCTGGACTTTTCCTAAATTTGTGGAAAGATGCTTCTACACAGTACATCCTTCCTCTTAACTTTGTCACTTTTTGAGGTATGTATTTATCTTCTATTTTTTTCAAGAGAATTTAGAAAACTAAAATGTTCTCAAGAAGTAGGACTCAGATAGATGAAGCTAGGCAAGATGTCTCCTCCCTCTTCTGTTTGGGATTTTGGCAAGGTCTGACTTCAGCGTTCCTTAGTTTCCATTAACATAATAAATAATGGCTTTTAGTAAAGCTGGGCCTAGCACCAATTCTTGTAATATTCCTCATGTTCATCTTCCCTTCCAAACTGGAACATTGCCATTATCATTAACCTTGATTTATTGTCCCCTGTCTGCTTGCCAGCCTACTTGAAAGTGTAGTTATCCTACTCCTTTTTTAATTCATTTCTGAAATGAGACTCTGTGCCATGCTTTATAAAGTCCAGATTCAGCAAATATTCTGAATTCCAATTGTGTATTAATCCTGCCACTCCATTTAACCAGAGATGTCACTTCGAGGAGAACTCAAAGCCCAAATAGTGTGAAGAATGAGCATTCCCAGCACAGCAAGAAGAGGGAAAATTGGCCTGACAGGTTGAAGAGATGGCTCTGTATTTCAGGAATAGTTATAACCCTTTACAGTACAGGATGACAGACCTCCTGTTTTATCATTATGCCAAGGAACCAGGATGAAATTGTCTTTTTTCACTTTCCTCGAGAATTCATAAGCATGGGCTCCATTCAGCTGCATTTTTAGGAAAAAAAAAGTTCATCTCTATAGTTATTTATCTTCTAAATAACTTCAGGGAAGTTGGCATTCTGAGGGGGAATTGGTTTAGTATGATCATCCTTGAAGTGTTCGATACAGTTCTATTGTGTTCTAAGGACTAAAACCTGCTCTTCTACAAAAGTTTTTTTTAAATAGTGTTTGTTCTCAGAGGTCTCACACTGTAATCATCAGTCAAAGAGGTAGTTATGTTCTCTATTGCTTACAATTCGTTTCTCCTTGATTTCTTTCCACCTTTGTCTTTACTGATAAGAGGAGTGGAGGCAACTGAAAATCTGATCCATAGAGGCAGGAATTCTGGATCTAGATAGGGAAAAGCCTCCTCTACACTGGGGCAAAAAACCCATTACCCCACGAAGAAGCATGTGAAGAGCAATGCAGGGATAGGAGTTATTTCCATCAAATGCAATTAGAAATCTCCTAATTTCTTAAATATGATAAGGAATATAAGTAAGAGTAGCAATAAATTATCTAGAAAACCTTTTATTTAATGGTATTCATTTCTTCTCTCTATCCCTCTGAGCATTGTTGCACAGGATAAGCACACCAAGAGACTTTTAGGAGGTGTAGATTACAGTCTAAAACTTCTTCAGGAAGAAAAATAATTATCAGCAAAGCTTGGGGCTGGAGAGTTCATTAATTCTCTAACTTTGATTCCACAGAATAAATCCCCAACACTGGCAAGAAGTAAAGAGCAACAGTCTCAGTTGCTAACCGCTAGTTTCCGTCTCCCTCTAGGGCATCTCAAGCTCAAAATCTCATCAGACACACTTTGATCCAATAAACTGATGCTTCTGCTGTGGCCTTGTAGCTGGTGCTTACAGCTGTCTCTGTGCAGTATGATAACAAAAGCAGTATAGCAGCCTGAGGTAGACAAAATAAATTACTTTAAAGCAACCAAAATTGTTACACAGGAACATAACGGGGAAAGGGAAAATGAACATGAGAAAAGACAAGACATTGGGAATTCCTGAGAGGGCTGGGGATTAACTAAAATTGGTCCAACAACTTTATATGGTTTCTTTGGGCCTGGGGCACAGAGGGTGGAAGGATATCTTTACTGCTCATGAAGTGCAAAGAGGAAGGTGTTGTAGTTATGAAAACTGGGTTACAATTATGGTCATTTCAAGATACCTGATTCTTTTTGCTCTATTTCATTGCTTTTTGTCTTGGGGTTTTTTTTTTTCTTTTTCTTTTTCCAGAGAATTCTAGATGTAAAAAAAAAAAGAGTGAGACAGAAAACACCAACTTTCTCTGCCAGCAAAACCCATTTTGATCCCTGACATTTCATTCCATTATCCATTTTCTTGCCTACTGCAAATTCAACATAAACTTTGGAAGACCTTAGCACACCTATTTGTCTGAAACAACTGTGCTCTTTTCTACTTTGTTTTAATCCCTTTAACAGCTGCTTTCCAACAACTTAGGAAGAATTTAGGTCTGCTGGATGTTAATTATTACGCTGCTTGCCTATTCCCCCCGGCATGTGTACACCCTGATCCTGTTCTCTTTCATCATAAAAACATGACAAACCACACTACACGGGTAGCATTACAGTAAAAACGTTTCTACACACAGAGGTCCTTATCTAGTTATTGCCCAATACTCTCTCAGGGAAACTTGACTTCAGTGGGAGCAGAGTTTTCAGGTCATGAACTGCAGAGCACAGGAACTCCCACAGAAATTTTATGTAGCAGATCAAGGTAGTGAAGCCCTGCCAGCACGGTCTTGTGGGAATACTGACACCACAACTGAAAAGTGTTGACTTCTGCCTCCACTTAGGATATACTGCGAGATCAGAACCTACAATTATGTATCAGCTTAAGGCTGTAAAGCCTTTCATGACACTTCAAGTTTGATAAAAACATGTTTGTTTCTGTTTTAATATTATTTTAGTGTGATCTTATTTATGGATCTAATAGTAGATTTAAAATATCCTAGAGGTGGAGTTGGTAGCACTGCCTACTATTAAACATTACTAACACTTCCACTTACAAGGCTCTGTATTTAACAGAATATAGCTTTGCCAGACCTGAATGGTTTAGGCTGCAATTTACATGTAGCTCAAAAAATATAGCCTTAGGCTAAATTTTATTGGCAAATATAAGCCAAAATTGCACAACTCTCCAGCTTTCTTCAAGAAAAAGCTAAGAAAATTAAATATTTTTGTGATGTTAAAAGTACACAGACATTTTCTTGGACAAGCTAGAAGCCTATGCTACAAGACGTATTGGAAACAGTGAAAATTATGCTTTCTAACATGAAGGATATTTTCACTTCTTTCCACCAAATCTAGACAAAGTTTTACAAAATAGATTTCTATGATACTATAGATTAAATGGGTTCAGCAGAAACAGCTTCTGTTTTAAAAGCTAAACAGCACCAGTTCTGTCCTCAGAGAGCAGTCTTAATCTTGTCACATCTCCTGTAGTGCTGGTCTCTCAGAGCTGGAAATAGGGCATCTTCTAGATTTACTGTCCTTGAGGACAGACTTCTTGGTGTAGAAACTAGGCAATAAAAATCAAGCTCAAACATGAACTTGGATGGGAGGAAGCACAGAGGAGAAATGGTCTGCTAAGAATTGGAGAGGGGGCAAAGACCGACCAGTGAAGGGAATGAGACTCTAAAAATGAGTGAATGAAGATTCAAATCTTTTCTGGAGGATTGAAAGTGGGACTGGATGAATTACTTGGAATAAGAGGCCCAGAATAATGCAGTCATAGGAACATGTTGGAGAAGGTGAGACATGAAGTGACAAGTTGAGAGTCACAACATACATTTTTAGCCTGCAATTGATACCCTGCTTCCTAAGCCTCCTCCTTTGCTGTTGCCAGATAGTAGCTGTGAAACCCATTGGTGATCATAATGCATTTTTCTTCTTCACAGATGGTCTCTATAAATTATGTCAATTTATTTCTGCCATAAATTATTTAACTGCTTGACAGCACCCTGCTGTTCTCAGCAATGATATATGATGAAATACCTCTATTTCTTTTACAAGAAATAGGAAATCAGGCCTGGTCAGAAATGGGTACTATGGTTTAAGATGACACTGCTGTCTAAGCCAGAAATTTTATTTCCTCTGGTGGTTTAACTGTACCAACAGCTTCATGGTCTCTGAATGAAGCCTAAAAATATCTTTGATATTCAGTGTGAATTCTGGTGAGGTTTTTGTGAAAAATGCTCAGATCTGACTGATGTTACACTGAACTTGACAGAGCATTTGCACAATCTGGTCATCTAACTCTTAATTACAGTAATCTCCAGCTAGGACATGGCCTAAAACACAATGAAAGAATTTGAATATTTCATAACCTAAAAATAATTATTTGGTAGAAAAACAATAAACAGGCAGGCCTTTGTAAATTTATTTGGTACAATGATGATATGGTGGTTATGTGGAAAATGCTGCTTGATCAATGGAAGGCAAATGCATGTGCTCAAAGATTGGTCTCTTAAGATGTTAGTGCCTGATTTTAGTTTCTAGATTTGCCTGTGGCATTTTAAAAGACTGTGCATATGCTCACACATAGAATTCCCTGAAATATGAAATGTTCCCTCTGTATTTTCTTTTTGTCACATGAGATTTCCTTATTTTAGTTCCTGATCTAAGAAATTTTATTCTGGATACCAGAATTTATATGGCCCATAGTCCAGTTCAGTGTTCAGTTCTTTATTTTTGAAACCAAAGAAGATAATTACAAACCATTCCGGATACTTTTTCTGAATTTGGTATGATGAACCAAAAAAAGCATAGATATTTGTGGTTGGAAAAACCTTAGGTGCTGTTGGAGTCCTATGTCACCTACAGTTAAGGTTAGGAAGAGTCAGTCACTGTTTTTCCAGTTTGGCTTGGCCTCTGGCTTTGTACAGTCACTCTGTGTCACACCAGTGCCAACAAAGCTTCCCTTTTCACTCAGCATCAAACCAAAAACTCAGCTCCATGGAATTAAATTCTTCCTCTTGCTTACAGCAGAAAAGTTGAAGCTTACTTAAGCTAAAGCAGGGTATATTTTGTCTTTGCTCTCCAAGGGTCCCTATGGCAGGGCTAACAGAAAGGCGACTTGTTAGAATTCTGATCAAGCACTGCTGGTTTAGGTCTTAGAAAATCTTTTCACCTTTCTGTAATGGAGGAAATCTGGGGAGATCAATTTTCAGAGAGGAAATGGTTCACAAAGTTAGGAGTCCTCTAGGCTGCATTTTAAAGCAGTGGCTTTAAGATATACTACTGGCTTTGCAATAAGGCTGTAGGCCAGACTGAGGAGGTCTGGAGTCAGTCCTTGGTTAAGAGCAGATTTAGGCAAATCTCTGACAGCTACAGCCAGTGAGGAACTTACACCATGAACAGAGGACTTTGATAGAACAAATGTACTAATGCCCAAATGTCTCAGGCTTGAAGCTTCCTGGCCTGTGTCTATCTGGTATACAGGCAGAAGCCATTCCTCCAGCTTTGCCCAAGGAGGTCTACTTAGAGATATTCCTAATCTTGAAGAAGACAGAATACTGTTTGTCTATGTAGGGTAAGTTTTCCTCCCGTATTCTCTTAAAAAAATTTCAGCGCAGATTTTATCTGTGCTAGAGTGGACGAAAACACAAGACTCCCTCCTCACACCAGCCACAAGTTGCATACTCCTTCTGGCTTTGTTCCCTGTTGGACCTTGGATTCCTGTTGGCTTAGTGGAGAGGGAGAGCTCTAGTTCTCTCCAGCCCAGGAGGCCAGAGCACTGCTGTCTGGCATGAAGAGCACAGCTGAATGCCCCTCATTCAGTGCCTGTCTGGCCCAGCTCCTTGCCTGGTAAAAGCTCAAAGCATAAGGCTCATAAAACAAGGGGGCCACTTTTGTCTTGAGGAGTACTGTTTTTAAAGAAAAGCATGAAGCATTTTTCTTTCAAAAACCAGATGTAAATCTCTAGCCACAGAAGACCCTCTAAACTCTAAAATGTATGGATACATCATTCTGTAGGCTTGAATCCAGACTCTATGCTCTGGAGAGGTATAGTATTCATAACACATAAAAACCCTGTTCTTAGTTTTTCCTATTGGTTAGCATTAAGCTTCTCCTTGCTCAATCCATGTGTTATGTATTTTCCAAGATGTCCAGTTTTTCCCCTGCTCTTCAAAGGGAGCCCATGTACTTTCATACACACTTATTCTTTTTACTCAGAGGGTCAATGAATTAAAAATGCTGGTGCAAGAAAGTTCTCTTAGGAAAACAACCTATGGGCTAGATCCATATCATTAAATTTCTTGTCCATGTATGTAACAAAATTGGATATCTCAATTTATTTGGCCTATTTGAAACAAAAATGCTCAAAATAGAAAAAAAAATTTATAGTGTGACAAGCAGAATGTTTACAAAACACATTACAGAATCAAAACACTGATTTTTTCTGGATACAGAAATGGAGATACAAAGGCTCTGTATAACAGAGTCATGGAAAACCACTGGACTGTGGCACTTTGCAATTCCAAATTAATACTTTTTCATCCAGACACTGAAACCACCTAGCATATTCTGATGAAATCTGTGCAACTGATTTGCCAATATTAGTGGAAGAACTAGCTCACTTCTCCTTAGTGTGAATGGGATTACAGAGACAAATACAATCACACACATTGACATTTTCCAGTCACTGTCCTAAGTGTTGCTAATGCCTTTCCACAAGAAATGAAATTTCTATTAGGATTCCCTCAGCCACATCAGTTATCACTGAATATATATGAAGGATATAACCTGAATCTCAAATTCCCTAAGTCATAAGGGAATATATTCCCAGTAGAATACAAGAACTATATGCTACTGATTATTTCCCTTTTTCCTACCCTATTTAAGACATTACTGGCTACTCAAAAGTCCAGAATACTTTGCTAAAAATACCTGTGCTCTTTCTGTGCCATGCTGTGCCATGAAAAGTCCATTATTTACCTGCTGGCCATGAGGAAATGCTAAGACATTTGGGATTGTTCAGCCTGGAGAAGAGAAGGCATCAGGATGAGCTAATTGTGGCCTTCTGGTACCTGAGGGGGGCCTACAAGGAAGACCGAGAGAGACTCCAAAAGATTGTAATGACAGACCAGATTAGGTTAAGCTTATGCGTTTGGAAGAACTTTCCTGTGATGGTGCTGGGACACTGGAATAAATTGTGCAGAAAAGTTGTGGATGCTCCATCCCTGGAAGTGTTCAAGGACTCTTTAGAGTTTGAGCAACCTCGTCCAGTGAAAGGAATCACTGTCTGTGGCAGTGGGGCTGGAAACAGAAGATCTTTATGGTCCCTTCCAACTCAAGTTATTCTACAATGCTTTCTAGGATCTGCCTTTTTGTTCTAAAAACCAAGAGATTACCCACTACCACCAAATCTGTTTGTATCATAATCTTTCATCTCATACTGTCACATGGTCTGAAGTATGAAATCTTAATCATATGTATCAAGAAAGAAAACGAGACTTAGACATTTAAGAAGGCTATGTATTTTTGGGCTGCCATCAGCTTCAGCCTACTACATTGTTGGTTACTCTGGGTTATTCTAGGCTGTCTTCAAACCTCACTGTGCTTCAAAACTCTAACACTTCAGTAATAACACTACTTAGACATATTTCAAGAATATCTAATATATTATGTATCTAATATATGTATCTAATGTATGTCATGCCAGTAGGCATCATTAATAAGTATCCAGGTAAAAAAATAGAATTGCATCATTACACACTTGAGTTATACAAGTTAAAAATAATTGCCCTTTTACACAACAAAGAATTATAGGAAGGGGAAAAAAGTGTCTAACACATTTAAAATGGTGTAAAAACAATTATTTCACCTCCAATACTTTGAAAGGCACATAACACTACTTCAGTATTGAATAATACTGAGTGTTTATGAAAAACTATGAACACAAAAAAATCTGTCAGATTCTCTTGCATCATTTGCATCTTTCTGTGCTTGTATTGTTTATACACCCATTGGTTTCTCTCTCTCTGACTCAGACATGCATCATCGCTATTTCTGGGAAAATATTATTGACATTTTGTCCTTGGGTGTCTGTCACTTGTGAGGGGGGCAGGGCAAGACTATCTAATGCATGGAATGTAGGTCATAAAAAGCTGAGGGCACTGAAGACATTTTTGAACCAGAAAACAGACTTTACTGGAATGGGAAAATAAGAAATTAGATGGCTTCATGCGATTTAATTTTAGATGCCTCACTGAAACACCACAGCTGCTCTGCTGGTAACATCTTTTCTGGAGAAAATTAGCTGAGTGTTCTAACAATGGCTTAGTGCTGGGAGGCAAACTGGGAAAAAGTCAGCAATTAAATAGAATTTCTTTTTTTCTTTCTGCAGAAATATTTGGGAATTCAACTTTCCTCCAATTCAGCTTGCTCATGCATGGAAGATGCAAGGTACATGCTGAAGCTTAGACACTACCTCACCACCTCCAGTCCCATCCAAGGCAATTCGTAAAGAGCACTTCACATTACTGACAAAGGAATTTGGGACGGTTGGAAAGTGCATCACAAGTTTTTTCCATTCCAATTCTTCATTCTGGGCGGTCCTTACCAGACCCTGCTCTGAGTTTTGGCTCTTCTCTACCCAAAGCTGGCTAGGGTAATTTCAGTTATGTAACATTTGCCAAACACTCCTCTGTTCTTCAGCCTGTCTCTTTTCACCATATTACCCCAGATTTCCAATTTACCTAATAGCATTTTTCCCCCTTCCTACTTTATCAATTTCTCTCCTTGATTGTCATTATCTCTGTGGGAATATCTACAAATATTTAAAACTACTTCATATCCCTAATTCCTACTTCAGAACTCAGAAGTTTATACATAGTGCTGCTCTCTGCCTGGTAACACTTGAATGGGTACCCAACAGCAGTTACAAAGGGAGATATTCATATCTCAGCCACTAGAATCTTTCTTAGGAAGCTCTCATTTCCCATAGAGTCAGTGCAGAATGCTGTTTTTTCTAATTTTGGTACAGGCACTAGGCATATGGAATATCCTTAAACAATTCTAAATACATGGCAGAGGCTTTAGGAGCATTCATGTAGGAAACATAATTTTCTCCTAGGAGAGTAGAAACCTCTCTTTTGTGGTTCTGTGTTCCACGGAAGTTTTTGAAGAACTAGGGGGAGTGATGACTTGCAGGGCATAAAAACACCACTGTAGATCTGTGTTATTTGTCCTTTTGATATTCTGCTCCCCTCCCTCTGCCCTCACCCAGTGCTGTGTGATGAGCAGGGGCTGGTCACAGCCTGAGCACGATCCTGAACCCACATCTCACTCATGCCCTGAAGCTGGCCTTGCATGTTTAATCCCCAGTGGTAGCCAGGTGGTTACTAAGCATTTTGAAGACTACTGACCCTAGTGATTTCCAAACCAATGTTTATGCAAATGGGAGGCGCAGGATGTTTAACGTCTGTCTGCTACACTTCTAGTGCAGTCACCAGAAAACATTCAACCCACTATCATTATTTAGTAGCTCTTTTGAGAATAGTAGGGTGATTCCCCTTTCAACAGTTGTGGCCCAGAAAATGCAAGATTACACGACTTCAGTCACCTCTTGACAGCTTACAAGAGAGTAGGTATAAAAGGTCTTTGTGGGGTTGGAAATTTCTGATTGCAGAAGCCCAATCTTAAATGAAACACCATAAAACACTAGAAGGGAATAAAAAGACATTCTTTCAGAGTTACAGAAAAATGCACATTGCAGGTAATTTCTCAGTAAAAGTGCCTACTAGGAATCCTCAGGTTTGTCTGCAAATGTAATAAAGTCCAGGAGAGGAAGCAGTGTTGGAGATAAATGATGCAGACGGATCTCTGCAGTGGCAATGAAAAAAAAAATTCATCATTTGAAAATATATGGTCTTATTCCATCTGATTTTTAATAGTAAGGGTAAAGAATTAGTAAGAATAAATTTCAAAATGCCAATTCAAATGTACATATGTTGCAGTAGATCTAATTAGCCCTCATAACGTCTTGAAGGGAACAGTTGCAAATGGTAGATCAGATCAGAACTTTATCAAAAGGAGAAAACAAATTCAGATATAAAAATCTCACCTGAAAATAACATATTCATGCCCCAGACATTCTGGATTTTCCTGTAATATCCAAAGCATAAGACAAGAAAATGTACTAAATGTCATTCAGTCTGAGAGAAAAAATTTGGATGGATGCACTGGTTGAACATAATGGAACACCAGTTACGAGTAAGGCTGTCAGGATAAGTTTTCCTGAGTAATTAATTAATAGAGAAGAAAAATTCAGAGGTAAAGCAACTAGGAATACCTGCACCAAATTGGAGAGATGAATTGAATCAGATGTTTCAAATACTGACATGGCTGTATTTCACATGTGCTTTATCACTCAGTTTACTATCAACAAGTAAATGAAACTATTAAGGACACTATAGAATGTAAAATAAACCTTTATTAAAGAAACCAAACAACTTTAAATCCAATCCAGCTAAGGCTTAATGCTGAAAAGCATCAGACTCTTAACTTTTATCCCAGTCGTTCAGTTAGAGCCTGAACTGCAATGTTTGAAAACAGACTCCCACAGGAACGTAGAATTTCAAAAAATAGAGTGCTGTTGCATGTCTTTTTCCACTTGATCTACCTGATATAAAACTAGTAGAATAAGGACAGATTGCAAATGAGTCTGAATTTTAAAAATCTGGACATGTGATTAAGCATAGACAATAAGCAGTAGTAAGCACATGGGGAAAATTCTACACCTCAAGCCATGATTTTTCTTTTCAATAACATTTTTGCAGCTCTGCTCTTTATATAAACTGAGACTCCTCAAGTTCCATCTGCCCCTTCTACAATTCTCTGATGATACCGTCTGCAAGCCAGCTAAGTACTAAAGCCCTCAAATATACATTCCAGTCCTTCAAACCCTTTGAAAACAAAACCTCTTTCAGCTTTTCCTTGACAAGATCTAGTGGGGCAGACACACCAGCTGCACAGACCTGAAAAAGGGCTTTTTGAAGCAAAACATATGAATACAGGAAATATTCAAAATGAGACTGCATCACATACAGACTGCCTGAAAATTACAAATAAATCAGAGCTGAGACATCTATAGTGATATTTGTATTATATAGGCAGTATAAGCAACTCAAAGCATCTTGGTTTAAAGAATCACTCTGACTTGGCTCACTATCAGGTGACCTAGCTAAAGAAAATAAGTTCCTGACAGACTGACAAATTCTCAAATTAATGAGTTCATGGCAGATTTTGCCACACAGTAGGTAACTTGCACACCTGCAAATGGGATATGCCATTCCTTGACAGTTTCAGTCAATTATATACTCCCTTCTGATAAAAATAAGAACAGATTTTTAAAGCTTTGTCTCTAGAAACTTTCTGCTTTCCAATGGTTTTATCTGTGAAGGAAACAGAAATCTGCTTTCCACTGGAGAGGAAAGCAAGTGGGGTGGCAGCATACATCTGGGACTCCAGAAAAAGAGAGGAAAATAAAGGTCTTGCCTGGTCAGTATTGCAGTTGCCCTCCATTTTTACATTTTTCCTCCATAATAAGGCTAAAAGCCACTGAGAAGATTTCTCCCTGGCTGCATGCTCTATCTGTGCTATGGAATGAATACAGTCACTAGAGCAGAAAGATTGGACACAGCTCTCATGCTGATACTAATGAGGTTCCTGGTATAATTTCCATACCCCCTCTAAGCTGATGCTATAAATAACAATCAATGCAACCTTACATGGCTAAGTCTTGATAAAGTTTCTGATGGTGCCAAAATATCCTATTTCTCTGCTTGCCAGCTGCTTTCAATAAAGTGTCTTCCATCTTATGGAGCTATGTTTGCATTACCCTCCTCCCCCTGAGCTGCTTACAGTGATGCTTACAGTTGGGTCAAACTTTTTCCCCTGTCTTGCCCTTCTGCCTCTGTGTAAAAAGTAGGCTCATTATTCTCTGGAGCCACCCACAAAGAATAAAGGATATGTATATACCACCTCTTTCTGAAAGCATTTCACATTGATTTAAGACTTTCTTCCATTCAGGGCTCACTTGCACTGCTCTTGATGAAAGCTCTCTAAAAATGCCCAGTAAGTAATGACAAATAAAAAGAAAGTTGAGTGGAAGGAAAAGAGCTCTAAAGCTGACAAGTACACAAGGACCTTTTGCCCTAGTCTTATCACAGCTGCATTGACATTGGATAGATGCAGAGGGGCAGCTGTAGGTTGAAATTTGGATGTTTCTCAGTACTGATGACATTTGAGAAGCATTTCAGTATTGCAATGCTGGACTCATGTATCTAATGTCTGTTAAGACTTCTCCTTAACTGAGACATCTTCTCAGATCCCAGTTGTCATAATCCAGTCTGGTTTTTGGGTTTTTCCCATGGGGCAGGAATCATACAGAACTCACAGGACACTGAGTAAGAAAATCCAGTTTTCTCAATTCTTATTTCCAGTACAGTTAGATAATGTATTTGTTATAATTCATGAGAGGGATGTGCTCAGGGCTTAAATGTCAACTGGTCTGGATGGAACTAAATTCTTGCCCTGTGTGGAAAGGAAGAAATAGAAGACATGGAAAAAAACAACCAACAAACCAACCAAAAAAATCTGAACCTTTCCATAGTGTCCAAGTTCCAGTAAGTACAAAAGTGAAGCAATTGCTGTCCCTTCTTCTTCTAAATGAGTAAGCACATGGCTGAGTGCAGCACATCTGCTGGATGAGCTGGTCTGACAGGCGCTGCTCAGAGCCCACACCGGGATAAGGCCTTCAACATATCAAGGAAGCTGAGGTGGAGATGAGGGTTTCCGTGTAAGCCATAGGACTGACCCCAAAATTGCTCAGCCCATGACTGCCCACTTTCAATGACTTCTTCTGTGGCTCCACTCTTGCACTCTGGCCTGTTAGAAAATTTCACAGATGAAGTCTTTTACTATTGATGAGGAAGAAGCAGTAAAAAAAAAAGTATTCTAACACTCTTGCTTGGGCATTAAGCCATATGCCAGGCAGGCAAAAAATCTTGGACAAAATTCTCAAAGCTTTTGGGAAATCTATCAAACCACAAACCCAGGCTAAGTCAGAGTGAGCGTGTGAGTCAGTGCACTTATTTAGGGTTCCATAGTGGCTGGGCTACAGGCTGTGCACACAGAGAGAGGAGTCAGCTGTTGCTCTGAAGCAGCTCCAGTTCGCAGTAGGAAAGGAGACCCAATTCACTGTGGTACATGAAGCAGTAAATGTTTAGTTTTCTAAAGGGAATTTGAATTCATTTATGCCCCAGAAAGGAAAATCCTAATAATAGTCTTATCAGAACTATATCTACTTTGTTTGGAACTGGAAAGTAGGGTTGTAAAGGTTATTTTGTGAGATCTGATAACTCTTTACTAAAGGATAGAATTTTATTACTTGCTGTTGAGGATTGGATTAAAGCTATTCTATTTGAGTCTTCCTAAACTTCCATTATTGGTTGTACTACCTTCTGTATCACCATAAATGGATTTAGAAAAGTAACTGGAAAAAGATCTGATCTGATTGCAGAAGTACGGGCTCAAGATTCAAGGCTATGATGTTATGGGTTACTTTTTCAGTTTTCAGCCAAAGATTTTAAAAAGCATTCTTCCAAAAGGCAACCACTAGTTGGGAGATTCTCCCAGAGGAACAAAATATCTGCTGTAACAAAATAGTTGCCACAATTTTTAGAGTTAAAAAGATATATCTGTTTCATATCCAACTCTTGTTTGAACAATGAGATAGTGTTGCAAGAGACGTCATAAGAATTATTTCATTGTGTATCAAAAAATGTGTCTCCAGGCTATAAGAGGCAAGGGGCAACACTGAAGTTGAATGTTTCTATCAGTATCTCCAGCTCCAAAATAAATGTTATGAAACTGCCTTTGGTGTGATTAAATTTCAATCTTACTGCTGCATCAGTATTGAAAATACGATTCTGTTAGTTCTCTGTTTATACATCAGGGGTAGACTGACAAACCGCCACAATATTAGAGACTGCAACAAGATTTTTCTATTGCATCTTATTCTAATTATACATTGGATCTGGTATTTTGAATTGAAGGTTATTATTTTGATTCTTGAAATACCCTTCCATTAACCTAAGAAAAAAGGCTCTTTCTGTGGGACTGTGTGCTGTTTTCTCTTTCAAGTAATTACAGTTACTTGTGGCTTTATATTTGTCACTTCAACAGCAGCATTGGCCCTCTATTTAGTCTGAAAGCCTTCACCATTTAGTAAATGCTAGTTCCCCTGTACTCAGCCCTGGTGAGGTCACATCTCAAGTTCTATGCTTAGTTCTGGGCCCCTCACAACAAGAAAGACACTGAGGTGCTGGAGAGTGTCCAGAGAAAGACAGTGGAGCTGGTGAAGGGTCTGGAGCACAAGTCTAATGATGAGCAGCTGAGGGACCAGGGGGTGTTTAGTCTGGAGAAAAGGAGGCTCAGGAGGGACCCTATAACTCACTAAAACTACTGAAAGATTGTACACAATGGGGTTTAGCCCCTTCTCCTGGATAACTAGTTACAGGACAAGACAAAACAGCCTTAAGTCATGCCATAAGGATGTTTAAATTGTATATTAGGAAAAACTTCATCATGGAAAGGGTTATCAAGCACTGGAAGTGGCTACCCAGAGAGCCACCATCCCTGGAGGTACTTCAAAAAAGTGTAGATGTGGCACTCATGGCCTTGGGTTAATGGTTGGACTCAATGATCTTGGAGGACTTTTCCAACCCTAGTGATTCTTTGAATCTGTGATTAAAAATCAGGATATGTCTAAGCTGTTCTGAAATTCATCCTGCTCAGGGTAAAACTCTGATTTGAGGACAACATTTTCTTAGATATTAAACTTACTCTGTTTTATTTAACTAAAAAGAACAACAAAATCCTATTCTTTTTAACAACAGTATGCATTCCTTGCGAAAAGCATCAGAGAATAACACCCAGTGACTGCATAGCCACATTTTTATTTATTACCACAGTAAGGTCAAGTGAGGTGAGGACAAAATGGAAAAACATAAAATAGAACAGGATATCATTGAATAGGATAGGCCAAGCCAGGCCAGGCAAGGCCAGAACTAGATTGTCCTCCGTTTGGTTTGATATACCTGTAATTTGATTCTTACAATGTTTCAAAGGGATCTGAACACTCCTAGCTTTGTTGCTTCAGAAGAAGTCAACTTAGTGATATATACAGACCCTAAAACTGGCAGTATATTTTCCACCTGGTCACTTGGCTCACATCCAGGTCACTCCTTAACATAAAATTATAGTTATTTCATGACAGATGCTAAAGGACTTTGTTGTTCTTAAACCAGATCTCAACAGCTTGTAACTTATCACAAAGTACTTTGTTTGTACTTGTAATAAATATGGAAGGGATTGACTGGTGTTGGGATTTACTGCTTGCCTTTTTCAGACTGCTTCTCGGTGTCATGACTGAAAATAAAGTCTACCAATATATATCAGATAATGGGGGTTTTTTTCTCAAACTATAAAAGTTTATTTTTAGGAAAAATACTGGTTTCCAACATGCAAAGAGGGTTTCTTATTTACCTACATTTCATGATAAGCTGATGAATAAATCTTGCCTCACTACAGCTCCCTTCTGGGACGTACAATATTTCATATAGATAATAAAAATGTAGCTATTCTTGTTAAAGTTTGAAGTTCTTGTATTCTTCTGTTCATAAATCCTCCTTTTCTTCACTTGATGTTTCCCCAAGCTTGTCTGCTGCCTTTATTTGGAAAAGCCAATTTGGCAAAAAGCAAAGACTGGGAGTAGAAAGACAGGGATAAAAAAGATAGAGGTAATTTAATTTGACAACCTGACCTTACTGGTGAAGCACAGAACACACAGCTCTTGTATGATCCCTAAAGGGTCTTCTGAAGGCTTTAGTAGCAGAAAGGCTGGATGTTTTCTTGCATCTTGAGGTATCAAAGAAAATGGAATAAATCTTGTCTTCCATTTCCCCCTCAAAACTGGCTTTCCCAGAAGCCTTGCCAGTATCCAAATAGATGCCTGATGAGTTTATACTGTATGAAGTGCACAGATTACTTGACTTACGTTAAAATCATCTACTGCTATAGTATTCCATGCCTGAAAATAGGGAATATCAGCCAGCTTGTGCATATTCTGCTTTCTAACAGATTTACAATGAGGCTGACAGGTAATATGCAGTTAGGCACTTCTAGCACACCTTAAAACCCCCAGCTGGTTTTCATATTCAAACACCCCAAGAGCTCCCAGATATTTCAGACCTTCCAGAACCAAAGAAATTCTTAATGCACAAAGACGTTTATGCAGATTTTTCCTATTCCTAGTTGTTATAACATTGAGTTATAGGTATCTGACAATGGGGGCTGTCTTCAAATAAACCTGACCCTTTCAGACAAATGTTTGCTGTGGTTGAGCAGGTTAATTTGTCAACACAGGTACAACTTTTCCATTAGGTTTTTTTTTTCCTCTAATCCCTGTAAGAATTGGGGAGCATCCTTGTGCTTTAACTTCTCTGAGTTTTGACACAAGCACTAGTCACTTCCTCTCAGAAGGTAAAAGCAAGTGAAGATCTTCTGGCAAGACAGGATTTATCATGTTTTGACATATTAGCTTTGAGTTTTTCCTATGGTGTGAAGTATGGCCCTGACTTATGAAGGATAAAGAATAAATCATAAGGAATACTTTAATATTGTATTTACTATTCTGTCTTTTTATAAGAAAAAGCTTAATATCCTAAGAGAGTGCTCTTTTTGAACAAAGAAAATATATATAAAAATTAAAAAAAACAAACACAACCACACACCAGCACTGATTCTTTCTGATAAGGGGGAAACCGAGTATAACTTTAACCCAGAAAAACAAAATATGTTGGAGAATAGGAGGTGACTTATCAGGATTAAAAAATTATTAAAATACAAACTGTCAGCTCAAAAATCTGTCCAAATGAAACTTTCCGATGCTTAGAGACAACACCCTGACTAATTGGGCATGTTGTCTTTAGCCTGCTGAGACACTGAAGTCAAACATCTATAAAAGCACATGTTCACAGCCATGAGCTAAGGTTTCGGTGAAGAGACTGAGTATCAGAGAGGAGCCAGGATCCATTTAGACATCTGTCTTCTTGCAGACCACACAGGCTCATTGAGTCGTGTTGTTTTAAATCACATAGAGACAGAATTTGCAATTTGATAGCATAATCTTATTTTCCTGAGTTTTCAGAATGCTTTGCCTTAGCATTGCTACCAGTTACATCTAATATAGATGCAGGAACTGAAGCAGAGGAGGAGTTAAACAACCAGTCCAACATCGGTCACAGTCTGCAACAGATTTAAACTGCAAACCCTCCTACTTTTCAAGTAAGTTGCAGAAAACTTGTTATCTGTATAAAGGTATTTTTATATGTCTTATTTACCTCCCTTGCCCTCTTCCTGCCATGTGATTCTCATTCGTGAGCGATTCTCATTCCTAGTCAGGTATTTTTAATGTCTGCTAGTCACAAAATTAATCTGTGATTTCCCTGTGAATACTTCCACAATTTTTATATTCAATTTTATATCAATTTCTACTTTTCGTATCTTATGTTTGTATAGACTGCATATGCACACACGACACGAGTGCATCATGTATATTTTGTGGTATATATAATCTGGAACTCATTAGAAGTATGTGCTGTGTCTTCATCTCTCATAAGATCAGGGCTGCTATGAACTTGCCACTTATGGCAGATGAAACACGTGTTGGGCTGGCAAATTGTGATTCCTCATTTGCAGAGATTTGGAGGGGGGGTTTAGTACTGGAAACATGAGAATTCCAGCATGGACCAGATTTCAGTGTTCATCAATATATTAATCATGGGCACAACTTCAAGCACGTTTTCTTTCCCAGATTTTAGGATCAGGCTCATGGTTTCATGGTGTATTGGTGCTGGACCCACAGGCAGATTATTTGTTAAGCAGACACAGCTCCTGCACCTGGAACTGAGGAGCAGATGAGTATTAATTTCAGGGATAATTAATCTACCTGTTGTCTCTTTTAGGATTTCAGTTACCTCACACTGTCAATCACTCTCCTGTTTTGAATGAGCCAACATGATATTTACCAAAGCTATTGAGACTTAGCATGGCAAATGAGCAGAGTTATTTTGATTCATTGTTGTAACAGACTATAAACTTCTCCACTGTTTTTAGAAACATTTACCATAGCAGCTGAAAAATGATTTTTCAAAATACTATTGCTACAGCCATGGGATTAGATCTTAGGTTTATCCTAGAATATCCTCTATGCTACTAACACTCCTTTCTCTAATTCTCCTAATCTCTGCACACACATGGAAGAAAATTAAATGACCTGAAGTGGCTCACATTTTCTTTTCTGCTTTTAGAGAAAAATTTCAATCTAAACCAAACCCATCCTGTGTGTAGTACATTGTAATATGACTTTTTATTTGTTAAAGTTGGCACAATTAGTGGTGGGGAATTATCAGTGAAAATGAGCTGCTGCTACACATCACTAAGCAGTTAGCCTCAATGTCATGCAGATCTTTCCTATTTTGTATAAATTTGAATGCTGGACATGAAGTAGTTGCTCAAAATGGTGTGATTTTAGCTAAAGATGCTTAATATGGAGCAAACCCCACATTTTTAAAATTAGTTACATATAGCTGTCATTAAAAATTTGAAAAATTACCTTCTTCTGGACGCTCTATGTGCCCTGTGATGTAAATTATTTTCTTTTCTTTCTGTCTCAGCTGCTGATGTGTTTGTAGGATGATAAATGAAGCTCAAAATGTGCCTCTGTAATTAGAAGCATCGAGATGAACCTGAGGGAAGCCTTTCCTCCAACAAAGATGTTTACATTCTGATGCTTTCTCCCCTAAATCAGGACACAAACCAGTGCTGTGGTGTTGGATACTGCCACACGCATATAAATTTTGTCTTATGGCCAGTCTCTAGGAAATAAAATACCACACAGAGCGAGTCATGTAATCTATAAGGTATTCATGAAATACCACCTACATCTTCTGGAGAATCTGGGCCTCAAATGCCATGGGAATGGGACTGTGTAAAGACACACACAGTTATATAAAACTTCATCATCTGACCACTCTGAACTGCAGGAAGAGCAAGCTGAGCTTCAGGCCACCATTGCTTTTCTCTTCTCCTTCATTTTCCTCTATGCCAAAAATGAAAGCAGGATGGTGGGGAGTTAATTTTTCACTCTTTGACATCTCCTTTCTCGTTTTTCTCTAAAAATAAAAAAGACCTCAGAGGCTTGATTTCACAGAGGGTATATCTGTGACTGTAGGCCAATGCTGCAGATGCAAAATGAAAATGTGCCAAGAGTTGTCTCAAATATGAGATTTTTTTAACTGCATAACTTTCTACTCCCTGACCACCTGAAGTTTAAGCATTTCTTTGCATTTTCCCCCCAAATCCCACGGACGTAAGGAAGAAGATAATTGTAGCAATTTTTTTACATATTAGAAGTAAATGTAAACAGGAATCAGTTTTCAGGAGAAAATAAAACTATATTTTATGCTGATTTATCACTGGCAGAATTATGTTCTCGAACAGATGGAGGTGGGTCTCAGCAAGCTGGGGGCAGGGAGGGACATAACTTCTGCCCAGCTGTTGTAATGAATAGCAATTGCTGCAAACTCTCACAGATACACAGAGGCAAATGAATGCCTGGCCTGCAGCAGTCAGCAGAATTACAGAAACCTACCCAAATTCCATGGGAGGCTTTTGTTAGCTGACAAAGTAACTTTCAGGTATGTTTTATAGAGTCTTTATGTCTTAGTTTTTCATTCAAGAATCTGACTCAGTGCCACTAGGGTTTTCAGCATTAACAATTCACTCTGTCAGGTGAAATTTCCTCAGTAATGTGTAGAATAAATGTTGTGTTACGAAACTACTGCTCACTTAAAAGTTGTCTTAGACAAGGAATTTTCTTTCATTTCTTAAGAAAATACTGATTTTATTTAATTACCTACCATGTTTCAGAGAAAAATAGCTTCACAAGTAAGTTTTTTCAAACATTGTTCCAGTTAAAGGAAATTTTGTAATGCCAACCAGTGCAAAATGTGTTAAGATTACTATTTTTATTTTCAACACAAATATCAAATGGTTTAAATGGCATAAATAAGCTGTAGGAAAGCTTGCTTAATTCTAAAAGGTAATGGTGATAAAGAGAATTTCGCCAAGCTGCCTTCAGAGGCTGCTCTTTTTCAATTTGCCAGAATTAACTCATGTGTCTTTTTCTGCAGCTGATGCTACAGATGTGAAGTAAAAAAAAAAAAAAACAAACAAAAAAACCAGAACACACACACAAAAAAAACCCCAAACCAAAACAACTGAACCCCCCCAAAAATATTGTAGTGCCCTCATACCATGTTCGGTTTTTGGTTTTAGCTGCTTAGCCTTTTACTGATAGGACTAAAGACATTGATCAGCAAGAGGTCGTATTTTCCTTTAAAAAACTCAGACCCACTCAGAAAATTTGCTTCAGAAAGAAAACCAACTAAAACAGAGACCATGTGTACAGACATTTTGGGGACAAGAAAACATGCAAAACAGTGGTATATACTCATCATTGCACCTTTCATCACTTTCTCAGATATTGCCCACTGGTTTTCCTCTTCATAGAACATCTGACATCCCAAACCAATAAGAAACTGTGAAGAGTTTTTCAAAACATCAGAACTCCCTTAACCTGCTGCAAAAATTTCTCTGCTTTTCCCTAAAAGGGGAATTTCACTGTAAGATTAATGGGCCAGAATGGCACTATTTAACCCCAGAGGACTAACACATTTCAGATGTTGAAGTCTTTCTGCAGAGGCACAACTGGCAGCTTTATGCCCTTAACATGAGCAATAGCTCATTTTCCAGCAGGATGTAAACCTGGCAGTGGGTGACATGCAGAGGTAAACAGAGCACTGGTGTCCAGCCACAAGGACTACCAACATGAAGGATTTCCAAGCTCAGATATTTTTATGTACTTAGAAAAGGGTTTGGGGAACATTTCTGCTGGTTGACCTGTATTTTCCTCTGTTCCTTACATCTGGATTTATAGGCAGGAAAGAAACAGCTTTGGTGGTAAAACAACTAGAAAGGCAAGTGTAATTAATGCATTTCAAACACTGATCAGAAAACTTTAGGAGGTGCCTGTAATGGGCATGTGGCAGGAGTAAGCTTAACATCCAAACAAGTCAGGAACCCACATTTTGCTACCCCCAGTAGAAAAACCTACCCAATACCATGAATTATCATATATTACAAAACTCAGAAAGTACATTTCTCCCCTTGTCACAGAACTTTAGGGCTTTCTTCTGCTGGACAAGGAAAAAAAGTTGAGATTTTTTTTTTTCACTCATTCAAAATTAGGATTGAATTTAAGCTAGTAATCAAAGATGAAACCTTAATTATTCTGAATTCATCTTACAATTATAAGGTTATTTATATCCACTGAAAGTCATCTAACTTGGGATTTGTACAGTGCAGTCATGTACATCAGTTCAGGTATTCTGAGGCCTCTTCAAAGGAAGGAGGCTTTATAGTAAATATTTTTAGGATACATCCTTTTGAACCTCTTCTTTCTGAGAAGAGAAAAGCTACTGTTTCCTTCCCTCGATGCTAGAGGGCATCTAGACAGGGGGCATCTAGCTCAGATGAAATGATCAGCAGTCTGTGTGGCACCAACTCTGAGAGGGACTTCTTCCTCCAGGAGTAGAACCAAGCAGTTATCACTACTCTTGTAGTACTGCACATCTTCTTGATCAACAAAGATGTCAGAAAATCATCATCAAAAGAATTATCACTATATTCTCTAACTTCATTATCTCTCTTTGACATTTAGGATCTTCCTGACCAGACACTTGACAGCTTTTTGTTTTCTTGTGCGTTGGTTCAGTTGTTAGGGTTTGGTTGCATTTTTGTTTTACCCCAAGCTGCTCCTGGGGCTGCAAGCAGCAAATCATCCTGCCCTGCTATTTATAGTAATGGAGGTAAAAATCATTTCAAGAGTGAAGCACAACTTCAGATGGAGGCAACTGAGAGTCATTGAACTCAGCAGCTGTGCAGCTGCGTCACCAAAACCCTCATGCTACCCAATTATTTTCCTTGGCGACTGCTGCCTTTGAGAACTTGTTTTTTCCTGACTATGCCTCAGTTGGCTGTTTGTGAAGGCCTGGCTGGTGTTTATTGAAGAAAGAAAGAGCAAGAAGTTGCTTCTGTTATTCTCCAGAGATCTTTATAAGGAAAATGCTGTTTAATATTGACATATTCTCACAGTCTCTGCGGGAGAGAGAAAGGGAGGAGAAGAGGAAGGGGGGATGGGGGGAGCACTGTCTGACCTTCCTCCCTGGAGGATAAGAATCAAAAGAGGAAAAAACCCAAATATATCTTGCCATTTGTTTTTTTTTTGTTTTTTTTTTTTTTTTTTGTGATTTTTGCTGACTGAAGTTCCTCTCCTGTATATGTGTTCTGTTCTCCCCGAGCATTAGTTCACTGCTAGTAAATATATTCTGCATTTTTGAGTATAAAAACGCAATATAACATTTTCTTTAATGTTTGACAGAAGACAGAGAATTGGACCAACCAACAAGTTCTCCTAAGCAACTCCACCTGAAGTGATAGATGGTTCTTCTTTCTGCCTTGTTTTACATCCCATGGAATCACCTGCAAAGTTCTTCTACAGCAAAGGTCCACCAAGCTGTTCTGTTGACACTAGCCCTGGGAAACCCTGGATAAAAGACCAAATCTACTATTTACAGAACAGCAAAGTTGCAAAAATAATCTGCTACTGTTGGAATAAGGATAAGAATAAGCACAGACCCGGAGGCTTTCCCTAGGTATGCCCAAATAAATGAAGATTACGGATAGCTGAGTAAATACATGGAATAAAAATTTTAAATATATGCTAAACACCCTTTTCCTTCCCTTTTAGAGTTCTCTTTCTACTTCAAAGCAACCCTCAGACTTTAGTCCTGTATGTGGGCACAGAAAGCACACCCATACTGTCCATACACACCCTCCCTGGGGTATACCCTCAGCCTTGCATGTCTACAAACACCAGCTCCTGGCTGGTAGTGCCTAAACAGCGGCAGCATCACCTGTATCCTGTAGTGTGTTGTGGTTAAATAAACTTCTCATCAACTCACTGCCTTAGTATTTTGCAATGGACTTGAAATGCTCAATACAGCACTCCAGATTCCAGAGCTTGGGAAGAAAGAAATAAAAATTCCTCCTTCTTCCTTATTTCTGCTAAAACAACAAAGCTTCAAGCAAGAAACAAACAGTAAAAATAGACTTTAAAGAGTGTGAGGCCGCTGTCTGGGATATATGGAGGTATGGAATAGCTGGTGCAAAGCCATCAGAGAAGGGCAAACAGAGCAGCTGCTGCAGAGGGCAAAATGCAGAGGTGTGAAAGCCCCTGCGGTAGACAGTGTGGGGAAGAGCTTTGCACAGAATAACTGATGCAGAGGCAGTCCCAGGATATGTACAGAAAGGAGGGACTGTTGGCTGGTGTGTGGTTGGGCAGAATGAACACAAGAGCACACAGAGAGCAGGTTGTGCAGAAGAGCTGCCTTGTACTGATTTTCTGTATGAACACTGGAGTTCTCCAGTAATTCATATTTCTGCTGCCATCTCAAGCCTTTTCAGATCTCCACAGGCCAAAATTCCTGGAGGTGCAGCAGATACAACTGCTGGACCATGAGAGTGCTCTGGGCGACACAGCAGCCACAGCCTAGAAATCAGGAGTTTGCTGTTACACATCAGTAAGTATAAAAGCTTGGCAAATCCCGAGGCTCATGCACATTTTGAGTCATGTATAGTTCCTTGACAGGTGCTGGATTCCCTTGGTTTTCCTTGTTTGCAAATACAAAGCCTCTCTCTCTCTCCTCCCACTGATGTTTTCTAGTTGATATCAGAGGTACAAATGAGTTAGAGCACTCATATACTGGGGGAGCAGAGAGCTACCAATAATCACCCATTGGAGCAGCTCTGTGGGGCTCAGGGTAGATGACAAAGGGTGTGGCATACTGACTATAGCCTAAAAGCTCTCTCTCCATTAGTGGTTCCTCTTGGGGAGAGTCACTGATGATCTGGGATGTTACCCATCCTTAACTGCTCTAAGTGTAGAAAATTATAAGGTGCCATCCCTGTAAAAAGGGGCCTTCAAGTACTTTTGCAGCTGTACAGCAGTCTGGCCTGGTGTCATGCCCATCTAGTTATATAAAAGAAAGTAACAGACACACTTTTCCTCAGGATATGGTTATTTTCTTTCTGTTTTGTGTTGTTTTCTTGTTTCCTGCTCCACCCATACCTTATCGTCCTAGCCACAGTCTCCATTTATGAATGGTATTTTGCATGGTGTGTTCTCATTCCTGTTTTGTACCAAACATTGAGCCTGAAACGTTGTCATTGCCTTGCTCAGCTTCACAGTGGGCCCATGTGAGCAGGACAGGTGAGAGGGAGCTCCCCCAGAGGGCTTAGCTTGGGTAGGGCTGAGCAGCAACCACAAATGACCTTGCTGGGTTGCAGCATACAAGTGTCCTGAAATACTCATGTCTTTCTTACAGTAACTGGTGGTCTCTCTCTTTCCTTATTTTGCTGGTTAGGCCTTGCAGAAACAATGAGGTCAAGGACCCCTTTGAATTGAAAAAGCTGTAGTTGCCAGTTCAGTTCTTTCGAGAAATCAAGATCACTCTTTTGGGTTTTTTTCCTAAGACACGGCCAGTAACTGCTTACAAGAGAAAGACTGACAGAATATTTCGTTTTTAACAGACACCACCTGCCATTTCACTTCCTTTTATCCAAGAAACAGAGATAACAAGTTTGGGTCATAAACTTAATGCTAAATGCTGGCATCAGAAGATGCTGAGCCTATCTTTGAGTAATTACCCTTTGCAGTTCTGGCCGATGTCAGGGGGACAAGTGGAAATTAATAAAGTCTACTTGTATCTCAGCAGACAAGGGTCACACCACAGCTGAAATGACACAGATGCTCCTGCAGCCAAAGGGAGTGACAATGCTTTCTTTCTAAAGCTCCTCAGCTGACCTTTGTTACCTTGGAGGGAGATCTGCTGCAGTGCAGCAGCACTTGCAGAACATTGAATGTGATGTGTGAGTTCATCAAGGTTTTCAGAGGCAGTTTACAAGAGCTAAGAACTGCTGGTGGAATGCAACATTTTTTGATGAATAAGGAAATAGCCTTTCTCTCCCCACATAGTGACTTGATTAAAAGGCCAAGGCATTTGGCAAGCATTAACAACAGTGTTTCAATTTTTAATACAGCTTTGTCACTTCTAGTCTCTATCCAATATTGCTGTAGTAGGAGTTTTTATGCAGTTTATTTCAAAATCAGCAATTTAACTGGAAGACAAAAAGCTTCTTTTACAGTAAAATAAGCTAATCACTCTCTAGGTCTTCTCATCAAACAATTTCTTGGCCTAAACCTGAAAAATTAGCAACAAACTCCAAAATACCTTAATTTCTTTCATATTAATCAATGGTTACAAGGAGACACCCCTCACAAACCATAAAATGTTGGTACTAACATGGTACACGTGGATGGATAAGTTTAACTTTAGCCATAAGAGCATCCTTCTGTATGCCACAGCTAGCCTAAGTTCAGAACACAAGTAGGCTTTTGGCAAGTCTGGAGGCTAAGGCTGTATCTTAACACAAAGGAACTGCAATATTCATCAGGTACAATTAAGCATCTTTTGTTCATGGTGTGAAAACAGCTCTTTGTGTAATGACTGCAGGGGTTGAAGCCATCATTAGAGGCACATCACATTTCTGTGATGGAAAGTAACACTGCCCATTTTTAAGAGGAAGGTACCCCATCCACCTCTGAACTTCCTAGTTGCTGTCCCAGTCACGCAGCAAGGAGGGAACAGATTGTGCTTTTCTGCATGCCTGGCACTGTACAAACCTGAAGAAACAAGGCTTGTCACACATAAGTGAGTTGGTTTAACCAGAAAGTCTAGACATGATGGCAACCTTAAAGGAACTGCCCCAAAGATTAATTCCTTTTTGCATCAATGTAACTAAGACATGAGAAACAGGTCGAGAAAGCACAGCTTGATGTGGAAAATGCTCCAGATAGAAATGTTCCCCTGACTCTTTGGGAAATGAAGCAATATTCACTAAGGGAGAAGATACTTGTTTGGTTTGGGGTACCTAGGAGATCTGAATTTAGCTCTTAGTAATTTCTCTCCTGGGTTTATTACACAGAAGTCTCACATACTTTAGCAGGGTTGCTGGTGCTTCCTTTCTGCTTCTCATCACATACAGGGAGAACTGAGGACAACAGTATCCCAACTTGATTCTCTTTAAGTAGCATCAAAGCACAATTCAAAAATGTGGAAAAAACACAGTGTAAATAAATGACTTGTGTGCAAAGCGTTTCTAAACATAGTCTAAATAAGGACAGAATAATTACATCCTAGGGATGCAAAGGGTTTTCATAACAGCAGGGCCCAATTTTCTCTAAGAAAATTTTCTCTTGGGAGAGCCTATTCCAGTCAGACAGAAGAAGCAGGAAAGACATACTTGTTTAAAAAGAGGTTTACATCAACAGATTATTTGTGTAAACTTTAATTTCCTTACAGTAGAAACATACACAGTCAAAGCCAAAAGTAGTGTAACAATTTTACAGGAAAGCTTACCAGTAAAAATGCAAAACAAGTTTGTATCAAAGTCTTAAAAAACTGTGCACTTTCTCAAACTTAACTTTGTTCAGCACATCGTTTTGATTTATATATAAGGCATTAATTCTATAAGAATCATTTACTATATTCCAAAAATCGCATGACCTAGGTGTAACACTCTATAGCCTGATACCATTTTTGTTCCTTTCAATATTTACAGATTTCATCTACCTGCATTGACATGGAGCACAGAAGCACTAATAACAAATACAAGCTTTGCCAATGATAGGTTGACATTGAAAAAGTTACATAAAAAGGAAAGAAAAAAAAAAAAGAAGCTCAATTTTGCATTGCAATAGCTTGGGTCTGCTGCAGCCATGATTGTAGTTTAAGAATAATTCCCCCTTTTACATTCTTCCCCACTTCCAGTAGCATTTGGATCTTTCAATATGCAGAACTGAATCTGCTATGCATCTGTAGGTACAGGAAGTACCAGCTACCCAAAATTTGTTTTTCTCCTCCTCCCCAGAACAAAGTTCTTAAGTTTCTTTGAAATTTAAATCTCCTATAAATGGCATCTTTGAAGTCATTCTAGCTACTATGTACAGAAATGGCTCAGGCAATCAAGTTAGTCCACCTTGTCATTAGTCAACAGGAAGTATAATTACTGTAGCTGTAAAGGAGGTATCTAGTGTTCCAGAATAAGTGAGTTTAATTATGGTGAGAGCTTCCTCAATTCTATTTACATGACAACTTCAGGCTCAATGTTAAACAGCAAGTCATCATTTCCTCTTCGCACTTCAAGTAGTAGAGGTGATTCATTCATCACAGCCTCTTGCAGGTCACTGGAGGTCATCAAAGGACGCCCATTGACTTTCACAATAATATCTCCATCTTGGATCCCTCCTCTGCAAAGACAAGAAAAGGGCAGTAAAGATGTATTCTATGCAGAGGAAAAGTACAAAGGCTATTCACCACCTCTCTTGCAAATACAATAAATTTTTATTCTAGTCTCCATCGAAGGGAAATTCCAGCCTTCTGACTGTGAAAGAATAACAGGTAGCACTTGCTAAATGCAAAATAAGGCTCAGGTTTTTTCACTGAGGATTTTCTTCCTAAATAACAAAAACAATTTCTTCCTATATTCTACAAAACCACAGCAAGTGAGAAACAGAAAATGCTTTTATCTATTATTGATTCACTTCACTCAGTCCATTTTCAAGACCATGCCTTTATGCCACCAATATGTATCTAAAGAATTGAAAATTAAAATCTCAACTTTTCATGACAAGTGCACCAGCTAAAGTATTGAAAATTTATTTCTCTATTTCTGTTCAAATGTAATCCTGAAGAGCTGGTTTTTATTGCTTTTGATTTTCCTAAAATCATTTTTAGGAACATTTATTTATTTTGCAACTGTCCCATAGAATGGTCTCTTCCTTTAAGATTAAGCACTCTCTCAGAAAACAGCTCCAACTGCCTTATGTGAATGCTATTCTGTTTCCTGCTTAAACTTAATCCAACCTTCTGCTTATTAATATTCAACATACTTCAGAAAACTCCTCAAATTAGCTCATTGTATTTGGGGTATTATTTTTATTTGCACACTGTTATTGTTTCATAATGTCATTAAAGGTTGTACTGAGGTGGGTGACAGTCTCTTTTACTAAGTGACAAGAAGGAATGACCTTAAGGTGTCCAAGGGGAAGTTTAGATTGGATAATAGGAAAAAATTCCTTCACAGAAAGTGCTTTCAAACACAGCAAGAGGCTGCCCAGCAAAGTGGTGGTGGCACCATCCCTGGAGACAAAGTAAGACAGGTAGAAGTGGCACTTAGGGACAGGGTTTACTGGTGGCCTTGGGAGTTCTGAGTTCATGGTTGGAACTGATGATCTTAAGGGTCATTTCCAACCTAAACAATTCCCTGATTTAAACAGTTCTGAAATGCTTCATTTTTACAGTGGTGAGCAGAATCTTAGCACAAATATTTTAAACCTAAAGGCACAATTTTTAATTGTTTAAATGCAGATCAAGCCTGGTATGAGAAAATACCTGAATATAAAAAGAAATCTTACCTTCTAGTATCTCTTTGGAGATTTATTTGTGGAGAAGAAAATAATGTGCTGTACCTACCTGTGAGAAGGTGAGTTTGGAACAACTTCGTGTACGTAAATTCCACTTCTGACATCAGGAAAATCAGCATTACTGTGCTTCAGTTCCTCCACCAAGCTAAAAGAAAAACAGTTATACAGAATTTGCTTGCACTACAAAAGCACGTAAATATTCTTATTTATTTAAACTTTTTGTGACAAAAAGTAAGAGACTTAACAATTAATTGTTTGCCTGTTGTTCTGTAATGAAAATGTAGGGGATTTGAACTTGGATTAAAACAAATCACATAGATTTTAAGAGAGGCAAAACTCCTTACCTGTGCAAAATGCGCTAAATTTAATGGTCTTGCACATCTCCTGCAAATATCTGACTTTGGCTCTTTGTAGCAGTAGCAAAGAGGGCCTTGTTCATAAGCACAACAGGAGCACTTTCAGGGACAAAAGGGTTTTCTGCCCAAAGAATTAATGCTGGTGACAGCACAGAAATTTTCTAACTTTTTTGCTTCTTTTATTTTGCAAGCCATTCTTAATTTGTCTTTATCAAGAACAATTGAGGTTTTGATAACTCCAGAGAGAAAATAAATCAAAGCTGGAAACTTCAGTTTCCTCAAGTTGTCATCAGCAATTTTTTGTGCATCACTTTCTAAAGAAAAAAGACAGGAATCTGCAAAACAGAGCCTCTACAAGCATCCCCTCATTTCAGAGATGATGATATCATTTCAGGTCTGTGTACAGTGTGGGTTAAAACCCATTTCTAGAAAGAAAGATTTTACACCAAGGATGTATTACTGGGCTGTCTGCCATGAAAAACTGGGGTCCCACAAAAGGAAAACAATCCAAAATGGCTACACAGCTTCTCTTCATTTGATTTAGTACTGAGGAAGCTAAAAAAAATTGAATAATTAAACACAACAAGGGAAGTGGTCTTTTTCAGAAAACAGGCCTGCAGACATCTTACATGGCTTTCTTAGATGCTCCAAAAGTAGTAAAATATCACATCATGTTCACAATCATGCAGAGAAATATTCTGAGTTTCTCTCCATCACTGATGCTAATGCCGTTACACTGATTCATTCCAGCTGAGGATCTGACCCTTCAGGGAGGACAGCAGGAGTGTAACTCAAGAAAAAAAGATGGCTTTACTACAACCCCAGCTGGAAATTGTCCGGTTTAATTTTGCAGTCTACTGCCACATTGGAAACATGCCTACTGCTGGGAAAGAACATCAGCACAAGAGCCCTCATTTATCATCCAAGAATATATCTGGGTAACAGCAAGACACAAAGCCATGTAAGAGGGAAAACACAGTCAAGAGTCAGAGGAGGGTGTCCATTTCTGGCTTTGTTAACTGGAGGCACAAAGCTTTAGTTTGGCACTTTAGCAGTTCTTTCTAGCTAATGGTTAGGCGCCAAACCTCACACCATATGGCCTCCATTGGCACTGACAAAACACCACCAAACCCTCCATCAGCTGATCTGTCATTGGCACTCAGAGTCACCAGAAAATACCATTTTGTTTAAATGTCATCTAAAACCTGGTGTAACTCCAGGTGTCCTTGTCAAGGACCAAAATCTGTGTTCAAGCTCTTCCTATTTTCCCTCAGCTATCAGCAGGACATCCACCACTATCAGTATTTAAAGAATTTCCAGGTCTCAGAACATAGATTTCACCTATATCATTTAAATGCCTGCAGATTTCCTAGCAGCCAGTGCCCCTTTCTGGATCTCTGGAGATTTGTAACGAAAGATGAATGAAGTTCTGAACCACAGCTAACCACATCCTGTGTGCATGAACCTTTCTAAGACACTTACGCAGGTGTTATTGTCAGCATCCTGATGCCAATGAAACGTTTCTTCCCATCTGAAAGGAACACAGAGCATATGTAAGAAATTGGGGCGAACACTGACAAAAGTAACTGCTCTGATGACCCAAAATACCCAAAAACTAAAACAGAATGTATCAGATTTTAACAAAATTAAACAAAATCACGCACATTTGTACTAAAGTGGGTTTTTTTTATTAGCCTTGGTGTACAGAATGACAATCCTTCTCCCTGCAACTAAGGGTAAGAGAGAAAGCTCATTTACATTCCATAGACCTTTTTTCTTCAGGAAATTCAGGAAATTGCTGTGATCTAGTATCACATGAATTCAGTGAATGGAAAATTTAATAAACAACTATCATTTAATCTGAAACTGGTCAAGACAATTTAATCATATGATGTTCTCATTAAAATATAGAAATGAAATCTAAACAAATTTAAATTTCCACTTTTCAGAGAAAGGGCAATCAAAAGACTCACACTGATTATAATGTAAATGGACTGTTATTTCTACCCCAAAGAATAAAAAGCAAGTTTAAAAAAAATCCCAAAACATGAAGACCTTTGCCAAAATGATCACAGAAATACTCAGAGGGCTGGAGCACCTTTGCTATAAAGATGAGCTGAGGGAATCTGGGTTTTTCAGCCTAGAGAAAAGAAAGCTCCAGAGACACCTCAGTGAGGTCTTTCAGTATTTAGAGGGGGCTTCTAAGACAGGACAAAGGGTGATGATTTCAAACTAAAAAAGGGTAGATTGGCAGGGGGCATCAGGAAGAACTTTTTATGATGAGAGTGATAACACATTGGAACATGCTGCCCAGAGAAGTGGTAGATGCTCAGCTGTCAAGACTCAAGGTCAGATTAGATGGGGCTCTGAGCAACTTGATGTAGTAAAACGTGTCCCTGATCAGTGCAGAGGGGTTGCACTAGATGACCTTTAAAGGTCCCTTCCAACAGAAACTATTCTATAATTCTACGATTCGTCAGGATTCGGTGGAATTTTAAATGGTGAGAAGTCACTCCTTTAGGAAGAACACCACATTTCTAAAGTTGGATTTTAGTAAGCCATGATATTGCACAGCTGTCTTGTGAAAAAAATGCAGTTTGATGACTTCCTCAAGTGAGTGCTGCAGTACTCAGTTACATCCGGCATGAAACAATATTTCCCCTTACTCATTCCAGCACAACGACTTCACAAGATCTTTGAGTTTCTCCAGGTTCTCATATGAGGAAAAAGAAGACATACACAGTCTTCTCTAGCTCTTATTCTTTCCAAGAAAAATACTCCCAAGTAAAGGACTTAGTTCTGAATACTACACATGCCAAATATTCCCACTGTGGTCACGGAAAATGTTGACTACTAAACAATGGGTTTACTACACTCTGAAAAATCTTGTATCCATAACTTTCATCCCTACTTTGCCCTGAAATTATTTGCTCTCCTCTATTTTAAGGGAAAACTAGCAAGATCAAAATCAGCTAAAGTAAGAGCATCAAGAAGTTCAATTGTTAAAATCTGAAATCTGGAAAGCTTTGGGCATGACCATGAACTAGCCCAGGGTGCTTCAACAGTCCCCACGGAAGAAATGTAAGTTTTCACTTTTTAAAAATGTTCAGACATGATAATTCTCCCACCTGAAATTAATCCCCTTGTCCATGCAATGTGGACAGTTAAAATAATGAAATTCCCTTCATAAGATCAGTGACAGAATCTCTGGTGACAGTCTTCTCTTTGCATTTAACAATGTGATGCTGGTCACTGCCTGAGAGGCAGAAATTTGCAGAAACACAAAGACTGCAGAAACACAAAAACTCTGGAGCCTGAGTTAGGAATGTTTACATGAATGAAAAATGAAAATGAAAGAAGAGACAAAAGAAATTAACCTGGAAGAAACAGAACAGCAAGAATGAAAAACCACAGGAGAAATGACACAAGTCATAAAAGGAATTATTTCCCTAGTGGCTAACAATATATGTAAACATAAAGCTATAGGGGAAAAAATACATCTTGTAACTACAGACTTATTCCTTCCTAATCTACCTTCAACTTTGGGTAGGTAGAAGTATTATTTCACTCCGGTTCACACACTGAAATTCAAAAAGGCCTTCTGAAGTAAGTTTGCCATACTGCAAACAGCAATTCATACTATAAGAGTAGCAGGCTATTGAACAAAGTAAAATTAAAAACTATGAGCCATGGGTTACTTTAGCAGCACAGTACACACTCCCCTCTTTCCCCTCTCCAGACATTCTGCATGTCAGATTAGAAGTAAAAACAATTCAATCCTTTTGTTCCATAAAAGTCCATTCCACTGAATTTAACCCAGGTCAAACACCTTCAACAAAAAACAAAGTTTTCAGCAACAGTGATTAGTGGGAATATAATTGTTCATCTTATTTGAAGTATCAGCAGAGACTGAACAGGCATAGACAACCAGAAGTAGTGTATTATCATTCCCAAGCCATAGGCATGGTGATGTTGTGGCTAAGTCACACTGGCAGAACAGTGTGTGGCACCTGGAACTACCACTGCCATATTATATCTGCTCTGTTAATACAAAGTCTCAAAACCTGTCATTCTGGCAATTTGTGAAATCGCAAGGCAAAAGAAAAAATATTTAGGAGGACTGGAAGAGAGTTATGTCATAAATCTAAGGAGCACATCACAAGGGTGCAGTCCCAGCAGTAGTTAAAAGGTTCATATGTTAGAAGAACCAGGTTTACCAAATATGAAACCATTGTGGCTTACAGCCAGAGCACAGCACAGAAGAGAAAGACTCAAATCTCATCTAATTTTTGTAAACACCAGGCCAGGTAAAACACTGTTTCCAGAGGCACAAAGTCAAGCAAACCAGCCTCAACCACGTGTTTAAACTTAAATCTGCATAGTGTTAATAGAAAGTCACAAGCAGCTGACCCCAAGTATCTAGAAGCAGTTCACTGTTCACAGAAATTTCTGTTCCACAGTAAGGAAAGCACCTGCCTTACTGTTAACCTTCGTTTATTGATGCTTGTAACAACAGAGATACAAACCAGACAGATAAACACCAATTGAAGGCAGAAATGTCTATCACTGATAAACCATAGCAAAAAATCCCTGAAAAATCCAAATTAGGGGGCCATGTACTAAAACTTCTAAGGGCTTGGGTAACTCTGGTACAAAATTATACCAAATGCAGCTGATTTCAGTGGGGTCAGGATATCACCAGGTCCTCCAAGTGAAGAAATGGATCCTGCACTTCTTAGTCAAGTGCTGGGCAAAACCTTTATTTTTCTGCTGATTCCTTTTGCATCTAGCTCATCTTGCAGATTACATGAGCAGCCCTGAAAGCATTTAAGAAAGATATTCTACTGCCAAACAGAAAACATGAAAACAACTCAAGCCTATAATGCTGGACTGTGTGCAGTGATCCTTTCATATAAACTGCATAGCTGAATTTAATCAGTGATCTGAACCTATATTCAGTAAGGCTCCTAAGCAACCCTCATGATTTCTGGTAATTACTAGGAGTAATAATTATTCAAATACAAAGGTAAGAATATTGTTTCCACTCAACTTATGACAAGGTCCTGGGGATGTAAGATGAGGATTCATGGAAATGAGTTGTTGGGTATGGCCAATACAGAACTCCCCCATTTCCCCTTGCCCATCTGAAACAAGGTTTATTCACTTTTCTGCTCACACTACATTAGAGGCCACATTGGCCTTTTAGGATGGATTTTCTCTTTAATACTTAGTCAAACTGCTGTCTTACTGACTTCCACTTTAAAATGTCTGTGTGTAAAAGACTTTCCAATTTTACTCCTCTGCTCAAGTCTAAACTAGGAGTAGATAGAACCAAGACCAAAATGGAGAAATTCCTAAACAAAAAAAAAAAAAAAAAAAAACCAAAAAAACAACAAAAAAAAAAAAAAAAAAAAAAAACAAAAAAAATCAATCAATGCTTAAGTATGTAGTTAACTTCCAGACATAAACACAGAATACAAGAATACAGAGCTGGTTAAAACTGAAATACAGATGGAGACACTTCACTTCATGCAGCAATTTAAGACTTCCTAACTACAAAAGGACATTAACCTTATTATTGGTAACCTCAAAATTAGCAAAGGCTTTCAGACTATTCAACAGACAAACATCTCTATGAAGGCTGTGACAAATCTTTGGTCAAAAATACATTAGGTGCTATTACATAGTACCAATGCATAAGGTAATGCAGAATGCATACATAACATAATCAGTGCAAATTCTTCATTCAAATGACACCCTCCCCTTTTCCCCTGATCTCCACTCCTGTTCTTTAATAGATCAGATATTTGCAGTTATATATAATGGATGAGATTTAAAAAGATATATGCCTCCTATATAAAACAGTTATCTGATCAACTGAGATTCAAAAGACTAAGATCCAGCTTATTAAAAAATTGAGTATCTACCATGCCAGAATACATCTGGAAAGAGTGGTATCCTAAGGGAGTGTTATCATCTTCAGGCAATATGATATTAAGAGTAAAATAATAATACCCATAAACTTCTTTCTATGACCTAATTGTACCATAAGGGAGGATCCCACTGAAACTACTGAAACATAACTGGAAGAAAACATGATAAAAACCCCTAAAATTCTGCTTACATGAATTCATTATGCCAAAAAATAGCAACTATACAATAAACTTGAGAATTATTACTAAAGGCATAAAAAATGCAAATTAAGTCTCAAATATGCGGTGGAAAATATCCACTAAAAACTTTCTCTATGCAGCAAGGGCTTTAAATGACTGTTCTGCCATAGTAAAATTATAAGACATAGTTCAGAGAAGAAAAAAAAAAACCACACACACACAAATTTGAAAAATAAATAATAAAATTGCCTGTGCCCAGGATATTTGAAGCAGTGACAGTCACACTAACACGAAGAGAAAGTGTGAATCCTTTTGATTAGGGAATTATGTGGCATTATTAAAAAAAACACCTCTAAGTTACAATCACGGTACAAACTTGAATCTTTCACAATTTTTTCTTAGAGTTCTTCCAGGGCCAAAGCTGTCTCCAGGCTTTTGGCTGAGCTCATTGTTCTGTGGAGGTAAAGGTGCCTGAAGGAGCAAGGTGACTGATTTCAATGGTGACATCTCAAAGCTTCATTCACTTCCCAGCTTGTTACCAGGCAATGGTTTTGCACAAGGCTTGAGTTCATGCCTTCAAGCCAGGCCTGCAGGCTGAACCATTGCTCCTCCCTGGACTGGGATGAGCAGTTTGGTTCTAAAAAGGTAACTTCACTAATGAGACATCTGCTTGTTTCAGGAACCAACAGTCAGTTAGTAACCAGGGCAACATGTCAAGTTTTTTTGACATGTTGACTGACACAAAATTATGTCAGCTACTTTAAAATGCACTTCTAAGCATATAACTAAACTTTTTTTTTTTTTTCATCTACTCCTCCCCCTCCCTCCAAATCAAGAGTGAAACAATATAATTTGTGGGATTCAGGAAAACACAGATGAGGGGACCCATCAGGTTTGTGATGCTCTAATATACACAAACAGATGCATCACTTTAAATCCGCTGACTAAGGGAAGTTTCTGAAATAACAGTATCTGAGAGGACAACGATGTAGGGAAACAATCCTGGCATCAGGAACTGGATGAACTCAGGAGAAGACAAGATTAATAACAAAAAAGATCCAAGAGAAGAAGCAGCAGCAGCCAACACTCACGGTAAAAGATGAGTAGTAGGGTGTGGATAGATAAATTGGCAAGTGAAAGAGCAAGGAAGGTTTGGCCTGGATGCAGAATTACTAGATCAGCTTTGGCTGTAGTATCACAGCTAGAATAGGGTGACAGATATGGTGCAGGCATGTAAAAAAAAGTCTGAAGTACTGCAGTTGTCATTGCCAATATACTTAAATTTATATGCTCTCTGGTGCAAAGGCCTTTCTTTCTATTTGCCTCTCTCCCATCTTCCCATGTATTTCTTCACAAATTAGTAACAGCCCTTCTTCCACCAGGGCCTGAGAATCTGTCATAATATCTGATCATACAGCACTGGCATACACAACCACAATAAAATACAGGTCAGGTTCTATGAACTACACCCCACCTGTGGACAGGTGCTTAAAAACATTTGTACCTTATTTTCTACAATATACTTCAATCCTTTTGCTAGGACAATAAACAAAAAGAGGAGAATAAAACTCCTTCAACAAGTGATCATCTGTTCTCAAGATCATTTGAGACCGTGATGATTCATCTGTGTCCTCACTATTCCCAGAGGCTCTATTTCCCATATTTATACAGATACTGTCTGCTCTTTGGGGGTGTGAGTAATAAAGTCTCTCCCACTTCTGAGAGATTGTTTTCTATTTCCCAGTCTGTGATGCTCTGTAATGGAAAAGGATGCTGCTCCTTTCAGTAACAGGATTTCAGACCCATGTCTTTTGGCACTTTGCCTGGATCAGGATAATTGGAAGATGTCACTGTTTCTTCCACACCTTACCTTTACTTTGTTTGTCATGTGACTCTGTGAGAAACTGAGTGATACGGTCTGAAGGAATAGCAAAAGAAATTCCAGCTGTGACCTTCAAGGTGTTAATCCCAATCACTTCACCATCCTGTTGAGAGACAACACCCAATTAAATTTGCTCCTAAGTACAGGATTCAGCTCCCTGCCTAGCATTTCATGTTAAAAGCTGGTGTAAGAAATTTTAGAGTGTTGTAATCACTCAAGAAATAAACAGTACTTATAAGGGAGGATCTGGGCTTTGATTCATGATCCATTTCACATTTAACTGTGATGGCCAGAGAGATTACAGTACAGTGTGTTCATCCAAGGTCCATCCCAGCACTCAGCAAGATATTTCCTCTGCCAAGCGGGCAGTGGAGTCACTCCTACCACTAGAGCCACAAGTCACTGACCTGCAGAACCAGTGCTGATTTACAGCAATCTACTTTGAAAGAGCTATGCGGGTTAACCAGGTCCCATCTCTGTTGTGCATCCCAGGTTTCACAGTGTGAATGAGCTTAATGCTCCTTCCAGATCCCATAGTCCTCACTGCTGTGTAAAATTTTCTGTGCTCAATGGGGAAATGTTTTCCTGTGGTGTGTGAACTGAGACCCAATTTGCATATTCTGCATTAGCTTCAAGCTGTCTACCATTAGCTAAATGAATGGAAGTTGGAATGATCTATGGATCTTTCCAAAAGAACATAACATTCTCCCACTAACTTGAAACTAACTCCTGAAACAAAACCAAGCAACCAACAAAACCAAGTCACATGGACGTACCAGATTAACTAGAGGTCCTCCAGAGTTGCCATACTGCAAAAATGACATAAAGAAACAATAAATTATTACTTCACTGTTGGAAATGCAATTCTCATTACAAATAGCATTTATTTTGTAAGTAAATGAAAGAGAGGAGGTAATTTCTTAAGCAGTAATATCTTCACCCCTATCGTGATTATAATTTTTTTTTCTTTTCAGAAACAGTCCTTAATTTAGGAGCCACTACAAATAGGCAGACCCTAAGTTTAAGACATTGAATAGCTAAAAGTAGAATTTTGACTCTTCCAAAGCCTGTCAGAACAATGTTTTCAAACAATTAATTGTTATTTAAAGTTATACTCCAGTGAGGTGCTTGTACAGTTTTTGTTCTATTCATCACTTTGGTTTGTAACACTGTCAGCCTCTCATTCTCCACTGGAGCAGAATACAGTGTTTCATGTATTTAATCACAGCATATTGCGATGAGGTAGCTACTACATAAGGATTGATTCAGTAACCACAGACACATATGCCTCTCTAGGGAAGGCATAGAGCAGCTCTGAGAAGCCCAAAATTACCTTATAACTAATGGCCTTTAAAGGAAACATGCAACAGGACCACAGGAAATGAGAGCTGGGGAAGTTGCTTGTCCATCTTCATGTTGGCTCAACAATTTGTTTTTGAGTGAGGCCAGGGTTTTCGAGTAGGTTTGCAAAACAGCCAAGAGCAGCAACTTACCACTCAAAAGAAACAAAAGCTAAGTGATGTATGACAGAAAAGTGAGACACAAACTGTTTATACTCAGATAGCACTAGGCAAACCTTACAGATTCTTGGGAGAATAAAACAGACATTAAAGTTTATAAAACAGCTTCAAAGTTCAAATTTAAACAAATAGATCAGGTCCTTATATTGTATCTCTCCAGTGACCAGAGGCTGCACACTTGATTTTCATGTCTGACTGGCACAAAGAAACAAAGATAATGATTTTTCAGCCTTGCTCAGCACAGCTTGTCTTCTGCTTGAAGGATGTGAAAGACCATCAGCACATGCAATATATCTCCATTTAGAACTTTATGGCCCTGTTTTCTCCTGCCCTATGTTACTGCTGTCCCAGCACTTCTCAAAAGGCAGCTGCATGCACATTCCTGCAGGAAAGTTTTGGATGAGCCACAGGAATGCTCTGAACAGACCAACCATCTAACTCCTCCCATTCTCAGGAGAAAACCAGTGCATTAGCTAAGCACAAAGCATCCTTATGCCAGGGACCATCTTCATATTTTGTGGTCTCAGAGAGCAAAGCAATTCAAACTTTGTGTCATTTTCCTCACCTCATCTGCTATCACTCTTCCTTTGGTCCAGCACTATCTGCTGCTACCCTTGTCTAAATCTGCTCATTAGCTTTGGAGGGCAGCAAATGTCTAAGTGCATACACAAGAAAGCAGTCTGTGCTTGAAAAATGTGTATAGGCAAGAAGTCAAGATTCTCATGTTCTAATTCTGTCTCTGCCACCACTTCAGTGTGTGCTCCCAACTAACCCATCTTGCCTAAGTTTTCCTTATTCTCCTCGCACAGCTGAAGAGAGTAATTCCAGTTACATGTCTGGAGAGGTTCAGCTCCTGGGTCATACAAAAGTTTTTTGAAAGTTTTTTGAAAGAGCTCACTTTTTGTCATATCTTAGCATAATTAGCAAAAATAATTACCCCCTTGTTCCTCCCTACACAATTTCTCTCAACAAGTCTGTGACAATAACCGTTTGTGAAGCACTTTGTGTGTATAAAACACTCAGTGTTATTTCTTTTTATGTCAAATTTGACATTAATGTCCAACAAATTAATCCTGAAAATATTTTCTTTTCAATGTGTTACAAAAGGTACAAAATTTCAGGCCATTTTCCACCTCAGATATGTGTGCAGTGCTCTTTTTAGAAGCAGTACAAGCTAAACACACACCCAAGGACTTCACTTAAGCTCTTTAGATCAATCCAGGCTGCTCTGAAGGAACATTATTTTAATGTATTTCTATATAACATGCAATGCTAGGACCTCTAGCTCCAAGCTGTACCTTGGAGTACATAACATAAAATAACATAAAACAACTTTATGCTATTTTACACTTAGATTTTTGTTTTGATTATGTGATGTGCAAAGGGAAAACAAGAAGAGGAAACCCACACCCCCCCCCACTCCTCTCGTTATGTCCTTACCTGGGTGTCCTGTCATTAAAATGAAGCATATACTCTTAATTTGACTACTCCATCTGGTTCTAATGGATAGAGATGAAAAATTTTGGCTCTATTCTACAGCTTCCTTGACCAGCGCAACTCAGCAAGCAGAGAGAGAAATGTTTTGATTTACTGCTGCTTGATAAAGATGCCTTAAGTTCTAGCTTTCATGTTTTCCAGATTCTGTACTGCATTAGCATATAACTCTGAACTTCATATAAAGTGTTAGAAAGTTCTCTCCACAGTGTAATTAGACAAAACAATCCTTTTCTAGCCCAAGAACCAAGGACACCATTGCAGCTTCAAAAGGTAGAAACAGCAAACTGAGGAGAGTAAACTGGGAGGATGGAACTTCATAACCTGAAGCTGTAATTGGAGAATTAACCCCAACATGTAGATGGACCAAAATCTATAAAAGTGTGAAAACGTGTGACCCATCATCCGTCTTGGGTGTAGCCTCAGCCAGGCCCTTGTACTGCCCAAGGTGTATCCTTTGAAGGCCTTTTAAAACTTTATTCCTTTATCATTGTCTGGCCTCTGTTCTAGGTAACCTCTCAAGGCATCGATATAACCACATTACTGCATGAGATTTGCAGAATTAAAAGGGTCTGACCTATGCAGCATCCTAAAAAGACAACCTCAAAGGGAGAACTTTTATTTATCATGCCATCACAACACTGCCTGAATGCAAGTTACAGACACGGCAGAGACTTTTTTTTTTTTTACAAAAGAGTTTCCCTGACATTAAACAAAGCTGTTTGTATTTAGTGGATTCATCTCTCAGGGGAGGAAAAGGTGGGGATGGACTGTGAAGTGAAAGCCATCACAGGCCTCAAGCTTACATTAATAATGGCATCTGTCTGAATGTAATCCATGTCCGAGTCCCGCAGGCCCAGCTCTTTGCCGTCTCGCTGAGCCGTGCTGACAATACCCGTTGTCACAGTGTTCTGTAAGGCAAATGGACTCCCAATTGCCACCACAAATTCTCCTGGCCTCAGATCAGCAGAGTGTCCCAGTAACAATACTGGTAGTTTTTTCTTAAGTAAACACAGAGAGAAAAAAGTAAGCATTAGTTTATACTTGAAAATAACCTGATTGCAAAGATTAAAAACTAGCAAAAAGTTAGGAACAAACTTTCCATTACATTAACGAAAGAGCCACTCACTATCCTGTACTCAAATATCCTATACTCTACTTATGCTAGGAGGGTTGCTGTTTCAAGCTGTCTTCAAAAACAAACAACTATTTGTAGTTCCTTGCAATTTCATAAAGGAAAAAACAGTATCAAAATTTCCCTGGTTCTTAGCAGATTATTCCCTCCTCCTGGAAAACAGCATACAAAACAACCACTGACCAGTTGTAGACTGCCACCCTCTCTGCATAATACTCCACCTTGCAGTCCATGCATACAGGCACAAAGCTTAGGAAGATTGCCTGGGTATTTTGGTAAAGATAGCAGAATTTTGTCACATATTAAATGAGTGGCGCTTTTTTTTTTCTTCTTTGTTTTTTTCAGTTTCTAGCACAGAAGACAAAATAATTCAATTCCAATATATGAAAAATTTCCAGGCCTGTATTTCAGTACATTGTTTTCCACAAATATTTCTAAGGAATCCTTAAACATATATTCTAGTCAATCACTTTGTACTAAGTGAAACCAAAATAGAGTTCCCAAATGAAGTCATTCTTCTGTTTATGTCACTCACCTTAGGGTGAATCTTTATTGTTGCAATGTCAGATTTCTTGTCAATGTCTTTGATGGTTGCTTCATAGGTATCTCCATTCTGGAGCTGTACCTTCAGTTGTTGTCTCCCTGATATTGCATTTGTGCTTGACACCACGTGGGCATTGGTCACAATTAAACCAGAATCAGACATAATAAACCCAGATCCACTGGAAAGGGGGACATTTCGACCAAAGAGAGGGTGCCTGTACAAAAAGCAAGCAATTCTCTGTCATAAGGAAAACCAACTTGAGAGAAGATTACCTTAGATGACATTTACCACCTTTCACCCTGAAAATCGAATTTAAAAAGGAATCACAAAGAAAGGATCCCTTCCTGAAAATTGTGGTTTTAGTCAGTCAGGGAGATAGGAACTGAGATTTACAGAAAATCAGCAGGGTCCTTTTCCTTTGGTTTCCAGTTCTGTCTTTATAGAGTTCCTTGCACAGAGGATAGATGACAAAATATGAAGGAGAAGGAGCCCATCTGATCCCACTGGTTATTGATTCTGTACTGGAAGAGAACAACGACAGGAAATAAAAAAGCTGAAAAATGAACTGATTGTCTAATGGGAAAAGGGGCAGAAGGAACCTTGCAGCTGGACAGAGGCATAAAGGGAGAAATGAGGGGATCATGAAACCCAAGTGCAGACAGGGTGGAAAATGCATGTCTGGAAACCAAAACTACTAGGAATGTGAAAGAAAAAATTAAAAACTCTAACAATGGGTAAAACTTGGTGGGAGACAACACGTGCTGTAATACAGAAGGTAAGAGACTTTACAAACTGCTCAAGGCATTACGAATTTTCTCTGTGAACAACTGCTACAATGACCTTAGGAACAAAGTAACTGCATAGCAGAAGATGAGAAAAGGCCCAGAAAGTCCTTCTTCCAAGACATGTCCTGGTTAGGATATTATTTGACAGTTCTGGGCTATTTAGCAATAAACAATTGGAGCAAATCCCAGGAAAAAAGTAATATCAAAATTATCACCCAGCAAGCTGCTGGGCAAACATTTACTTATAGGGAAAGAACAAACAATCTTAACTATGTATGCAAAGATCTTAAAGCATCTTCAGCTGTAAGATCCTTTATAAAAGGACCAATCACCATGTGCATAAAACTACATCCCCTGATACACTTGATTATCTTGATTGTGCATACTAAAAAAGCCTACAAAATTATCCAAGAATTTCGTGTATCTGTGGAAATTGAGAGGACTCCAGGAAGAAAGGTAATCACATGCAATATCTGCAGTAATTTGTTCTGACAGTAGATTGTTCTAAGGACTCATATTTAAACCTCCCAGGTTGTTTTGAGCACTCAGTGTTGATCTTGCCACCTCAGCTCCAGCTTCAGCATCCTGCATATTGGTAATGTTCTGGTCAAGAAATGTGGTACATTTCTTTCCTATCAGAAGTCATTTCTGTGTTTAGATAGAATGCCGAGGAGATGTAGACTATCTCTTAATGCTTTTCCTGCCAAAATTATCTCTCAAAGTTGGAAAAGTAACAAGCCATTTTTTCCACCTTACCATCTGAATATATATATACATATATATATATGTATGTATGTATTTAAACTGAGATAACAAATACAGTCCAACAAGTAAACAATATAATTTGTTAAGTGAAGGCTTAAGAGACTTCCAAAGATGAGACAGACTTATTTTTGGGTAGACAGTATATATTGTATAATACTGTAAGCTCATGAGAATAAATCTACTGAACAGGAACAGAACACACAAACGTGTCGTTCTCTGGAGAAATGGGTCTGCTGTAATGTTTTAGAATATTTTGTGAAAGTCACAAATTCAAAATGAAAGTTACTACACTGTAGACCTTTGTTAAACAATGTAACTAAAACAAGGAATTGAAAGTGTTACCTGAGGAAAAGCTCAATGTGCACAACTGCAGGTGCAATCTTTTCCACCACATCAGCTATGAAGTTGAATTTGTATCTTGGGCTGCTGGACTGTAGGTGACCTATACTAGCAGAAAGAATTGGATATGTTAATTAAGACAATACATTGTTTTATCAAGTAGGCAAGATAAACCTGCTTTGCATTGGTCTGTTTCTTCTAGAAACTAGAACAGTTTCCAAATAGTACTAGAAAATGAATCAAAGTCATTAAGATTGTTTAAAAAGTACCTAGCATTCTGTGTGATCCTGAGAAAATTAAACACCAGCATCACTCAGCTCCAAGTTCTTTTCTCTGAAAGTCTACAAGCTCTGCCTTGAGCATTTCTCTGAGGACAACTAGTTGTTATTACCCAAGACACATAGGGACATAAGATAGGTCAGGCTGGAAAGGACCTTAGGAGGTCTCTAGTTCTACCTCCTGCTCAAAGCTGCATCAGCTACAAAGGGAAACAGAGTCGGGACTTGCGAAACTCCAAGGATGGACACTCCAGAAGCTGCCTGGGAAACTTGTCCCACTGCTTCACTGCCCCCGCCACGAGGTGTAAGTTTTTCTTGCATGAAGTCTGAACTTGTTGAGCTCATGTTCCAACTCATGCCCCTTGTCTCTCATCCTCCCGTTATGCACCTCTGTATGGATCTGCTGCACAGGGAAGCTGCTCTCCGGTCCTCCTGAAGCTTTCTGTTCCCAAGGCTGAACAAGCCCAGTATCCTCAGTTTCTCCTCATAGGAGATATGTCCAGCTCCCCTCAACCATCCTCATGACCTTCTGAACTCACTCCAGTTTCTCAATGCCTTTCTCGTACTGACGGATCCAGAACTGGATGCAGTATTCCAGATGTGGTCTAACAAGTGCTGAGTAACACAGCTGCAGAATTTGGGAGCCACAAGTAGTACTTAAGTTCCAATTGTTTAAGTAGACACATTAGAAACCTCCTTTAAATTACAAGCTTTGCACCTAAAACTTATTGAAAATTCACATTTAAGCTGTCACATGCAGCGGGGCCTAACAATAGATTACTAAAATATCTGACAAAAGCCAGTATGAATACTACATTAAACAACACTATACACAGCATTCATTAAGAGTGAATACAAGCATGTGAAATTAAGATCTTCAAGAGGGGGAGAAAAGCCCACAGCATGCTGGCTTCCAATACCGCAGTCTGCTGGATTCTAGCATCACAACATCTCAAAGGAAGAACACTGCTTGTGCTAAATGTCATTCTCTGCAGTCCCTGATACACGGAGCTGCATCATTACATATGTAAAGCATATGATAGGGGATGTATCACCCCACTCAAATAGCAATCTTTTGTGTTCACAGCCTGAAGGCTTAAAATTAACTATGGGATCTACCAAAGGGAACAAATGAGTTGAAGAAACCAGACCAAGAAGATTAGGAATTTCTTCACAGAAGTCTGCAAGTTCTTATCCTGTTACTGGACAAGGAACTTACTTCTGAATGGTAAGAAACCCTGCTTAAATTTTGCAAGCTAGATTTATGTGATACTGAATAAACAAAAGGAACAGTTTGGCAGGACTATATTCAGTCTATTATTTCTATGGCACACACACTGAAAAATCCCTCCAGCCAGTTGATTGTGCTTGTTTTCATGCTTAGTTTAAAAGAGATACCGCAAACAGGAATTACAGAGGACAGTCAAATGTAAGCACAATATACTGTTATTTATTTTGCTTACTAGGCCACTGAAGAGTTGTCTTACCTTCAGTTCACAAGCAGCTTGCCTGATTAGGCAGTATATCCTTTGAAGTCTACTGACATGACTTTGAACACTTGCCTACACAGCAAGTGTTCACTGACAGGATATAACACTGCCATCACGTTTATCTTAATAAACATGACCATGCATCAGTGAAAAGCAGCTGATAAACTGGCACAGAACTGCAATTAATGCAGCCTTCTAGCTGGTGTAAATCAGCATAGCTCTGTGAGAGTCAGGGCAACTAAATCCATTTGCATCTTCTAAGAGCTCGACTGTTCTGCCCAGGCCTAATGGATACAGCACTGTACATGGCCAAAGGCACAGGAAGATGCCTGCCAAAAACCTCAGGTCTGGACCACTCCTGACTAGCCACCAGGCAAACATTATGGGTGGCAGTGGCTTTCCAGGTAGAATTTGGGGGAGGCAGAGAAATTATCTGAAAGAGCTACTGGATAAAACATGAAAAAAAGCAAAGAAAATAGAATGCAGCAATACAGAGAGGAGACTAAAACTGAAACAATGCTTGTCTTTTCATACCACAGTGAAAACATTGCTCTGTCTAAGCAGAAGCCTGGGACTTCCCTGCTGGAATTAGAAGACAAGAATGCTCAAACCTGAAAGAAAATGCAAATCTGCACCAATATTAAAGGGAAATATGAAACAAAGGAGATCAATAATAACAGACACTCAGGCCTTGTATGAAAGGTGTGCCTGAAGACCTGGGCTGATCAGAGAGGAGCTGTTTTTCCTCTTGCCAGGTGGGGGCCAAACACTGGTGAAAACTGACTAACAAAGCTGAGATACCTTCACAGAACTTGATCTTTCTTGAATCATTTTCTGCAAGCTGGCAGTGATGAGAACCTTCAAACATTTTATATGACGTGCCAAGAACTCAAACTATGGACGTGGAAGATGTAATGCACACTCTATATTTACTCTCACGTAAACAGCACTATTTAAGTGAACTGAAGTGTTGGTTATTATTAACAGCATTTTAGTGCATAATTATTAAATTGATGGTTTTCATCAGAAGTTCTCAACATACCTCAAAAGGGAGGAACTAAAGCCTGGGAAACTGAAGAAGGAAGCAAAATCTGGCACTGAGTATACTGCATAATGTCACCCTGAATACAAGTGTTGTAACTGTAGAGGTAGAATCTATCCTTTAATTTGCATTAGTTGGTAGACACTAGCTGCTGCTACTGTCCTTAGTAAAAGAGAAAGTTAAATATGTATCTCCCCCTGCATAGCCCTGCTGCCTTGTGGAACCCCATACAACCCTCACATCTCTGCTGCCCTGAGCACATAACAGCTCTAAGCTCACAGCACCTTTGTGGATTTTGACCCATTGACCCTCAGAGATCTGCCACATAGTTTTTCAAAGGTCTCTCAATGTGCATTATTTTCCATGTTATTACTGAGTGTTCGAAATCATCTCAGACTAACAAAATCTAATTTATCTTGGCAAAAAGATATAATTTAATCCAATTAGCCACCTGTTGCATAACCAAAATTTCAAAGGTGCTGCAACCAGGTTGTATTTGAAACAAAAACATATTTATGCTGTATGAGTCCTTAGCTGTCTATGCATTTCTTCGTCAAAAAAAATAGATTACCCCAATCTGCTCCATAGCCACAAATCAACTAGATTTTCAGCAGCCTTGAACTTTGAGCCTATCATTTCAACTAAGTGATTAGATCTTCAGGTCTCCAACTCCTCTCACAGAACACTCAAAATCCAGATTTCAATGTAAATGCATAAACTGGAGCTAAAGACTTTCGGCCTATTTTCTAAAATGTGATCTTATGTTTCCAATTTTATGGGCTCCAACTACATTGAATTTAAATGGCTAAAGCTAAGTGCTTTTCAGGTAGGAGTAGCCTTATTATCAGTTTAGGATTTTTCCTGGATAGTGATGTTATCTACAGGCTATGGGTTCATTCAATACTGGTTTATTTACTTTCTTGCAGAGACAATACACCCATTTCAATCTCATTAACACTGCTGTAAACCAGGAACAATGCCAACAAATCTGTTGAGTTAACCTAGTATGAAAAGAACTGGAAAAAATTCATCAGAAATAATCATTATAATCCCACTGAAGACAATAAAACCTGACCAATTTACGTCTGCAAAAGACTGAACATTTCTGAATATCTGCCAACTCAGTCCCTGTAGAATTAAATCAAATCACATTCACTGCTTTCTTAAAGACAATACATTGTAGTAAAATCCACAAGTTTATATTCATTAAGAATTTGTGAGCCTGGGAAACTCATTCTTTTAAGGCTGTTTCCCCATCCCCCTTTTAAAACCAGCTTCAGAAAAGATCTGTGCATTCAGCAAAATTATTATGTCTAAGGGAGGACTGCAACCTGGCAGATCTGATCACCAGGGATAAACACTGTCCCTACTGTGCTTTCATGGAAAGAAATGAAAGACAAATAAAAGATTATAATGTCTCAGCTTAAAAAACAGAAACATCTGCTGGAAACATAGGTTCATGGGCAGCTTTTCTGATGAATTCAGCATTAAAATCAAGTTGCATAGCTGTGCACTGACCATAAAGCCTTGGTGAGTTTAATGCCACATTATGGTTCAGGCAACTTGTTTATACAATGGATGTCTACCATGCACAGATGAAAACAATCTGGTGAACCAAGACCAAAGTGGCTTTCTTGTGCAATGCAGCAATCACAAGGGCCAGACAGAGACAGACTGGCACAAGCCTTCTAGCACAGACACCACACTGACTTTACATGTTTGGTATTCCTCCCTTCCAAGTGACCCCCATGAAGAGATGCAACAAGATCCCTTTCCTGCTACCTATCCTTTACAGAGTGAAGTGCTCTACTCTGAACTGTATACCAAATATTGTACACTATCCATCCTCACCTGCAGTAACTCAAACCAACTCAGGCATAAGGAAAACAAGACGTACAGGAATGTGACCCAAGTTTGTGTTTCCAGCTAATACCTTGCAGTACATTTCCCTAAATACAGCTGCAGGCAGCTTTAAGGCTTTGATGACAAAAACACCAGCAGGAGACTCCTATCCCTTACTGGGCCAACTTCTCAGAAATGCAAGTAATCATACACTCAGTTGTTCCTCTTGTATCTTCAAGGTTATGTACAGGCACACTCCAAACACCCCACACAGAACTGTGTGCAATGACCCTGCTCATGCATTAACCGTGCTTCAAATATTCTCTTTAGGAAAGTGAACCTTTAGGCTCATCTCTTGCAAAGATCAGACTGACTTGGGTGAGTCTTAACATCATGACCCCTTTCTGGGAGTAACTTCAGGTTAACAGTGCAGCTGACAGTAAGTGGTGAGTGTCAAGTCCAGCGCCAAGTGTTTGCTAATTAAGCTTTTAATTTTCCTTGTTCTATTGACAAAGGAGCACCTGTATTAAAAAAAATAATAATTTTTTTTCCTTCCATATCTTAGGTAAGAAAACACAAATCTTTGGACATTTAAACTCTCTTCACAGAAGCTACTTGCAAAATAACCTTGCAAGGATTTAACCGTACTAAGTTGTACTGAGAGATCAAAGCCAGTCCTTTGCTCAAGAAACAAGTGGACTGACTGTAGATGGCAGGTAACCAAGTGAATCCTTTGAGTGAGATGTCTGACATCATGATATGCGGCATTGATAAAACTTACACTCGCTGCCCTGAGAAACAGGGCTCTGTAAGAATAGAACTTTGATTACAGAGGTTGTTCTGCACAAAAATTTCTTCCATTACTTACAAGCTAGCTTGTAATAGCTTGTTATCACAGTAGGTGATAGAAGGCAGGAAAAAACCTAGCTGCTTCACAATATATTCCCATATATAGAGGCACCTAGTGTTGAAAAAAGTTTTTTTTTAAAAAAAACCCAGTATTTGTAGCAGAGAGTTTAACTTTGCTTAGGATTTCTGCAGACTGCTCCTATCAGTATCTCAGAGAAGCCCCAGGGCATTGGCATATTGTAGAGCACTAGTTATGGAGCTCCTGGACCTCCATGCAGTACACACCCCATTTAATACACTCCATGTAGAACTTGCAATTTGGTGTGGTGCTCTTCAACCTAATCCAGGACTTCAGCAAGAAAAAAAAATATTTTACATTTTGTTAATTTTTCAATTATCACTCAGTAACCCAGGCCAGCTCATTCTTCCCTTTCCTTCCTACATCCTTTACTACCCATGTTTCATGCATCCCTATTCACCAGACTGCTGTCACCAGGAAACCACAGCTAAGTTTCTCAACCTGTCTGGGTTTATCACAGCCAGAATCCAACTCAGTATCAACATAAGCCACTGGAAAAGGAGACGAGAAGACATTACAGGAGCTACTTTGGGTCTGTGTACGTTCTAAATAAGGCCTGAGGCATACTATGTGAGGCTTCTGTTATCTGAGATGGTTTTAATATATGGATGGTTAAGTCTTAAAACTGCATTTACCTCATAACTCACTTATGCCTTCAAATTCTGAGTCATCTGAGGCCAAGCAAGAACTGAAGAAAGAGAAATTTGACAGCAATTTTAAACTGTCAACTTTCTTCCAAGCCTCTCATTACAGCCATTGCATGTTATTGTTTAAAAAAAAAAAAAAACCAAACAAAAAAATACCATAATTGAGTTCTATTCCTGGCTCAACCACCAACTCAGTCTGACCTTGGGCAAGATACTCAGTTTCTTTGAGCTTCAGTTTGTGCAGCTGTAGAACTGAATAAAAGAATTAAATCTTAACAGAGAACCAGATGCTTAGATGAAGCTGAGGTTTTCTGAGACCAAAAAAAAAAAAAAAATTCCTCTGCCTCACAGCTCCAAATTCCTAAGCCTATTAACATTAGATTCAGGAGGATTCCTTAAAGAAAATGTCATATATACCAAATGCCCAGCACTCTGCAAGCTCTCAGATGCAGGCTAATTCACTCATTTTGGTTAAACATTTTGATTATTTCACAATGATCAGTTTCAAACAAGTTTGAGGATTACTAAAGTTAACAGATACTGATGTGAAAAGGTACAGGCAAAAAAACAATTCATAACTTCAAAATACTGGAAAGATTGAACATTGCAGCTTCAGGCTGACATGTGGAACAATTCTTGGCTTTGACAAAATATTCTGAAAGAAAGTCCAGGAACATAATTTGAATATCCTCGCTCTCTGAAGAGGTTTGCCCTTTCTATAGATCAGGATATATATGAAAGATCCCCTATTCACAGAAAGGCTACAACAGTAGCCCTTTTCCTTCTGAACCATCCCAATCACTTTGGCCAGGTTGCTATGAACAAACAGGATGGTTAGTGGTTCACCTGACATAATGGAAACACTAATGCATGATTTAAAACTCCATTAAGCATAGAACTTCTCTTTCCAGGAACTCTATGGGAAAGGTAGCAGAAGCAAACTGTTAAAATAATATATCAGTAAATATGTGGAAAGATACTGCCAGCATTAATACTTCCATAAAGAGACACATTTTAATACTAAAAGGAAATTACCAGCTTAAGAGATTACTAAACTTTCCAAAGTTAAATCATCAAGCCTGAAGTTGTGATAGCATATCCTAGGATCTGAGCAAAGGCCTCAACACTTTACTACAACCAGAAGATCATTTGATAGCCTGAGTATCAGTATTTTACACTATAAAGGAGGTTCTCACGCTTTTTTTTCCCTACTTAGGGCTCTACAAGACTACAAAATCCTTTGGTGACAAAAGCAAACCAGCCAAAAGACTACGTTTTAGAAAGGCTATCTAATACTCAGTGCTTTTTGTGCCTTGAAAGGCTTTTGGAGGCGTTTCCTGGTTCGCCTGTCGGGTCAATCTGACTAGCACCCCAAGCACGCCCGGGGACGGTCCCGGGGCTCAGGTGCTCCCAGCTCTGTGCAGGCTCTGCGACCTGCACGGGTGATGCCGCCCAGCACCGCGGCCGTCGCGGGGAGCGAAGGGGGCACTTGGCAGGACGGGAGCAGCCTCGTACCGCTGCCCTGCCTCCAGAAGAGGCCACGGCTGAGGCCGTGACCGCTGCCCTGCCCCGGCAGCCGAGCGACCTCCACCCACCTCGCTCCCATCTGGGCAAAGTGCGTCTGCTTCTTGGCCCAGGAGCGTTGCGGCACCAACCTGCGCCTCACCGAGGCACCCACAGCCATGCTACCGGGGGAAACCTTCCCAAACCCCAGCCCAAGCCCACGCTGAGCATCGCGGAGAAAGCTTTGCTGTTCAGAAAGCACCTGAGCATCCATTCCGCCCACCACCGGTGTCATCAGCAGCTGTGTGAAGTGCCATGACCTTGGAGGTTTTTCGAGCCCCTAGAGCCACCCAGTCTTCCCAGGCCACTGAAAATCATGACTTTCTTTACCCTGGAAGCCGGGTCTCCCACCCGTCCGCCCCGCGGCAGGTCCCACCATGCTCCTACCCGATTCACAGGCTCCCTTCTGGACCTGGGCGACGGCGGGCAGCCCGTGCTGCAGCGCCTTGCGGCTCACCGCCTTCAGCTGGCAGATGTTGTCGTAGGTCCGGCCGTCGCTGCCGCACACCTGGGCGCTGAGCTTGCACTGGCAGACGCCCTTGGCGAAGCGCTTGCCCATGGGGTAGCGGCAGTCCAGGCTGTCCCCGCAGGGCGGGTCCTCCTTGCGGCCGCAGGAGTCCCCCTCGCCCGCGGCGCAGATGAGGCAGCAGCCGCAGCGGTCGGGGACGTACCCGCTGGGGCAGCTGGGGCTGGGGCACTTGGAGACATCGCAGCGGGCCGGGCACTTGGCGCGGGCGAGCTGCAGCTCCGCGGCGTGCGGGCCGGCGCTGAGGGACAGCAGGAGCAGCGGGCTCAGCAGCGACACCCGCATCCTCGGCGGGGACAGCGGCGGCGGAGCGCGGGGTGAGAGCCCGCCCGGGCCCGGGGCAGGAGGCGGGAAGGCGCGATCGCGGCCAGGGAAGGGGAAGGCGGGCTTTTTGCACACTCGGGCAGGACGGCGTCCTGCCCCGGGCAGCGCTTCTGCGGGCGGAGCGGGACGGCGCGGCGGGCGGAGGGCAGCAGGCCGGAGCAGGCCGCGGAGTCACGGCCGGCTCGGTCCCTGCAGGACGCGGCGGCTCCCAGGACTCAGCTGGCCGGGCTGAGGCACCGAGCCATGGCACGCAGCGCCGAGGGCAGGCGGAGCGGGACGCGGCGGGAAGGCAGCGGCAGCGCGGCGGGGTTATATGTGGGACGGGCCCGCCGCCTCCGGCAGCACCGGCAGCGCCGGGCGGGCAGGCTCCACCCCGGGCGGGTCCGCTCCCCTCCTCTGGGCGCTGCGGGGCAGGGCCGCCCTTCTGCTGCTAAATCGCCGCCCCGAGCGGCGAGCGCCCCGGCCTGAGGCGGCCCGCGGCCATCGCTGGGCCCCGCCGGCTGTGGATGCCCGACGTGGCATAAACAAATGCGGATCTATTTACATGTGGGCGCTTGTGACCTCTGTGAGTGCAGGGGCAGCCGCTTTGCCTTCCCTCATGCTTGTCTTTAATGTCAGCCTTAATAAGGGCATTTGTCGCCGCTGCCATCGGAGGGTAATCGAAGTTTGATCTCTGAGTTTGATCTCTGCTGTGATACTAAACACGCTCTTGGACGCGAATCCCTCTTTGCAGGTGTCGGAGCAGAGACACAAGTAGCTGAACACAGTCCTTGAAGCCACTTGTTCTGCGTGGCATCACGGCACACTGTACGAGGCGCTTTCCTACTGCCGAAGGGGGGCTGCTGGGCTCCCCACCGTCATTTGCTTCAACAGAAGATTTGGCAGCTTCTCTATAGTAGTAGTTGGAAGTATTGCCAGAGCCATAATACTTGAGGTTTGGGGATTGTTTAATCAATTGTTAATCACAATATATTCGGTAAGTCAGGTGGAAGAGAGAATCTGTCAAGCTCTGTCAACTAGTCACCTTCACAGTCTCCATAACATGCAGAGTAAATCTTCCCTATGCATGCCATCTTTGTCAAGAATATACTCACTTTATCTGTAAAGTAATCACGATTTTTGCTAGACATAACTTTCAAATTAATTATTCCAAGTATGGGTTGAGCTGGCTTTCAAAAATTTTAAGCTGACTTCAGAAAAAGGACCTCTGGCAGAGCTCAGCCCTGGACTATACCAAACTTTGTAAGTCTTACTTGCTGCATATGACACATCCAGCCTTGATTTCTGCCTGCAGTTCCCCTTTCCCTCTTTTTCACACAAGGGATAAAACTCATGTTTAAACCTAGTCCTGCAAGGTACTGCCTCAGGCCTTCTGATGGGATCCTGTGAACTAGGTTTAAGCAGGCACAATTTACTGAGCTGCATCAGGCTATAGGGTTGAAATCACCATACTGTGTTCTAATTAAGGACCTCTTGAATGCAGTAGGCAGCAGCCAGAATCCTTCACTACGGTTAGTGAGTTAGTGTTTTGTTGTTCCTACTGTTATAGGGGTGGAGTTGGTCCAAACCTGGATTTTCCAAGCAGCAGCTGTCTCAGTTATGAAAATAAAAGGTACACATCATAGCTAAAGATTTGGCATGTCTTATGATAAGAAAACTGTAAGATTTTGCTGTTGCACACATTTTGCCACACTTTGAAAAGGTAAGGTTTACCTAAATGACTTAAGAGTGCAATATCTAAAATATTAAAAATGTCAGTGTTTTGATATAAAATTGCCTTTTAAGGAAACAGACTAATAAAAGTGAAAAGTGTTTGGCCTGAAACATGGATCAGAAGGAAACAAGAACACTGTGTGTAGGTAAGGTGAATATTTTCATTATTTACAATGATAATTACAAGGAAGAGATTGGGAAAAATGTTTCAAATTACAAAGTAGTAGATAGTAAATACAAAATAGTCTGTGAGGTACTGCTGTTACTAGTGTTGGATTATTTCATAGCTCTGTTGGATTCCTGTTATCATCTTTGTAGTTACACTTGTAGTTACATTGTTCAAACACAATATAAGAAAACTGGGTGAATATCAACAGGTGAATACAGCCACCTTAACTGGAGAGAGTTTAGCATATAGGATGAGTGTAAGGAGTTTCACAGAATCTTTCATAATTAGCTTATCAGTCTGCATCTCATTCATTTAGGATTAAAAAAAAAAATCTGAAAGGCCTTTTATGCTAACTGATGTCTTATAGCCAAAACACAACAGATTAAATTATTTCCCTCAGATAAGCATAGGTGTAGTATGGGATACTTTTTTTCCCCCAAAACTCATTATTCCAAAAAAAAGAGAGTAATGCAGAGAGTAAGCTTAGGAATAAAAATGAAACTCACAACAAGTATTGGGTGTGTTCCTCTTGGGAACAGTGAGTAAAGTTCCTTGGCTCATAGACACTTGTTGAACACCTTCCCCTAGAATTTGAATTTATTCAGAATTCAAATGTGGCACTAAAAGCTGTTTAAATGATAACTCTTTCAGTAACAGTTCCCCATTACTTGGAAAAATGTCATTTCAGGGGTTCTGAATCACCTCTGTCTGGTGGAAATGATGCTTTACTGCAGAGCTGGAAGGGAAGGGAGGTGCCTCTAGGCAAATCCAAAGCAATGCAGCAAATGTTACTGGTGACTCAGTGGGTCTCTATTTTCTCTCTTGAGGCCCAAATTGTGTTTTTGCAAGTCCCAAAGGACAGCAGAGCATACAGTTGCCATGTCCTTAATAGAATATTAAGAGTTATCTCCAAAACTCACCTACTGCCTTCTGAACTCTCCTCTTTTGTTTCTCACAATAGGAAAGAATTTCTTGTTGCCTTTTTATGAAGTTAATTATCCTTTTGTGCTTGCTTGTTTGCTTCTCCTGGCATACACTCATGGCAGGTCCCTGGCTGTTCCTGCTTGTGCCTGGCAGCATATCTGTCATTGGAGCCATGGATGCTGGGCTCTTCTCTGCTGTGTAGGCCACATAGCCATGACAGAGCAATAGGGCACATGACACCACACAGAATTAAAAGTTTAATGTTGTTTTAGTGCTGTTTTGGGGATCTAGATGCTGCTGATAATGGAAGTTCCATTTGAATGATATCTAAATTTATGAGCCTGTAACCATTAAAATGCATACTTCACTTCTTGAGTAGAAGAATATTTTCTACTCTGTCTTGTCCCAATCCATACTGGGTAATTATGTGCCATCTCTTTAAGTCTCTGTGTGTCTTTTAGTTAAAGTCACAAAGCATTCCAATTCACAAACAATTTCAAATCCTATTATTCTAATTCATCTTGGTGTATTCACAAGCCTTGTAAATTTCTTTGGAGTGAATTTCTATGTAACTCAAATTTCTTGTTGTTTCTTTAGTATGGTTAAAGATCAGGAACACTCACTGCTGTTATAACCTAACTATACAAATTGTGTACATTAAAGACCCTCTGACCTTGCCATTGAGATCTCTAAATTAGAAGCACGTGTTTAATATTCATCCTCAATTCCTTGTAGGAGTAATTTGAAAAGAAGTCCAAAGCGTACTTTAAACTGGAGTAATAAACACTGTTTATTTATCAGATTGTCTGCATCTCATTTCCTGAACTAAACAGCAGAAGTCTGTTTGCACTCCTGACGTTGCAAGTCTCACAAGCTGATCCAAGAGAACATCTGTCCATTTGTTTTCAAGACTGGACACTGAAGAAGAAAAGAAGAGGTGGGAGGAGAAATAAGACTTTCACAAACACATCAGTTCAAACAAAGTGAGAACTTCCTCATCTGTCTTCGTAAGCCAGGCAAGCTGTGCCCTAGAAATATACTTTTAAGGAAAATTTATTTCTTTCCTCCATCCCCTAATAGTAATTGAAAAGCAGAAGTCATTTTTCTTTTTTGTATTCTGCCTGAAACAAGAAATAAATAATCTTTGGAAATGTTAATGAATCCAAAAGTCTATTGAAGAAATGCTGAGAAAGTATGCTGAAAGCAAAGCAAAAGGTCCAGAGCTTTTTCTCCTCTAATATGTATTCAACTATTCTGGACTCATTGCATTTGGTGTAGGAGAAAAAAGGTAGGCTTTTGGCACGGAGACGGGATGATCTGAAGGAAATGCCACAGCCTGCTCTGTTCTTCACTCCCTCTCCAGCCAAAAGAACAGTTTGTGTTAGTATGTTTAAGGAGAGGAAATTGAGACTGTTAATAACAGAACTGGCCTAGAAATCATAAGCCATAAATTTTGCCACAGTCTTAACAGGCTTTTTTGTAGATGTGGAAGGGGGAGTTGTGTCTGAAACTTTATTGTTAAGTTATTCTGCAGTCAAAAGTTAAGTGCATTTTTGAGCAGGTGTTTGGGAACAAAATAAGGATCTGGTTTTTTTATTGGAAAATACTGATTCATAAAAATGAAAGGTGTCCAGAGGAAGAAAGTGAGACGACTTGTGTTTCGAAGAGCTGTTTGATGTGTGAGGGTGTTTATAAAGAGACGGGGGTAGGTCAAAATATGTGTTTGAGGGGGGACGAATGGAGAAGGAAAGAAGGAAAGTTTTCCCCTCCATGAAATCCAGGTAGCAAAATTTCAGGAGTTTTTCCTGAGCTGTGGGAGACAATTTCAATTCTCTCATCTTTCTGGTTAAGAACAGGGACAGGGCTTTGGTGTTGTGGTGTTGCAGGTAAATATTCTATCTACACTAGAAAATTCAGTTTTCTTAAATAGTTTTAGAAACTTTTGGGGTTTTGCAGAAGCAAAAAGACAGGCGAGATCAAACCCACCTAGGAGTACAGGTTTCCTGCTTTGCAGCCCCCTCTGCTTGTTGCACTGTGCAAGCTTAGGTGGCTGCTGAGGGGGTGAGTGGCTCAGCAGAGTCACTGCTCAGCAGAATACCAAAGTTTTTAGTTCTCTAAAAATACTGATCTATTGATCCTTACCTCTTGCTGACCTCCAAAGAGAGTGGTGACACCAGCTGCTATCAGTTCAGTACATGAAGGGCTATCTGAAAAAGAGAGGAATCTCCTGCAAGTCCAACTTTTGTGGGTTCTTCAAACAAGACATGTTGCCAGGCCCACGCTGAACCTGCTCTAGCTCATGGATTTGTGTGTGATTCAAATTTGTGGAACCAGCAAACACATGGAAATGGTTGTGAGTCGTAGAAACTCCTTATTCTTGTCATAAATGGTTACTGTGAATTGAAGGAAAACACAAATGTAAATGGGAATCTGCTTCTTTCTGCTCTGTGTGCTGCTTTACTGTTAAGAAACTGTCTGGAACTTCAAGTAACTTAATCCCAGCTGATGTATCCCTGTCAATATACATGTCCTGCAACACCCTGCTCATCAAAAAGGTTACAGTGCATTAAAGGGAACTTAATTTCTAAGGAATGAGGTTAAGGAGTAATTTTCAGAATTTTTCTACTTGGCTGAGCCAATATTTTTCACCTTAGGATGCTCTTAATGAAATGCCAGAATGAACCTAGAAGAGTAGTTCACAGTACAGTGAAAATAAAATCAGCTTATAAACCTTCAGAAGACCATAAAGTAATAAACAAATATTAAGATTAAGAATATACCTTGTCTCACAAGCCTAATTTCATCTACAATAGCATTATAGGTATTGTAGACTGTGCAAAAGCTGTGAGTGTCACATAATTACATACTGGTATTACTAATATCTTTGATAATATTTTTGTACAGTAAAATTAACAGTGAAATTAACATCTGGGTAAAACTTCACAATTCCACTTCTTGAAATTCTGCTGTCCAAATAGTCATCAGTCCTTCAAAGTCCGTCACAAATTATGTTGGATGTTTCCGTAGGAATGTGTCTTGAGCCCAGCACTGTTGTGATTTCTTCAGCTGAATGCAAGACAAAATAAGAGAAAAATTGAAATTTAGAATTATTTCTTTAAATGGAGAAGTGTTTCCCATAAATAAGATGCAATTCAATAAGAGCAACTGCAGAGTGCTACACTTTGGTACAAGTAATGGGCAATCCAGTAATGAAACAGAGACTGACTGGCTCAATAGACTTCCCCGTGTAAATTTGCAAGCTTGTGAGAGACCCAACCACCTTACCTCTCCTGTTTCCTCTTTCCTCACTGCTGGTAAGATCTCAGTTGGAATTCAGTGTCTATATTTGCATTTTCTGCTTAAAAAGTATTACATTAATCAGTTGGAGATAATCCACAAGAGTGTAAAATTATTAGATGTTTAGAAAAATGACTTAAAGCTAAGCTTTAAAGACTTGAAAATGTTCAGTCTAGGACAAAAGAAGACAGAATAGGGACATGATAAAAGTATTCAAATATATAAAAGGTTGATGAAAGAGAGTAACAATCTGTTATTTGTGTTCACTGGGGTAGCTTAAGAAGAAAAAGAAAAATGCTGCTAGGGAATTTTAGGACTAGTACTACAAAGATCATCTTCAGTGTAAAGTGTATTTTTAAATATAAAGATAGCAAAGGACTGGAACTGAGTATTGTGGGCAATATGTGGAATCTCTGTTTTTAAAGACCTTGTTTATAAGAAAACTTATATAGATTTTGTTCAGAAATTACTCTAGAAAGAACAGATCCTGTCTTGGATAGGTAGGATCTTGAAGTCCCTTCCTACTTTATTTCTGCTTGTGTCACCGTGATGCAATTGGCCTGATTAAACGGTATATGATTGGATAGCAGAAGTCCTTAAAAGAGTTCAGGAAACCCACTCACATTTTCAAGATAAAAGAAAGAGATAGATTGGATTTAGAGATGAAGGAGAATTCCACTAAGACTATTGAGGACTAGGAGTTGCAGTAGTGTGACAAAACCACAAGGCAAAACCCAAAGAGAAAGACAGTGAGACTGAAAGTGAAGATGGTTGTACAGCTGGAGTCTGAGGTCTAGGGATGATCAGAGGATAAAGTGCTGAGGGTGGGGGATCAAAGAGAAATATGTAACAGATGGGAGGGTGAGGAAAAGAGAAACATTTCCTCCAGATGGCATGTATTATCTCCTGGAAGGATTGGCAAGATTAGAGAATCTTGCCAAGAGGAGGATATACTGTGAATAGAGCTATACTAACTGTATTATATTAGAGCAATTCAGCAAGTAAGAAAAGACTTCTTTTAAATTAGTTGCTCTTTTAGAAATGCAGATTCCATATATTAACCTAACTTGTTCCTTTTGTACTATTATTATTGATATCATTCTGTGTTCAGTATGTAGCTCTGCCCATTTTCTAAAACATCCCAAAATCAACCTTCTCCTGTTTTCCATCTCTTCCCTATTTATTTTTTTCTTGATACCATCCCGTTTTATGTGACTGTTTTTTTCCTTGTTGGCAGAGGAACAAGGTTCAGGGGCCTGCAGATTTTATGAATCTTTTTATGGTGGTTTGGCTATGTGGAAGGATGGTGTCCATGTCAATGGATGTCAGCCACTCTTTCTGTGAGAGGGTCTGCAGGGTGGGTGCCGAGAGGGATGGGGATTGGAAGACTGGTACAGAACTTTAGAATTAAATAGAGAAACAAATATAGAATTAATTCTAGAAATCAAAACTTTTAATTTATGAAGAAACCTTTCTTCTCTTTAATTCATGAAAGGACAAATTGTTCAGTTTAACTGGGAAAGGGCTAGGGGATTTACCATAAAAATGGTGCTTGCCTAGAGTATATGATGTGTTTTTCATCAATTTTTTTTAATTAAACAGTCAGTCCAAAGGAAGATTGCTAAAGAAATGTGGGTCTAGGAGCCTTTCCAACCTCAAGTTTTCAAACTCCTGAGCCTTTTTCTAGTTATGAATTTAAACCTTTATTTGGGGGATATGTGTTTATCGTCTTCTTTTCATAAGCACAGGAGTTGTGTTTTTGAGCTTCCCTCTGTGAAATGAGAACTGGAAAATTGTTTTATTATGGAATGGAAAGTCTCAAGTTACTATAGTAGTTAATGTTTGAAGAAAAATACCACAAATTTCAATATTTGCCATAAAAATGTAAGAGGTATAAATTTTGGGTTAAGTCAGAGGCCTAAATTTAAAGGTAAGTAAAACTACTTCTGAGGAATTAAAGAAAAACCAACATAAGCACAGTGAGGAAAATTATGAAGCAGCCCAGCCTCGTTTTTCCCTGTGAAGATGGAATGATGGCAGAAGAGAGGAGCTAGCAGAGCTCAAAAGCCAGGATAGGGAGGTTGACAGGATGAGGGAAACCATAAAGAGGAGAACATTGGAACAAGTGTGGAGGAGATAAGGTCAGTCCAAAAGGCCAGTGTCTGTGGGAAGACAGAGGTAGTGCTGAAGGCAATCTTGCATCTGATACATTGTAGCTGTTTCAATTACTGAAGAGTGGGAACAGCCTTGCCCTCACAGCTATGAGTGTCATAAAAGAGTGAATTAGTTAGTAGAGAGTGAGTTGGAGTTTGTTGGCTGTGCTGTGAGGACGGAGGGACAGGAGGTGGGGCAAGGAACGGATAAGGTAAGCCACTGTACAAGGGACAGACAGGGTTAGGTGGCTGTGCTAGGGACAGGAAGCAGTGAGCTGGAGCTGCAGAAGGAAGAGAGAAGAAGGAGAAAAAGAATCAGAGTTGTAGGGAGCTGCCCATAGGGTTGCTACATAGAAGAGGTATGAAAGAGGTCTAGATAACAAGGTGCTTATACTTGAGGCCCTCTGAAGTGTTGTTGAAGCACTCTGAGTGCGTGGCTGTCTCAACAATAACAAGTGTCCTCTCCTTTATGATGATTTAAAACAGGTCCTTGGAAAAAAGTAAAAAATCTACCATGGTAGATGGTGCTGTTATTTGGAAGCAGCAGTTTTCTCACATCCTACCATTACTGTTTTAAACTGGAGCTCTCAGCCCAACCATGTGACTCAGAATAGCTCTGAGTGAAAGGGTGGATTGCAGAACTGTTTGTTACCCCTTCTCACCCAAGCTATGGGAAATTTTATTAGCTCAGCCTTGTGAAATAATTGGCCAGAGCAAGTTAAGAAGACAGGTGTTACTGTTGGTCTGAGCTGTTTGCCACAGGGTTGCATTTGCTTACCCTGGCACATTTTGTGTGATGTCAGCACACAAAGAATTTTTCTGCAGATAAAGCAAACAGTAAATGATTTCATGAGCCTGTTTGTGACAGATGTGTGCAGTGTGAAGAAACATTGTAGCACAAACTATAGTACTCCTCAAGATCATGTTATTCCAGCTCATTAATCACTTTTCTCTGGTTTGTCTCCATTGATGACTATCTGTGAAAAGTCACTGGTGCTCACAAGACTTTCTGCTTGCCACCCCCTCCACACAGAGGCCTGTTGAAATTCTGTGTATCGTTATCAAAACCCCACTGAAAGACAGATGGGAGCTGTAACTCTTTCATGTCTGCTTCACTCTCCTATTCCAATTGGGGCCAAGTGTTGCCTTGTATAGGAAATCTCCCACAGTATTTCATGCTGAAAAAAATAATGGGCATAATCAGTATTCTCACCAAATTCTTTTATTAGTGTGCTTTATCCAAAGAAGTGAAAAACACTTTTTTTTTTTTTTTTTTTTTTTTTTTTTTTTTTTTTTTTTTTGCCATGACTAGGTAAAAGAAGAATAAATAATAAGCCCTTTAAATTAGAAGAATTTTCATAATGAAATTACTGAATCACATTGCTACAGTGAAATTGGACCATAAAATATGTTTGGAAACATGAGAGTTTTAAGGGTTTTTTGGTGTTTTTTACATAAGGGAGGAAAAAGAGGAGATGCTTGTCTTCTCTCCACTCCAAAGTCCCAAGGGAATGTATATTTACTGCTATCCCCAGGACTTCTGTGTGCTCCTGGCCCAGTCTTTGGAAAATTTTACTAGTCAAGGAGTCATGCATGTCTGTTTCCTCATCCTTTACTTGTCGTGGAGCAGCTGCATTTCAGAGTTGTTAGGAAAGAGCAGTGACTACATATGGAAGAGAACAAGATGAACATATCAGTGTTTGCAGTTGAGATTAAATCTGACAATTAACAAGTAACGTGATGTTCATTGTTGCGAGGGAGAACAGGGATTCAAAAATTCCCTCTCTATTGGTGGACATCCTCATTATGTTTTTCCACAGACAAATCTTTTAAAATTGGACGTTTTTGGCAGATTGAGTTGCAAGGCCAGTTCTTTCATGGTTCTGCGAGTTTCTTGGTGTTCAGGAACAGCAGCAGTGAACCACTTAGGTCCCAACTAGAATGCACTTTTCTCCACTGGACTGCCATTCAGTCAAGTCAAAGAGCCTCAGAGTTCCAGTCCCAGTCTCCCCAGCCATTCCTTCTATCCTTAAAGAAGGAAGAAGGCTGCACCCTTAGTAGGATTAGGATGAACTTCAGTTTTCTGAGGCAGTAGACGAGTTGTTTGGTGTTACACAGTGCTGCAAAGACACGAGCAACTGAGAGGGGATGGAGTTCCTCACAAACAGGTGGCTGAAAATCCCCAAAACAGGCCAAGTGTGACATTGCTAGGTGGGAATCACTGCAGTGAAACAAGCCCAGACTGAAATAGCTTCTGCACTGAGGTATCTGGGTATAATCACAGACTGTACCTTGGCCTAAGTCTTCTCTTCAGAAGATCTGAAGGAGATGAAGGTTTAGTCATATTTTATATAGCAGTATAAGAATTAGAGAACTCATCCTAAAAGCAAGGAAAAGAACTGTGTGCCATTCTCACCAGAGGGTGAAAGGAACTCCTCCTGGCTTTCCATCTAACCTGTCAGTAGTGACTTCCCCAGGTTCTTGAGAGGTTGTCTCATCAGAATTACTTTGTTTAATCCTACCTTTGTCTCTCATCTTACTTCTTGAATAATCTCTCTCCTCGTTTCTTCCCCTGCCTTATTCACTCCCCACATTTAAAGAGGTGACTCTTATACCAGATTTCTTACTTGGATGTGATAAACTTCACTCATATAAATTATATAATTTAACAAGTTATAGAGGTCCCTTTTCATCCACCAACACCCCCAAATCTTTTTCCCAGAGCTGCTCTCAATCCATTCTCCTTCCAGTCTGTATTTGGATTGGGACTACAGTCAAGTCTGTCTGTTGTATCTACAGGGTATATAACTAACGCAGTGAATTGTGATGATGGTTGTCCCTACATATCGTGCTTAACATTTTGCTTGTTCTTATATAAAGCAACCTTTTCTTCCTATTGTTTTTCTCCTGTTAATTGTTCCTCATCTTATAATATGTTTCAAAAAAACCTCTTAGATGAAAGCATTTATCATGTTGAAATATTTTTATCAACAAATGGGAAGTCATCTGGTGTCAATATTTAGTAAATAAGCATGCTTTAGCAACACCAAAATTTTTTTTTCTCCATTTTTGTAGCTCTCTTTTCTTGACGTGCATAAAGTGCCAACAGTCTGTTTTTCTATTGTAGTTAATGTTTTCTTATACAGGCTTTTTGATGGCCGTGGTCTAAAAACATCTGCTCATGGGCAGGATCACTTGGGATTTTAGTTGTTTTTTTGGTTTCCACTTCAGTCTTTGGAGTTCAAATAACTCCCACTCACCTGACAGCATCAAAAACAAATCAGAACAAAAGCCCATCTGCTGTGGGTGAATTTCCCAGTGCACAGCTGACAGCAGATCTTAGAAGGCAGCTGAACTTGGGGCCAAGTCCAATGCAGCTTTTGGTTTGTAAAGCTCATTTAAATCCAGAGCCAGAGCACACCAGGGGAAATCCTGGCACCTATCTCTGAGTGAGGAATGCAAAAGTAGACCCAAAATGTTCTGGACGTGGTTTTACTAGTTTTATATAACCTCTCCAAGACACTGAGGTCAGTGTCTTTTCCCTTGTGAAATGTTCAATAAGATATTTGATTGACCACAGGCCACCAAGGGTCAGGTTTATCTTTCTCAGCAGTACAGGGCCTCTTTGAAGCACATTGGGCACTTGGAAGAAAGACTGCTGTCTTCTGAATCACTGCCACCCTTTCACAGCAGCATCCAGCAACCCTTTGAGATCACAGCTGCCATCCAGATTTTAGCCACTCTGAGCCTGCATTGCTCTGCAAAATCTGGAGAGACGAAAACCTAAGTTCGTGTAGTGTCTGAGTTGAAAGCACCTCACAGTTTCAGAAACCTTTAAATCAACGGCTTGTAACTAGGTTCTTTACTATGCAGGCAGGGTAAAATTTTCACAATACACACAACTTCCAGAATACAAATACAAGAATTTCAAGACACAACTAGAGAGATCAAACTGAGTTAGCTAGTGAGAAGGTTAAAATGTATAGGGAACTTAGATGACAGACTTTCTAATATGTCTCTTCAGTCTGAAAGCTCCGTCTTAAATACCTATGCCTATGGTTACAATGAAACAGTTTTACACAATTTGCAGGGGATATAGAAAATTATATGGTCTGGAGAGCCATTACTGTTCTTTGAGAAGAGAAAATCCGTATGGATCAACCTGGAGGCACTGGCAGAAAAATGCAAACTTCAACTCACTGTTGGTTATCAAACACAAGACAGGCTCTTTAACTTTTTTATTGTTAGGGACTTTGAGTTATAGAATGGCAGAATGATTAGTTCATGACAAGCAGAAAATTTAGTACATTTCATGAATCTCATCCATTGAATTCAAAGTGCAATTAATTTCCTCAAATGTGGGGTCTACTTTCAGATTAGAGAAATAATTCCATTTATTTAATTGATATATTAATTCCATTAATATTAAGATTAGCCTGGATACTTGAGTTACATGTAGACATGTCCTTTGCAACTACTTATGATTCAATCCAGTTGCACACATATGGATCTATTGCCATCTGAGCTGCATTCTATCTTGCCAGCAAAAGGGCACTGGCACTGCAGAAGAGCATAGCTCTCTCATATAACCCATTTTTCCTGGCAGCCTTGCAAATGTCTTGAATATATTAAAGAGCTAAAAATCACCATCTGCATTGATATTTAGACTATTGAATTCAGACCTTGGAATTAGGGAAGAGGAATCGCATGTATTGTGTCTTGTTTCATTCAAGAGCTTAAAAAGGATTTAGTTCATCTTTCACAGAAGACACCATCAATCTTTCCCTTGTTTGAGATGGGAATTAGATAAGCTATATAAAGTAAAGGTAACAGCTTGAGAGACAGAATAGCCCTCCAAACTGACACTATCCAGACTCCATTCTTTCATTTCAAATAAAAGCAAAGCTGGTCAGAATCAAAACTTATGTTGATCTAATGGCTGTTTTTAATCTCAGCCCTGTAGATAGGTATCTACATCCCTGGTAAAACTGGTGAAGTTGATACTAGATACATATTCAAGACCAAGATTTTAAAATACTGCCAATGAAGTTTGATTCAGTTAGGGAGCTCCAGAGCTCTGTAGTGTGAATTTACTTTGTAGTCCCAGTAAAGGCAAAGCAGGTCTGGCAATTGTCCAGCAGCTGGGGGTTGAGGGAGGGCAGTCACCACAGCAGTTACAGTGAAGAAATGTTGTACAGTGCAAAGATGTTGCTATGATGGGTCGTGATGAACATTTTCAGGAATTTCTGTCAGGCATTGAGCATCCATACTGCTTATCAAAATCAAAGAACTTGAAGGGGGTTCTAGAGCATTCCTAAAGCTTGCTGAGCAATCCAGCATATCCACTCTCTCACAGCAGTGGAGATGTTCCCGCTGACTCCAGCATCAACAGGAAAGGGACCCAAAGCATACTTCTGCTGCCAGAACTGTCAGAGCAGAAGCTCTTTACAACAAAAAACAGTGCATTTATGAGTTGAAATGGAATACATGTCATTTTCCTGTTAAAACTTCCTTACACATATAAAGCTTTGCTTCTTGGCTTGCATACAGTTGTGCTGTTCTGACCAGGCTGGATATCGAGCTGCCTGTTCTCTAATAAAGCCCTTGACCATCCACACTGTTGGTATCTTTATTCCAAATTTTTTGATGAGTTTGTTTCACTAGGCATTTCATGTACACACAGAGAATAGTGACCAGGAGACATCTTACATTAATTAATTTATCCTAAATTCATGCAAAGACTTGAAGAATATGCTTTTAGAAGGAGACAAATATCTCTTTTTCTGTTGTAACTGGTTTTCAAATTTGGCTTCCCTTAGACAGCAGAGAGAGTAAAAGAACATGTGGGGTTTATGAATTGTTGCTAGCAAATTTGTGTTTTATCTTTTTAGCTAGATTTTCACATTTGAAAATAACATCTGCTCCTTCCCTCTTTCTCAGTAAGACTTTTTAGAAAGAGATTAGATGCAACCATTTTCTAAAATCCCAATATAATGAAACAGCTGAAAGAGAAGCTTAAAAAAAGGCAACTGAAAAAGAAATACATTTCCCACCATGATCATAACTCATAGCTATGTGTTGTGAGAACTCTAACAAGCTAATCCGCCTGGTTTTGGTTTTCAAACATAGATGAACTAACAGCCTCTCATTGAAGTTACTGCATGGAACCACTGTGAGCTTAAGAAGCATTAGTCATTTTATTTGCATTCAAAGGGTTGTATTTTTTAAAATGTAAGGAATATCCCTTCCCTTAAGAAAGGAATCTATCCTGCATAGCAAGGATTAGCAGAGAGGCAGAAAAATATGTGTTAGCTAAAAATTGATTACATAGACTCACTCGGGTTGGGCAAAGATCTTTCTGTGTCATCAATTCCATTCCACTGCACCAGTACCAAACTGATGATACCAATCAGATTGTGGGATGGAAGAAAGTATAATTTCAGAAAGGAAGAACCTAAAATTATTTCAGGGTATGTGTATGAAATTAAGGACCTTGAACTGTTCTGATCTCTCTCCTGGAGAAAACACAAGCAAGATTTGCATTATTTTTGCCAACTTTCTCTTTAATACCCCCAGTGTGATATCCATTGATACACATTTTAATTTTAAATATTTATTGTTTTTTTTCTCACTGTTTCTTTCAAGAACGTTGCTAAAAGTCCTTCAGAAAGGACTATCAGCAGATTACGTGATATTTAGCAACCGTGATTTTGCCAAAGATGCAAAGAAGATAATATAAGGCCTTCAACTTGTCTGCTGCATTAAGGCTTGTAGCAGTCAATGAAAACTTCTAATTGTGGAAATACGCTTCTCTTCAAAGGAAGCCATTCAATAAGGAAACAACTTTGTTTACAACAGTCTTCCTTCTTCAAGAACTCACTCAAGTTTCTTGTAGCTTTTAAACAGCATTGATTTGGCATTGGGCCTCTTCAATGATGAGTTTGAAACCCTCATAGATAGCAGAATATTCTATGCAATAATAATTCAAAGAAATTACCATGCTACAGTGGACATAGTGGAAAATTTTGATGTAGTAGGAATTCTAGTCTTTCATTTTGGTTTTGACCTAGAAATTATCTGACATGCTATAGACAGACAAATTGTTACCAATTTTTGATTGTATACATAGTTTGAAATAAGTTCAAGCAGCTGGTTTTCAGTATGCTTTCTATTTTCTTTTTATATTAGTCTCATTATCCCTTATGCCAGTGCTATCACCATAGACTTCATCGGAAGGCAGAGATTATCTTAAAAAAAAGAATTTAACTACATTATCCTTAACTCACTGGCAACATGTTCTTCATTTCTCAGAGTCTGATAAAGAAGCTCTCAGCTAAGCTTGGGAGGGTGTTATCTATAATTTAACAGATATCTAAGTCAATATATATCTTGTTTTCCTGCAGATAGAAAACTCATCAGACATGGTTACATGGCAGTACACCCCAGACTCTTACAAAGTAGGATATTTCATTTCCCTAAGAACCACAGGGTAACACCTTTGCTCACAGGAAACATTTTTAGGACATCACTCTGTGAGGTCACAGGGAAAGTCTTTGGCTTCCTTCCCAAAGAGCTCCTGAAAAAAAAAATTTGTATAACTTGGGTCAAAGATGTCCTGGCTGTTGAATGGAAAGACAGAACAAAACTCTGAACTTCTGTGGCTAGAAAATTTCTGTGAAATACTGCTATGTTCCATGCTATGGTACTTATGATGGTCATTCTTTGGTTTGGGTTTGTGGAGGGGGAAGGGGGGGTTTATGGTTTTGGTTTGATTGAATTTGGGTTTTTGTTTTCTTAATTATGTGGTTTTTACCCATTAAGAGGTTTCAGTATGGTGTGACTTTTTCTGTGGCCAACATCTATCATTAGCTACTGTTTCTAATTCTTAGTTGTTCTGTCACCTTCTCTATTAGACTATGATATTTTAGGGAAGGGGATTATGGTCTTCATTCTACAGAGATAATTTTGTCTACAAGCATGAGAGTATATAGACATATGTGTGAAGGAATTTCTTTTCAGACCTCCTGGGGGTAATTTTTGGTTCTCTTTACAGGCTTTGGGGATATGTTCTCTGTGGTGTCTGCTCTGTTAAAGTCTGAGTAATACTGGTAGAGATCCCAGAAGCTGTTTATGTGAGAGGTTAGAAACTCATTTACACAAGTTGTTATTCTCACAACCACATTCATAGTTCCGTCCTATAGAAAAATGGGATTTGTTTTGCTTTCTCTCAAGCCTCTTGACATGGGTTAAGATTTTCCATGAACAAATGCAATCAGCCCTGGTATCATTTCATTACTCAAAATGGCTCATAAATCCACAGAAATTTTCCATTAGTGAGAGATAAATTTACCTCAGAAATCTGTTTTTATGGAACCCACAGACAAAATATTCTTGAATCATCTCATTTTATATGGATGGTAATAGCAATTTTGCCTTGAGGTACATTTGAAATTATTTAATCTTCAATTTAAAATTTAATAAAAACAAAACTTATTGATCTCACTCTTCCTTCCTCACTAAGTCACTGGTCTTATAGAAAGAGGAAAAATTCTGCACGTTTCTAAAATTAAAAATTATGCTAAATATATATTTTCCCAGTATTTTATATACTTACCTTTTTCATCAAAAGGCAAGTAATTTTTAATTTAAAAATTATTTTAAAATAATTTCCAATTCATACTGCTTATAGTAACAGGCTGGTAATTCTTAATAACAAGAGCAGGACCACATTCTGCCTTACGGCATATAAGGACAAACATCAGGGTTGGAAACCACAGCCTTAGCATTGTCTTTAAAGTCCACTAGTCTCAAGCACAAATATGACTATCCATTAAAATTAAAGTAGTTCAGCAGGAGTAATCAGAAGACAGTAATTAGGATCAAGGTCTTGTGACAGGCATATTTTATAAATAACAGCAAACAGAAATAAAAAATGTATGCTGTCATTAAAAAAAATTATTTTGCTGAATTATGTCTAGCACCTGTGGAAGACAGCAGTCAGCACCCAGCCTATAAATTTGACGTTTTTTGTTCACATAAGCAAGTCTCAGTTCTTGCAGACTTGCTTCTGAGCTTTGCCATTACCTCAGTGAGGATTTGTGCCCACTGGTGTGTTTGTGTTTGTTTAGCAGTGGAAATTTTTTTTTCAGCAAGTATGAGAAGAAAGTCTGCATGTTTTTCAATTTTGAAAATATTATCCTTGGCAATGAAAGTGATAAACTGAGTGGCTAAAAATGGTGTACTTTCTAGGGTATATTTCTTGGTTTATACCTGAAATAGGACACCAAACTCAATTACAACAAATCTCTCAGGTGACAAAATTAGCACAGTAGCATGAACTCTGCCAATTAACCATGAGAGGGCTCTCATTAATCTAGATTTTTGGAGTTATGGAGCAATACAAATAATTTATTGCACATATTACTGATTTGATACCATGGAATGGCTGTGTGCACCTTTGTAATTTCTGCAGTGTTACTGGAGAAATACTGTAGTCATTGAAAAAGTAGTTGTCTTTTAGTCTTCAGGGTGCTTGCCTGAGTTTTCATCAACTTCAAACCACAGTGCCCAAAGCTGAAAGGCCAATATAGGACAATCAACAAAGTCATTTGGATGTGTAATGGAAGTTTCCAACAATGGGATTATTGTACTTCACAGACAAGTGAGACCCAGCAAAAGTAGGTATGTGGAAATTGCTCCACTGTTTTACAGGTGGGACTTCTTCTTCCAAAAGAAAACTTTTATTCCAATAGGGAACTACTTTTGAAACTGCAAAGCCCACATATGATTATCTGGGACCTTTGGATAAGTACTAAGATATTCAGTAATGGTATCATCAGTTTGTGGAAAACCACAAAGCCAGAGAGGGCCTGTGTGATTTCACAGTCTTATTGACCTGTTTGGAACATTCTGTTACAACTTCCTCCATTTTATATTACCTCTCCCCAAAATTAACAGCAAACTGTTGCTGTTACTCTTTTTAAAAGACTGATTTATTAAGCAAGTTTGAAACTGCTTTCTGGATTGAGCTGTCAGTCAAAATAAGCAAAGGAATATCTTGTTAGCAGATTCTGATGGGACTTAGATTTGAGGTTTGAGCTATTCATGATATAGAAACTAAAGTTACACCACAGAAAGAATATCAGGTGAGAGAATCCATTGGCCAAAATGATAAGTGTCTGTGGGTTTCAGATTGATTTAAGCATCTGATAAGCATGAGTTTTGAGTTCTGGAGCTTTGGTGTCAGGTGCTGAATGTCTGACCATTCATCTGTCTAGCTCACACAATAGTACTTCAAAGAATTTTCATTGAGGGCAGTGGACAGAAAAGCAATGTAAGCCAGAAGAAACAAATAACAAGAAAAATTACTGGAAAGGATTGTGTCATGCTTCACCCACTACTACATCTGATTCTTCCTGATAAATATTGTAAAATGTTGAAAGTAGCCTAATTTTTCAGTTACCATTAGGGAGTCTTACATTCAGCTGAAATAAAAATGTGCATGTGAAACAATTCTGCCTATAAAAATGTTTTAGTAGTGGAAATAAATTTCTGAGCAGACCAGTAACATGTAATTTATGTAACATTTCTGTTCTAAATTATGAGTTTATAGTCCAAGATATTAGTGACAGCTGTTCATTGGCCTACACTCCTCTCTCAATCTCATTTCCCAGTGGACAGGCACCCATAGCAGAATCATCAGTTTTGGTAAGTTTTGAAACAGTTTTGATTGTTTCTGTATCAGCCTGGAGACTGGACTATCCTACCATAAACTGAGAAAGCCTTTTAGCATCATGTATTTCATGCTGTGCCTGTGCCATGCCTGTACAGATAAAGAAATGTCTGTCTCTTTTGCTGTCATATGTACTTTCATTCACATGCACTAAGCTTGTCTGACGACAAGAATAATACAATGAAAATGTTAAATCTTCCAAAAAGATTTTTTATTGTTTAGCTTGGGTTTACCAAAGCCCATTCAGTCACTGTAGAAATACGTCATTCCTTACTAAGCATCTATCCAATGTTTTGGTATAACCACCATTCAAAATCTCTCCTGAGCTCTTCAACCTGATTAAATCCCATAACATTTACAGCTTTGTCACTGATCACAAGCACATTAGCACTGACAGTGCCAAAGATACGGCTATAGCCTACAAAATCTGAAAGAAAACAGGTTTCCCCTATCTCTTGCTCTAGTGATGTAAGCACGTTTTATTCCTACAGCGCACAACCAAGGGCAATAATGCCTTTTTAGTTAGTGGTTGGACAACTAGACATGAAAGGGTCTGAATCACCATCTCCTTTGGCTTCTATCCACTATACTCTGGGACATTTACAGATGGAAGGCTTTTGATCCCTCTAGTTAAAGCTGTTCTATTTTGTCAAATTAAATCCTGAAAGCATGCAAATGCAAAGGATCAGAAGGATCCCTAGGGATCTAGTGCAACTCTGGTGTCCTGAGGCAGAAATACCTACAACCAGGATGCCAAAAATTAAAAAATGTATTTATCTAATTTGGTTTTTATAAAGTGCAATCAACGAGACTCTCCATGTGATAGATCTTGGTATTTTAATGAAGTACTCCCTCTATTGTGAAAATATACAGGATAAATTGTTTTCCTTTCCTCTGCAGATGAAAGGAGCCATCCTCTTTGTAAAAGGCTTTTATATTGTCCAGCCTGTTATATCTGCCCTCAGTCTGTTCTAGACTAAACAAATATTGCTCCTTCCACAAAGTTCATATTTTCTAAACTTCTTATCGGTTTTATTGTTCCTCTTTGTACTCTAATTTGTCAACGTGTTTCTTGTGTTGAGTTGTGCCTAAACTGGATACAGTCCCAAGATCTCACTGGACAGAGAATAAATTTTTCTCTGTTGTGCATGACACTTCTACTGATTTGAAGCTTGCCATTTTTGTGCTACAGCCAAAATGCTTATTAATGTCTGACATGTCACCCATCACAATCTCCCATCCGCCTCTGTTACCTAGTCAGCTATTCCCCATTCCGCATCTATTTTCCATAATATAGGCTTTAACACAAGTTTCCTTTTTCAGAGAGATTTGAATTCTGATCCTGCACTTAGCAGTGCATTTACCCCCTTCCAGTTCACCATTAAAGGCAAATTATATATACCCAGATTTTTTCAAAAGAAGGTTGTGTGTTTGAAATCCTTTCCATTTTGATAGTGTGAAGTCCCAGCTGCTTGTTTTCAAATTCTTTTCAAATCCCATATTTACATCATGTATTCCTGCACAAGAGGATGTATGAAGTGACACTGTTTTATGAAATTTGTCATTTATGACTTCGCCTTCATCTGCTGTCCCATTAAAGCACTTATCCTGGGAAACTCTGATGTGTGAGCTCAAAAACACTTTACCATCATCTTGGTGCTTCCTACTGCCAGTTTTATGCCAGTTGCACATATTCTGCCTTTGTTTTATTAAATCCCACTTCTGAGATGCTTGACTGCTACAGGTTCCACAAAGTATAAGGACAATGGCAGTCCAAGAATTGCAAAATTATTGTCAAATATAAACTGCAGAGACTTTGTGCTTTTCTGCTGCACACTCTATGATAATAAAGAATAAATAAATTTCATCCAAGACTAGGCTCTTGGGATTGAACCAAATGTATATGTTCTTTGGAAAAGGATGTGTGAAATAAATTTGTTACAAGATCTTTTCAAGTTCTATTATAAATAAATGAACCTAGTTATAAGTCATGATTTAAGCCTCTATTATAATGAAAAATTTTTTGCATGGTACTTTATTCCAGAGATTTTATTACTTTGTTTTCAGTCATGAAAGATGAATTTAAAGAATGAACATGATTTTAATGTGCGGAAGAGCATGGACCAAATGAAAAATTATGCTTTACTTCACCCAGCAAAGAGTTACAACTTAGTAGACTGAGAATTTGAAGGGAAGAAAATAGCTTCAGGTTGGTTTCTTATGTTCTCTAAAGTTGGATGAATTTAACCCATTTTGTTTCCCACCATTTACTCAGAAGTATTGCCGTAAGACATGGATTATTTCAAACATTGATATTCCACCATTCCCTATGATACAGGACACAGAAACTAAACATAATAGCAAAAATTAACAGATTCTTCTTTCTTATGCCTGAATTCAAACATTTGCCAAGATTGTGAACATATCTGAGACATTTATACTCGGCTCTCTGAATCTGTGGATCTGGGAAGGTTGTAACTTTGCTACTTTATTCCATGAAGTCTAACAAGTAATTATCTTTGTTTCATGTATCTTCCGTGGTGTCCCAATCCTTCTTGTATTGTATGAAAAAAGAATTCTTCAGTCAACTTAAGCAAAATAAAAATAGGGCTAAAATCTTAACATGAATTGTGTGTTTTGCAAAAAAGAAAAAAGGAACTTGAAGAATTTCTGATCTGCAGTAGAGTAATAAAGGTACATAAGACATGGGAAATAGACATATTACATAAAACTTTAATTCTGCAGTCTTCCATCCTTTTGTAGTTCTTTTGGTACTTTTTCATGTACCTTTGTTACTTTCTTGATACATGTAATTTTTACCCAGGACTTACTATGGGAGTGTAGCTAATGAATTCTTGAGTCTTACTGGCAGGCACATCTTCAGTCACCAGTTTGAGTCTCTTTCCATAAACTGTGTTACTGGTAGCTCAGGAGTGAGTTTGATGGCTTTATCTTCGGTTGCTATGGCATAACTAATCAATACCGTGACAAAAAAATACCACTTTTGAAAACGCAATGAAGATATTAAATGTTCATTGCAGTTCTGTGCTTGTCCAATGCACAGATTTAATTTTTTTTTTTTTCTCTGAAAGAACTGGTTGCATAATTTATTCTAGAGATTATGTTTGGATTTTTAAAGAGTAGAAATTAAGTCATTAAAAGCAGTTATGTAACACTGTATTAAATAAAAAAATAATGCTAGAAAAGAGGATCTACAAGTGTCATGAGACGGGTTCTGCCATGTTGGAATTCTCCAAACTACTTTGACCATACTGGAGAATATCTCATACACATTGATACTTTTTAATTAAGGCCTAGATGCATATTTAATTAGATCTTTCCAGAGTATTTTAAATTAGCTGGGTGATATTGAAAATACATGTGCTTGCCTAATCAAAACCTTTATATTAAGGTGTTTCAGCTTTAAGTTACAATTTCTGAAATTACAAAAGAATGACAGAAAATATGGCTTGATACAACTTTTGAGAAATAAAAATCATTCACAGTTTCCCTTATATTTTCCTTTATTTCAGGAAAACTGAAGGCTCATTTTTAAAATTTCCTGACTCCTCAGTACTGAAAATTAAATGAAGAATAAAATTATCCTGTCATTGATAGTTTTTCATGCAGTCTAACTGATAGACTAACTGTGGAAGGTTTTTGCACAAGATGACAAATTAAGGAAGAATCCAAGCAAAAAATTGTCAGACTCATAGTCCAGTAAAATCATCCAAATATTAGCTTCATGGAAGTGTAATCAAGGCAGACAAATAAGTTGGCTTATTTCTCTGCAGGAGAAGAATCTAATTACAGAAATATAAATAAGCCAATAAAGGATAATGGATGTTTTTTCAGAAGGGAAAAAAACCTGTGAGTCTTCAACTACAGGGAAAGTGAGAGACTAGTTTTAGAGCATGCACTTGTGATCTTCTTCCAAAATCAGACCTCTCTAATGGGTCTTTTAAACCAAATCCTGTAAAACGTGTCCCACTCTGCAGCCCACTTTCCAGTAGAACCTTTAATATTTTGTAGAGCAGTAAAGGAAAGGGGAAGGTCACTGAAAGGACAAACAAGAAGGATGTGTAGGAATATGCCAAAACTTTAATGTCCTGTGGAGAAGTGGTCCTCACAGTTTAATGCAAACACAATGATGAGGAAATCTCTGCTGTTCATCTCTGCCCACGTAACCCACTTCTCCAGACTCTCACAAGGGAAAACACACACCAGAGCTGCTCCCAGATGGGGAGAAGATTCAGTCTCTCAGCCCACATTCACTATTTCCATGATGCCATTTAGCTTGAGCCCTTCTGCAGGACCTCAGCATTCAGCTTTTATCTCCCATGGCAAGGGAATGTTGTGCTAGATGTAGACCTTTAGCCAATCTCAAATTCTTAATTTGACCCAGACCTAGGGCTTTATTTTAATGAAGCTTGGCTGATTTATGTGAACTGAGAATGTGGCTTATTGTCCAAATCAGAATTCCATGTCTCAGGAACTGAGTAAAATGAAACCTTAACTTGTGAACACAGAGGTCGAAAGGCAGCAATATAAGTATTTTTAAATGCTCAAAGTTTGTATTAAATTTAACTTCCTATAAACCATATACATCATATTTAATACAGGGTTAGTTTATAAAAAATAATTTTAAAATAGAACACAGTTCAGAAAAGATCAACACATGCATTTGGGTAGTTCAGGTATAGATTTTAAAGTAAAGTTGATGAGCACTAAAAAAGCAGCTTGCAAAACTGCAGATATTTGCACATTAACAAAGAATAAAACCATAGAGAAACATGCTCAGTGCACTGCTTTTAAATTTTACCCCTGGCCAATTAGAAAGGATGTATCTAACAAAAAGCAGCAAAGAATTCTGAACCCATATGATTGCAGTGAGTGTGGGAGACTGGACATTATGTAGCAGTATCTCCAAAAGTAGTTCTCATGGCGTTTTTCCTCATTTTGAGCAGTTTGTTCATACTTCTCACAGCTTTTCTTTTACTTTCTCTTGAAGTCTTGTAGGTCTCTTTGCTTCAGCCTTTTCAGGGCACAGAGTGTGCACATGGCAGAGCCTGCTCACCCCAGCAAGATGCAAGTACATGAAGGTCGCTCAGTAGGCACAGAATTTTGGTAGCATGCTTCAAAACATCTTTCCTACGCAAGTTAAAAGTTTTTAAAAGTTTATGACAAGAATAATTTTTGATAGGAGAAAGCACACTGTTAAAAAAAACCCTCTGCTTTCCTGGCAAATTAGTGTTCCTGGTGACTAAAGCTTAATAGTGAGCAGGTAACCAGACTTTGCTTGGTTTAAAATAAACATGGACCAATTAGTACACTTTTCTCTAGACTCATTCTTAGAAATAGGATTGATTTTTTTCCAGCGTTAACTGGTATGTGGCAGACACCCAGGAACCAGCAAGTGCTGAAAAGCCTGGCAGGCAAAAGTAAAAACGATGTCTAAAAAAGGGAAGCAATAGAGCAAACATAATTGGCAAAAGATGCAATAAGGACAACTTTTCTCTGATTTAGTAAGGAAGTGTCATCTTTTTAATAACCCAGAAAGTCACAGATGCAACTTTATACACATTGATCAACTGGTAGGCAGAAAAAGGAAATATGTAACAGCAAAGTGATTCTACACAAAAATTCCACTGTGAAAGAAGAAAAAATATGCCATAAACAAAGACATCAATTAAAATTCATTAGTAAATGATGACAGATTTTTAGGCTAAGATACTTTTTGACACATACCTCAATTTTCTTGAAATTTCCTGTAATTGCAAATATTTCAAGCTTTTAAGAAACCTGTAGTTATCAATAAGTTAAAATAAATGGGATATCTTGGATAATAAAGAAAGAATAATAACCATCTAATTACCATTATTTCATGCTGAACAACTTATTTGCTCAGCTGTATGTTTGTATGTAAGACTGCTGTTATCTCTGGTATGCAGGAAGAACAGAAAAAAGAACTTTTATACAGTGTATAATTGACAGACCTACAGCAGAGCATAAAAGAAAAACGGTTTTCAGATTACTTAGTAAGCAATTTACAAGTGTTTTCTCTTGAGTTGAATTCATCAGTACCAGAATGCATGATTTTAACCATGTCTTTAGACAACAGAAGTCTTGACCAATATGAGACAGATTCAAGATTTAAAGGAATTTGCAGTGCATATCACTTTAATCTACCAAGGAAATAGCTGCAGATTTATGCCGAGAATTTAAAAAGTCAAGACAAAATAGCTTCTAGGGAATAGCTTCATGGATAGTGTGGATGTATTTATTTCACTATCCTATGTCTCTACAATTTGGGTGTTTCTGTATGGTTAGTACTAATTTTACAGGAAGTTCCACTTAAATATGAGGAAAAAGTCCTTTACTGTGCAGGTGACAGAGCACTGGAATAGGTTGCTCAGAGAGGATGTGGAGTCTCCCTCACAGGAGATATTCAAGAATTGTCTGGACACAATCCTGTGCAATGTGCACTTGGTTGACTCTGCTTGCCCAGGGAGGTTGGGCCAGATGCCCCGTGTCCAACCTCACCCCTTATGTGATTATGTGAATATCAACTCTGAAAGCAGAAGACAAATCCTGACCACATTTCACATTTATGCTCAGAAATTTAAGTCTAAATTAAGAAGGGGAGACTGAGAAGTGGTCTGAACAATGCACACAAATATCTCAAAGGCAGGTGCCAGGGGCATGGTGATAAACTCTGTTCAGTGGTGCCTAGTGACAGGATAAGGAACAACGGACATAAAATACAACGCTAGAAGTTCCTCCTCAATACAAGGAAGAACTTCTTTATAGTGAGGATGGCAGAACACTGGAACAACTGCCCAGGGAGGTCATGGAGTCTCCCTCTCTGGAGACATTCCAAAGCTAGACATGTTCCTGTGTAACCTGCTCTAAGTGACCCTGTCTTGGCACGGGGTTGGTCTGGATGATGTCCAGAGCTCCCTTCCTACCCTACCAGTTCTGTGATTCTGTGAATTGGGAGTGAAATCACCTCAATAAACAATAGGTTGTTCAAGGCTGAAGGTATTTTTTTAAAGGAATGTAGACTAAAAGGGATTCATTTACACTTAAATTTCAAGGAAATATAGATGCTTTGCTGCATTGCCATTGAAGAACAGTGTATCTGAATTTGGAAGGTTTTGTATGTCATATGTCATTATATGGATAAGAATGCTAAAAAGAAATTATAGAAAAATATAGAAAATAACTTGGCGGTTGGTGTATCACTAGACCTAAGTCCCCAATTCTCCTAAAAACATCCAGTCCCACCTATTCATGGCCAAAGTCAAAGTGTACAAGAACTCCAGAAAAGGAGCCAACATTAGGGTTCACACTGAGTTTCAGTCACTTCTTAGCTGTTCACTTGCACCTCCTAATACACATATGCTCTCTTGCATTTTGATATTACAAAAAGCACACTGTTATATTACCACTGGGTTAAATCTTGAGAGAGAGACAGAAACAGCTGTGTTTCATCTCAAACATGCAACCATGGCATATATTAGCAAAGGCAGGCACACAAAAATGTGTCTTCATCTTAAGCAAAATATAAACAGGAGGACAATGGTCCATGATTCTTTGTAAAGTCTTTCCCCACCTTGGAAATGGATTGGATCCTGAGAAGTTTCTCTCTCCCTCAGTGTATAACCTGATGGATAGAACACAAGTATCTAATATCAGCCCCCAGCAATAAATATACTCCAGGAAAGATTCAGAAAGAACCAGTGTTATTTTTAGAAAAGCAGATATGCTCCATTTATTATGCTCATTCCAACTTCCAAAAAATTAGGTATTTTCTGTGCAATGGTGAAATTCCCTTCTGTTGACTTGGCAAGGCTACTTTGAACAGATTTTGTACATCTGCTACATCAGGAAAAACACCTGCTGACAATTTTCGAGAACTTCCCAGCACATAACTCTCTAGAGTAATTCAGCTTCTAAATGGCATACAAGTTTCATAATATTGTAAGTCAGAGTAATTGTGTTTTATTTGCCTTTCCATGGAAAGATACAATCCATTTAGTATGTCAGTGCAAAGGCAACTTAACCTGCCACCCAGTTATTAAAATGTCAGAGCGAGATAGATATTTGTGAAAATGAACATTTTTCTTACCTTTATTATCTGAAATGGCCAAATGAAGGAGCAAAATATTTAGAGGGACATCTCCTGAGCATTCAGCAGAGAATAACACCAGCCAGGCAATTTGTATTAACTGAGAAAACAGCTACTATCTGCTAATGTCTTTGGTACACCTCAGAAAAAGTTCTTGGTTCCTTAGGTCAAGTATTTTGAATGTGACTGCCTAGAGTACCGTAGCACCAGGTTCATACAAAGAATTCATGGAGCATTTCTCTTGGCAAAACAAGAAAACGTCAAAAGTTGACCACTTCAAAAAATACTACCAGGAGTTTTGAGCATGTGCCTGCATCCAACCTCATTCAGTATGTTTCTTCTCTAACACAGTACTCGGCACTTGCACAGCAGTTTTCCTAATATGAAATAAATCTGCATAGCACCTCAGAGCAGCAAGCTTCCTCTAGATTGTTTGTGGATAAGTCAATTAAAGGCATTTCAAAGTAGCTTAGAATGATTGTCTTCAATTCTTTTTGCTCTCTGCAAATGCCATTTTGCTTTCTTAGCATGTATTTCCTTTGCAGTGGAAAATGGATGCTGACTTGTGAAAGCTCTGTTTTGCTTCCCTGGTAAACGGCCTCGAAGAGTTTTAGCGTAACAATTTCTAGAGGGTTTATTTCAGTGAGACATGGAGTTGTTAGGGTTGGGTTTTTTTTGTTTGTTTTAAGAAACTTTAGCTGGACGGGAAGGGTAATAGAGAAAGTGCTATATTTTTCCAGGCTCGTGGATTCCTTTGTTAAGCTGGAAGGCCAGAAGGCACTAATGCGAGGCTAGACATTGCCACCCCATGGCCAGAGGCACTCGGCTGCCGACGCTGGGGCTGGGCCCACAAAATCTGCAGTAGTATTCAGATGAAATCAGAGGTTCAGGGTCCTGGAGAAGCCAGGGAGAAAGAAACTGAACTTCTCCAAGCAGGCCAAAGTTGCAAAAATGGGGAAATGTAACCCTGACATCTATTACTCAAAAGTGAACTGCTAATCCAAGAGAGGGCACAGAAAGACCCACATTTACACAGACAAACACAGAACATACAGAGACTGGAGTGTTTTTATAAAATCAGGAATTAATTTGTTTTAGGAAATAAAATTAATTCTTGCAGCTTCAAAAAAGATTAACTGGGCAAACTTTGGTCCCTCTCCCTGCACTTCTTGTCATCCCATTCACTTTTATTGCATTCACCCTGTTTCAAAATATTCCCCCTTTTTTTTAATATTTCATTCCTGAAGTTTCTTCTCCTCTCTATTTATTTACATTTCTTTCCTGATTTCAGGATTTGAATTGGAGTAATTTTGGCAAGTCATGATCTTTTTCACTGCCACTCACATTTCACATTTCATCTCACTCCATTTGCTTGCAATCGCTTCACCTGGAAATTTTCTCATGTTTTTTCAATCGCATTGTTTTTCCTCATATCTCCTCTCCAGAGCATCTGTTAGACTTTGGGTTTAGATTCCAAGATTTCGTTCCCTTGCCCGAAAGGAAGACCTTGCCTTTCGGGCAAGGGGAAGAAATCTTGCAATTTCAGTGAAGATTAATTGGGCAAGCTTCGTGCCCCCTCCCTGCACTTCTGCTCACCCCATTCGCTTTTGGTATTTTTGCATGCTTGTGAATTTTTTTCCTTTTCCATTTCAAGCTTGCATGTCTTACCATTCTTTTCCTCTCCTTTCTTCACTGACATTTCTGGCCTGATTGTAGCATTCAATTGCACTACTTTGGGCAAGTCTTGCTCCTTTTCACTGCCCCTCATTTCATCTCACTCCATTTGCTTGCTTCGCTTCCAATTTTTCTTGTTTTTTTTTCAATTGCACTGTTTTTCCTCATATCTCCTCTCCAGAGCCTCTGTTAGACTTTGTTCTCTGATTCCAAGATTTTGTTCCCTTACACGAAGGGAAGATTTTCACAGTGGAAGTCCTGCCTCTGTTCCCTTGGAGAGCAGGCAGATTTGATTGGCACATCCATTTTGACCCAAATACTCTAGGAAAAGGAAAGTTTTCCCAGCCCAGGATGAATTGAGGTGGTTTCCTACAGTTGAGAAGAAGGTGTACGTTGTTCCAGCTGTCCCCATAGCAGGGTTTAGTAGGGCTGGGACTCTCCAGCAAGGCTCCTTCTCCCCCACTCCTGCATTTCCCATTGGAAATTGAAGTCCTGGAGCTGCAGTGTGGCTGCAGTGACCTTATTGCATAGCAAAGACATGGCACTACACAGATTGAGGAACCCTGAGGATGGTGGGGACTGTGGGGCTGTGGGAAGGGATACTGCTGCAGAATGAGAGCACAACTTGCCTGGGAATTCAGGGTCATGTGTGCACTTTGCAAAGTCCATAGCATGGGAAGTTTTTGTGACCTCCAGAAGTGATATGTTTTTATTTTATTTGTATTTATATATGTGTGTGTGTGTGTATAATTACAATTTTATTCTATAGATATTTTACATCAAATTCTACATATAATCCTTAAAATTATTCTATATTTAAATCAATATATTTATACATATAAAGTATATGAGTGCATATATACATTAGGAGTGTATTTACATACATGTATCCATATATATACACTTTTTTCCCAAGTATTTTCAGTTCAAACAAACAAAACCATGACTCAGCTGCAGTGACAACAGAGAGCAAAGTCAGATAAAAATCCACCTTTTTCCACCCACCTCTGACTTGTCACTGTCTACTCTCTACCCACCCTTGGTACAGGTTACCTGAGAGGACAGGTTCTCTGGAAGAGGGATGCCTTAGTGCTTGTTTTTACGAAGTGGAGTTTGGTGAAGTATTCCAAAAAGGGCGTTTCCACCTAAAAATGTGGTCCAGGGAGGTGCAGGACAGAAGAGCCATCCCTTGCTTAGCCACACACAGAACACCAACTGCATCACCTTCAGCCAGGATCCAGGCAGCAGAAAAAGTTGGCCTAAATTTATTCCTCATCTGAAAAGGTTTTAGAGGAAAAAGTTGTCATTGCTCTGCCCTGATTGTGCTGAAAGCCTGGCCCAGTTAGAGCCAATTGCATCAGAAGAAGGCTTGATGATCCCATTCTTCATGGATGGGGAAGTTTTTTTGTTGTTTAGAAGTGGAGGCAGAAGGGTTTCCTTGGGCTCAGCATCATGGAAGAGTCGTGGAGAATCTCCCTGCCTTTCCCAGCCATCCTGTCAGAACTACGCAGGAATTCAATTGACGTTTTAATGGAGAGGGCAGCAGAAATTAAAGGATCAAAGCTCTCAGGTTTGTCCCTAAGCTCAGGCAGAGAAGGAAGGTGTCAGGGTGTGACTGAGATGGAATGAGGTGGAGGAGCTGGATGGATGCCACCAGCACAGGGACCAACAGGCGGGACATGGGGTGGTCACCTCAGACATCCTCAAAACAGGAGGCTGGATCTATCCTTACCCTAAAATGTCCAGTTCAGGCTCTGGCTCTGCTGGCAGAGAAAATCAGGTGTCCATGGACCATCTCAGGGGCACATCAACAAATCCACTGCCAAGCCAAGGACCCTGCCTAGACAGTGATCCTTCAGCAGGACAACACTGAGAGCAGAAATCCATGATGAAGCAGAGATTCCAAGGTGAGATGGATTCTCCTGCCCACTGTAAAAAGAAGTGCAAGTTGATGATGAAGTAGGAGGACACCCCAAAACAAGATCCTTGCTCAGGCACTTTTTTCTGACTGCAAATTGCACCAAGACCCGGTGCAGCCCCAGCTCTGCAGAGAGGATAAAATACCCCCTGTGCCATCGTGTGTGACAGCTGGAAAGGCCAACCACCATCCTTCCCATCAGGACTGGGGTGTCCACCCCCAGCAAGGAAGCACAAAGAGGGGGACACAGCCAGCACACATCCCACCACATGTGAGGGAGGTTCAAATATGCTCAGGTTAGCAAGGAAGGGGATGCAATGGTCCAGATGAGACAAGGTGGCAGGAAAGGACTGGATGGGAGTCTAGAGAAGAGGAGAGACTCATTGGGATCTGCAGCTACTCCAGAGGGACAGTGCGGGGGCAGCTCCAATCTCTGCTCCCTGTGACTGTGACAGGACCCAAGGGAGTGGCTGGACCTGTCCCAGGGAAGGTTTATGTTGGATATCAGGAAAAGGTTCTTCCCCCAGAGGGTGCTGGGCGCTGCCCAGGCTCCCCAGGGAATGGGCACGACCCCGAGGCTGCCAGAGGTCTAGGAGGATTTGGACAGCGCTGCCAGCGACAGGGTGGGATTGTTGTGTTGTCTGTGTAGGGCTGGGAATTGGACTGGATGGTTCCCTTCCAGCTCAGAATATTCCATGACTCCTGGCTCTTGCAGGAATCTTTTTGTTCCTACCACACGAGAGCACAGTGGTCGTCATCACCAAGATTCAACCCACTCACCCAGGGGACAGGAGTGTGACCAGGAACAAACAGAGATTGCTGCCAATATTTATGAGCAGAAGCACATCCAGGTGTTACTAAGGTGGTCTAAACATCCTCAGGTCAGGAAGGAAGCATCCACTTGGATTTTGAAGCAGGGAGAAAGCATCCATTGGGACTTTGAAGCAAGTTACCTGTACGCAGGGACATTCAGGGTTTGCAGATGTGTAGCAAATGAAGCGAGGGGAGAGCCAGGAAGGAGGTTTGGTTTGCTGTCCGTGCCGGAGTTTCCTGAGAATTAGAGCCCTCAGCTGGTGACTTGGAGCACAGCTCCGCGGTATTTCTGTGTTCGCATCTCAGCATGGGTGAGTGCCCTCTCTCCTGGCTAAGCCATCATCTGCACCCATCCAGGTCACCCACAGAAAATCCTCCCCTGAGCATTGCAAATCCCCTCCCAGTTCCTGGTATCTATCACCTGAGCCTTCATGCCCTGCCCAGCCAAACATGACATATTTAGCTCAACTGGTTTTTTGGGTTTTTAAAATTTCTCTCCTTATAAATCAACTTTTCCAGCCCCTGAATCCCTGCCTCTGCTGTTGTCTTTTCTCTTGGCAATGCTCAGTTGCCAAACACCTGACAAATGGCCCTCAGGCAGCCACCCTGGCCAGGACCACACTGCCCATGAGAAAAGAGATGCTGTTCCTCCTTCTCCAGGCATAATTCTCCATTTTTTATTTTGTTTTGGTTTTGTTGGTGTTGTTGGTTTGGGGGGTTTTGTTTGTTTGTTTGGGGGTTTGGGGGGGGTGTATAATTTTTACTGTTCTCCCACTCACATCACTCATCTTTCAGTTACGCACAGCAAACCACCTGCTGTGAACCCATCAGGTTTACTGTGGTTGGGAAATCTCTCCCTGTGCCTTACAAAGAGATTTTGGAGGGGGTTTTCATTCGATCAGGTTATAGCTGGTATCAGAGTCCTTTGTTTGGAGAAATTTCACACCAGTTTCTCTCTTACCCCTTGTGGTTTGTCCAGTGGAAGGTGTCCCTGCACATGTCAGGGGGTAGAAGATGAGCCTTAAGGTCCCTCCCAACCCAAAACATTCCATGATTCTACATCCCTGGAACTCACAGAAGTCCTCTATATCCACCACATCATGGCTGGATCTTCACACCAGACCTGATTAATAAGTTATTTCTCTAAATGAACACCCACATTCCCTGGGGGATGGGAGGCTCCTGAGCGACATTCCCGACACCAAACTCTGGGCACAGGGTGTCCCAGTGATGCCTTGAGAAGGCTGACCTGGAAGAGAGACTGGACAGAGCTAGAGAATAAAGTAGATATTTATTAAAAGGCCTTTAAGGACACACCTTGGGCAGCACAAGAGCCTGACCAGAGGTACACCCAAAATGGTCACAAAATGGATGCTCGGTCGTGAGGTCTCACACTTTTATAAGTTTTGGTCCATTCGCATATTGGGCTTTAATTGTCCAGTTACAGCTTCGGATTGTCAAGTCTCATCCTTCTGGTTTTCTCTCTTCAGCCCACCACCGTTTGTGCTTTTGGGCCTGAAAACTTGTACTCACTGTCCTTGGTCTTCAGCAGGAAAAGAATTTGTTTTGTACCTACTCTGTGACAAGTACTTACCAGCACCTAAAATGAGGCTCAGAACTGCACTCCTAGGCAGCACAGAATCTAAAAAACATGAAAGCCACAACTTAAGGCATCAAGGGAGCCTGCAGGGTGGCCAAAACATCACACACGTGGGCTCGGAGAGCCGGGAGATCATCTAGCTTCTTCCATCCACCTTCCACAGCTCCTGCCAACCCTCCAGGGATACCTCAGGCACCCCAGGGCACTCCAGCAGTGGAAACGGAACCCACTGATAAAGGATCAAATCTGTACTCTCCCCTCTGGGCTCCCACTGCTCTTCCTTCACTCACTCGTGTGGCAGTTTGCAGGTATTCCCTGAAAGCGTCAAATTCTTAGTTTCTAGAGAATATTTTAGTGCCACGAGATGGCAGCACAAAATCACGTTCCCGGGATGTGCTCAGCTTGCAGAAAGTGCCCCGGAGCCTGTGCCATGGAGAAGTCAGTGGTCTCACCTCAGGGGCGGCTCCGGGAGGAGAAAATATCCAACCTTTCCAAGTGCAGAGCCAGAACCCACGTTTTCCAAACCTTTAATCACCTGCAGTTTCAGCACTCACTCATTGTTTCACCGAGTTTGTCTCACAATCTCCTAGTAGGTCCTAGTCTCCTTTTCTGCTTCGGGTCTGTGTTTTCAAATAAATCAGCACCAGGGAATTCCCTGGGCCCTATGTCCCATCCTTTTCTGTGTTTTATAATCCCCTGGGACAGCCTGGCTGGTGCCCACTTGCACCAGAGCCCAGTATGGATCCTGGGACACTCCTGTCATGGGGAAAGGAGTAAACTCTGCAAATATCCTCAGCCCTGTGCCAGAAAATCCTGCTGGAGGTCTTAATGTGCTGGTGTGGGGTCCGGATGGTCTCCTCCGTGAGTGGACAACTACGGGTCACTTCATGACACCAACCAAGCTGGATGAGAGCATAGAGCTCTTTTCCAACCTTAATTCCGTGGTGCTGGGATTGGCCACACGGTGACACTAGCAGGGTTCTTTCTCTGCTCACCACGGGTTTGGGCAAGGAGGAGTACGAAGGCAGAAGTCAGGACCTGCCCCGTAATTCCATCACTCTCCTGGTGCAAGAGGGGCTCTGGGCACCCACTTCAGCTCCAAAAAAAAAACCACAAACAAAACAAAACAAAACAAAACAAAAACCAACCAAACAAACAAAACCACAAAACAAACAAACAAAACCCCACAATCAAACAAACAACAACAAAAAACCAAACCCAACCACAAGTCTTTTTAAAAGCATTTCTTGCTACCAAATACCATTCCCCCAGCACTGCCAACGCCACAACTGACCATGTCCTCAAGTGCCACATCCACACAGCTTTTAAATCCCTCCCAGATGTGGGCAGCTTGTGCCAGGGCTGGACAACCCTTTCCATGATGAAATTTTTCCTAATAATTGTCTTAATAAAATTTTGTGAATGATTTTTCCTGGATCACCCAGGAAAGGAGCAGCCAGGGACAGCCATGCCCATTCCTCCATGGCACCTTCACCCAGGGGGCTCCTCAGAGCCCCACCTCTGCCAGCACTCTCCTGTTCCCACCTGCTGCCCTCCCCACACAGCCAGCAAGGAGGAGGAGCAATTCCTAATTAATTCTGAGTAATTAGACACCTCTTACCTTCCCAGCACCCCTATCTGCTTTTCCACCAAGCTTCATCACTGAGCGCTTGGTGGGCACAGCTGGAATGACAATGCCACAGGTCTTGGAGAAGGCAGAGCAGTGTGGAGGGTCACAGAGCCACGTGGTGGCACCACCTCTCCTTGTCACATGCTCAGGGTGGCCTTTGCTGCTACTTTTAAATACCTCTTAGTAAACAGCTGCTAAATTTAGTGTCCCTGGAACATGAGCATCATTTTAAAGGCTGGACTGCTGGTAAGTGATGGCAGCAGAGGAGTGAGGGGGATTGGCCTGACACAGATCCCTGCTCAGCAAAGCCAGACAACATCATCATTCTGTCTGCACAGAGCAGAAAAAGGAGCTCTGAAACTCTGACCACCAGCACAGCAGCTTTCCTTGGATGTCCTGTGATAAAGAAGCCACAGGAATCACAGAATAATTTAGATTGGAAAAGACATCTGAGGTCATGAAGTCCAGCCTTTGACTGATCCCCACATTGTCACCCAAACCAGAGCACTAAGTACCGCATCCATTTGTTCCCTGGACACCTCCAGGGATGGGGACTCCACCACCTCCTGGGCATCCCCTTCCAGTGTCTGACCACCTTTTCAGTGAGAATTTCTTCCTAAATTTCTTCACTGAAAAAGCAACTCCTTGGGTTTTTTTTCCTGTGTCGTAGCCTCATATGCCCAAAGGATTTGGTTTTCTCCTCAGATTCCATTTTGCAACACATATGGCTGCTGGGACATTCAGCTCTGGCTCCTTGAGGCTGAACTCTGAGTGACTGAAGCTGGACAGTTTTTTTCTCTTCTATCAAGTGTGCTGCACTCTTCTCCTGCAGTCCAACTCCCTCTCAACTCAGTAACAGCATGAAAAGAGATAAAATGGGAGAAAAACAGCAATAAATTGAACATAGCACCATCCCTCCCAGCTCTCCAGCAGCCAGGAGGGCATCCCACCTCCACACTACAGCATGCCATCAGCACAGCTCAGCTGAGCTTGGAGAGAACCAGACAAACTTGGTGCCTCCTCTGCAGACATTTATCTTGGGACGCACTGACTCACCCTCTGGAGGGGGATTTTGCCCTCTCTCTCTCCATTTTCCTCCCTCTGTAACTCATTTATCAACACAACTCCCACCCCACACACACAAAGAGAGAAGGGAGGCTTCACATGGGTCAGCAGATGCCAAGGCAGACACATCCCTCACTCCTCACATGAAGCTCTGGCCAGCAGCCAGCCAAATGGAGAAATGGAATGCAGGCAGATAAAGCAGTGGCTAAGTGCCCATGGTCTTCACCCTGAAAACTTTTATTTTTGGAAACTGTTTAGATATCTTTAAACTATGCTGATGTGCTCACATTGTGCTCACTCGACTTTAAAGAACATGATTTATCTCTCCAAGGAAGTAAAAAAAAAAAAAAAAAAAAAATTCTCAGTCCTGATGGCAATTTCCACATGACACAGACAAAACCTAGAGAGTCACTAGCATCAGGACTTAGTGACACACATTTGCACAGTCCAGAGGCTGCTTGGATGGGGACAAGTGCTCCTGTCACACTTGAAGACACACAACTAAAAAATAAGGCAACAAAACAATGTCCTGAGTTGTGAAGAACCCACAAGAATCCTCAAATCCCACTCCTTGTCCTGCACAGGGCATCCCAAGAACCCCACCCTTTGCTGAGAGCACTGTCCAAACACTCCATGAGCTCTGGGAGCCTTGGGGCAGTGACCACACTGACCACAGTACTGTCAGCTCTACCCTAACCAGACCTTTTTGGTCAGGACTGTATGGCTGGCAAAGCAAATCTCCAGTTCTGAGAGATTCTTCCATACAAACACCATTTGTGTAATGTGTTTCTGACCTGTTTTCAACTTGTTTTCCTCCTACTCCAAATTTTATAGGAAGATAGACAATTCAAAATTACAAAAAAATATTTTTGTAATGTTGAATAAAAGTTACCAAGTCACCAAGTGAAGTGTCCAGTAAGTACCACAGCACCCAGTCTTTTTATTACAACATTTATTTTAGTATAGAAGGCACTTACAATACAGAAAGAAAAAAGAAATAAAACAGACATGATAGGCACTGAAAGTGAAATTAGAATTAAAATGACAGAGAAACAGTTTACCAGACCAAAAGGAGCACCCTTCCCTGTTAACAATACAACACATGGAAATGAAGCTATTGATGACTAACATTTTTAACAATTGCGGCTTTTTATTATTTTTTTAATAGAAAAGATAAAAGGCTGTTCTACTGTGAACTGAAATAAAACAGAACCCCTCCAAACACCTGCAGGAGGATTTGGGAGGTGGTGGTGGTCAGGCAGGGCTCCTTCAGGTCGGGCACTGCAGCAGGTCCTGGTACATCTCAATGAGCCGAGCAGCCTCCCTCTGCCCAGAGAGCACAGCACCGTGGGTCGTGGAGTAATACTTCCTGTGAGTGGCCTCTCCTGAAAACATCACCTGCATGGGCTGCAGGGCACAGCAGAAATGGCACAGATCAGCACAACTTACTGGAAAGCAGTGAGGAGGCTAAAAGGAGACAAAATTTCTGTTCCCTCCCACACAAGATGGTTTGGGTTGAAAGGGACCTGAAAGATCATCCAGTTCCACCCTCTGCCACGGGCAGGAAACCTTCCTCTATCCCAGGCTGCTCCAAGCCCCATCCAATCTGGCCTTGGACACTTCCAGGGATCCAGGGACATCCATCTGGTTTGGAGTGCTGGTTCTCAAAACCCACATGAGATACACCACAATGTACCAGTTCCAAAAAATTTAAACAAATCTGTGCAAGGCACAGAGCACCTGCTTCTGTACCATTTCCTCCCTTTGCTCCCCTAAATTACACTTCAGCCTTTTAGGCATTAAGGGAATTTGTCTTCTCGACAGCAACTTCAGAATAGAATAACAGTCATGTCTCAAAACCCAGGTGAGACACATCATTGTATCTCTTATACCAATAGTGAGGTGCTTGCTAGAACTGCAACTTGGATTTGAGGTAGGAATTTCTGGGAGGATTTCTCTGGGAACTATATAGAAAGATTCCTAAAGCCCTTGCTGGGTTTTCTTAAGTAGATTTCTGCACCGAATAAAATTATTTCTGCTGGGGCCAGGTTCTGGTGGAGGAAATGGACTGGGCTGCTGCTTGCTGATTTTCATCAGCCTTTGGATCTGGACACATAATCCTGAGTGATGGGGCGAGTTTGGTTTAATGTGTTCCTGAGCTGTGTAACCACCTCCATGTGTGCTCCAGCTCTCCTTGCTAAATTCAGAAAGTAAAGGCAAGTGTCTGGGGAAGGAATTCATCATCCCCTGCCAAGGACTGGGCCTCCCTCAGCCTGCACTGCCAGCACAGAAAGATTTCCTAATATGCACCCCTGACACATTCAGACTTAGACATTAGCAGGGTCATAATAACAGTAATCTTTAAAACAGATTAGCACATGCTTTCCTGAGGAATTCTGAACTAGACAATAGGGCTGACGGTCATTAAATGCAGATATCACAATTCCAAAAGTCACACACACATGCAGCTCTCAGCTCTTGGGAGATTCATGGAGAGATGAGGGAGTCCCTGAGATGTTGGTATTCCAAATGTTAAAGAGATGAAATCCTACACACATCATTTGTCCATAGAGGCATTATTTGCCAAAAAAAAAAAAAAAAAAAAAAAAAAAAAAAAAAAAAAAAAAAAAAAAGAAAACACAATACTGGAGGCTAAAGCAGGGATTTTCTCTTTCAATCTCCCTCCCCAAAAACCTGCTGCCCAGTGTCCCGTCAATTTTATTACCACAGACCCCATCTGGGCCATACTTACAGGAGTTTTGGAGCTCTCAGCATAAGGCAGTGGTTTCGCCAGTTTCTCCACATCGGCCCCGCTAGACCCAACCTGGGTGTAGGAGTAGGATCCACGGAAGTGGGGATTGCTGCCCCAGGAGGACCGCAGGATCCGGCGAGGTTTCGGAATGTTTGGATTCCCTAGGTAGAAAGCGGAAGGCAAAAAGTCAGACTGTGTCCAAGAGGGAAGAGGACAGTGCCTGAGCAAAGTGTGGGTGACAGGGATTCTGTCTGATTTATGCAACATAAATCTGTCTGATTTATTTCATTGTAACAGAGCCCCCAAACCAGATCGCTATTCCATTATTGAGTTTTACCTATTTATATGACAGATATTGCCTCCCTTTTCATCTCAGCTCTCCATTGTCCAGGAATCTGTCGGAGTCCCCACGCCTAGAGCTGTCCAAGGAACAGCTGGACAAGGCACTGAGTGCCCTGGCCTGCTTGACAAGGTGGGGAATTGGTCACAGGTTGGACTACATGACTTTGGAGGACTTTTCCTACTTAAATGATTCTGTGATTTATCTTGGAAAGGATCATTAAAATGTTTAGGTTCCTAAAAGACTGGGGAGCTTCACATTCTGGCTGGAAATATAAAGCATCTTCTGGTCCCATTTGAAGTGAGAAGCCTGGTGGTAACCAAGGATATGACTGATCTCACCAAAATTTAGGTATTTAATTGAGTGCCCAGTCTAACTTGGATGTTTAGAAGCCTTGTGAGAGATGTGCCTCCAAAGAGGAAAGTAGGCAAATCTTCCTCATGTGGGGGAATTGAAAAATCTATCAGAAAGTTCTCAAAACCTGTATTAACTCATTCCAACAGCTTCCCATACAGCTGCTCCCCAAATCAAGCTACAATCCAGGAGACTCTATTTAATGCATAAGGCATGGAAAGCAGGCTTTTGAGATTGGAAGCAGGATTTCTAGATTGGTGTAGGATTTCCACTAAGAGGATGTAGAACCTGGAGGTGAAGAAGACACCCATAACAGGGTCATCATCACCCATCCCAAAGACCCTGGAGAACATGAGGTCCGGGACTGCAGCCCATCAGCTGGTGGCACAAGAGCCTCAGGTACAAATAGGGAGAGTCACACTTTGGAGACCCTCTTGCTAGGCTGGTTTTGGGCCATCTCAGTGTCACTGCTTTTGTTAGAGTCCTGTGACTATAATCTGGAATGGCAGGAGATGAATAGGGGTCATGGAGAGTTCCAGTGAAGAGAAATTCCCTCTGCAGGAGCCAAGATCCACCCTTGAGGCAACATCACATATCCAGGCAAGGTTCAGCTACTTGGGTTGAGTCAAAATCTTCCATAGCAAGGAGACTGGAACTGGATAATCTCAAAGGTCCCTTCCAACCCAAACCATTCTGTGATTCTTCATGGAAAGGGTTGTCCAGCCCTGGCAAAGCTGCCCAGGGCAGTGATGGAATCACCATCCTTTGAGAGATTTAAAAGCTGTGTCGATGTGGCACCTGTGGACATGGGTCAATGGTGGCAGTGCTGGAGTCCCCATTCTTGGAGGGATTTAAAAGCCATGTGGATGTGGCACTTGGGGACCTGGGTCCAGTGGTGGCCTTGGCAATGCTGGGGAAATGGTTGGGATTGATGATCTTAAAGGGCTTTTCCAACTTAAGTAATTCTGTGATTCCAAAAGATGATCAGCACAAAAAGTAGGAGTTTTGAGATGTTCATATCCTATGCCTGCTTCAGATCCTGACTCCATGACAACTCAAGAAGTTCATCCTGCTATGAGACAACACAAATTCTCCCACCTTCTTCATCCCAGTTTAGAGGGAGACACCCAAAAGTGAACACCAGTTAGGCACTGCATTATTTAGTCCTCATAAACTATTATTTAGCTGTGCCTCCAATGCCTTAAAATCAAGAGCAGGTCCTGGCTCAGCTTCTGTTTTCAGGAGTATCCTGTCAGCCAGAGCTACAGAATAAGGGGCTGGAACAAGGCAGAGGATGGCCTGCCCAGAGTACCCTGTGAACACTGTAAAACCAGGCCACAGATCAAATATGGCATAGACTAGCAAATAAATAAATCCCACAAACGAAATACATCCTACAAAGCAATGTTGTTTCAGGAGCAACAGCTTTGCATAACAAAGGCCTCTAAACTATGCTCCTGCAAGCCTCTTCAAAGCAGAAATGCCTGGAAGCGGAAAGCCCAAAGGAGTCTGAGAGCTGGGAGCTCTCAGATGTGTCAAGGAAGTAAGTTATCATGTTTTATTTTTGAGGCCTGTGGGAAAGCCCAGGAGAATACATCATGGAAGCTGTCAGAGAACACTCCCCAAGCAGGGCCAAGGCAGCCACCCATCCCACTGTACTGCACAAAAAGAGCACACGAGGTGTTTTCAAATAAAAGGAGTCTCTGCAGTCGCCTGGCAGTGCCTGTTCCATAGCTGGTGCATGTTTGCATATCCACATCCATTCCCATGAGCACCTTCCAGGGTCTCCAGCACATCAGGCCATGTTAGCAAGACACAAGTGTCCACTGTGCAGCAACTGTGCCCCTGTACTCCGCATTTCTGCACCTTTTAATGCAAGCAACTGCTTCTAAGAGGAAAATCAGGCGACCCAGAGGGGGGTTTTGGTTGAAGGTCAGACAGGAGCAGGTAGCACAAGCTCTGATTCTGTGCTGTTGTTTGAAGACAGAAACTACAAAGACTGAGAGCCATAGTCCTTCGAGGAACATACTTCACTGGACTTTCTCATTCTGGTTTTAAACAGGGTAAACATGCCTTTTTCTACAGGTGAAAGTAACACAGATGTGGAAACTTCTCCTTTTCCACCATCCAAAGAGAGATTAAATGGCTAAAAAAAGGATGTTTGCCTTCACTAGAACAGGAGGGCACATATCTTCATGCCACAGATTTCCACTTGTGACGCTATGGAAGACAACTCCCTGTGCCTCACACAATCCCATTCTTCTTCACCTCCTGGGAAGTTTACTGGTTATGGGGCTGATTGAATTGTCATAAAATCAATTCACCAGTCCAAATTAAGGACCCAAATTTGTTTGCCTACCTGAGAGCAGGGATCTAAGATTCCACCAAGGGAGATCTGTGGTACTGCCCCCACTCCAGCAACTACAACCACCAGAGTGGCTAACCGAGGCACAAACATGGGACTGGGAGATGTGATGCAGAATCTAAAACAGATCTGTTCCCCTCCGGAGAAATAGCTGGAGGTCAGGGAGGAAAACTCAGGGCGTCTCCAGCTGCAGTCTGACAGGCTCCAGTGATCCCTTCAGCAGGGAGTCTCTGGCTTCTAACTCTGGGAGCTTATCCAACAAAGAAGGCAGACCAAGGCACCTAATTGCTCTGAGGTATTCCATTTAACCCGATTTGGAGGACACTGCTTTTCACCATCCAGTTGTGAAAAGCAGTAATTGCTGATGGTACTTAGGTTAGAGCAATCCTCCGAGCTTTCCACAGCAAAGCCAGATAATCCCCAACACTGATCTGAGAGAAAAATTCAAGGTCAGTTCTCAGAGAAATTCTCAGTGTGAGCCTAAAAGAATGGATTTAACTTAAAACTGGTATAACATACTCTGAAACCAAAGGAAAGGCCACCACGAGCAACAGACTGGGAAAAAACAGTGAAAGATGGGAACCTACCTGGAAATGCATTAATTCTTTCTCAGAAGAATAAGAGCATGGGGCATTTCATACCCAGAAGATGAACGCCTCAGAAGGCAAAGCGAACATTAAAAGGCTCAAAGTATCTGCTTCATTACTGAATATAAGGCTTCCTCTATACTCAGTAGAGAAAAGCTGCTTCAGAAGATGTCACAGAGCACCAAGTGAGGTGTGGAAGTTCTGAGCTGCCTTATGGAAGATCCAGGCTTTCTATGGAGCTCAGGATCCTGGCAGGACTAGTTTTCTAACTTGGTTAACTGACTGTGTGAACCTGAGTGGTGGGAGAGGCTTTCAAGGCTGGGTTGGGCGGTGCTAACTGGACCAGAGGAGTGCAGCTGTGCTCAGAAGTGGCTGTAGGTGTATCACAGGTTGCTGGTCTAATACCCTCTCACACTCCCCCTGGAATAGAGCAGCAGAGAAGGGAAGTGTACGGAGAGCTGAGCACACTTCTGTTATTTCAGCCAGTCTGGCACCTGGCCCAGATCAGCCCTGAGGTACTGCTCCTTCTGGGAACCTCTAGGGAAAACAGGAGCAAGGGAAACAGGATAAACTCAGGTCCCTTGGCCAGCGAATCCTGCAAGAGCTGTGAAAAGGTTTTCTACCAATAAGGAGTTTGGGGGCAGAAAGTGGAACAAGTCATGTTGGATAATGGGTACTCCAAGTACAGGTTTTCCTCTCACAGTTCTGAGCAGCTGGAAGGCCACTTCTCAGCTGATGCACAAAATGCTCATTGCAGGGCAAGGCCCTGGTAAATCCAGTCTGGAATTCTCCAGGGAGAGACAACCTAGGATTAGCTCTGTGGAAGAGCCTGATGGACAGTGACCAGGTGCAGCATCAGCTGGAACAGCAACTGCAGCACAGACCCACGGCCCAGAGCCAACTTATTTCCATTCTGGGAAGAGAGAAACATGCACCACGTCCAAACAGTAACTGTCAAGAAGCCCAAGAAGGAAGAGGGAAAGCAAACTCCCACGTGCCAACTACAAGAGACCCAAAGAGCCAAATTCTCACTGATGAACTGAAGTGGAATTGTTTTGGTTTTGGTTTGTTTTTAACTAGGCCTTAAGCAAGAAAAGCTGCAACAAACAAGGCTGTTTGTACATTCAGCACTGCAACAACTTGGCCTGTGAGAGAAGTCTCCTGCTAAGCCTGTGCAGAGCAGCAGTTCCCTGCTGAGGTCAGGGGAAAGACGGCACATAGGGACTGATGTGACACGGGCAGAACACCAACAGCTCAGGAGGCACAGCTGAAACAGGATGCAGGCTTGGGCACCGAATCAGAGCTTTTGAATCCAGAGTCTCTACCCTACAGCTCCTGTAGGGAGTGGCAAAACCTTTATTGGCTGTAGTCACTTACGCAGGAAGTCCTCAGGTTCCAGGACTCTTTGAGAAAAAGGGTTCTTCACCCAGAGGCACAGGAACAGGCTCCCCAAGGAATGGTCACAGCACCAAGCCTGGCTGAGCTCAAGAAGCATTTGGACAATGCTCTGAGGCACAAAGGGATTGTTGGAGTGTCCTGTGCAGGGCCAGCCGCTGGACATGGTGATCCTGATGGGTCCTTTCCAACTCAGGATATTCTGTGATTCTGTGACTCTCTGGATCTCCATGTTGTTGGTAGCAAATGGTCAGTAAGGGCAGGAGAAAGCTGAAGTTGTGAAGGCAAATTTCTCCAGTTATCTGGAGCTCCATGGGCAAGAGGCAAGGTTGGAAACCTACTGAGTGCTGAGACTGGGCTAACACCAGCTATCAGGAAGATATAAATCCTTTAATCACAGGAGCCATCTCAAAAATAGCATAAATGACATCTAATCTTGGAGGATGCCACTCTTATAACTGCTTGTAATTCTGTATAAATTCAAGACCCTTATTTCAAAACTGCTATTAAGTCCACCACTATTTCTTTCAGTGTTACTACCTTACACCTGCACTTGCACAGTGTCTCCCATCAGAAGATGTCAAAGACTCTCAGCTACAAAAGGCCATTTTCTTGGGAAAGTGTGTGACCTCTAGAGAAGTGACTGTGGGCAAACTAAAGCCCAGCATCCAAGTATTATTGCTTTAAATTATTTTATTTGGATTTTCTCAGTGTAATACACCTAAGATTTGTCTCGGTCCAACTGCTGCCCTTACACTGATGTGTGAACACAGAACGTGAAATCCGTGAAGTCCAGGAAGGTTTCAGTGATGCACCCAGAAAACGAGAACTCTCAGGATCAATTAATTTTTTTAAATTTAGGCCATTGAGATTGATACTCTATTTCCATAGAGTTTATACTGAATGGAAGTCAGGGGTATGATTCAACCACACCTCAGCTGATCTACACAGTTCAACTTCTGAAGGGGCTGTACTGCTCTCCACGGCTGAGATCAGTCCTTAGAGCCCGACAGCTTCAGCTGCTGAAGTGTTATCTGTGATTAAATAAAGCAGAGGATATGGAATCCTCCAGCACTTCTGCCCACCACTTCCTGAGCTGGTTTATCAGCCCCTCTGTAAAAATAGCTCTCAGGCACACCCAAGCAGGAGGTATGCTGGAAGCACATGCACATTCAAAGGGACACAAAATGCCAAAGAACTAAAAATTACTTTAAAGCATTTCCTTCCTCGTGGTTATTCAATCCCCCAGCCCCACGCTCCCTCTCCCACCAGAGCACAGCTGACCTGTAAATTTACGTAGCATTTCGGTGCAAGTTTCTGCCACAGTTTCATCATCACACTTCTCCATAATCAAAGCCTCTTCTCCGCAGATCCAGCCACTGAGGACATGGCCGTACCTCTCAGGTGGGTACAGCACATCAAAGCTGCAGATCTTCTTGTACCACAGCTCCTCAGGATAAGTCAAGCTCTCACTCTCCGCCTCGTCTTCCCAGACAAACTGGATGCTGTTGCATTCAGAGCTCCAGAAAGGCTCTTCAAACTCCAGGAAGATCTTGTCAGTGGTATTGATTCCCAGTTTCTCAATGGCCATCACCTTCTCCTCAGGCAGGCGGGGATGGAACAGGCTCTCGTGGCGCTTCTTCAAGACTCCCAGAGACACAGTCACAATGACGTGGTCAGCTGGGATGAACTCACAGTCCTCGCACTCTACGAAGACATTGGAGCCCTTGTTCTCCTCGGGGAGGTCACTGTTGTGGTCAGCCACCCTCTCAATCTCCTTGCTGACCGACTGGTTCCAGTGGATGCACTTGACCGGCTTGCGGAGCTGAATGACAGACTTGGGAATGGAGCGGGCCAGAATCTCCACAATTTTAATGAAACCACAAGGAATGACGTGATGAGCCCCAGGGATTTCGGTCCACTCGCCAAATTCACTCAGTGAGACTTCATCCATGCTGTGGGAGCTGCTCTCACAACTCTCTACCTAAGGAAAAGCAACACAAAAGCAACATTGCCACAAAGCAACTCCTTTAGCCACAGCACAGCTCTGCAAGGGCACAGAGGAGCTGCATGAGATGAGAGTGCCAAATTCCACTCTGAAACCAGATTAGTTTTGCTAGGAAAGAAGTGTTTTGCCATAGGATCTGACAAAAATCAATACTTCGCCTTTCTTGCAACCAGAGAAATCATTTTGCCATGGTAAAGAGTTTTAGTTGTATCATCCATACTTCACAGACCAGAGGGCTGGAGCCCCTCTGCTCTGGAAACAAGCTGAGAGCTGAAGCCGTTCAGCCTGGAGAAGAGAAAGCTCTGGGAAGACCTCCTGACATCTTTCAGTACCAAAAGGTGCTACAAAAGAGTTGGAGAGGGGCTTTGGACAAAGCCACGGAGTGACAGGAGAAAGAATTACGGCTTTAAATTGAGGGTCAAATTAAATTAGATATGAGGAATAAATTCTTCCTTGTGAGGGTGGTGAGTCCCTGGAAGTGTTTTCAAGGCCAGGCTGGACAGGGTTTGGAGCAACCTTGGACAGTGGAAGGTGTCCCTGCCCACGGCAGGGGATGGAACTGGGTGGTCTTTAAGGTCCTTTCCAACCCTAACCATTCTTTGAATCTGTAATTCCATGATGTCTTTGCTTCTGCATAATTCTGGGTTAAAGTTCTGTTTTCTATCCTTTAAAACCCTCTGCAGTGGCCAGGGACCTGCTGCCTGGTGCTCCTACAGCAGAACGTGGAGTTGCGTTAATCAGATGCTCATTCCAGGGCTAATACATGTTGCCACGAGGAGCCACAAAAAACTTCTGGCAGCTATTTCTGCTGTCTGCAGCTTTCAGCATGCTGTCAAACAGTCAGCAATCAGCCAGCTAGCAATCTGCCAGAGGTGAGAGGACCCCGCACAAGAGGAACTAAAGGAGACGGGAAAGGGAAATGCCAAGATGCGAGCCACGTGTGTTTGATGTGATTACCAAAGCTTTAGATCCATTAACCTGTTGGTTAATGTTTGTAGGAGTATTAAGTATAGCTGTAGCTTCCAACAATCCCTGGAACAAAGGCAGGATGTTTGGCCTGTCTTGTGATAAGCTTCTAATGATAATCCTGATGCACGGGACACAGTGATCTTAAAATCTTCACATCACCAGAGTCACAATCGCTCGCACACTGTAATTCCCTAAGCATTTTAAGGAATATTACAATTCCTTGCCTCACCCTTTGACCTATTTTCCAGGCCTTTCCACACTTTAATGACTGTGCTTGGAAGCCTGAAAGCCTAGACCATCTCCCTGTGGAGCACTCTGGTGCAGGTCAGGAATCTCTGTGCTGGGACAAAGCGAGCAAGTCAGGGTTGTACCAGCAGTTCCCAGGCTGCACCTGTGACCTGGGATAAACAGGTGCCTTCCCTGTCCTAGTCACTGCCTGATGACTCCAGTAGGGACTGAGTGAAGACCCATCTTTGGACTGTCCTGTGGTTCCACCCCACTCAAGTACATCCCAACCCCCCCTCAGGGTCACACAACACAAAACCTGTGGCACACTTGCAGGATCCTCATCCTGCCTGGATGTTCCAGCAGGACACTCATCATTATGAAGTTAAACACTGGTGGCTGTCTGATTCTTTCAACCATGAAGGCAAAATCCCAGGGGAAGAACAAGCAACTACAAAGACTCTAACCCAAGACAGGTTAATCCCCACTGTTGTCATCTGATAGTCTTAAGTATGAGAAGCTTTGTTGTTCTCAGGTATTTGCATGAGAAGGGATTTGCAAGACTTGTAGGAACCACTCTGCCTGTGGCAGCCCGCAGCAAGCACAGGAGAAACCACCAGGAAACTCAGAGCTGTATCCAATGACTTAACCTTGTCTGCATGGGTGCTTTATATGGGTAACACAATCAATAACTGAGCTTTATGTGGCAACTGCGGAGACATCCTGTGATAAAAGGTTTTGTGTGAGGATGCTGAGATATCAGGGTCAGGACACCACATTTCAAAGCTCAGCTTTATCTCAAATCTCCCATGAGATTCTTCAGGTCTTTATTCCTCTGGTTTAGCTTCCCACCTGAAAACAGTGAACACATGACAAAGTGCTGCTTGTCTCCTCTGCCTCGCTTCAGAAGCTTTTAAGTCATTCTAATTGAAATAAAAATGACTGATACACTTTACTGGTGGAGTACTTGATGCAGCCTTAAGTCCTCATCCCACAGAGAATTCATTTAGCCAAGGCACCAAGGAGATAAAAAGAACTATAGAAGCCATGCGGAAAGCTGGTTTTATACAATCTATCTTGGATTTTACTGTTTTACCTTCAAAATGGTTTCTGGGGATTTCTTCAGCACATTACTAGTTTCAAAGTAACATTTCTTCTGGTCTCTGAGAGGTAAAAAACACTCAGGCAGGATCAGAGAGTGTGGGTGTAAGTCACAAGATGATAAGACATTACTAAAAGAACCTAACAACAGAGTAGCTTCAGGTGGTGAAAAAAACTAAATCACATCAAAAAATTTAACAAGGTCTAGGAAAGCCTCTTCTATTAAGAAAACTGAGGGTTGAAGGTAAAAAGAAAAAAAAAATAGTAGAAGTATTATTCTTTGCAGCCCACTGTCTTTGGATCTGCATCAGGAGGGAAAATTGTCAACAGAAACACAAACTGCAAGAAAGCACAGAAAGCAATTTCCGGACCTGGGCAAGGATCAGCTGGGTGCCTGAGGTTCAGGAGTTGTTTGCTCCTAGTTTAAACAAAAAAGCAAACACCCCAATGACGTGCACACATACCTTCAGGTACTGCTGGATCATGGCCAGTTTCAACCTCTTCACGGCCTCCGTGTCATCCGGGTCGGCCTTGACGCGTTTGCGCACGACGTCCCGTGTGAAAACACCCACACTGTTCTGGCTCTCAGCATTGACTGGTTTACCTCGTTGGAAGAACTCCTGAGTCAGGTTATAGACCTGCCAGAGACAGGACATGAGGATGGGCCACGGGATTCCTAGCAGGATGCTCCCCCCCGTCCCAACCCAGCACATTCAGATCACTTCCTCCTCCGAGCAGTACCCATGTCTTTGCTCATTTCTGATAAAAAACATCAGCTCTTCTCCCATCTCCGTGTCCCAGGTGAAATCCCAGGCTGCTCTAATCTGAAACCAGCCTTTCCACCTTCTCCATTATTTAGAAGGAATCCACCAGAATGAGTAAATTCAGTTTCACAGTTGTTTTTCTGCTGTCCCATGAAATCAGGAAGTGACAAACAGAACAGGAATTTTTTTATGCCCACACATTTTACTTGAGCACAGGACAGGTAGAAATCCATGGAAAACACTGACATCTCTAGAGCTCCTCACCGGCATTCACAAGAAAAAATCCCTTGTAACAAATAATTCTTCTTTGAAGGTATTTCTGGTGTTCTTTAACCCCAGTTTTCCATACAAGCCACTTAAAGGAAGGCAACACCATCCACCTCAGCCTTCTGCTTGCAGCTGCCTGGAATAACTTGTATTTCTATCTACAATATTGCCAGAAGAGCCTGCAATAGCATCATGGCTTTTCCTTTCTATGGAAAAAAAAAAACAAACAACCCAGCTCAAGAGGAATCTTTTAACACAGGAAAGATTTCAAAACATGCCTCTCAGAAATCCAGCACATCCCATTAATGACTTGTTTGTCCAGAATGTGCTCGCTTCTCATTCACATCATGTCACAGGGTGCACAATACTCTTAAAGCACAGGGGATATCCCTGCCTGGGGAGTTTTTCCTGTCAGAGATGGTATGATTACAGCTTATGATCATTTTTTGGAGACAGATGATTTGGATACGTCAAGAAATTGAAGTCTACAGTAAATATCTGGTACAGCGCTGGTAAAACTGTGGCAGCCTTGCCTTCAAAAGCTCCTGGAGATTCCAATGCCCTGCTGATAGGTCTAATCCACTATGGTTTATGTTCTTCCCACTCCAATATTCCCTGAGAGTTTGATTTTATCTTGGGTTTTAGGAATAAATTCGAGGAGGCAAAATAGAAGGAAGAAGAGAAAAGGGAGGGGACTAAACACATTTCAGTGGTAGGAGTGAGAGAGAGGAGGTCGATGAGCAAATGGAGGAAGGTGAGTTGACAAGTAAGGGATGAGGAGGAAATTGAAAAAAAGTGAAAGAATGGGGGGAAAAAAGGGTGAAATAAACTATAAAAACAAGAGAAGAAACAATCACAAGGGCAATGAGTGGGACTGGTGAAGACAGAAGAGAATTGCAGACACTTCCTGGGACACAGCCATTCCAAGGAAATTCCCAGATAAGAAAGGTAGGGCCCAGTGCCCTGTATGAAAAAACGGCTTCCAGCAAAGGAAACTTTGGCAGTTCCAGCATCCCCTTGTTCTCAGGTCCATGGATTTCTGAGGCCACAAGCACTTGAAGCAGGTCCGGTCTGCACAGACCTTGCGTCAGCACAACCAGCTCGGCTTTCATAAGCTGATTGAGCTCTGCAAGCAGATAACATACTCACAGGACAAGCAAAGCCCTGCTAAAACACAGCCACCACTTGGCCCGCAGGAGAACTGAGCCTGACTATGTTTTTGTTAACCATTATATTCTTCACTGCACCACAAGGAGGAGGAGAGCAGGAAGGCACAAGTTCTCTGTGCTGTAGCCATCAAGGAAATTCTTTCCTGCACGTGCCATCCCATTGATCAGACAGCAGGTAAGTTTAATCACATCAGGATTTCTTATTTCTCCTATTATTTCCTTGCTTTTCAAGTTGAAGGAGCATTTGGACAACACCCTCAGACACAGGGTGTGATTTGGGGGGTTTTCCTGTGCAGGCCCAGGCGCTGAAGTTGATGATCCTCCTAAGTTACCTCCAACTCAGGATATGATTCTTGGGGGTGCTGAACCATCTGAGGAAGAACAGGAGGCAAAGCTGTTGTAGGCAAGAAGCAAAAGGAGAAACAACAGCAGGTGCTCCGTTGATAGATATATTGTCAGAATAAATGAATGAAAAAGATGCTCAAAATGTGTGTTTTAATGAACATGAGCAGCAAACACATCCTGTATAAGAAGCTATGGAAAAGCTTCACTAGGACACCTTCATTTAAGGGAGATTTCCAACGAAGCAGGAGCAGAATTGTGCTGTCTGGAGTTGGAATTACCCAGGCTTTCCTTCCCCAGATGGGGAAAGCATTGTCATTCTTGTGGGACCACCACTGGGGTCACTGCAACAGGCACTTGTAGTATCTGAAAACCCATACTCCTACAATCATTTCAGCATATCAGCAGCAGGGTTCCTGAGAGAGTATAAACAGGTTTTCCCTCAAAGATCCTGGGGAAAGGTAACAAGAATGACATGAAAGAGTCTGCTGATTTTCTAGTTAACCCTTCAAAATCTCCCTGCATCCAAACCAGAGCTCCACATCTCATATTTGTAAGCTTTTCCTGTCTCATCCTTCCCAACACACATCCAGCAGCAAGGAGAGCTACACCACGAACAGTCCAGACACCCTTTGCTTTTCTATTATCACACACCTCAGACAAGCAGGGAGCAAAACCAAAGGACAGACTGCATAAACTCCCATCTCTTACCACATGCAATCTCACATCCCAGCAGATGACCTAAACATTCCTCACTCTAAAGCTCCCCTGGGTTGGGGCAGAACAAGTGGCCTTGGAAGCTTCTTTGAAAAAACAGAAGTACAAGACAGAGAACATCTCAAGTAACAATTAATTCTAAGAAGTTTTCCTTCCCTCATTCTGAAGGTTTCTACACATTGCTCCAGGGAATTCATAGAATCATAGAATGGTTTGGGTTGGAAGGGACCTCAAAGCCCATCCAGTCAGGGAAACCTTTCACTATTCCAGGGTGCTCCAAGCCAATCCTACATGGCCTTGGACACTTTTGGAGATCCAGCAGCAGCCACAGCTTCTCTAGGCACCCTGTGCCAGGGTCTCACCACCCTCACAGGAAAGAATTTCTTACCAATAACCCATCTCACCCTGCCCTCTGTCAGTGGGAAGCCATTCCCCTTGTCCTGTCACTCCGTCCCTCCCTAGCTCTCCTGGCGCCCCTTCAGGCAGTGGAAGGTCTCCCTGGAGCCTTCCCTTCTCCATGCTGAACAACCCCAACTCCCTGGGTCTGCAAGACAGAAGGAGTTGAAGGCAAGAAATTAAAACTACTTAATTGAATGTCCATAGTCCTAAAACAGCTTCACTTCAGCTTCCATCTTCTGTCTTCTTTCTGACCAGCTTTGGGGCATCCCACAGCCAGGGTCTGTGCAGAGAACATGGATTCCAGCAAGGATGTCCCCTCTGTTACCTACAGACTTCCTCCTCCACATGTTTATTTACTACCTACGTGCTCTTCCACCACAGGAAAAGGCAATTTTGTAGGAAGAACAAAGCTAAATAAAGACGTTTCTCTGCACTGAAGGAGGTCAGGAAAGCACATCCCATACACACTCCTTCCTGTCAGCGCCAGTGACGATGCCCAGTATTGTCTTTTTCTCACTTGGCTTAAAAGTGCTGTGACTTAATCCCTGTCCAGTAAAAAGCCCCGATGGACTGTGCTGTTCCCAGGCCAGACATCTGTCAGTGCAATAGAGGCAGGGAGGGAACGGTGACTCTCGGTGGCCCTTTGGTCCTGCTTTTCATGATAACTGCAAGGCAAGGCACTGGAGCTTAATTGCAAATGGCAGGAATCCCAGCACGGGGTGGGGGTGAGGAGGATAGAAAATGTTGTCATTCTTTGGCTGCATCCCTCCCCCAGAAGCTGTTGGAGTGCACAGGAGAAAGCTGACAGATAACAAGGCCGTTAATTAGCTGATTGTTAAAGGGAGGGTTCCTGGGAAGCAGCTCTTTAGGGACCATAACCTTGCTGAAAAGCTAAAATAAAAGCTGGCACTTCTCCTAAATCAGGCTGGTGGACTGTGATTTTTCACCTGCATTTAACCTGTCTAGCTCACCACTTGCTTCCCACTTGTCACTAATACCTGGGAATCAGCTTTGAATTCCTCTCTGGAAAGGGAAATGAGGACTTAGCAGGGACAGAGCAACAACTCTGAGATAAACTGTCCCTGTTCACATTTTCTGAAAAGTTATATACACACACAGACCATGCAGCTGCAGACATTACCCTCAGAGGCCCCACTCTGGACATTCTCCTGAGAGTCATGCAGAGGTGGCATAAGCAAGAAGAGCCAAAATCCTCTCCCAGCTCCAGGATTCCCCCAGTTATCCTCGAAGGAATGGAGAGCAGGGTGGGAAGATTACAAATACATGATGAGGGCATCACACCCTGGGGAACCTGCCCGTGTTGGTGCCTTTTTCCTTTTGAAGACTGACCAAATGGAGTGACAATGACTCTGAACAGTGCCAGCCCCACACAGCTAAGAAGGACAATCCTAAAAGTCCTGCCTTGTGTCAGGTAGGTTCCCTTGGCAATGAGTGGTTGGGAATCCAGGTGGATGCTGTGCAGGACTGGAGAGATTCCTTGACGGCATGGCTCTCCTTCCACGAGGAGAATTCAGAATTCAAGTACATGACAGATCCTGACTGACCCCGGTGCAGGGCAATGGCCTCTCCTAAGGAACTTCCTGCTGGAGAAATGAAGAGCTGAGCAGTCTTCAAGGTGTCTGACTGCTCTGCTTCCTCATAACCAAATAAAGGCTTCTGTGAGACATCTCTCTACAGCTATTAAAAATTCAGGCTACTGCAAATAAAAATGCAGCAAAACTTAGTATTGAGGTAGAAGAAGCCAGCCAAAAAAGATTGCATAAGTGCCTGGAAAAAGCCTAAGAACTTTCCAGATGAATTAGTGAGGCAAAGCTCTGGAGGTACAGGGGAGCTTTGCCTTTCACTCCAGGAAAATTTAGCACAGAGAGACTTTGCCTTGCTAAAATCCAGTTTCAGAGATTCCACATGCCCCAGTGAAACTCAAGGGAGACCCCAAGTACTTGGAATTCCCTAGAACTTGGTGTCCAGATAACAAGATCACGGAGGCTAGAGAGACCCAGTTGGAGAAGCAGAGCTGAAGCACAGGCTGGAGCCCCAGCAGCAGCTGCAGGGAAAGCCAGGCAGGGCGTGAGTGCGTGGGGAGTGAGCCGGCTGTGCACAGAGGGCAGGCCTTTGGAATGGTGACAAATTTAGCCCTGCTCATTCAGGAATACATTTTCCACTGTTCATGCCAGTCCCACATCCCTGATTAGGCTTTGGGTTGCTGTCTGTTTTGTGGGGGATTCTTTCTTTCCAACTCAGGACAAGGTGTGTCACAGTCTTTGCTATCTCAGCCACCTGTGAAGGGATGAGACAACGTGATAGTGGGATTGTTAATAAAAACTTGAGGAAGGCCTGGGAGCTCCTATGAGACAAAGGAAGACCCTGGTCTAAGGATTTCATGATCTGTAAGATGATTTTTTATCCTGGACAACCTCAAAATGCTTTAACAAAACAAATCATAAAACCTGCCTCCCAAAAGAAAAAAAAAACAGAGATGCAAAACTGAAAATTCCTTCTGCTCCTCCTCAGCATTCATTTCACCACCAGTTTAAAGCAACAAAACTTTGGACAAAAGAAAAGAGATTAAATAAACTCTAATGAACATGCAAAACCCCCACACAGAATCAAAGAATGGCTTGGATTGGAAGGGACATTGAGGATTGTACTGTTCCACCACCCCCCCGCCATGGGCAGGGACATCTTCCATTAGACCAAATGATCCAAGCCACGTCCAACCTGGTCCTGGACCCTTCCAGGGATCCAGGGGCAGCCATGGCTTCTCTGGTCAGCCTGTGCCAGGGTCTCACCCCTCACAGTAATGCTGAGGAAGTGGGGAACACCACAAAACACAAACCAGAAACACCCCTGCGACACTCAGCGTGTGTGGAACACCCTCTGCACTTTATACCATAGGAAAATCTCCCCAGAGTCACATGCCTGCTGCACATGCTCCTGGGCTGCCCTTCCTCCAGAGTACTTGTATCTCCTACAGCCATTTTAACTGGGTATTTTTATGAGATCACACAGTTCGCCTAAATTCCCACTGTTCCTAGGCAGAGCAGGGAATAAACCACAGCCAAATGTCTCAAACCAGTACAGATCCTCCAGGCTGGCACCCTAAAGAGGCTGGGACAAGCAGCTCAACAAAACCATGAGCTGCTCCTGCAAGAAATTCCAACAGGCTTTGGAGGAAGGCAGAGAAAGCCCCTCCCAGCAAGAGCAATTAAGGGGCTGGCTGATGTCCCCTGCTTGGCTCCAGCTGTCCCTTACATATTTTTTATCGCCATGAGTGGCTGCAGACATTTTTACAGGCCGTAAATGTGAAAGCCTTTTCTGTCTCCTAGCGATAAAGATATCCTGTGGCAATGATAAGCTAATTAGGTGTTGTGTAAAGAAGATTAACTTTTAATGTGCTGTTCTCTCATGTCACTGGCTGCCCCTTTCTCTCTCCTTTAAAAGAAAGGGTAGATTTACCAAATTAATCATTTCTAAAAGACTGGTACCTTGTTATGGCCTTTATCTTACTCGGTTTATCTCAAAGCTAAGTGGCTCTCATCTTTGTATTCCCCTCTCATTTTGGAGTCTGCCCTCCCTTTGCTGGAGATTTTCCTATCATCTTCCAGACAGGATGATCACCAAGCCCTGCATGCAGTTTGGCAACGTTCCATTTACATAAATAATGCTGCTCACTGCAGTATTTCATTTACTCTTTCTAGCTCCTCTTGCTGTTAATCTTCCTTCACCCACATCTCACCTGTCTTTTTTCCTGCCTGGAAAAATTTTTAATCAAGCAATAGGAAAAACTGTTCAGATGAATTATATCCACCTGCATTTTTTCAAGACGTTGTCCACAGGTTGATAAATACTTCCCACAACAAGATTTCTTTGAAATTCCAACTACTCCGCTCTAAAACTGAAATGATTTTGTGCCACCCCATCACTGATTCCAGTTCAGAAACACAGGACAGTGCCAGAAATCTTTTCAAATTAAAAAAAAAAATTCCCCTTTTCTGCTCCCCACCCAATTCTTGATAATTCTTTACATGCTACAGTGACTTTTCTAATGCTCCCAGACATATTTTTAAACAAAGTATGCAAGAGTAACCTGAATCTAGTGAGTGTTCAGCCAAGAGTCAAATACTGAACTTTGCTGTCAGATGAAAATCTGAAGGCTTTAGGCACAGTTACAGCCTGATGAAAATACTCAAGTTTTGTTCCATTTTCTACAACCCACTGAGAGATCACATTACCTGGAGGGCCAGACAGTCTGCAGTGATCTATTTAAATGTACTTCACAAGCGACATTAAAAAAATGTGTGGAATAATTATAATTAACTCTGGCAAGCAAAGGAGTTGAAATAACCCTCAACTGAAGTCCATGCTGGTCTGAATCTCCCAGAAAAGATGTTCCTTTCCTTCTGATGCAAAAAAACCTTACAATTCCTAAGACACTGCACTGACTTTGGCACACCACACAGCATTTCACAGTATTTATAACCAATAAAAAGTCACAGGGGTACAATATTTAGCTGGTTGTTGCTAAGGTTTTGCCTTCTACTTTGTTTAACAATTTGATCCCTCCACTACTCTTTTAATTAAGTAGCAACTTTCTCCAGCAAATTACGGATCTCTCCAGAAATAGTTGCTGGAAGTGATGAAACGGATGACAAACGTTGAAAGATTGCTCTCCCTCACCACAGAGAGTTAATCCCACATCAGGGACAAATGGGGTGCAGTGAAGCAGATGAGAGAGAACTTAGCATTGGTGGTTTTTCCAAGAAAATTAAAGACATCAATGTTTTTCTGCCGTTGTCCTGGAATGTTCTAACTGCCCAGGAGTCTCAGTGTTCTCAGGCAAATCTACTACTTGACAAAGCAGCTGGGCACCAACCTCGTTGTATAAATCACTGAATTCTTCAACCACATCTTTCGGGATCCTCTGCCCGTTGTTGGTGAGGTGATAAGCCACCCCATTCTTGGAGTAAAGACTGATCCGCCCAACACTCCTCTCACTGTCAGTGGTCTCTTCAAGCAAACCATTGTCTTCTGCTAGATGATAGACTGGGTTTCCATGTGAACCATGAATCCACGTAGCTCCCAGTTCAAAAGTGGCATGCCTGCAGGAGAGGAAGCCAAGCAAACTGGTTAGGGAAGCCTGTTTTCCTAAAAGCTTCTCAGGCTCAACCCTGAATAAAATGTGCAACGGCAGAATTGCCCAAGGATAACACGTGTTTGAACATCCCTTGAGGGAGTTTTCCCTGGTAGACACAATGCCAACATTCTTCAAACTGGTCCTTTGGGACACAGGTTTGGGTATTGCCAGAAGGATGGCATGTTGCGATAAAGATCCGTCACATGACACACCTCTGATACTTAAGGAGAAACTCAGCCCTTCTCCCTTGCCACTTCTCACCATGGTCGTGGCCAGCAGGGAGAGGCAAAAAGATGTGGACAGCAATATTGGCCCGCATACTGAACCTTGTCCTGTGACTGAAATTGGTTGTTTTTTACAAATACACCTCACATTAGCTGTAATAAAACATGCATTTCCATTCCCCAAATGTGTAAATAGGCTGTATTTTATTATTTATGCCTTTGGAGATTTATATATCAGGTTCTTTAAAAGAAGGCACTTTCTGTCAGGCTAAAGCACTGAAAGCATTTTGTTTTCATCACCTGTACTCTCTGCTTGAAAAACACAAGGAGTTTGGTCAGCCTCACTCTCCCCATCTCTTACAACTATCAGGATTTGCACCAGGGCTTTGTCCCCGCCAAATCCAGCACCACCAGACTGGGCTGAGAGCACAGAGAGATGCTCAGCAGCTGAAAGGAGGTGCTAAAAATAAGCTTGGGTCATGTCTTCCCTCCCATATTTTGACAGATTCTCAGAAGTCCAAAGCTGGTTTAAAGTCTGAGAGAGCTGGGCACCTCCCAGCATCCCCAGAGCAGTGTGGGAATGCCTGATTAAGCAGGGTAGTTAATAGGATCCTGCTTGATGAAGAAAGGATGGTGCAGTTCCCAGCTATCATTTGCTGCTTAACATGTAAATGTATGCTCAGACAGAGGCACTGCAGTACTGAGATGTGCTGCAGTCAGGTTTAAAGGGTGAAAGCTCCAAGGAATGCTGTTCCCTGGCTGAGCTCTGCCTCTGAGAGAAGCTCCATGGATCTCATTTTCCAAGCAGCCCCTTTGTCAGTGAGAACTGTGCTGACTGCCCTTCAAAACCTGCAACAGAGCACGAGGTTTCTGCACCACAGCATCAACACACAAACGTGAATACTTAGGTGCCATCGACTCCTACACATCCCAGAGCCCCCAGCCAGGTGGGAATGACTGAACACTGGCAGCCAAAGGTGGAGAGCTCATCAATATTGCAAATGGCAGTCGCCTTGTTAATGCAATCCTCCTGCAACACAGCCCATGCCAAGCAGCAGCAGGAATGCTGCCTCCTGCTCTAAGGCAGGAGCTTGTTCTCTGCTGCACAGCAATCCTGCTGAGACACCTGATCGTTGAAAGAAAACAATTTGCCAGCAGGTCATGCTGCTGCCTTAGTGCTTGGTAACAGTGATGATGTGTTCCAAGCTCTCCTGTTTAGCTATGTGGAACATAATCAAATACCAACAAATTAAAAACTAGTTCTTGCCTGTAATATTCATGCTCACTATCATCACTACCAAGCAGATAAGCCGGGTCTTACCAGGTGCAAGCTAAATGATAAATTATTTAAAAGTGTAAAACTCAATAAAATTCTTTTAAAACAGAGACAGGACAATTTACTTTCAGGGCCTTATAGGATTTTAGGTTCAATATTAATCTACTTAGAATGAATCATCCTGTACAACAACAACCAAACAAAATAAAACAACCTAAAAAAAAAAAAAAAAAAAAAAGACCTCAGAGGAACACACAGATTGTGCATCAAGCCTCCTGGATAGGGATGGCAATTTTCACATTTTCCTCTGCAGCCCTTGAAGTTTCTTGGATATCCTGTTGTGAAATAGCTGCAGTGGATACAGATGTTATAGGTCATGTGCTGGAAACACACAGTGCACAAACACACAAACCCTCTGCCTCACCCGTGCTAGAATCAAACTTCTGAATACCAAATTACTCCCCTGGGCTGAGAAGCAACAGTCTGTGCACTTGCGGGAAAATACTATTCCCTACAAGACGTGGCTCAGTGAGGGGGGAAGGATTCAGATATAAACCTGAGAAAGTGTCACAATGCCTCAGAATGGTTTGGGGTTTAGAAGGGACCTTAAAGATCATCTCATTCCCACCCCCAGCCATGGGCAGGGACAGCTTCCACTATCCCAGGATGCTCCAATCCCTGTCCAAGCTGGCTTTGGACACTTCTAGGGACCAAGGGCAGCCACAGCTTCTCTGGGCACCCTGTGCCAGGGCTTCCCCACCCTCACGGGAAGAATTTCTTCCTAATTAGCACCGCAGCTGAAATTTAAATCAGATTTTTAGTCAAGTTGCAGACAGGGGAGAGACCAGATCCGTAACGCAGATCTACCTTGGCAGAGAACTGCAGCCCACACCCACACAGGCAACCTTGAGAGCTTGCAGAAGATAAGAAAGCTTGTAGTTTTAAAAAAAAAAAATTAAAAGACTAAGACTCTGAATGCCAGCCTCTGTTCTGCAACGAACACTTACATCTACAAACTCTGAGACTGCCTCCAGACTGAAACACCTGCTCTCATCTCCTGTTAATTAAGAGGTGTTAATGAGGAGGAGGTGGATTCCCAGCAAAGGCAAAGATACGAGTTGCTGGTGAAGGTGGGCAAAGGTAAGAGAATCAGTCTCAGTGCTAAAACACCAAAACTATTTCGCAAGTGTACTGGGAGAATGATCTGTTGCTCCCTAAAGATTTCAGCTCTTCACACTTCCCTCCTCTCACAGGCATGATCCAGGATATTTTAATACAGCGGATTGTGAGTAAAGGACACACTTCCCATCCTAACCTCTATGCCAAGTCTCAGCAGAATGTAAAAGTGCCCTACTCAAAGCCCTCGAGATTAGATTTTCCAACTGCCTTTCCACTGGTTTCCCTTCTGCAAGTTCACAGGACGCTGCTGTTTATTTACTGTGGTGGAGTTTATTGAATAAAACACAGTAAGTGATGTAAGCACCTAAGAAATAAAAAGCAAGCAGGGCAGCAAGAGTGCAAAAGTAATATTCAGAGTGGGATCAGAAACAGAATTGGTTAATTGAAATCAGGAAAGCAATTCAGGAACAGCTGAGAGCTTTGTGTCTCCTGCAGAGAAGAGACAGGCAATGTCCTTCTAGATACCAGGAAAAGTCTCAGTCACTCCTGTGCTGCGAAGGACAATGTTTGCTCCAGGACTTTTGCCTGTAGAGATTTTTAAATTGAGCTGGCATTCAAATTTTTAAATTGAGCTGGCATCCAGAATCTGCACCTTTATTACACACTAAGAAAGGAGACTGCAGAGGTTGAAACCTGAAAATCAGGATAAAGGGATACACTGAAGATGTTTTTCCAGCAGCTTGATTCCCAGTCGGTAGCCGTACACAGTAAATTAGCCCTAGGGAAATGAATGGGGTTGTTTGTGAGGCAGAACAGCTCGGGGTTTCCCCTTTCCAAGGGCTCTAAGCCCTGAGAAACAGCCCTTCAACAGCCTGGAGATTTACTGGCTGCTCCTGGGAAAGAGACAAGCTGGAAAACCTGGGTGGAAACCATCTGTGCGCAGTTACTCAATCACAGACCTGTACACAGAGCTCTTCCTGTGTGAGAGAAACAACCACTCAAATCTTCATGGAGCAGCCCTAGGCCAGAACTGTGGCACAAGACAGTAGAGAACCACTCACCATAACGTGTAATAAGCATAGGCTAGGGTCTAGCTTATTGCGACAGTTTTTTTTTTTTTGTTGTTTTTTTTTGGTTTTGTTTTTGTTTTTTTTTGTTTAGAGTTATTACTGTAGTTTTCTTTAAAGTATATTTTTACAGTAGTTGGATTTTGAATTTTTCATGTAAGCAATAATTTGTGTATAGCTTTACATCTATATTGCATAAGTTAATTTTGAACTTTTAAATTTACGTTATTTACAGCAAAAATATACAAAGCAACGTTAAAAAGTCCCATTTCTATTGAACAGTGGACAGCAGATCCTAGTGGGTGTCTACTTACATCCAGCTTGATACAGAGCTTGCTTTTTTGGACCCTTACTCAGCTGCGCAAGAGCTCTTGAATCTTAACCTCTAGTAGAACACAAGTTCTACTAGAGGTTAAGACTCAAGTCCTACACCCCAAGGATTTCAATATTTACACACCCGACACCACCACACCCCAAACCATTCTGCACACGCACATAACACCCACTTCCAAGGCGAATCTGAGCTCGTGGCTGCACAAATCCCACCACCAGCCCCCTGCAGGCCTGCTCTCACCGAGTTGGACGCTCTGCACGCGGCCCCCGATGCGGTCGGTCGCCTCGAGGACTGTTACATCCGTGAATCCACTTTCCAGGAGCGCCTTGGCTGCCGACAGGCCCGCGAGCCCAGCACCGATCAACACTATTCGAGGCTGTCGCTTTCTCCGTAGGCCACTACTAAGAGGATCATCCGTGCTGTCTGCAGATATTTCACAACTTTGCATGCCGTCCAAGCTCTCTTTCTAAGGAACCTGTGGGAGGAAGCAGACAGGTGTGTTCAGGGAGCTCAGGTCCAGCTTATTCTCTGCAGTTAAAAGGGCGAAAAATGAAGAAGTCTAGTGGAAAAGAAAAACTTATTAAATTGAATTAACCCAGCCTTCACACGGGATGCCAGAGAAAAGGATAACTGAGGTCAAGCTGGGATGCAAAACAACTTAGCCTGGAGCAGCAAGAACTCCAGAAATCTCCACCCTTTCATGCCATGTAGACTATTTCCAAACAAGACAAAAGATTTCAACCTTCCATCTTTTTATATAACCTCTGAAAGTGGTAATTTTGTGGTGAAGAGTTTTAAAAGAAAGAGAACCACGTCCCCAGTGCTGACAAGCTCCACAACCCAGCAACGAAGCTCCACTTTGCCACTGTGGCAACCACAAAGCCTGAATTTCAGATCCTCTAAGTAGGGGAGGAGGTAAGGAGGATTTAGCTCAAAGCAAGGAGATCGGATCTCAACCAGCCATTACAGAAATGGGACAGGCAGGAAAATGTTTCAAGTGATGAAAATCAACAAAGGCCAGTCCAAAACTTCACACAAATGCAGCCAGCACTGGAGCCAACGCTGTCCTGCCACATCAGAGTCAGCCTCAGGCTTAGATGAGGAGAGGTTCAAACCCACACCAGTCCTGACTAGTCCAAATCTACCCAAATCTCCACCTACCAATATATTCAAATCCTTCTCCAAGCAAGACCCTGTTTTCCTCTGCAAACTCCAAGGAGACACTTTTTTTACTGCTATCTACCCTTATTTCTCAGGTCCCATCACAATCATTTTAGTAAGTGGGACAACAGCCTGAGCCCATGGCTAAGGTTCAACCCTGACCAGGGATGACCAGTGAGAGATGTCTTTATTCACAAAAGCCAGTGGGAACTTACCTGGTTCTGGGAGGTTCACACACGCCCTCAGGAGCGACAAAGAACAGGGTGCAGAGATTCCTACCCCTCTACACCTGAGCTGACGTGAGTCCCAACTTGCAAAGGATAAACACACAGCCCAGGATTTATCAGCCCTGGAATCAGCTGATGCCCAGTGATTTGGATAAAGCATCACACAATTCCTTGCCTCTCCCTCCTCCTCCCCAAACAGATACCCAAGGAGCTCATAGTCTGCTGCCTCTACCTGTTGCCAAGCTTCTGGATATCCATTTTGAGTTCTTCCTCAATTCTCCAAACATTAGGCCACTGACAAAGATTCCTACTCCTCTCTTCCATCACCAGAAGGGTCGACCTAAAACACTGCTGGCCTACTGCAGTATACAATCACAGGAACTAATGCACACAAAGCAACAGCAGTTCATTTGGAGAGTCCCTTTTTCTCCAGGATTTTATAGAATTTATGTACGTTGACCAAGCAATATCCATTCTCTGTAAGGGAGCTGACACACCAGACTGCAGTCAGCAGGGACTTTGGACAGTGATATGAAGAGGAGAGTGGTCCCACTGGAGCTCTGACAACTCTTTTGAAAACTGTTTGGTTTCAACTGAAACAGCTTCAGCTCAATCCACCCTTCTGTGGACTCACCTGCAAGAGGGATTTGCACTGTGTGTGCAAACTCTGATTCTGCCACTGCAGCTTGTCCCCACGGCCCTGCATCAGTTCCAACTGCCACTGCAGCAGCTTCCAACGGCCACAGCCCAACAGAAGGTACATCAGAGAATTCTGATGGATGGGATCTTAAAGATCATCCCATTCCCATCCCCTGTCATGGGCAGGGACACCTTCCACACCCAGGCTGCTCCAAGCTCATCCAGCCTGACCTTGACACTTCCAGGGACCCAGGAGCAGCCACAGCTCTCTGGAAAATTTGTGTCAGGGCCTCACCACCCTGACAGGTAAGACTTCATCCTAATGCCCAATCTAAGCTCTCTCTAGTTTAAAACTGCTGGCTCCTTGTCCTGTCCCTTGTGTAAAAAGTTGCTATCCACCTTTTTTTGTAAGCCCCCCTTGAGGCACTGGAGGGGCTCTGAGCTCTCCCTGGAGCCTTCTCTCTCCAGGTGACAACCCCCAGCTCTCCCAGCCAGGATCAGAACACAGAAGCTCCAGCCCTGGGAGCATCTCAGTGGCCTCTTCTGGACTGGCTCCAGCAGCTCCACATCCCTCTTATGTTGGGGGTCCCAGCACTGCAGGTGGGGTCTCACTAGGGCAAAACAGAAGGGGAGAATTCTCTCCCACAGACACTGTACAACCCTCTCCCGTTCTCATTCTCCTGGTAACACTTTGACCCATGTATTTTCATTGCCACAATAAAGGAACATTTCTGCCATCTATATCCAGTAGAAACTGAAGGGGTTTAGCTCAGTTCTTTAAGCACAGCTTTCTGAATCCCGGCTTTGGTGAGCTCCTGTGAATTCTTCATGTGAAAGCTCCAAGAAAATGTTTTCCCTCCTGTTTCAGCATTTTAATACTGGATTAGGTGACCTGTCTAGACAGGTGAGAAAACAACAGGGTATTTTGTGCATACAGAACCCTAATTTGGAAACCACCCTTAATTAGCCAACAACCTGTACCATATGATCAGCAGGGAAGGGCAATTAAAATTTAGAAAAAGCTTGAGATTTCCAACCAGGATCCATATTCCACAGTGGAATGAATGGGTGATACAAATAGAGGAAGCCCCCATTACACTTGATTTCAGTATCAATTAGTCCTTCTAACTGATAGGTAGGTAGGTGGGCTAATTAGGTAGGCTCATGAGTGAGACAAGCACATAAACACAGCCCAACATGCGCAGTGCTTTACCATTTCCCAAGCCACCAGTGAGGGCCTTCAAGCCAGTGAATATTACCAGGTCCTCTGACACAAAAACAGTTTGGCTTTTTAATTCTTGACTACCAAAAAGGATTGTTTCTTTTTTATTTTGGGTTTGTTGGGGTTTTTTTCTCTTTTAATCACAGGGTAAGAAGTGTGTTGGCTGTTGCACTGTGAATCTCTCAGACTGTAATTTTACTTTGTGTCCACCTAAGAGCAAACGTAGCACTCAACCACAGCTTCACTGAAACGAAAATTCCCTGCTTTGTCTTGCTTACAGCCTTCCTGTGAGACAGTCAACAGGCACTGGTTACCCACAATAAGAAAATATCCAAATACACATCTTCCTTTGTCTAAAACATACAGCTTTGATCCTCTTAGCTCGTATGCTTGTGTCTCACCGAGGATATTTTAATTGCTTCTACTTCCAGACTTGCCCCCTTTTCTCAGTTTCTATCACCATCCTGTCCCTGACTCCTTAGAAGAAAAATACCCTCCATTCATCCCCTCTCACTCCTGTCCATTTCCTTCACTCACTCACTCACTCACAAAAACAAAACAAAACAAAAAAAAAAAAAACAAAAAAAAAAACACCCCAAAACACCAGAAAAACAGCCACAAAGCAAACAACACAAACAAAAAACCCCAAAACAAAACAAAAACCAAACACCTTTAAAAAAATCTTTAAACCCAACCCCTCTCAAACTAAAAAAAAATCCTGAACATAACTGCTGTTTTCCAGCAGACAAATATTTGCAAAAATACATCTTCTAAGATGGGCAGCATTCTATCAACCCAGAATCATGGGTTTCCATTCCTGGCATTTGTACCCACTACAAGTTTAGTGGGGTGACAACCTCATGATTTTTTTTCCCCCCATTATTTTGCAACTAAAACCTTGCAGGTCACAAGGAAGAAGCCAGAGAATTAAGGCAGTTCACAATCTCCCTCCTTATTACAACAATACTCTCTGACCAGGCAATTCTTCCAGGACACTTCAGAAAAAGGTCGCTAAGGCTCCAACTATTTAAAAACAGAAAATCAAAATAAACAAAAGCATTTCTCAAGGAAATCTGCTATTCTTAGCTCACCCAACTACTCCTGCGGTAGTATTGTTGTAGCCCTGGTGACACAAAGGGCAATGCAATGCTCTGGAAACAAGGCCTGTGTGCTTGAAGGCTTGGCTGAAGTTTGGTTGGGATTTTGGGGATTGTTTGGGGTTTTCCACCAGGATTAATCTTTAAAAAGTGACCTTCCTTCAGGCTCTGTATCACACAGAAGGTTGTCTTTTACCCATGAGCTGGGACTGCTGGCATCCCCAGACCAAATTCATGGTCATCCCAAGCGGGACCCATCTCCCTGTCATTATTTCAGGTGTCCAGCTTGCATTTGCTGCCCACAGCCTTTCTGGGCGTGGAGAGGAGGAGTGATCCATCCTGCTGAGCTCTGGCCATTCCTGTCTCAGGATGGCCAAACTGAAAGGGAGCTTACAGACACTTGAAAACAGTCACCTGACCCTTTCTGAGTGCTCTTAAATTGTGTTGAATCGACAGCCTTCACATTAACAAGTGTAACAGCCAGTCTGGAAGGTGAGAATGCATCATCAACACAAATAAATTTCCTGCTGACTGCACAGACCAGCAGAAAAATTTACCAGAATCACTTTATTCCTGTAGGTTTTTTTATTGGTGAGAATTGAGCATCATCCCTAATCAGAAAGCTAAGCAATGATATTGCATGTGTTTGAAAGGAACTTGGATGAAAGCAACAAGAGTCAGCTGAAAGACTAAATGGAAGCATAAGAAATAACACACCTACTATTTTCTCATTATTTTAAGTGCAGCTATTCAAAATACTATCAACACATGAAGGGGCACTGCACACACATGTGTTTATAATGCAGGTTTGTCATCACAGCCTGAAAGTGTTTACAGAGAAATCTGACACCAAATTAATTCAATCTAAGCAGAGACAAAGCAAGATTGAGAAACCAAGAGCAGAAGCTAGAAAAAATCACAACAAAAATAAAATATCTGATTTTAACAATGACACTAATCAGCTGTTGAAATACTTTTCTCTAAAGACAGAGAGGATATTTGTTGAAGCTTTCAACTCAGGATCCAATCTGTCATAAACATTTACACTCCAGTCCAGCAGAAGACCAGGCTGTGGAGCTGGGAATTATCCTGCCGATTCACTGGAGATGGCCAGGTCTTGAACTGAAAAACAAAATTTTGGGACCTTTACAACCTCAGGAATCTACCATGATGAAAACAGAAAAAAAAAAAAAAAAAAAAAAAAAAAAAAAAAAAAAAAAAAAAAAAAAAAAAAAAAAAAAGCAAACTTTTTGATCCAGAGTTCGAAAGCCTTTTTTTCAATAGATGTAATAACCTCTATTATTTCATCAGCTGCATAAGGAAAAGTGCTTATCTGAAAGCACTGTTACCTGAGCCCAAAGGCAAAAGCTCCATGACAGAAACAAAAGGTGACTTATTCAGCAGCTGTAAAGACACTGCAGTTGTTAGGCTATTAACTCATTACACAGCCCAGCACTACTATTAGTGACCATGGTTGTAGGGAGTAACCCTCACCTAAGTTACTGCAATAACAAGATTTCCAATCATCATCTCTAATGCACCTTCTTTCCCTAAGCTGAGGGAGAAGTGCTTGGAAGGATTATTCTGGTTGGAGCAATTTATCTCCACTAACACCTTTGCAGGTTCAGACTCAGGCAGTTCCCTGAGCACAGGTCAGGACAGATCAGGTCTCTGTGCACATACAGAATTGCAGTGGAAGGGATTTCTGGGCTGGCTCCAGCACTGCCTGTCAGTGCTTCCCGACGCTGTGAGCTATCGCTCTGCACGGCTCCTGGCACACAAACAAGCATTTTGTAACCTCTCCCTCCTTCTCCCTTTCATCAGCCTTCTCAGGCACAAGCACACTGATCCTTACTGGCCTGTTATTTCAAGATGCTCTTTCCATGCAGCAAACAGTCAGACTGGGAGATGTGTCTCTTTTTCCCTTCTCCCTCCTTTTTAACCCAGCAGGCTGTACGCCACACTCACAAACCTTTTCAAAATCACCATTTACACCCTTTCAGAGTCTTACTAATTGATCTCAAGTTCGCTATGTCAATCAGACACAAGGGTGACCAAATCCCTGCTTTTTCTACCAGCAATATTTATTCCCCCCATCACCTCTTCTTGTCTGACCAAGCAAAAGAGCCTGCACAGGCTGCACAGGGACAATGAGCCTGAGTAACCAATCCTGCCTGGTCTAAGGAGGTTTGAGTGAACCCTCCATCAATCTCTGCAGCACCCTCTCTACTTCATCCTACACCATTTATCCTGCTTGCCTCATCTCTACCCACCAGCCCTCATGATAAAGATGACCACGCTCATCTTTCTCACCATGGTGGTACAAGGAACCCAGACTCACAAAAACAAGCCAGCACTCCTGTGCCAACAAACAGCTAGTGTCCTGCCTTGTATTTCCACAGGCAGAACCTGAAATCAAGTGGTTTGATTTCCAGAGAGCTGCTGGAATTTATAGGGGTGGCTGTGAGAGAAAAACAAGCTGGAACTGAAGATAAATGCAACCATCCACTACAATTTATCCCTGTAAAAGCCCAAGCCATCAAGCATGGCTCGAGGCACTGAAAACGCTGATCTTACATCAACATCTACCAGCTCCACTTACAAATTACTGACCCACCCCAGTGACTGACACACAGGGAGTGCAGGCTGGATCCGACATCAAGGAAGGAAAGGCATTAATGACACACCAAGTGTACTCCTGGACAGCAGTGTGCCAAAATGCTTCTTGTTTTCCCACACACCAAAGCTGCAGCTCGCTCCCAAACCTCCTCAGCACTGGTTTTTCAAAGGCGACAGCGCTTTTCAGGCTGGCTCTCTACTCTTCTTCTGGACACATTTCAAAAGAGATAGGGAAATACAGCATTAGCCTTTGCCTGTCCAAAGTCAGGTGTCCTTTACTCTGGGAAGCTGACCTTACCAAGCCTTAACTTCATTTCCCCCTCACTTCCAGGAATATCCCCTCACCTCATCTCAGGAGAGACAGGGAAGGGGCCATACTAAATTGTTTTCCTCCTCTCAAGCAGGAAGAAGCTGTGCTTCTTCACTGCACACAATACAAATAACAAACTCAAATAAACTACTTCAAAAGTTATGAAAGAGAAGAAGCCCAAGCTGGTGGATACTAAAGCTGAGGCCATCAGACCTCATGCAGAATACAGGCACCACTCTGTGGTCCTGTACTGCTGGCTCAGAAAGCAAGCAGAAATGTTTGAGTTCTTCAACAAGAACCAAAAACTTGTTCTGAGATATGGGATTTTTTTCAAGTATGATCCAGGACAGCCATCCCCTTTGCCTCCTTCCACAACACCATCATCCAAGGAAAAATGCAGCGGGGAGGCAGAGAATAAACCACAGCACTCAGAGAACCACTTAGGCTAGAAAAGACCCTTAACCATGACATTTGACATTTTATAACTAACTCTGAATCAACAAGATGGTGAAACAAGTTCCAGAACAAGATTCGTGCTACTTTGGAGGCACCAGACACCTCCTTTGCCACTTGATTTTCCAGCAATGCAATGAGTGGTCCCCAGAAACACTCACCCCAATAAACCTCCTCCACCCTTCAAAATCACCAACTGGGAAAGCCTCCAAGTTTTGGAGGTCTGAAGGAGATTAAAATAAAACAAAACAAAAGAAAAATGGGTCACTGGATGGTGCTTTTGATCAGGAAACAACTGCACATTTTTACCACTGTGATCCAACTTGTTTTAATGCCTGCAAATATCCCTTGAGTCAAATGAAGTTGTTCAAAGCTGATTCACACCAAGGCTACTTTTTAAATTGGGTAGTTGTTGACAAGCAGAATATATTTAACAAGCCCCAAGCGTCTTGGCATGCAGTATAAAGACTTCCTATTATGAGCTGGATTTTTTTTTTTTTTTTTTTAGAGGGAACATATGGGCAGAGCAGGTTGTCTGCCACAGGGCACTTCCATACAGTGCTTGGCACTGACAGAACAGCAGATACCCAAAAAAATAAACCAAGGCACGTCACGCCAAGAACACAGGGGATGAATCACACCATTTAAAACTCGCTGATAAAATGCACTATTATGTGTTTTTCAAATCCTCCTCATCTGAGGGAAAAGAAATGAAAATAATTGTGTTCCTCTAGCTGAAGGGTACGAGAACGTGGCGGGCTCTGCCAGCTCCAAGGGACTGGGATGGGAGCTGCTACCAGAACACACCTTGGTGAGTGGGCAGCATCTCTATTTACGTGTGGAGATAAATGAAAGACTGGAGGATTCTCTCCACCATCACAAATTCCCACTGGAGGCAGTCATCATCCCCAAGTGATTCTCAGAAAAATGGGCTGAGAATGTAGTCTGGGCTATGGAGCTTCTCCTGCCCCTACAACCAGCAAGATCAGAACTCTAATGCTGTGGTTCATGTGCCTGAGGCTACAGTATTACACAGCTAAAAGGAGTTCCACAGCAGCGACAAAAAGAACAGCTTTGGCATGTTTCTTGAAGAGGAGCAATCCAGTAATCTGCTGCTCGGCAAATCCCCTGCAGACAGAACAGCACGTGCTGTAGCTGGCACATCAGCATCCCCTTGTTTTGGAAGGTTGCACATAGGTAGAAACCTCCACCCACCCAAAAGGCATCCCACAATATCTACCTATCACAGAGACAGCTGTTACTGCCACAACACTCCCCTGCTGTCTCAGGAGAAGCGGCAGAGTATGGGACAACCAGTTGCATTCGACCTGCCGCAGCGAACAGGATATTCCCATCTTAACCCTGGTGACAGAAATTGTGATCTAGCCAAGAATTCCAGTGCCTTTGCTTTCCAAATGCTACTGACCACCAGGGATCTATCAACAGCTGGCCAGAACCTAAACCAGTGCAGCAAGCTGCAGTTTGGCTCTGTCAGCCTCTGACAGGACAAAGGCTTGACAGCTCAAGAACAATTCAAAGTTGTTGAACTAAACAGGGCAAGCAGCAACCAGTCCCAAACTGGCCTGCTTTTTCGTGTGTCTGAGAGCTTGCCAGGCTCTGGTGGACCCTCGGTGGGAATTCTTCCCTATTTCCAGCTCTGCCGACCCCTATTTCCAGCTCCTCAATCCTACTGAGCATTGGGAGGTATCTGCCACTCCTAACTCCTGGCAGAAGCATAGCTTGGTGTTTCAGGGCTGTAAAAGGACGGAAAGACAGACAGTAAACTACAGGGGAAAAAAAGAAAGGTTATAAGCTAAAAACACTGGTATAATTGATAGAACAATGCTGCAAACAAATGTCTGCAGAAGTCATATTCTAGCTGCCAAAAAGAGCTGTACCCTATCCCGTCTGCACAGCCTTGAGATCTTATCTCTTCCACCCTCCTTCTCTCTCCAATTGTTTGGAAATTTTAATTCATAAAACCAGCCTTAATTAAATAGGAAATAAGCCTGTGTTTGCACAACTCAGAACACAATTGTGTCTCAGTCAAATACACCTGGTGTCCATATTACACTTGGGAATTTGCTGTGGTTTGGGGTTTTAAATTCGTTGCAGCAAGCTTGGGAGCAAAGTTTCAACAGGAATCTTTTCTTCTCCTCCCATCCTCTGTATCAGAGGGTGAGACGGAGAACAAATCCTCACGCAGAGAGGCTCAGTACTGATTCCAGCTCTGTGTGTACATGAGGATCATTTCAGGACACGCCATATGAGACACGATAGCCAAAAGCAATTATTTTTCTTCACCACTCTCAGAACCCAGACCTACCAACTGCCCTGAAATAGCAGCACAGCTCTCAAAATAGCATTATTTCTTCTCGTTTTGAGAAGCAACACCCACACTAATCTTTGATTTTAAGCCATCCCCAAGCAACTACGACATCTTACCATTGAAGCCGTAGAGAAAATCATTAAATCCAACAGCAACACTATGGGAAGAGAACCAGAATTAGAAAAGCCAAACACCACATGGATTTACTCCACAGTAACTGGATCGACTTCAGCCTGGAACAGACTAGACATAACTCCAGGAAAAAATATGTCTCTCCAGGTGCAGCTGTATCAAAGAGACTTTCCCTGGGCTCGTGCTTTGCTGGAGCATTAAACAAACCACATGTTCCAGCTTTGAGGCAGCAGACACATATCCAGGGCTGGCCTCGGCATGCTGCGATTTATGCAGTCTTCTCCATCCTGCTGTCTGCACAAACATGCCCCTGGAGCAGCACAGAGCCCAGGGCAGGGGAATTCAGGTTGGGAAGCAAGTCCTTAGTTCCTGAAGGTTGGGTTATGGCTGGCAGACTGGCTGTCTGGTCCCACCAAAAGCTTCCCTTGAAGAAGATGGAATTTTTCCCATGAATCTGATTTCAGCACAAAAGCAAAGAAGAGATTCTCCTCACTACAGACTGTCCGCATTCAGGTCACTCGGAGATATCCAAAGGAAATCAGCACTGCTATGGAAAATCTCTTATACAGGACCACATCCTTGCTGTAAGCAACAGGTGCAATTCCCCCTGCTGAGTGATTTTCCTCAAGTGCGGAATGGAGCAGAGAGCAGAAACAGCTCGTGAATCACGGAAAACCAGAATAGCTTGGGCTGCAAGGGACCTTTAAAGGTCAAGACAAGAGACAGAATGGTGGGTGAGGGAAGAGATGAAAACACAACAGTGACACCTTCACCTTTGTTCCCATCTTGTCACAAACTTCAAAACAAAGCCCAGGATGAAATTTTACCTGGAGATTCCAACAGAAAGCCTCCTCCAGTCGACTTCTTGTGCTCTGAGGTTTTAAGTGCCTTGCAGGCAAAGTAGAGCCTTGAGTGCCATGAGATGCACTCCAGTGATGGATTACCACTGCTGCAGTGCCTTTCATTTCCTCCCAACACACCTGAACTCAAACATTTATTCTCTGCAAGAATCAAAACATTTTACCAAAACAAAGGTAAGTTTACTTTAGTATTGATCCTCTGCATGAAACTGTGCCTCAAACAGCTTCACAGAATTGAGATAAAATGGTGCTCATGAAGAGAATAATTAAATACCACAGGCTGAGGAAAGAAAAAAATATGTATTTTAGATCTAAGACATTTTTCACAAAGCAGGAAGATCTGTCATATGGTAAACAGCAGAATCTGTGAATTGGGACACTTGTGATTATCTTGGCTTCCACAGCCTTCCCATGTGACTGGGGTAAAGAACACAGTCTTACCTATAACTTGCTCAAATAAAGCACAATTTCAATGTGTTTAGGTGGGAGCTCATTTTATTCAGCACACCACGCTTGATCCTTTCAGTACCTCAGCTTAACTGAATGTAAAACAGCACAGCACCTGGCTGGGCCAGAAAGACATGTCCATTAATGCCCTCAAATGAAAAGGCATCAGTGTAAGATATTAAATCCCTACCAGGACAGAGCTATGTGCAAGTCAGATGAGATAACAAGCCAGTAAATTTGAAATCACCACTTGCATCCACCCCATACTATATGCTGAAATCCTCCAGCTAGGCTGGTGTGTTGGCAGAAAAAAAATTGTCATCGCTAATTTAGCAGACACCTCAATCATTGTGTGATGCTTCAAAAGCAATGGAGATGTAAAGTGGAATTTGTAGGACACCATTTAAACTGAAATGAGAGCTCTGCTCACTAGCAAAGGCTTTTCTTAATTCCCTTCCTGTTTGGACAATTTGATCCACTTCTTTTTATTTTTTTCCACTACAACAACAAAGGTCTGTCCTGCAGTGAATGGATAGGCTTTTCTGGGATAACTTCCAGGTTAAAGAGAAAGGATTTACACTTGAATGAAACATAGGCACTGTATTTGGAAAATTTGTTTTTGAAAACTTGGGAGGAAGCAAAAGCCTCCTTCATTTAAAAAGGGACTCAATTAACATTCTCCAACAAGTCTTCCTATCGAAGGACAGTATTTGCTAGAAACATGTGATCTGAAACGTGTTCTCCTCGCTCACAATGTTCCTTTCTGAAATACAGGGCATTGCTTTGGAGAGACATGAGGATCTTTGCACAGCTTTCCAAAGGACTGCCTGTCACAGGCCAGGCGTTGACTCCGACATCAGATCTTCTGTGACTTAAGCTCAGGAAACTTAAAATAGTGCTTAAAGACCCTAACGAAGACCTAGAGTGACACAATCCTACTGTGGCTCCTCTACAAGGACAGCTCATCCATGCTCAGCCACAAGGGCAAGATGATCCACATCACAGATGTGCATCCAGCATCACAGATGTCACCTCCTCATTGTGCTGAAAAAACACATTTTTAAAACTTCTGGAAAGAACATGCTAGAGACCAACCAAGCAGGTGTTCTGCTTTTGATTCCTGCCTGTCTGGGTGTGGGTTTGATCTGCAGCAGGCAGGGGCCAGACAGGATCACCTAGGATCACCTTATCTTGAGTTGGAAAAACAATCCTGCGACTGCTGGGCATGTCTAGAAACTGCCCATGCAGGAGGAAGAAAACAACCCATGCCATTATTTTTTTCCAGATAAAGAGGGAAAAAAATGCTACTGACAGTTTAATGGGCACTTTTATTTCTAAAATCCCTTATCAACTGCATAAGACAGAGCATTCTTCACTCTTTAATAAGAACAGGTTGAAGTCGAGCCTGACTCGAAGTCAATGACGGATTGAGTCCATATCAATACCCGCAGATTTGGATGGGAGATAAAGGCATATTGGTGTGTAAAGCTACAGAAAACATGCTATCAACACATCCAACACTCTGTGGACACCATCTGTAGCAGCCCACTCTCGTTCATTTCTTCTGGATGCCTCCACTTGCAGCATGACCCAAGCACAAGCAACAGAAGGGAAGAGTTACCTGCAGCTACCCACCAACGAGCGGCTCAGAGGGACTACGTAAGCAAAACAAGGACACAGGCTCTATCCAGAGCCTTCTCCAGAATTTGCTGCTGAGATGTGAGCTACCCTTTGGAAAAAAATACTATTTTTCCCCCGTTGGTCATACTTTTAGTGCAGGCACTGTATCAGGTGTGGATAACCACAAAAATTCTTCTGCATTCTATCACTATTCTTTAGTTCCTCCATCTGGGAGTTTGTCCACACCAAAACAGACCAAACACCCCACAGTGTCTTCCTTCCTTCCAAATAAAAGCAATTTAAGGGTTCTGTTTTCTAAATAACATTTTCCAGGGGAAAGTCAGCATGCTTTAAATTCCTAGTACAGTGGAATAGTGTCCTCACAGAGACAAGTGCCTCGCTCTTAAACCACTGCTGAACACAAACCCAGATGTCAAGACAAAGCAGCAGAGAATACCCCTATACATCCCACACAAACTAACCACGAGGTGCTTTGCAGAGCTGGGAATGAGCTGCTTGGTGATAAACACACTTAAAGGAGTTTACATTTGTTAAGACACTTACAGATTAAGAGGTTGGTTCCTGTCTTTCCTGACAGCTACAGGCATGCTGAACAGCACAAAGGGAAGACACTTTACCTACAAGGTTAAGCAAGAAATAAATGAAAAGCCATAGGCATCTCACACAAAATACAGGGCCAAAAGCTGGGCTCAATTGAGGTTTCTGTGAAAACCCTCCATTAGCCCCAAGGGAATCCCGAAAATACATGGAGAGGACACAGTTCACACAATCACTCTCCCATTACCTTGAGCTAAAGAATTCCCTTGGAAGATGCATCTTTTGCACCCAGAAATGTCCCTTGCAGATCCCTTCTCCTGAGAACAGAACAGGTGGTGACAACTCATGAAATGTGCTCATACCCACATGTTCTACAAAAATCTACTTAGGTTTCACTGCACCTTGGAAAGAGGCAGCCCACTCCAGAAGTTTAAAACTGGCTAACTGCAGTAACTGCATTTTTTCAGGAAAGAAAGAGTATTAATAATCAAATAGATTCTTCTCTCCACGTGCAGAACTGTGGAAACTTCCTGATCCTGCCCACTGTGCATCTGCATGTCCTGGAAACAAGCTTTAGGACCATGAACATGCTGCAAAGTCCATATCACACAACACACAAGATGCTTCTCTCTGTTCTCCATCACGTTGGAGTTTAGAAACACGTATTAAGTTATACCACACATTTTATTAAAAAGAAATTAGAAAGGGATCTACCTACTAGAAAATCTGTGCTTTTCAAGGTGAAGTTGCCTGGCCAACGTTGGTAAAGTGCTGTAACTCTCTGCTCTGGGACTCCAGCATTGATGAATGCTGCAACGCACAGAGCCTCTGTCTCAGAAGGTTACTGGGACTCAAGTGATGGGGACACCAGCCCCCTGTTTATATACCCCTGCCCCACAGTGCATCCTCTTGTGTCCATTTGTCCACCAAGCGCATCTCCCCCTCCCTGCTCCAGAGCAGATTAAACTTAATATACTTATGCAGTTGTGAAGTGTCCTGCCTATTATCCAATTAGGCAGCTAACGAGATCTGAGTAACAGCACGTAGGCACTGATAACTGCTGCCTGATATCAGTACAGATTAGACACGTTCTTATGTTCCCAGCCCTTGCAGAAAATGGGTTGGGATTCGTTCAAAGGCTGCTCCGAAGACTGGATTCAGATAATTGTTTAATTTTGTTTGGGATCCATAAACACTCGCATTTGTTTCCTCTTGATCTCCTGGAACTGTCATGTCCACAACTGTCCCATTACAAAACTCCTGATCAATCTGGTGTCACTTGCTCAGCTGAACTTTCAGTGTGGACAGAGGCAGGACTCATCGCCTCTATGTCTCTTCTAGCATCAGAAATCCATGGAGCAATAAAGGATCTGTGCATCATCAGGAAAAAATGTACAGGATTGATAAAGATATTCAGAAATGCAATTGCTATAGCTCTGATGCTGTTCCACACAACATTCCCATAGATCCACCTAAGAAAACATTAATTAGATGTAATCACAATAAAATGCTGCATGTCAACATCCTTCTCGGAGCATAATTATCAAGGGTTTGTTATCTAATTGGGAGGGCACTGGAAAGTCGGATCAGCCAGGCACAAGATCTGTGCAATATTTTCATTACCAGTCGGGATGACAGACTGGAATGTATGGCCAAAAACCAACGATGATCAGCTGGGAGGATTTGCCAAGCACCATGGCGTACAGATTTCAATTTCTAAATTATCTCATGCATTGGTCCAGTATCACATCAGGAAATAATTAAGAAAGAGAAGCCACAGGTACAAGTACAAAAACAGGAGCAGCAAGACTCCAGAAAAGGCTCTTAGAGGTCAAGGCAAAATGGTGATATTCAATGCGATATTCATGTCCCACAGGTGAGTGAAGTGAAGCCCAAGGGAGGAGCCCTGAAAGCACTCCGCTATGCTTGCAGTGTCCTGCCCTGAGCTGCTCACTGCCATGCTTTTTGGAACAGGAGGCCTGAGAGTACCTTGTGGAGAAGAACAAATTAAAACACACCAAGTGTGAGATTTACTGGATCCATATAGCCAGAGGTGTTCCTAAGAACAGACTAATGCAGGCAAGTAAGCAGGACACAGCCTGAGGGGAGACCTCTCCTTCCACATCCAGCAGGAAAATTCAGAGTTTGGTTCTCTTGAATTGAACACTCTGGCTTTAATCCTCTTGAAAACAAGATAACAGCCATCAATGTGAGTGGAAAGAACAAGAGTCCAGGCCTTATCAACATAGAAAAATGGGGAGATACCAATTGAAATGGATGAAACACACAGCTTTAAACTGACAGAGGGCAGGATAGATGGGATATGGTGAAGAAATTCTTCCCTGTGAGGGTGGGGAGACCCTGGCACAGGGTGCCCAGAGAAGCTGTGGCTGCCCTTGATCATAGAAGTGTCCAAAGCCAGCTTGGACAGGGATTGGAGCATCCTGGGATAGTGGAAGCTGTCCCTTGCCCATGGCTGGGGGTGGGGAATGAGATGATCTTTAAGGTCCCTTCTAAACCCCAAACCATTCTGAGGCATTGTGACACTTTCTCAGGTTTATATCTGAATCCTTCCCCCCTCACTGAGCCACGTCTTGTAGGGACCAACCCAAACCATTGCTGTGATTCCATGACTCTGTGGCCTCAAATTTGCTTGGATCACTGAGCTGGAAAGGCAGCAGCCAACAGGACTGGAACACCTGATGTGAGAAGGGAATGAGGAATGGGTATAGTTGAACTTGGAGAAGAAATGGTGTTTGGTGAGGGATCCAGTTACTGTCTTCAACTACTTACTTGAGATTTACTGAGCAGATGGAGCCAGACTGGATGGCAGAAACAAAAGACAAGATACAATGGGAATCACTGACAGCGAGGAAAATACTGATCAGAAGGAAGGAAAACAATTCCACCAGAAGAGCACTAAGCATGACATCAACTGCTATTCTTGACTAAAAAAGGTCCAAGAAAGTTCACAAGAAACCTACCTTTGATTTTGTCCCTGTCTGAAGCAGGAGGTCAGATGAGAGAGCTTCAAATCTCCTGAGCCACTTCACTCACTCTTCACTTCTAAGAAATCTTTATCAAGGAACACTGGAAAAGGGATTTTGCTCAAGAGTCTACACCACTCTACACCTCTTCAGTGCTAGCAGACTCTAAAGCTGTGAATAAAATACCTTCCTGACTAAAGATCCCAGTGTCTGCAACTGACAGAGAAAAAAAGCAAGGAAGTAAACACCAGAGCTTTCACTGCAATTTTTAAGAGAACAAGAGAAACTGGGGACTCACAATTACACAAGTTATCATACAAAAACTCTGCAAGAACACTGAGGCATTCAAAGATACATACTGATAGTTCAAACAAAAAAAGCGAGATTGCTCCTCCCTACCTGCTCTTCCCACAGTAATAAACACATGTTGATGCCAAAAGATGTTTCAGACCTGTCCAGACCAGCCTTCATTTTGGTGAGAGCTTCTTCAGTTGTCTCAGGACAAAGGCTCTCTTGTGTACAGACAAACCTTTCACACACACGTCCTACTCTCTCCCAAAGACAGAGTAAAGGTATAACAGAGGTGTTAATAGATTCAGAAAAAATGCCTGGAACAATACACACAGGCAAGTTTTGGGGTTTTTTTCCCCCCAAAAAAATAAAGCGAAGGAGTTTACCTTAGCAAGTAATGTTTTTAAGTGCTGGCTGATCTGTTTTCTGTCATGTTTATATTTGAGTGCTACCTCTCAGAATAATCTTCACAACCACTTTTTACCAGTTTTAGAAATACATAAATAGCTGAATCCTTCAGGGGAACAAAGGGACAGCAGGTACAAAATCAGATCCACAGAGTGTAATCACGGCAGGAGGGAGAAGGGAAGGTCACTCCTAAGCTACAGCTGGCAGGTCAGAGCAGGAAAGCACAATGGCTGAGCTGTAATCGAGCTAATCATGGGGAAAGCCTTGGTCAGGGCAGCTGGCAAGGACTTCCTTTACCTTACGACAGGGAGAAATTATTCTGGAACAGTCAGAGATCCAGAACACATCCCTATGGAAAGCACAGTGCTTGAGCAAGAAAAGCACGTGCTCTGTTTTTATAGCTGGTAAAGAGACAAAGCCGTAATAAAACCTTCCATGACAAAACACTTCACCAGTGCTCTCTCTGTCCAAAACTAAAATGCATTCATCACACCCCAATGTCTACTTGAGAGTCGCAAAATGCCGTTTGCTGGCTAAGTACAGACAGGTATCGGACACAGCACTCCAGGCAAGTTTTGGGCCCTGAAGCTCAAGGAAGACACAGCCCAGAGATTCCCAAAGGCAGCTCCAGAGGACTGAACAGCTCGCTCTGTACAGTAACAAAGGGCAAGAGGGCAGCAATTCTCAACTGCTGCACAGAAATCAAGTCAGAGACTAGGAAAATCTCGGTAATGGCAAGAAACATGACCGAGTTTCAAGGATCACCCAGGGAGGATGAGGAAAGTCCATTAATGGAGGCTTTCAACTGCTTTGGACAAACATCTGCTGGGAAAGTTTAGATAGATCTGACCCAGCCTTGGAGCAGGAGGTCAGATTAGACAACTTAAGGTTCCCTCCGACACTGCAGCTCTTTGCTTGTAACAGAAATATGACAACAGAACACGTCAGCAGCAGCCCCAAAGCACGCAAGCCTCCCTGCTATTTCCATCATACATTGGAGAAGCAGCTGTCTGTTCCAACATGGCATGTTCTCTCTTCATTCCTGGAGGAGCAATACAGGGAGAACACAAAGAGCTGAACTCACAGAACAGGCACAGGAAGAGGAGCTCCCCAGCACAGCCTTCCCAACAACACAATCCCTCTCACATCCCACAGCATGGGGACAGTTATTAACAGGAGCCCATCCCCACTGTCCCTCCCATTTGCCCCTTTCCCATCTCACCCTGCAGTCTGAACAGTTTTCTCTTTTTTCTCTTCAGGCCTTTCTTCTGTTACTCCCTGGAATATTTTCATGTGTTAAGATCTTCAGGACTGGATCCCTGCCCACCACACAGCCCTGGATCTCACCCCAAGAGAATCAGGGGACAAAAAGAGTAATGACCCAGTGCTGCACTCCAAAGCTCGTGGTCACACTCAGCCCTTTGTCAACTTCTCTCAAAGCCCAAGCAGAGACACCAGAGCGATGGTGTGAGCTCCTCACGACTAGAAAAGGACATTTAATTTAGTCTGCTGGGAGAACTTTATGCTTCTGCAAGCATTAATGAACGGCACCAAGTGTCCCGTGGGGTCAGAGCATCCAAGCAGCAGAGTGTAAACTGCAAACTCTGAAGTACCAATCTTTATCTCAGGGTTAAAGCTCAAGCTATCAAAGCGGTTTTTAAGATTTTTTGCTTCCTTGTGTGTCCCCACACAATCCTCTTGGCTCATTCTTGAAAATCCAAAGTCAACCTCCAAGCTCTGTCTACAGAACAAGGGAGGAAGGTGACAGAAGTGGTCTCAGGGAGAAATACTCACCCATGTGAGTGTTTTTGTGAGCACATCCCAGCTATAACCACACCTGTATCTGTCCATACACTCTGGCACATCTGAGGGCACAGTTATGCAATCCCAGAAAACTTAGATCCCAGTTTGTACTGTCCTTAAAGGACAGCCCTGACTGTACGTGTAGTGCTGACAGCAGCAGCCATGGGACAGGCCACGGACTGGATCCAACTAAAAAAATAACCCCATAAAAATAATCATCTTCTGCCAGGTGTGTGGGCTCCCTGACCGAGATCTCACACCCACAGTTATAACAGGAACAGGATGACCCCTTTTCCTAGAAGTAGCATCTTAAATCTGCGTTAAGTCACCCGCCAGCCTGTGCTCTGACGGCTGCAAAAGAGTTATGCAAGAGAGGAAACAAGCATTTGGAGACAGGACAGCTCAGAGAAATCGTCTCAGGGCAGTTCCTCTCCTAAAGCCAGGCTCTTGCAAAACAACCCTCGTGCCAGCTTGCCAGGCTTTCCCAAAGGGTCTCTGAGCTTCAGGACTTCAAACAAAGGATTACCAGGCACATTTTCCTGGCAGATTCCTCTGGGATCACAACAGTGACTAATCTCAAAAAAAAAAAATCCTGTTAGAAGAAGACTGGAGACCAAAGCAGGAGGTTACATCTATATCCTGGAACATGCATCCCATGGGACAGGAGAATTTTTAATTCAGTTTCAAACTAAATACTCGTCCAAGAGAAACATCAGGTGAGCATGCTTGAATGTGCAACCTCTTTGGGAGAAAATCCATTCTCCACCGGCCTTGAAAAATTATGTTAACTGAACCAACTCTTATAAAGGAAAAGAAACTCCTCTTCTATGCAATTCCCTGTTTAGGGATACGCTAGGACTATCTGCTTCACTTACACAAGGCATTTTCTGCCTACATCAGCTACAAGGGAGCTTGAGTAAGTACTTCACAACACACATGATCTAAAAACAACATGCTTTTTTTCCCTCCCCTTCTCTAAGTGTGCAAACATCACCATATCCTGTCGGGTATTTCAGTCATTCCAAGTCTGCCAGCAACCTACACTATTCCATGCCACTCAGCTCAAACTAGAGGATACACTTAGGGAAAATCTGGCATTATGAAGAATAATGAGCAGTGAAGAAATGAACAACTAGGTATCCATTCTTCAAAAGTTATCTACATCCATTTAGTTTTCTACCTCATCAGGCAGGAAAACAAATATTTTGTTATTTCTTAAAAGGTAGTTCCTGCCTTTGAACTCAGTAAGTACACACACACACTAGAAGTGGAATTAAATGAACTTTTCAAGCCATTATAAAGGCTTTGCAGCCCTTAAAAGACCTACTGGATAAAGAAATGTAAGTTTCAAAACCAAAAATTCCCCACAAGCAGAAATTGTCTGGGTTTATATCAGTTCAGCTCCTTAGGGCCCTCCACAGCTGAGATCTCTTCACTCCCTTTCTGGCACTGATCTGTTCTGCGGCCCCCAGTGCTCCCTCCATCCTTCTACTCCAGGAAGTGGGAGAAACGTGGTCTCAGAGCATGATGTGTTAAACTGCCCCAAAGAGGGAATATCCAACAACAACCCTGTGTAAATCTCTACTCTGGGACTGCACAATCTGTCTCCCTCAGACCCAGCAAGCTGCCAGCTACCACCATTTGGAATTAGAGAGCACCAACAATAAGTGCCTTGTTTAACTGAGACTTTAAAGTAGGGCCTGGTGGCAGAGAACTACCCGAGAATAGCTCAGGGATCAAACTCCAGCAGGAAAAGAAGGGAGGGGCTTTCTGACCCCTTTTGCACTACATTCCTGCTGCAGAGCTCATCACCTTCAGAGTAACCCAGGCCTTTCTCAAAGTCAAGACACTCCCTGCTGCATCCTTACAACTTCCCCTCCATCCCATCCTTGCAACCTCAGAGCCCTGGCCCCAACATGTCCCAAAACAAAAACTTCAAGTCGCCATGAAAAGTAACACCAAAACTGCACTTACAACCATTATTAAAATTCACTAAACACCACCACATTCACTGCATTTAAAGATCTCCAGAGGAAAAGGTCACCGTTATATAGAGCACATCTCCCAAAGCTAACATCCTTGTCATGCTGCTGTCGGGTTCAGACAGCAAATACATTGTTATAAAATCCCTGTGTGCTGTGTTATCCACAGCTGCTGGCTGAATCATGGAGTGGTCTGGGTTGGAAGAGACGTTAAAGATCATCTCATTCTCACTCCCTGCCACGGGCAGGGACATCTTCCATATCCCAGGTTGCTCCAAGCCCTGTCCAACCTGGCCTTGGGCACCTTCAGTGATGGGGCAACAACAGCTTCTGTGCCAGGGCTTCATCACTGTCTGAGTGAAGAACTCCTTTCTAATATCTAATCTAAAAGTCCCCTGGCAGTGGGAAGCCATTCCCTCTCATCCTGTCACTCCGGGTTCTTATCCAAAATCCCTCTCCAGCTCTCTTGGAGCCCCTCTAGGCACTGGAAGGTGGTGAAAGGTATGGGAGCTTTCTGTTCTCCAGGTGGACACCCCTGGCTCTCTCAGCCACCCACCTGCACTGCTCCTCCAGCCTCCAGCCCAAGCCTATGCCAGGGGCCCTCAAGGGCACCGGCTCTCATGGAAAAACAACAACAGGACCTCATAATAAGGTTCCTCTAAAGCCACTCTCCAGAGCAGAGCCACACACCATATGAAAAACCTGCACTGCATCAATGTGCTCCTCAGGTGCTACCCACACTCATGGTGGTAACTAGAGTTGCCATGAAGATTTATTTTCCAAGTGGTTCATATTCCTAACCATGGTATTTCTGGAATCTTTGGTTAAACAAGAAGCAATCACTGAAATGTTAGCTTATTTAAAATTTTTTAAAAAGGAAAAAATTTTCAACCAATTTCCACAGACTCCTATGAACTCAAGATTTATTACACCGCACACACCCACAGTGCCCTCAAGAAAGAGCACAGAATGCCTGGACACAGCAAAGCCAACACAGCAACAGAGCCGATGAAAATGGGACACAAAATCAAGGTAGCTGAAAATTTTTGTGTTCCCTCAAGAGGAAGACAACAAAGATGATAACACAGCCTGGGAACACCATAAAGGTGATTTTCAAGTGTCACTTGTAAACTATTTGTATCTTAGGATTCCATAATTTGATTAATCGGTTGCATTTGGGATTTTTATGCTTCTATTCCCTATTCTCATGGTGGGTTACCATCTCTCTCCCACATTACTGCTGTGCTTAGATCAGTTTTTGCATGCAAGCAAAGCAGGACGGATCCCTCAGCCACATCTTAAAGCCAGAGGTTTAGACTCTTCAGAGAAAGAAGAGTTCAAATCCATTCTTCACCCACATCAATTCCAAGAGCAGATCTCTACAGCTCTTTCATTTATTATTTACAACTCTGACAATGTTTTAGCTCACCAACAGAACTAAAAAAAAATATCAGTTATTTAATTTCCATAGACTTGACTTCATTAACTTCTGGAGAGGAGTAATGTTTGTGGCCAGTGGGAAAGAGTATTTCTACATTTTTCCATTTTCTGGTCTGTTAATTACAATTACTGAGAAAAGGAGACAGCAGTGAGATTTGTGAAACACAGCAGGCTGCATTTTAATACTTGTGAAAAAAACAGAGAAAAATACTTCTCTTTTTTTGTATAACCCAATCATACAAAGCAATTCCACATACTTCAGAAGTCAGCATCACAGTTTTCCTTAGACACTCACCTGGGTCAGCAGGAATTTAGTTGGAGAACCTCGAATTTGATTAGAAGGAATTACTTTTCAATGAGATGACAGGAACAGAAAATATGAAATTATGGAAGTGGGGTTGAGAGTCAGGTAGATATGCTCCTGAGGCTGGCAGCAGGAATAGCCCTCCATGCCTCTGAGGCAGAGATGGGCAGGGGTCCCATAGCTTTTGAGGATGGATGAGTGAGAAAAACCCAAATTAGACTACATGGCTAAGGTGGAGGTCAGTAAAAGCACCATCACACCTCTTAGATACTGCAGGGAGTCCAGAAACGATCACATCTGCTGTTTGTAAGGAATGTCAACAATTTGACAGAGTTCTCCAAACTCTACCTCAACCCCTGGAGTGCCATCAGGTGAAATGAGATTTCTCCATCCCAGTAAAACACTGAGTTTCAGATACACCACAGCTACCTCCTGACACTTTGGTGGGAGAGACAGAATGGGGAGGAAGCGCTTCCAGCTCAAACCAGAGAGAGATAACCACAAGTGCCTGCAGCAGCAGGGCTGAGGACACGGGACCCCAGGACACGTGTAGTGTATTTGTGGTGCTCCAGCGGCACACTTCAGAGTTTCAGGGAGGCATGGCACAAAGTGGAACAGCTCCAGAGCCTCTGTTCCATGGAGCCAAAGGATGGAGAAGGATGAACGATCACAGCACCCAGTATCAGCCAGCGTTTTTAGCATCTAAAGCCTCAGACCTCTACACCCCTTTCCACATACAGCTTAGCCAAAATACCAGCTGGATGCTGCTCCAGACCCCAAAGGAGTCCAGGTAAACATTTGATCACTCACACAATGATTTGGATCCAGACACTGAGTCAGACCAAGCCTGTTGCATTTTTGCCAGCTCAGTAGTCATCCACAGGCTTCTTAGTCCAGCTACCCACTCCACAACAGCGGCACGAGGGAAAGGCAGTGCTGGTTTTTTTTTAGAGGCAAAGCCAGCTGAAACCACAGAGCGTGCTACTCCCTAAAAAACACAGTACATCTGTTCCACAGCAGCGCCACAAAGGATTAGTAAGTGCTGGCCTAACAATCTGGAAAGGGAAAAGGACCTAGGAGAGCAAAATGTTATCACTAAGTCAATAAAACAACATCTGTAAAGGACTGAGAACATAACAGCATTCTTGCACAATACACAGAAATGCTCCTGGGCTGATTTCTTGTTCTCCACTAAACCTGTCTGGTAACTCTGGGAACAGGACTGCGTTGTACAGGCTACAGGAAAGTGGATCAACAGGGTGAGCTAAGGACAGGGCTCTGGACTCGACTTTGTTTGTGCAGGATCACAGAGTGGACATGCATTAGACGATACATATGGTTTCACTTTTATGTAAAGCTTGTGTTTACATCTAATAGATCAGGCAATTACAGCTGGTCCCGGCACCAGGTTTGAGACAGCGTGTCTATAATCCACAAAAAGCATTTTTGGGATGAGTAAAGCAAGGATGCAGCAGAGCAGCTCTGTGTATGGGGCTGAGAATGTAAATAAAAGCTTTGTTTTGAGGTCAGTTTCAGTAACTGACAATTGGCTTCGTGCATTTTACCACCTGGCATTCAGGACTAATCCCTCATCTACCACACCGATCTCAAAGCCGGAGCAATTCCGCAGAAGTCGATGGATTCGACTGAAAACGCCAGATCGGTGCGAACCGCCAAGCCCCCGGTATTGTAACAGCTTTGTGTAAACACGAAAAACGCAGCAGAAACACAAACAAGCCGGGAGCGAGCCTTCGCCGCTCGTCATTCACATGGCCAGCACGGTGCCTTCCCCACTCAGCCTCTCCTCCCGGTGTCATCACCGGCAACGCCGAGGCGGGGAATGCGCGGGCAGGCGCGGGCTCGTGTCACATGCGGGAGACACACTGACATCAACACACCGGAGGGGAAAAATAACACCCAAACCACCCCAAAATCCCAACACAACCACGCCGGTTCTGCCCCTAGCCGAGAGAGCGATCCTTTCTCCCACAGTCCCCATAAAAAGCGGTCGGGATGACACACCTAACTCCGCACCTGCGTTGGGGTGTCGAGGGGCAGAGGAAAGAGGGTCAGCAAATTCCTGCGGTGGTTCGGGGCGCCTGGAACGAGGACACACCGAACGTGCCCTGGAATAGTTTGGGGAAGTGGGACCGTGGGATGGGGCACGGGGAACGGCCCCTCAGGGCGGTGTGTGGGATGGGGCACAGGGCCGGTTCTTCCGGGATCATGTGTGGGATGGAGCACAGGGCTGAACCCTCAGGTAGTGTTTGGGAGGGGGCGCCGGGCTGAAGCCTCAGGGTGGCGTTTGGGACGGGGCACAGGGAATGACCCCTCGGGCAGGTGTGTGGGACGGGGCACAGGGAACGGCCCTGGAGCGGCTTGGCGAGGCGGGCGTGTGGGACGGCTCCCGGCTCTGCGCCCCCAGACAAAGCCCCCCGCCCTGTCCCCGGGCGCTCTGTGCGGGGACAGAGCCGGGCAGCCCCTCCGAGGCGGCACCGGCCCTCCCGCCGCAGGTGCCGGCTGAGGGGGCCGAGGGGACCCTGCCGAGGGGACGCTCCGAGGGGACCGGGGCCGCCGCCCGCCGCGTACCTCTCTGTGCGGTGCGGTGCCGGAGGGGACTGTCGGGGTCGGGGCGCCCGCCCGGCTCTCGCCTCGCTGCCTCCCGCGGCTGAGCGGCTCCCGGCGCGGCTGAGCGGCGGCTGCGGGCACTGCGGGCCGAGAACCAGCGCCGGCCTGTTTTCCAGCCGCCTCCCCCGCGGCCCGCCCCGGCTCCGCCTCGAGCATCCCCCGCCTCCGCCTCCTCCTCTTTCCCCTTCTCCGCCTCCGCCTCCTGCGCCGCCTCCTCCGCCCCTCCTGATCTTGAGCGGCTTGAACGTGAAACTCTAAGGATGTTAGCGCCTGTTTGGTGAAACAGGCATTTAAAGCTAATTTTCTTCCTAAGCGGGACGGATCTTTTTCACCTTCTGCGGTTGCCGCTGTACTTCAAGGCTGCTTTGATACTCCTGCTCCGGGGCGTTCACCAAACTACAGAGCACATCCAGTGTGGAAAATAACTTAATTCCTGCACAATTTTTTTTTCCTGTTCCTGTCCAGACAATGAAATTAATCTCATCGGAGTCCACCTCACAATTAAAGCTCAACCTGTGGACCAGAAAAACACAGCCCACCGCAATCCTACCCAAACACCGTCACACTTTCTTATCTCTCACCATCTGGTTTCTGCCACTTACCGATATCAGTTGCACGCAGTTGCACGAGGCAGTGTGATAAACTGAAAAAAAAAAAAAAAAAAAAAAAAAAAAAAAAGTTATAGAAAATCAAAAATAGGCTAGCTTTAAACTTTTTTCGGCTTGAAGCTAGGAAAGGACCTTCTCCAGCATGTATATACAAACTATAATGTATATGCAATGTAAATATATGTATACAGAATACATATTTTATATATATACTGTATACATATATATACTGTATATATACTATAATACACATTTATATGTATATATATTTATAACAAACTTATATAGATATATATATATATATATACACACACAAAATGTTATTGGATACCCCATCCCTGGAAGTAGTCAAGACCAGTTTGGACCAAGCCCGAGCAACTAGTCTAGTGGAAGATGTCCCTGCCCATGGCAGGAGGTTGGAACTGAGTGATCTTTTAATGTTCCCTTCCAACCCAAACCACTCTGCACTCTGTATATAATAAGAACACTCCTAAGTGGCTCTGGGCACAGAGGCTGTGCCACGGAGACTTCTTCCAAATGGAGAGGAAAGCCAAAAAAATCTAGTCCCAGTGTCACAATTTGGAAGATGGCATTCAGAGCCCTAAAGCAAACGGAAGACATCTCTGTTCCTTCTGAATTTGATGCCTTTCATGCAGCTGCATGGTAAAAGTCTCCTCTCCAAGCAGCAGCCCCATAAACACAGGTTTTATTAAATTACAGCTTCTTTCCAAAAAAACTTTGTGACCAGAATTGAGCAATGTGTAACTCATGTGATGTGAGTCTGCCATGGAGCTGGAACACTCAGACATCCTGCAGCCTTCCCATTAAACACTGGCTGGAATTACTTTTGGATGCCTGGAGGGAAAGTCTGGAGGAAAGACTGCGCCTTGGATGTAAATCACTCATGTCTGCACGCTGTCTTCAAGCATTTTAAGGTTTTACAAAACACACCTCAGCCACCTGCCAGAGGTTTGCACCTGCACGGCTGAGCTGAGGTTGCTGAGCCAGCCAAAACATCTGGGGAAAACAGCAAGAATAACATGGATTTGGGGTCCCTAGCTTCCATCAGATATCAGACAACTGTGCAAACTTTTCAATTCCATATCTGCAGTGCTTGCAGGCTGTTTTCCTCCAGGCCCTGAGCTTCCTGGACTGCCCTTCAATGCTGCCATCACCACTGGACTTAAAACCCTTCAAAGCTCCTTGAGGCATCCAGTGCTGAAGCCACTGTAATGTTTGACAATCAGTGTAGGATAAGGGACAATGCAAGAAGTATATAAAGCTATTAGAGACGATCCAAAGGAGCAGCATGAAACTGGGGAAGGGTTTAGAGGGAAAGCTTTACAAGATTGGGCTGAGGTCCTTTAGTTTGTTCAGCTGGAGACTGAAGAGAGGCCTCACCATGATCTGCAGCTTCCTTAGGAAGGGAAGTAGAGAGGCAGCTCTGATCTTTGCTCTCTGCTGACCACTGACAGGAACCAAGAAAATGACATGAAGCTGTTCCAGATGGAGTTTAGTTGGATATTAGGAAAAGGTTCTTCCCCCAGAGGGTGCTGGGCTCTGCGTAGGCTCCCCAGGGAAAGGTATGGCCCCAAGGCTGCTAGAGCTCCACGAGCATTTGGACAACACTCTCAGGGACAGGGTGGGATTGTTGGGGTTGTCATGTGCCAGAGGGCCAGAAATTGGACTGGTTAGTCCTTGTGTGTCCCTTCCAGCTCAGAATATTCTATGATTGTATGGCCACATGCTGTTCGGGATGTGGTTTGTGAGCCTGCCAGCCATCGGGGTGGCTGTGCCCATCCAGCCCAGGAGCCAGCCTGTGCCTAGTGGTGGGCTCTGCCCTCCCATATGTGCCTCACAGCCTCAGCACTGGGCCTCCACCAAGCCTACAGATGGGAGCAGAGTTTGCAAATTAAAGGACATCAGGGAAATGAGCCATATCCCTGCTCTAACCAGCTATATCTGGAAAAAGAGGAATTGGCAACGAGGCTGGAAAGAGCAGCCCTTCCCACCAGACTGGACAACATAGGAGGTGATAAGGAAATAGGGACAGTTTGATGGTCCAGCTTGGAGATACTTATCTGCAGAGGATGGAGGGGAAGTCAGGATTTCCTGCCTGGAATTCTCAGTATCTGACAGAGCAACACCTGCCCCTCAGGGCTGCCTCAAATCCAGGCCGTGTTTGTTCGTAGCCAGAGAGGAGCCACGAAGGACAGACTGGTGCCCCCTGTACCCGCGGGGAAACTGAAACCGTGAGGGATGCTTGTCATCCAGCAGCTGGGAAAGCTGGTGAGCCAATTCCTACTGAATGGCACTTCTATTCCTCCACAGCAAATAAACAACCATGCTGCAGGGCCTGCACCAGCTCTGAGCTCGCCTGGCTGCAACGTGAAGGATTTGAACTAAATCTAGAAGCTCTGGGTATTTGGAGTCCCCTGGGCTCTACCTTCTGTCTGCAGTTTAGATTTGGCAACAGAGCCAGCCCTAAACCCTAGGAATGCTGTGAGACGTTTTTAGGGTACACAGAAATGCAATTACCTGTTGGAAAATGAAGCTAAAATACCTTGCCAGCCCATGTTTAATACAGTGTTCGATGCATTAAGGAAGAGTAATTGACAGATACGGCTGAGGATGGTGCCTTGAGCAGACAGTAGTCCAAGGAAATTTGATGAAATCCTAAAATCAGCACTTTTTGTGCCTTTGACACTTGTTTTTTATGGGCAGATCTCACAGTGAATAAAGTATCTTTCCTGGAAAGCACTAGTGAAGGACAGGTTTATGACTGAAATGTAAAGCAAATGGTAAAAGTCTGGAGAGCCTAACCCAAAGCTAGGGAGGAGAAGACCTTGTGCAACTCACCTGAAAAGATTGCCCAGAGCTGCAATCCAGAGACATAATCGATGTGAAGAAAGAAAAGCATATGATTGCCTGGGATATCTCTTTCTGGAAGGGTTTTTTACACCACAGAATGGACAGAAATAGCTCAGGTCTTGTGTCCTTCAACACAGAGCTTCAGATGGGGAAAGAATCTAGCAAACAAATCAGGAGAGCTCATGGTGGGCACATGGAGTTGGGAGGGTACCTGGGCACTCTGTGAAGCTGTATGTCTGGGTTTGGGGTATGTTTGAAGTCTGGCCAAGGAGATCTATCAGATTGACTGATGCTGCTTTTTGATTTTTCCTATTTTCTGCCAAGCAAAATAATAACTTACAGCCATTAAATGATTGTTCTTGAGATTTCTATTGACCAAAATAATGTCCCATTCCTAGAACTGTCAAGTGAGATGAGCATTAAGCCTGCATGAAGCTTTTTTAGGAAGATAAGGATCCAGCTGGCTGAAAAGAGAGCAGGAGTGGCAAATAAAAACAGACAGTACAGAGTACCCCTCTGTGCTCCAAAACACTACATTCTTGATGTTTGGCATAAAAGGGTTTTGCCTTTATGTTGTTGCACAGCATTTTTCATCCTCAGATTTTAAAGTGTTGGGAAAAGTGCTGTTATCTACTTGAAGTCAGGAATCTCCATACAAAGACCCCTGATATGAGCCTCAGGGTGTGCTGTGCTTCAGAGGTTGACCACCCTTGCCAAGATTTGGCTTTGGCATTAGGATTGTGTCTGCAGTGAAAAGGCCTCATGAGTTTGACTTAAGTTTTGGGTGATCCACTCACACACTGACATCTGGCAGGATCCTAATGAAGCTATATTTTAACTTGAACAGAAAATATATAAGTCAGAAGAGGAGTTTCCAGTTTTTTAACCCAGGAATTATTATCCTAAGGGTGCCTGGTACTGATTTTGCCTCCTGCCCTGGACAGGGTGACATACAGTGACAAAGCTGCTTGTGTTTCCCAAAGCAGGACACCATGTACAGTCTGGAAAAAATACCTGTTTTAAAAAACTACAGCAACTCCAAACAAGCCCAGCTGGCTTTTCCATCCTCTACACTGTTTGCTTACTAGAGAAAGACTAATCCCTTTTACCTGCAAAGCAAACTTACCATGAGGGCCCACATATAATGCTTTATTATCTTTCCATCCATCCATAATACAGAATTTCCATGATTCATTCACCCACTTGAGGAACACTTGAGCACTCAAACAAAAACATACATTCCCAGGAGAAAAACCAAACCCACGTCCGGTGCAGGAGACAGAAGCATTCTAACATAAATACAAAATCCCACCAGAAAATTTTATCTGAATCAAGGCACAAGCCCAACAAGGAAGAACAGAGATCAACAGTATCACCTCTTGTGGGTATTTTCCCCTTTTACCTCACAATCCCCTGACAACCAGTCAATAAAAGATTTACCAAGACTACAAAGGGAATCTGAAAGGCCAGCAGCTTCCCTTTGAAAGCAAATTCAGGCTACAGGCAGATTCAAAACTTCAGAGTCTGCCCTTTGCTAAAAAAGCCCCTGTGACCTTCCCGTCATCCCAGTGTAGCTGCAGCAGTTCATGGGAATGAGTAACAATGACCTTGCTATTCAGTCATCATTTGACAGGCTGTCCAAGTAACAGGGAACTCTCTCATAAATATTTCCCCATAATGATGAACAATCTGGACACAGAACAACCACCCAACTCACCTTTGTGGTTAGAAATAAAACTGGTCCAGGTGAGGAGAAACTCCCCTCCCATGTTGTCCTTCCTTATTCCCTTCTAGAAAGGTGATTTCCGGAATGAGACTGCTGAAGCAGTAATTTCTTCTAATATCCTGAGAGCTTTGAAACTTTCCTACGTGGATTGCTGGAAGGATATAGCTGCTGAGAAAAGTATCCAATCTCAACAATGGGAAAAAAAAAATCCATGTGTGGAAGATCTTTTGCAATCCCTCAATAAACTGGGGTAACAAGTACACACCCAAAAAGCTTGAAATGTGCTTCTCTTACTGGATTATATCTGTCAAGTTTCAAGTCCCAATTACTTATCCTACCACACATTTCTCTCTGCTAAACTTAAAAATCCTTTGTGATTCCATTTCTTTGAGTTCTTGTACCTAAAGTGCCTTTTGGTTTCATTGGGATGAGGAAAATTGAAATGCTTTCCCTGGAGCACAGGCAGGAAAGCAGATTAAAAGGTGGCACTATCTTCTCCACATATCTGTGTGCTGGCCAGGGAACAACCTGAGTCTCCACAAGTGGGAGAACAGGACTCATCACTGATTATTTTCTGTCACAGACTTTGTGGGGTAGACATGGTTCCTGTGTATTTAATAACCTTCTTTGTATTTTGTTTCCATGAGCTGGTCTGCTCTCTCGGGTAAATATTGACAATGAGTCAAGGAATAATATCAGTGGCACATCCTTTGATTTGCATGTATCTGGCTATTTCCACTCATCAGAGAATCATAGATTCAGGGAGTGGTTTAGATTGGAAGGGACCTGAAAGATCATCCAGTTTCAATCCACTGCCATGGGCAGGGACATCTTCCACTAGACCAGGTCACTCCAAGCACCTTCCAACCTGGCCTTAGACATTTCGAGGGATCCAGGGGCAGCCACAGCTTCTCTGGGCCCCCTGTGCCAGGGCCTCAGCACTCTCACATGGAAGAATTCCTTACCAATATCCCATCCAGCCCTGCCCTCTGGTAGTGGGAAGCTATTTCTCTTGTCCTGTCTTTCCATGCCCTTGTCCAAAGTCCCTCTCCAGCTCTCCTGGAGTCCCTTAGGCACCAGAAGGGGCTCTAAGTTCCACTTAGATTTCTCCAGGCTGAACACCCCCAGCTCTCTCAGCCTTTCCTGGTAGGAAAGGTGCTACAGCCCTCAATGCTTTCATGTCTTTATATTGTGTGACACAGTGAACAGCTGGATTCTCAGCAACTTATCACTATTTTGTGCACCTCTAGCACATCCTTCATGAGTTATTCCCCGGAGATCCAGTCTTATCTCATCCAACTTGCCTTCTTGTGAAAGCAGCTATGAACATTTACATCCATTTGTCACCAATTCAGCACAGTTTGCATGAAACCACAATCACTTCAACTATTCCAAACACAAAAAGAATCCAGGAAATGAAAATCTGGCAGGTGCAAAGGAACAGCGTTGAATGTGGAAATCTGGGAGGAGGCTTTGCGGCTGACAGCAGCGCAGCTCCTGCCTTTATCTCCCAGCAGGTAGAGGAAACCACGGTGGAAAAAATGCAAACTAGTCTCGTTTTGGATCTCCAGCACTCCAGGTGTTTCAGATAACATATCTCTCTTCCAGGCATTATGTTACTGGTTTGGATATTTCCCTTCAAAAGCCGAGGGCTGATACTTGCAAAAGCCAGAGAGTGATGCTGTGAACCTCCCGTTTCCATCCCAGTCCTTGCAGCCCCTCCTCTGCCTGGGCACCGCGGTGCCCACAGCAGCCTCCTCGCCGCTCTCAGCCCTTCTCCCTGCCCAGAGCAGCTCCGTTTTCGTGCTGTGCCCTGTTCCCTGCCCGTGCCTGGCTCCCAGCTCCTGACAGTGCCGAGTTGTGCAGGCCTCAGCACAGAGCTGCCTTTGTGCTCCGCACGTGTTGGCTGCCAAGAGCTGTGAGCCATCCTGGCACTGCACTCCCTAAAAATAGCCTTGCCCCACGGATAACCTGCCGCCTCTCCCCGTGGCAGGTCTTAAAGGCAAACCCTGCTGTAAACCCGCACGAGGTGAGGCCAGAAACACTCCTGGGGTGGAGAGGAAAGCTCCGAAGGAACGGCCTAGGAGGTGTAATAAAGAACCCAGGCAGCCAGGAAAGCAGTGCCAGGGGGCCTGGGGAGCAAGTGTTGTGTATAACCTGCACACAGACATGATAAGACAACTGCTGAGCTACAGGGGGCTCTTTTACGGTCAGCTCCAAGCTCTGTGTGCGGAGACTCAACACTGACGGGAAAAGTGATCTGAAAGAACAGCCATCCATCTAAAAAAAAGCTGAAAAAAACACTTCTTCTTTACATACAGATGCGTATTTTGGATCCAAATACACCCAAATAGCGTTTTTGCCCTTCCACAGCGTGCAATATATCCATTTATTCTTTCACATTTCATTTTAATAACAGGGGAGTCAAGTGAGCTCGATTGATGGGCTGGTTCCCAGGGAAACATGAGCAACTTATTTCTCTTAAATAGCAGGCACAAACGTTTCCTGTGTTAAACTGCACAGCCTGCTGTGACATTCAGATCCCCAGGATATAATCCCAAAAGAACAGAACATTTTTGCCTGGCTCTGAGGTGGGGAAGGAGAGAGGTAGCAGCACACTAAAGCTGGTTATGGGTGCTAGCTGGATGGTGCTAGAGATCTGGCAACCAAATAATTTTTGAGGAGCTATGTCCTTTGTCCCAGTCCCCAAAGGAAGGGCAAACAAGCTTTTTACAACAACAACAACAAAAAAGGTAAAATTAACCAGTGTTGCTGGGAGAGAAATGGAAAAAGAGAAATCAGTAATAGCAAGCCTTTAAAATCTCAGTCAAAATGCCAGGCTGGCTGCCCAGTGTTGCTGGGACACATTAAGAAAATAAAAAGAGCCACAGTGCTCTGGCCCAGGCTCCATCCAGCTTGGGAAGCTGCTTTGGCTGGTGCAGATGAAGGTAGGAAGTGACCTGGGAAAGAAAATGTAAGACAAAGCTGAGCATCCTCATAAGGTGCTCTCTGGTATCATTTGAGGCACCTCAAACACCTGGGATTACCTACATGAGGGACACTTTCCTGCCTTTCGTGCCCAGGGATGCTGTTCCCAGCTCTGATCACATGGTGCAAAGTACCATGGCTTTATTGGCCAAGGTCATTTTTCTTCTTCCTGCTTCAGGTTTAATTGATGGAAAAAAAAAAAATAACACCAGTGGCCATGAGCAGTTGTTCGAAGTTGGGTCAAACACAAAAAAATACATCTCCCCCGAGCTGTCCTTGCCTTCTTTATATTCACCTCAAGGGATGTCCTGAGGCTAATGGGATTTGTCTACTTAGTAAATCCCAGAAGATGTCTCTCAATAAATTCCATCATCTCTCAGTTGCCAATTTTCCTCCTGAACCTTTTTGGATCTGCAATATCCTTCAGAAAGATTTTTCCAGCTCAGCTACCCATTGCATGAGGACCCACTTTTATGGATGTATCCCACTAATTTCATTTGCTGGCCACTAGTTTCTGTAGAGCCAAGACACTGGCTGTTCCCTCACTACTCTGTCCCTTGAACACAGGATTTTTCCAGACCTCCTTTGTGTGCTTTTTCAGTTCTTCTTTTATTTGTCTGAGCCAATATTAAAGTGAGCAGGTGATAATTTGCCTTAGAACAACTTTTCCCCCCTCCTTGCACTATTGAATTTTTGGTTGAAAATTAAAGAAAAAAAATAATGAAATACAAGTTTTGCTTGCCAAAGTTTCCAGGTGCCCAAAGTCTTGTTACTGGGACGCTGAACAAACAGCCTTCAAACACAATCCCTGCCTTTGTTCTCCCAGCTGGAAACACAGGTCACTCTGCACCCAGACACCACCTCGGAGCAGAGATATTCCACTGAGAAAAATTCTCCTTTCATCAGGAAAAGGATGCCAAAAAGGAACTTGGATTTTTTTTTTTTTTTTTTTTTTTTTTTTTTTTTTAATACTGAGTTCCTGGAGTAGTTTTGTTCACCAAGGAATATTTTCTGTGAGGTCCCTGTCCACGCAAGTGACTCAGCTCAGCAAACAGCACCAGTGATTCACTGCTCCGGAGTGTGCCAGCAGTGGCTGGAGACCCGTGTGGTGCTGAGTCTTTTCCTCAGCAGGAAACAGCCCTAATAAATGACATCAGCAGCATGATTCAGTCACTAGGACCACGGACTGCAAGGCTCCCCTCAGATTCCCCTTCCCCAGACAGCTTTTTCTCTCCTGTGCCCCTCAGCTGCTGGCTCCCATGCAAGGACGGATTCTTGCTGCACAACTAAGTAGTTGGGCTGTAATGCAAATCCCAAGTGACTGAAAGAAGGAAGATTTAGATGATATTGGGAAGAAATTCTTCCCTGTGAGGGTGGAGAGACCTGTTTCCCAGAGAAGCTGTGGCTGCTCCATGCCTGAAAGTCTCCAAGGCCAGGTTGGACAGGGCTTGGAGCACCCTGGGATAGTGGAAGGTGTCCCTACCCATGGCAGAGAGTGGAACAAGATAGGCTTTAAGGTCCTTTCCAACCCAAACCATTCCATGATTCTGCAATTCCATGACTCCATGGTGAATTCACCCAAACAGAATTCAAACCACTTTCCCTGAACTTTTATGAAAAGTTTCTACACAGTGGAAAAATAAAGTTACCAGAAGGAAATGAAGTGGATGGGCCACCAAAGGGAGCAGACAATCCTCCATGGAATTACTTGTTCACAGATGCACCTCCCCCAGTCCACCTCCAGCTGGAAACATCTTATGAGGTCATTGAAACAAATCAAAATAGGAGACGAGGCAGAGTTTAGTACAGTCTGAGAAATTGTGAAAGCGCATTTAAAAGTCACTCCTTTTCACTGCGTTCAGGACAAACACCCAAATACCCAGCTACTCTCCACGTTCTGATACTTCAGGTTTGTCTGAATCTTGCAGATATTTTCCAGAGAAATGGAAAAAAGTTGTCTCGAATAAATAACCACAATCTTATGCAACTTAACTCTTCAGAACTAAGAATGCCTGATGGATGAAACAAGCAGCTTATGCCCAACTTTCTTCTTCATATAAAGAGTATTTCACATCTTTTTGCAATTGCCCCTGTACACCTGCTACCAACACATTTTACAAACCACAGAGCAGACCCAAAATGGCAAAACACTTAATTCTTGTACTATTTTTTCCTTGTCCCGTCCAGATAATGAAATTTGTCTCATCAGAGTCCATCTCACAACTAAATCCAAGCCTGGAGAGCAGAAGACCACAGCCCACCACAATCCTACCCAAACACCATCAAGTTTTCTTATCTCCCAGCAATTGTTTCCACTCAGACACATCAGTGTTTATGCAGTTTCACAAGACACTGGGATATACAGAAGAAAAAAAGCTATAAAAAAATCAACAGGCATAGGTTTAAACGTTTTTCAGCTTGAAGACCCCTAAAAGCCAGCAGAGAATCAGCTCCCACTTATGCATAGTTCAACCTACAGCCCATAGTCCTGCTCATCTTTGTTACCTTTCGCTGAATCTTGCTGGTGGTGGAGGTGGCTCAAAGCAGGTCCCTTTAAATCCTTTGTTGTGTTTGCACAAGTGGAAAACAGCTCCCATGAAAAAAAAAAAATCCCGTGTGTGCCAAGCTGTGTGTAGAGATTATGAATCACTAAATGGCAGCCACGTGTCAGCAAAAGTAGCAGGAAGTGTCTTGCCTTTGACCTTTATTTATTGTAGCAAGAGCACTTCATAGCATATAGTTATAGATATCTAATCATCTCTGCTAGCCAAGAAACATCAGATCTATTGCCTGCACAGTATGTTTTGGCTATTCAAATTAAATTAAAAGAAGAATATTCAGCTTATCTGGCTAATAGTTTTCAGTCAGAGAGAGACTTGGAGAGACGCCTTTCAGTTTGTTGTTCTTGTGTGTTTGGAAGGCAGAGAATGCCTTTGGAGATTCCCTGGGCTTGTAAGGGAACAGAGGGATTTGAAATCCAGGTGAGCCTTGTGGCCTATCCTTTGGCCGACCTCTCTCATTCCATCACACATCCTTGTTCCACAGAACTGAGCTGTCAGCTTGGGAACCAGGAACGTGCTGACCCCTCTCCTTGTTGCACTCAGGGAATTTTATATATGTCCTTATTTTTTTAAATATCACACATCAGAGAGCATTACTAAATCCAGACAAAGCACCTCTGGGCTGCAGTCCAGAGCAGAGTCTGGAGATCTTGAATTATGCAGCTTTGTAAGTGCTGTGCCTGGTTCATTCTCAGGTGCAAAAAAAGAATTTTGACATCTTTCCACATTAAGGCCTAGCAGGGTGCTTTTCTCACAGGAGAGGGGGGTGCAGTGGGGTCCTGAAGCATTAAGATTCATCCCTTAGGATCCTCAAACCTTTCTGCAGACCTGTCACTGACATAATCCATCAAGGAGATCACAGAATCATGTATTCTTAGAATCAAGAATGGTTTAAGTTAGAAGGGACCTTAAGGCCACCTAGTTCCAACCCCCTGCCATGGACAGGGACACTTTCCACTATCCCAGGTGGCTCCAAGCTCTGGCCTTGGACACTTCCAGGGATGGCACAGACACAATAATCCATAATAATGGCATCCATCCATAATCATGCTATCAATCACCATGTGCTGACTGCCCTGTGCCCACCACACTCTGCGCTTGGAAGTTCAAACCTGTCAGGACAAAAGAGCCCCAGTCTGTGCTGCTTCATTGTCTTTCTCTGCCTTCCAGTGGGATCCTCTCCATGAATCCCCAGACAGAGACCAGGGTGCCTCATCTGTATTTTTTAAAATTAAAGCTCTTCTAATAACATAGAGGTTTCTATTCTACTTTCGACATAGGTCAGGGTTGCAAGAGCAGCTTGTGGCCTTCCCTCCTTCATTGGAGTCTCCCTGCTTGGTCAAACCAACTCAGCAAGAAACTGAGTGCTTGCTGGTCAAACCTGAGGTCAGTTGGTGGCCATTCCCAGAGGTGGCACACAGCAGCAGGATCAGGCCTTTAATCATACTGGTTTTATTGTACCCCTCAATTCCTTTTGTGGCTCATTCCTATACTTCTCCTCCCCCTGCTTTTTCCGGTTTAATGTTGAGCTGATCCCTGTGTTCTGTCCATCCTCTCTGAGGCTTCAGCTGTGACTCCACAGCCACATTCTTGGAAAGGGTGCACACACCCTGATGTTGGGGTTGCTGCAGCAACCACCCTTGACATCATCACCTTCCCCACGTCTACCACTGTCACACGGGAGGTTGTGAAAAGCCTCTTTGGCACTGCAGCTGCATATTTGGGTGGCTAGGGAGGAGACTCCTATTCCAAACCAGGAGTGGAAGGAGATGTGTCTCCAGAAGAGCAGGAGCAGTGGGTGGCTTGGCAGCACCTGGATTCTCCAAGGAAGCCCTGGCTGGCAGCATGGAGCTTGCGGCTCCATTACAAAGTGCCTCTTTCCTGCAAGATGCAGCTGGGACAGGAGTCATTCAGCCCAAACACTCCTGGCAGAGTGGACTCCATCCTCAAATGGCTCTGGCATCCCTGTAGGATGTGACTCCTGGAGGTTATTCCAGACATCCTGTGTAGGTGTGGACAATGCATGACTCTTGCTTTTGGTGGTGGCTGTGGCCATTTTACAATCAGGGCAGAGTCTGGATGCCAGAGCTCACAGGTTTTGTCAGATGCCAGAAAACATCTCATTTCTGTGTTGATACATTTTGTTCACCCGAGATGTTTCTAGGACAAGGGACATTGCCGCTCACACCTTGTCATCAGGAGTGTCCAAATCTTCATCAGCTTCCTAAACCCCACCGTGCAGTTGCTCAATTAGTGGAGAAACCCAGATTTTATCAAGTCACATGCACACCAAAATCCATTGAATTTTCCAGCCTTCAGCTGAAGGGCTGACTTATGACTTCCAAACATGTGAGAGTTTGCTCCTGGAGCCTCCCTGTGATCCCTTGAGGAGCACATAAATTTTACAGCAGGAATGTTTGTTGTTTTCACATTGTAGATTTCTGGACAGCAAAGTCAAAAGTGCTACATTAACATGAAAAATTCTCCTCCTTTTATAAAGCAGCTGAATCTCAGAGGCTTTTGGAGGCCAATGCAGGATCTGGAAAGCAGCTTCATGGCTTCTGCTCTGCAGAGCAACATCCAGAAGGGAAAGCAAAGGCACCCAGCCTGACTTGGGGCTAGGAAGATCTACTACAGAGCCCAAATCAAAGTCAAAAGGGAGATAACCCTGCAAAATCCTTTTGCCAGCCATCTGCACCTTCCTTGGCCCTTCAATCTCACCCTGCAGGGACAAAAAGAGAAGTGGAGAAAGAGCAATAGTTCAACATGCAACAAAGCTGCCAATGCCTAATAATTCCATGTGGATTCGTGCCTTGTGATCCCACTCTAGTGCAAGTCAACCACCACCTTGTAAAACCTTTATATTTGTGACTCTTGCCATGAAATCTGGTGGAAGTTGGTCAAATGCTTCAAGGGAAGGTAAAGAACAAAGGTCACAGATGAAGCCAGGCCTCTTCCATACTTGAGCAAAGTATGCTCATGAAAGTTATGTTTCCTTAGGAGACCAAGATAAAGACATGTTCATGGCAGAAAATCTGTGGAAACAAGTTCAGTGGGGACAGGGGAACCAGGGCAGAGAGCCAGAGCCTTTATCCAAGAGTGACAGGTTATTCAGGTCTTGGATGAGGTTACACCCAAGGGATGGGATGGACAGCATGATGCTGTCACATTTCTTAATACAGAGCCAGCCAGGATGCTTGGGAATTTTCCAGGCAAGCATTTTTTTTTCCCCATCAGAATGTGTAGATTTGTGGACTGCTGAAAAACATTCACAGAAACACATTGCATTTGTTGAACTTCTGATACAGCACAGCCAGGGACATGTTTCCACTGGACAGGACAAATTTCCTTCAGGAACCTGACTGCCAGTTCATGGGATGCTGTGAAGAGCTCCTCACAAACCAATTCCTCCATATTCCCAGGGAGCCAGGCTTGTTGATTTGCAGTCAGGATCCAGGCTGATGACTTGATGAGCTCAAGACTTCTACAAAAGTCTCTTCTGCAGCTCCTGGTCAAGTATTGGGATCATTTTGCTCCTTGTTTTACCCCTAAAAATCTCTGCCCTGCCCCTGTTCTCATTGCTCCCATGACAAGACAGCATACAGAAACCCCCAAACCAAATCAGGCCAGGCCAGTCCATTACCCTGGTCCAGCCTCTCTCTGCAACCAGGTCCTTACAGCCACCTGTCCATATGTCCAGTCACATTTCCTGCCTGTAACTACTTTCTCCAGGGCTTAGACCTTCCCATTCACTGTGTAAAACAAGGCCATGGACTTTTTCCATATAAAAAGGTCAAGCAGGTTCTTCACACCTTTTGAAACAGCTACAAATGATCTCATTAACCAGGACTATGGTCTCACTTCCTGAGTCACCCTCCCCAGGAACCAGTTCCTGGTTAAGTGCTGTGGGCTCTTGTCTGTACTGCTTGCCTGGAATAGATTAACCATGTCCACTCTGAACTTGGATTGCTGAATGTCTCTTCTGGGTCACCTGCTCCTTTTGGACACAAAATGAAATTATTGTATTCGTTCAGCGCAAAGACTTTGTGAGGGCTGTCCACACACACACACACACACACACACACACACCCACACACCCAGAATGGTGTCCGGGGAATGTGCAGAGTGCCTTTGGATAAAACCTTGGGCATATGGACATGGCAGATGGTGCAGGACATGCTGGGGTTGTCCTGGAGGTTGGCAAGAGCCAGGCTTCAACTCAAATGCTTTAAGCCAAGATGCCCTGATGAGGAAGGAATGAAATGAAGACAGGCTCTGTGCAGCCCCCAGCACAGTTTCCTCAGCCCCAGCATGAGCTCAGAGCTGACAAACATGGGGCAGGACATGTCCCCATGATGAGGGATTGTGTCAGTGCCCATTATAAGCTGCAGCTCACAGCTGTCACCACGCTCAGTGGGTTGCTGGTCTCAACCCAGGGACCCATTCCCTATCCTCAGAACAGATCCAGTAGCTACATCCACTACTGGGTGCTCAGCCCCCACCCAGCCTGGCTGGGCCAGAGGTCCTGGCAATGCCCACATGAGGTGCAGGGCACATACATGCCTTTCCTTGTGCTGTCAGCATGTGGAGCATCACCACAGAATCGCAGGATCACTGAGGTTGGAAAAACCCTTTAAGTTCATCAAGTCCAACCCTTAACCCAGCACTGCCAGGGCCAGCACTAACCCATGTCCCAGGTGCCTCACCAACATGTTTTTGAGCACTCTCAGGAACTCCACCACTTTCCTGGGAAGCCTGTTTCAATGACTGACCACTCTTAGAGTGAAGAAATTTTCGCTAAGATCCAGAGAGATTTGCCCTTCTGGAAGCCAGATCTCCCACTGTTGCCTTCCCACCCCAAATCACTCATTTACCTTTCTCTACAAGCTGGGAGGCCTGTGTTACTCAAGGTCAGGCTGCTTAAACCTCAGCTGCAGCTTGGTCTTGCTGTTTTTGTCGAGGAGACAGTTTCAGCATGTACAGCACTTCCTCTTCTGGGACATTTGAGGACTGAGGCTGTGACCTTTGGCTGCTGTTTGGGTTCAGCAGCAGAGGCAGTAGTCCCAGGGGTGAGTGGGTTGAAAGAGAAAAGTCCTTTTCCTCCCTCTCCATCTCCTTAGGGACAAACTCAGACCAAAGCAAGCAGCCAGCCAGAGGTGGGACAGATACTTGCGACACTGCAGAGACCTGCTCAACACAGACCACAGCTGGAGCAGGGAATTGATTCATCAGTGTCTCAAGCACAGGAGTAAACCTCAGCCCATCCTTTGAGCCTGGGCAACATTTAGATCCCATTCCTGACTTTCATATGGCCAGAAGTATGGTCCCATCCCTGGAAGTGTTCAAAGCTAGGTTGGATGAGGCTTGGAGCAACCTGTTCTAGCAGAAGGTATCCCTGCTCATGGCAAGAGGTGAAACTGGATTGTCTTTAAGGTCCTTCCAGCCTAAACCATTTTAGGATCAAAGTAAGGGAAATTAATCCTAATGGAAAGTCTTTGCATGTAAATATTAAATACTACTTACCACACGGTACCTTTTTTACCCAAGCTTTTTTGTATATTCACCTGTAGTTGAAGCCTTTTCGTTGCCTTATAAAGTAGGAGTTATTCAGTTTACATCACAGTAGGATAAGCCCAAAGGAAAAGGCTGGGGAGGTCAGGAGCCCCACGTTTGGAGTGACTTTGTCTGGTTATATCAGTAGCTGAAGAGGCTGAATGCTCCCCAGGAAGAACAAGGATGCGCAACCTGACAGACTCATCCCATTCCTCAGGCAGAGCCCAGCATGGACAAGGGAGCAGGCATGTAATGTGGGGCTGTCTCCAGGAGGATTTTCCTGGCAGGTATCATAGAAGAAGATTATGTCTCTTTGCCCAGAAACATTTACAAAGCTGCTGATGAAAACGGAAGTGACTGCAGAAGGTCAAATAGTACCATTTGCCTTGGCAGGGCCTGGCAGGACTTGGGGTGCTGCAGTCTGGCTTCTGGCTAAGGTGTGAAAACAAATCCTTCTCTGGGCTTTTGAAAGAAAACAAGAGGAAATCACCATCTTGAGAGGCATTACCATCCTTCATCTCCACCTCAGTCCAGTCACATTTTTGAGGAATCAACATTTTTGCAACCCTGTGCATATGCACCCTTATCACACACCGACATCTGGGTCTGAGTCTTGCTTAGGCACCAAGGCAGAGCAGATTGTGAGCACAGTGTGTAGCAAAGGTCAGAACTACAAACAATGGCAGCCTGTGGATCACAATTTCAGAGCAATTCAGAGTCCCTCCTGCCTATATAAACCTCACTTGTCAATCTGGTGACTTGGTTTGATCCAAAACTAAACTGTCGCCTCAGAAAGGAAGTGGATTTTTTTGAGACATTCAGCCTAAGATGTCCTGCCCGGGCAATGGACTGAGCAGCACACTTAAACTGGGGTGGACTCGAGGGATAGTTTAACTTGCTATAAGAAAATTCATTAAACCAATCTCTGCTTCCTTAGTGACATTTGGCAAAACATGTTGTACAAGTTGAAGAGAAGAAAAGCCGAGGTCTGATCAAAGTGCAGAATCCTGGACTACTGAGTCTTCAGTTCACCGTGTCCACATCCTGATAAAGCAGAAAAACCTACAGTGTTTTTCAACCTGCCAGATGAAATGGGTCTGGAGCACATAGAAATTCACAGCTTTGCGCACTGGATCACCTCTCCTTCTACAAAGGCTTCTGATATCTCAACTTTAAAATCAACATGCAGTAATAGATTATAAATAAATACATCATTTTCTGCAGTGTGCAGCTATTCAGAATTTACATCTGTTATGAAAATGGCCTATGAATCTCATGCCTCTGAATCCAAATAAGGTCCTTCAGCTCCTAACAGGCTGATTGCTGGATTTGCAGTTCCCACACCCTGGATTTGCAGCCCTGTCCCAAAGTTTAATGGGCTGGGAACTTGCAGGCATTTCAGATCCATGCAGCACAGAGAGTTTTGAGCAGAAATACTTCCTTTTAGCTCTTGAGAAGGTAAACATGAAGTAAACTGCTGAATCAAAGTGTGTTTTTGTCAGCCTAAGGGGCAGAAGGACCTGAAGCTGGGGTGTCCCAGTGGAATCCTTGGGATGTAAGAAATGCCACCTTCAGCTCTGCTCAGTTGTGGCTTCACTGATGATGCCCAGAGGCATCAGAGAGATTCAGGCTCCCAATGTGATGATGGACACCAAGTACTGTAAAAAATTCTTCCTGTCCTCCAAATTTCAGCCTGTGTTTTGTCCCTTCAGCTCCAGCCTTCAGACCTTCCAGCTCCAGATCTGCAAGACAGTCACAGGATACCTAAACAACCTCATGTTCCAGCTTGGGGACAAAATCACCTCTCACATTTGGCTCTGAACAGAGCAGGGAGTTGTCAGCAAGATGCACATTTTGGCTTGTTCCAGGCTTGCTGGAAATGCCCTCCTTTGCCCTGTGGGGGGAAGCCAGATGGGGAAGCTGATGTGAATTTGCAGCTGCAGCACGGCCGAGAATTGGAGCTGTCAAAAGCAAGTGCCAGCATTGTGACTTCCCCCTTGCCTTGTGATCCATGGGAAATGGGAGCACCAGGCTCTGCATAGGGAAACTCAGCAGCTTGGAGCTTCCCAGGCACAGGATCCTCTTTCTTTGCTCAAAAGGTCATCCCCTGGGGATGTGCTGTGTCTCTCAATGTCGCTGAGCCAAACTGTGCTAGCAAGGACCACAGACAGCATCCAGCACAGGGCAGGGCCCAGCGTGCTTTGGTCACCTCCTGAAATTGGGGTGGGGATTTCCATCCCTGCTGGTTCCTTTGTATTTGCCTCGAGAGGCCAGTTTTACAAGGAAATTAAAACCTACCTCAAGACCTTCTTGACCAAGGCACAGACAGGTCCTGTTTCAAGACACGTGAAGCCAGAGGTCACAAAACCAGCACCTCTGATGATGGCATTGTGCAAACCCCAATGTGCCTGGAATCTGAGGCTTCCCAGCACAGAGTCTTTGCAGAAAAACCTGCCAAAAGTACTGGTGCTTCCTCTTTCCCCACCCATAAAATCAACACATGGATGGTGTTGATGTTTAGACATTTTTCAGGTGGATCAATTGCCATAATTGCATCTCTGTATGGTCAATAAACAGAGATGCGATGGCAGGGATGAAAATGAGGATGGGCACTTGGGAAGGGGGAGCATATTTGTGTTTTACTGGTACTGAGGAATGCTATTCAAATCCAAAACACAGCACTGCACCAGTTATTAAGGAGAAAATTAACTCTGTCCTAACTGAAACCAAGACATGAGGCACCCAGGTTAAGCAGACACAAGGGCAGGGAAGTGCCTTCAGGTCCCAAAGGTGCTGCGTGACCTGATCAATGTCCACACAAGGCTGGGGAAAAGGCAGCAAAAGCTTCTCTGATGTGCCTTGGCTAGAAAACAAATATTTGCTCAAAATGTCAAGTGGAGAAATACATAGAATTAACAAAGTTTAGTCTAAGCCTTGATTAGAAATTTTTTGAGATTATTCCTATGAATTAGGATGGGGAAAATGATGATATATTCCTCACAGCCATCCTTGTTGCAGGTGGCCAAACTCCAGCAGAGGTGCAGTTACACTGCATGAGAAGACAGGAGATACTCCACAGCAAGACACCAAAACTCCTTCAGCATCCTCACAAGTCCTGGGACCTAAAAAATAAATAGGGAGACCTAATCTACTGCCAGGTAGACAGGCACAAAAATGTGGGACCTGCAGAACAGTTGTCAACAGTTCCCATCAGGTTCCATTCACCCCAGTGACTTTTTTTTGGCCACAGCCAGAATTGGATATCTAGGCAAGAGTGTCATGTTACGCAAATAATTTGAGATAATTCTCCAAAATATCCAGTCAGCTTCTAATTTGTGGGTTCCTGTGCCGTAGAGATCAATTTCATATTTAATTACCCACAATGATTTTTTTTCTTCCATCAATTTATCTTGTTGCTTTATGAACTCCCATTGATTTTCAACATCCACAATATCCTGTTGCAAGGAGTTCCACAGCTTAATTACACACTGGAGGAAGAGCCACCTCCTCTTGTTTGTTTTGGATTTACAATTTCTGGTTTCATCTGATGTCCTGTAATTCTTGCAGAGATAGAGACAGGGAACATTCTATTCTTGTCCGCCCTTCCCACACCACCCAGTGATTTACAGTCCTCTGTCACAATCCTTCTGATACATCTCCCTCCCAGCCTGATGAGCTTTGAACATCTTGATGTCCTGGGTCTTTTCCAGGTTTCCTTTGTGTTCTCCTGCCTTTTGAGGCCTGGAGACCATCTTTCAGATGCCCCCTCAAAGGGAGCATGAGAACTTGAAGCCTCTTTCCATGAGGGTTTGCTTATCCTATGCTGGCTCTAAACAAAGGGGTTGCCCAACATGGGACCATGGAATTACAGAATCGTAGAATGGTTTGTGTTGGAAGGGACCTTAAAAACCATCCAATTCCACCCCCTGAAATGAACAGGGACACCTTCCACTGTCCCAGGTTGCTCCAAGCCCTTGGACACTTCCAGGGATGGGGCAGCCACAGCTTCTCTGGGCAGCCTGTGCAGGGCCTCATCACCCACACAGGGAACAATTTCTTCCTAATATCTGATCTAAATCAGTTTAAAACCTGATCAAATCAGGACCTGCTGTATTGAAAGTCCCTCTCCCTCTTTTACATAATCACCCTTTAGGCACTGGGAGGTGTTGCAAGGCCTCCCTGGAGCTTTCTTTTCTCGAGGCTGAGCAACCCCAGCTTTCCTTGTCCAGAACACGCAACATGGAAACCATCAGGCCAAAGCAGCTCTACCAGCTCTAGTAAAACATTTCTTCCTGCTCGCCTGAGGACTTTGGAGCCAGATATTCCAAATGCTCTTGGAAAGCTGCATTTTCCTAAGCGCCTCCAGTCCCCACACTGCTGAGGAAGTGACATCTCCATGGCACAGAGCAGGACAGGGCAGATCCCACACGTGTTTCACTGGGCAAACACTCGTGTCTCCCCGATGTTTGCAAAGTCAGCAGGGACTCCAGCCCTGGAGGGACAGGTTGGTTTTGCAAACATGAACACACCAGGAACCTTTAACAGCCAAGGCAGGAGGTGCCTTGATCTCAATCAACAGCCTGGGAAGATGGGAAGTGTAAGAAAGCTTGTTGAGTATGTTCTGCCCCAATCACAGAAATCACAAACTTGCAGAGCTGGTGTGAGATCATTTCACCCCTCTCCCTGCTTCTCTGTTAAAATCAGATTATCTAGAGAGTGCTGCAGCACTGCATGGTGATCAGGGGAGCACAAACACAACCAGCCTCTTCCAGGAATGCAGAAAAGCCTTTAAGAAGCTGTAACTGAACTACAAAATCACCAGCAGATCCTGTCTGGGACCAGCTGGTGCTGGCAGGCAATAACAGCCTGCCTGCCTTTTGGGCAGCATCCCACACCTTTGCCTGTCAGGAGCTGAGCTTCATTGATCCTTGCAGGTCCCTTCCAACATGGAATATTCTATGATTCTCTATTCTATGATTTGCCTGCCTGGGACACCCCAGGAAATGAAACTTACTGCTGTTGATATCACAATTCCACCAAAAGAGATGTCTGAATTAAATTCACTTTGTCATTCCAGGCTCATTCAAATTCCTGTTCACTCAAAACGATACCTTAAGTTCTAGCTTTCATATTTTCCCTATTCTGTACTGTGTTGTTATATAAGTCTGAACTTCATATAAAGTGTTAGCGCATTCTCTTCACAGTGTAGTTAGACAAAACAATCCTTTTGCAGCTGGATAACCAAGGACACCATTGCAGCTTCAGGCCCAAAAAGTATAAACAACAGCAAACTGAGGAGAGCAAACTGTGAGGGTGGGACTTCATAACCTGAAGCTGCAATTGGACAATTAACCCCAATATATAAATGGACCAAAATATATAAAAGTGTGAAAACATGTGACCCATCATCCATCTTGGATAGAGCCACAGCTAGGCTCTTGTACTGGCCAAGGTGTATCCTTTGAAGGCCTTTTAAATAAATACCTACTTTATTCCTTTAACACTGTTTAGCATCTATTCCTGGTGGCTTCTCTAGGCATCAAAACCCCCACAAGTCCACAACTGAACTACATATGGTCAGAGACCATCAGCAGGCACCAATAAGAATAAAACCAATTATAAAGAAGTAAAGGAGACAATGCTGGGTCTTCCCAAACCTTCCAGTTGATTGCCATCCCAGTGTTGTACTGCTTTAAGAAGATACTTAAGGAGAATAAGGATGATTAAAAGAAATTCTCCCCACCTGGGCTGCAAGAAGGCTGCAGACACCATGGGCTGAACAGAAATTGGGATCAGCCATTCCACAGGGAAAGGCAGTGGCCATCCACAGAGAATCCATTTTGTGAGGAAGGTTCCAGATGCCCAGGGCTGTGGGTGTGCAGAGGGGTGGGAGGGACACAGCACAGCAAACACTGTGAGGGTTTGGACCCAGCAGGATTTCAGGAGCTGGGGTAAGACCTGTGTAAGCAGGAGGGGACAAATTCACTGTGTCAGCAGACCCAGTGGTGTCCTCAGGCTTCAAGAAAGCACAGGAGGAACAAATTAACCATGCTGGGCACAACCCAGAATCATTGAGGTCGTGTCAGACACGGGCCAAGTCTTTAGTGAAGACACGAGCTGGGTCTTGGCATGGTGTGTGCACAGAAGTGGCAACCAGGGAGGAAATCAGAGCCGAGGCAGTGTTGTTTCAGATGGGAAAGATTAAAATGTGCCTGGGCTGCAAGGAGCAGAACCAGAAGCCAGTGGAAGGGTAAGCAAAAAGAGAGCCAAAGCAAAAGGGAGCATCAGGTGACGGAGTGAGGAGGATGGTAGGGACAGTTCTGGGGCAGGAAAGGGCTGTTGGAGGGAAAGGAAGAAATGTGCTCATCTGCCAAAGTCTCCTTGGAACAGAGAGCTCCTGTTGAGAGCCAAAACGGGGGGAGGATGAATGAGGAAATCAGCTCCATCATGAGATATCCCACAGCAGGAGAGCAGAGGAGGGGAACTGGAGGCTGGAAAGTGGCCAGGGCTTGTGGGATGGCCTGGGGGACCTGCAGAGAGCCAGCCGCTGAGGAGAGAAGTTATTTTGTCCCTTTCCAGCAATGGCCTTAGCCTATGGCTGCTTCCAGCCAAGGGACAATGTCCTTCAGGTGATGCAATGTATTGACAGGCAGCAGTACAAATCCTACCTAGAGACCTGCGATAACTGAGGGGTGGAGGCTCATTACATTCCCTAACAGCATCATGGCTTTCAAGCAATAACCCAGAAGGCAGAGTTTTGCATTGGCCTGGGTGTGAAGCCAGGTTGTGATGCAAGCAAATGAAAGTTGGAGCTTAGGAAACTGGCATCTCAGCTCTGAGCTGGTGGAAATGTCACCTTGGTGCTCCTGACTGAAGAAGTTCAGGAGAATCATGGCCCTGCCTGGACAACCACCCAATTCTCACTTTTCCTCTTCTTCCTTCCCAGATATCCAGACACCTCTTCACCTCCTCTGAAACATGATAGGAAAAGCACTTGCCTGTCCATCAGCCATCAGGGTGTACAAAGCCTTGCTCAGATCAGAAATGTGGTACCTGGTCAGGTGACACTCCCAAAGCCAGAAGCCAGCTCATCCTGATGAGGTTCTTGATGCATGGAGCTGCCCCAGGAAGTCACTGTCCCTAAGGGCAATGCTGCCTATGGCATGGCCACCCTCTAGTGGCCACCACTCCTTCACAGAGACACCTCCTACAAGAACATCCGTGGGTTATTCCTCCATGGTAAGAGGTTGACTCAGGAGCACAAAGAAACCTCTGTGGAAAATCTTGCTCCCTCCTGTCAACCATTTTGTGCAAGAGCTCACTGACTATGTGTTCGAAATGTAGGAAAAATTACAAAAATTAAGGTTCTCACAATGATCACATGAGTTTGTCCTGATTTGTGGCCCAGCAGAACATTTGTCAGCAATATGGCTCCAGCATGACAAAGAGACCAGGTACAGATCAAATGCTTTTAGTAGGGAAAAAAACCCACAAGATCTGTTTGGGTGCAGTTTCTTTCATGTTTTTGGGTTTGTTTTTTTAATGGAATATTCTGATGCTCAAACATTTTTGTGGAATCCAGTGACATTTACCTGTTGAGTGCCCCATGCCTGGAAATGTTCAGGGCCAGGTTGGACAGGGCTTGGAGCAACCTGTTCTAGGGGAAATGTCCCTGCCCATTGGACTTGATGGTCTTTAAGGTCCTTTCCAGCCCAAACCATTCCATGATTTTTGCCTGTTCTCTTGGAGAATATAGATAACCCGTACACACCTATACAGTCACCTGTCAAATTAGGCAGGCATGAACATCCAGGGGAGAGTTTGCTGGGCTGGAAGGCAGAGTGCAGCTCCTCAGGGATCAGCTCCCATGTCCTGCACTCCCTCAGAATGATAAAACATTACACCACTGAGAACAACATTCCTCTCCCCAGGATCTGTGAGGGCACCCCATGGAACCAGGGCTTGGTTTCCCCTTAACTTTGGTGTCCATTCAGCAGCTTCCACCCATGATGTGTTGGTCCCCAGGACAATGTGAAGGTTGCCCAGTGAGGTGCTGGGTTGGGGGGAGAACTAAAGCTGTACCAAATCAGCCACGGAAAGGAGTGTAAATGTTTTCAGACAAAATACCTTGCAGTGCTGCTGGAAAACAAACATACGCTGCTCCTGTGTGAGCAGGCAAAGCAGAGCAGGAATAAAACTGGAAGGCAAAAAGGAAGTCAGCAGCCCAGGAGTGACAAAGAACTCGGATGTCTTGCATGACTCAGGATCAAGTAGAACCCTGTGGGGTTGATTCCTCCCTCATAGCAGCTTCAGCATTCAGGAGTCACTGCAGACAGCGAGGAGAAGCTTCAGAGCCCCACTGCAAACTGTGACAGAGGAGGAGTGACACAGGGCAATGTGCACAATGACAGTGAAGTCTTCTGCAGCCATCCCCAAAGGGTTTCCCACAGGGAAGAGTGCTTCCAAGCCAGGTGGATGCTGTAAGGGATGCCTGTCAACCATCAGGCTCATTCTAATAGCTAACAAGTAATCAAAACACAACAAGGTAGGGGAATCATCTCTGGGATTTCCTGAAATTTAAAGTGTTTGTCCAGTCGGCTTCATGTGATCACCTCTAATTCTTGAGCTGTATGAGGCAGAGTCTTCATCCACACTCTTCAGACTATCCATGAGGTTCTAAGCTGCTCTTGAGTCCTCCCACAGCCATCTTTCACAGACAAGAAGTACTTATCTGGCTATTCCTCATGGCAATAGAACTCCCTGCTTCCACCTTCCTCACTGTCCTTCTCCAGATCTTTCCCAGCTCCAAATTGTCTGGCACACAACACCAATCCATGGCACAGCAAAGGCTGTTCTGATGCTTCCCCTGTGTTCTTAATTCCATCATGAGATTTCCTGGCACCTCAGAGACAGCTTGACTGGAGAGTGAACCTATCCCAGCAGGAAAGGCATGGAGAAAGAGACTCAGCAGCAGGGAATGTGCCTCGAATGGGGATGCCTGAACCATCCTTGCCCCTGTCCTCATAACCTGCACAGGAAGGAGCCAGTGAGCGCAAATGTGTCTTTGTCACAGCTAAACAAGCCTCCAGCAAGATCTCTGGGCCATAAGTTGGGAGTTTGGAGGGTTCTGGCAGTGCAGAAGAGTACAGGAAAGCATTTGTGCCCTCACAGAGCTCTCAAGGACATGCATGTGACCCCCAGTGCCCTCCCTGCCCCACGAGGTGGGAGCATCCAGTGTGAGTTCATGGCAGTGGGAAGAGCTGGCCAGCTTGTCCGAGAGGAGCGGAAAAGCAGGAGAGGTCAATTCCTGTGTTGTTCCTCCTTGGGAAAACCCCTCTGGATCTCCGCTAGCTCTGTGCTGGAGTTGTTTGACCTCTGCCTTTTGCAGGATCTCTGTCCCCTCGTCCATGAAGGGTCATGGGTCCACACGGCATCCTTGGAGTAATACCAGAGCTCGATCCCCTGAGGAGGACAGGGGCTGGCACTGCCCATGGCAGGGGATCACTCAGGACTGGTCAGCATGGACTGGTCACCCTGCACTTCTCCATGGTGCTGTGACTGTCACTGGGACTAACACAACCACAGCCCACCTGGGCTCTGCCCTCACTCTCCCAACACGGCCATGGGGCCATGGGGACATGAGCTGTTTGTGTCTTCCATCCCCTTACCAGGTGTTTTCTGCTGCTCTTCCCTGCTCAGATCCCTTTTCCTCCCCACAGGGCTGAGCTGATAAAGCTGATTCGGAATCACTTATTGCTTAGCAACATTTATTATCCTTATTATCCCTGACAAGCTTACTCTGGCTGCCAAAGGGAACCAGAATGAAACAAGCTTCACCCAACATTTTAAGTGAATTTTCACCTCTGTACATGCAGATATCACAAGGGAACACAGTGCTGCTTATCTTTCCCCTCCACTGTCCAAAGACCTCTGCCAGGACAGGGATCGGCATCTCCTGGGATAACAGAAGTTTCTAAAGGGATGCACCTTGTGAATGAGCTGAAGATCGTCCACAAGGCAATGGCAGTAGGGATAGGTCACCTGCACTGTGACAGGTAGGAAAAGCCCCTTGAGATGTGTCAGCAGCCCCATGAAATGCTCCCTCTCTCTCAGGGCTTGGAATGGGCAAAGTCCTTTGGAGTCTGCAGGAATGGGGTTCAGTTCACAGGTGAAAACCTCACTACCTGGAATCTAGAGGTAGGACTCAGCTACATAAATATCAGCATCCACTTCCATGCATTGGGCTTTGGCCCAGGAGAACTCTGGGATTCAGGATGCAAATTCAGCAGGTTTCTAAAAATGCCAGCTCTCCTTCCAAAACAATGAATTTCGCCCACAGAGGAGAGGAACCATGATTGCTCTGTTCTCCAGCAGCTGCAGCAAACAAAAGCTGTGTCAGAGCCCTTTCCATTAAGGAGGCACAGAGGAGCAAACTGTCCAAGAAAATGCAAGGAATTTCCTGGCATGATCAGCCCTCCTAGCATGATCCATGCTCACAAGCTAGAAATTCAAATCCCTGTGTTGTTAGCTAAGATGAGATTTAAAATCACATGTAAGCAGCACTGGCATGAGTGCTATAAGGTGGTGATGCCTGGCAGAGAAAGGGATCGAAAGAAAATGCATTTGGGGGACAGGAGGAGTTTTCTGAGGGAATTCCTTGAGATGAGCCAGGACAATGCAGAAGTGAAGATACCTGGAACTTGTTTTGTAGTAGGAAACAGAGCAAATTCCTCAGTGCTGGGAGAAACACAACTGTGGATGATTCCACCCCTCCATAGCAATACACCTCTCAGAAGATCACAGATTTTCAGGAAAGCAAAAGGAGTGTTGTAACCCCTGTTTCATAACAAAAGGGAAAGCACAGAGACTCCAGGAACAAGCAAAAGGAGGAGCACAGATAACAACACTTTCTCCTTGACCCAGCCATGAGGACAAGTTGTATCCTTGGGCTAAAAACCAAGGCATCCAGGAAGGGTTTCTGGAACTGCATCCAGGAGTTCCTGAAGGTGGCCACAAAACATGGCCATGAGCCAAAATCTTCTCCTTCTGAGCAGAATAGAAAACACAGACAATGCATAAAATCTCATTTCTTTTTCTGCCGGGGCCCCAGACGATCCAGGGGACACCGGTCCATAACTTCATCCCTGTGGGGAGCCCAGGCAGCACAACCTCTCCAGGGCACGCAGGGGATCTGAAAAGCTCACCTGATTTTTGGACCGTATCAGCGCTAATTTCAGGGTTTCCTCCACTAGATCAGTTCATGAAATGTGCAGCAGCCCAGTGAGGCAGCAATTGAGGCTGAAAGGAAACTGAGGCACAGCCAAGCTGTGCATCCCAAGGAGAGGATGCCAGTGCCATGCCTTCCTCCTAAGAAGCCATGTTCCCTGGCAGATGAAGACAGCATGTACAGCAGTGGGCAATTTCCAAACAGGTGAGCTCTGGAGCTGCTTTGGCCAAGCCCCCAGCCCGTGTCTGATGGCCCAGGTGAAAGGTTTCAGTGCTGGCCCTGCTCCTGCTGGAACAGAACAAGGATGAACAGCTTGGCTTTGCCTTGCAAACCAAGCCAAAGCCCTAACAGCAATGACAGAAGGAAACCAAGCAGCCTCCGGGATGTCCTCCCAACCGCTTTTCCCCATTTTCCACAGCAAGAAACGGGATGAGAGTGTTGGGATATGCCCTGATTACCCTGCTCTGGAAAATGCTTTGCTGCACTGCTGATGTTTCCTGCCCACCTACAGCCAGTGGCCTCAGTGTTTGTGCTCTTGGCACAGCCTGAGGAACCCGGGAGCTGAGGGAACATTCAGAGGGCTCAGATGAGTAGCAGCCCTGTGTTTGGGCTGAATAGCAAAAGGAGCTTGTGTGGGTTTCCTTTTCAAAGCCGGCTGAGAAAAGGTTTTGTTGCAAATCCCAGGCCAGAAGCGCTGAAGAGCCTTGAATTCTGATCTCTGTGCTTGTTTGTGCCTATTTCATTTCATTGTTTACTCTCCAGCTGCTCGAAGGGCTGAAGCAGCTCAGAGTTCTTGCAGAGAGAGCTCCTGCCGGTCCTGGCCAGGCCTGTTGTTCAGCTTGGAGACCCAAGGAAGCCCCTCCAGGACCCAAACACCTTCCCGTGCAGGACATCATCACTATGGGAATGGCCCCGTGATGCAGCTGCAGTCCTGGTCCAGACCCTCCCCAATCTTGGAGGGTGCTGAGAGGGCCCTCTGGCACTCAAGGGTTTTTTCCACCCCAAACACAGCAAGAGGAAGAGAGGCAGAGACAGTGTGGGTGGAGCTGTAGCCACTGGAGATTTTCCCCTCCTCCAGGACCTCTGCCCTCAGAGCATCCTGTCATCCCACAGCTTCTGTGTCCTCTTCAATTCCCCCAGGCATCTCAGCAGCCGTGGTGGGAAAGAAGCAGCTAGCCCTGACCTCAGTCTGACACCTCATCAACTCATCCTTGGACCTACTGCCATTTCCCAAAGATCACAGCTCTCCAGGCTTGTCGGATCTGCCTTGGAAGGAAGACATGGCCTGGAAACACTGTCATGCCATCAAAAATCATCTCCTTGGTGGACCAGCACCAGGGGAAGCCATAGATGGCTCTGCCAGATATCCCCCTGTGTCTTCTGAGTGCATCCATTGCCACCACTCGATGGCACAAGGCACACACAAAATGGGGACAGCCCTCAGCCATGCACAGCTTTCTACAACCTTGAGGTTCAGTGGTGGCCTCCTGGCTTGGAGCTCTCTGGTGACCAGTGACAGGACCCAAGGAACAGCTGGAGACATGTCAGGGAAGGGTTAGGGGGGTATTAGGAAAAGGTTTCCCACCAGAAGGTGCTGGGTACTGAATAAGCTTCCCAGGGAATGGTCATGGCCCCAAGCCTGACAGATTTTAAAAGCGTTTGGACAACACTCTCAGGCACAGGGTGGGATTGCTGGGATTCACCTGTGCAGGGCTAGGAGCTGGACTCAATGATCCTGGTGGGTCCCTTCCAGCTCAGGAAATTCCATGATCCCATTATTCCATTCATGGTCTCTGTGGAGAGTGTGTGCTTTTCGCTGAGCCCCTCTGCTCCCATTCTTTGTGCATGTGCTCCAGACCATCCTTTCCTCCTTCCAGTCAGAAACCAGCTGGGACAGCACCTTCATTTCTACAGTAAAGCTCATCAGGTGCTTAGAAACACAGAAAACAACTTATTCCAGCTAAGCTTCAAAGAAGGGCGCCCCAGGAAGGTTTTCAGTGATGCTGATTGATGGTCTCATCTTGATTTACTGAAGAAGCATAAAGGAAGGAAAGGATAGAGTGGAAGAGGATAAAGATAAATATTACTTTAGGAGTATTAATATTTAGTAGCCACAGCCTCAGTCCTTGAATAGTCTTTGAATTCAGAAATTAAGTTCTTGAAAGGGCTTGGAGGGATTTTTGTGCCTCATATTCTCATAGGTGTCAATTAATTAGATGAGCCAGCCTGAGGTGAAGCAGGATAACCAAAACCAGTCTGTATGAAGAAAAATAATTCTTCATTAATAATTCAGAAGGAACATAGAAACCCTAATTAAGGCCAAACCTCACAGAGGGAAATGTGCATCTAAAGTTTGAGGGGTGGAGTGGGGGGGGCTGGTTCCCACTGAATTTGAAGTTTGAGTTCAATTTTGGAGCTGCAAAGACGTGAGTTGTGGCTGCTGGGCATCCTCCCTCAGTGCCACGTGCCTGTGTTGCATGTGCTGTGTTTATCATCCCTCTGAGGCTGTCAGTGCACTGCAGTGCATCAGATGTCTCCAGGGACATTATCCTTCCTGGAAACCTGACCTCAGCCAGGCCAGGCTCCAGCGAGGGAACATCCTGGCCCTGGCTCCGCAGTCGCCCCAGTTGACACCAGGATAACCCTGTCCCTTTCCAGGGAGTGCCTCCCTCTCTGCACGTGAGGGAATAACCCTGCCGTGCTCCTGGCTCTGGAATTCTCCCGGGAGAGGGCTCAGTGTCCTGCAGTGCCTGCTGACAGGAGCTCCCTGCAGTGCCTCACATCACATCCCGCTGAGCCATAAACCCCCCAAAGAGGACATGGAGGGAGATGTTCCTGCCTTGGCAGTGAGAGGGGACCTTTCCTGCCCTCAGACCCTTGGCATTTCATCACCTGCTGAGCCACATTTGACACCTGCAGGCCCAGGTGTGCTCCCAAGGCATTTCTCTGCAGCACAAGCAGCTCCTTCCCTTGCTGCCTCTTGCAGACCATTCTTCCAGCTAGAGGCACTGGAGTATTTCCCACCCATCAGAAAAGCTCTTCCCCACCTCTTCAGCCAAGGTTTGGTGTTATCCTGAGGGATGTCTCTGGCTGCCTCTGGAGCTCCCTGGTGAAGCACAGATGCTTCAGACATCATGGATGAACCCCACCAAGCTCCCAGGCCATCCCTTCTCTGGTGGTGCAGGTTTCCTCTCTTCAGGATTCTGAGCACTCAATTTTTCCAAGGAAAAATCAACTTAGCACCACCATGGAAGGCTCAGCGACCTCATGGATGAAGCCCAGACTGGGGAAGCTCTCATGGTGATTCAAAGATGTCCCCTTCCCATCCATCCTAAAATCTCAATTTGCAGTGATAACCAGAGGCCAATGCCAAAAGAGCCATCATGACAGTGAGGAGGAGGATGGATGCTCCTGCCTCCATTTTCCCTCTCCAACTTCCTACTCACTATATTAAGAAAGGAGGAGAAAGGGGAAGGGAAGCAGCTGTCCCCCCCAGGCTCCTGCATTTTCACCCATCAGAAAGCAATTTTCCATGATTACAGAGTTTGCTATTCTGGGCTGCAGTTAAAGGTTTATTAGGTAAGAGCACACCAGTAGCTCTGGATTGTGCCTGCATTAGGAGAAGCACTCAAACCTTATCAAGCTCTGAATGAGACACTTCAGGAAACATCCACAGCAGTTACAGCCTTTGATGGATCTCTGCCTGTGGCATGACTTAATGAGCCATTCCCACTGTAGTGGGAATAAGGAGAGGAGAGGGGGAAGACGGTGATACAGCCCCCAGCAAATCACACTCATCTTCACCGAGGAGGTTCGTGAGATGTTGATCTGCTCTCAATATTTAAAACCCAAAAAGGGAGTCAAGTTTAAGCAAGCAAGAAGTTCTCCCTGAGAGTGCAGAAAAATGTGAAAACTGTGCAGGAAATACAGAGCAGGCAGGAGCTCATCAGAGATTTCCATCAGCCTCCACAGCCAAGAAAATTCCACTCTGGGAACCTCTTTTCCAGATCACAGGGAGATGGGGCAGCTGGGGAACATCACAGGACAGGGTGTGACACCACATCAGGGGATGTGACCAAGGGGATGCCCTTCACACATGGCCTTGCTGCCCAGACCCCTGAGCATCTCCAGCAGACAAATCCTCCCAAGAGCCCACTGGGAGATGGAGCAGTTCTCATTTCACAGCCACAAGCTAAGGCAGGGCAAGAACAGATTTAAAACCAAGCCCTAAAGTACCCAAAAGTCCCTTGACCAAATGGTTATTCATTTAAGGACATAAAGTTTAATGGACTATCAATGATTGATGTGTTACAAAGTTACCAAGATCACTCCGATTTACAGCAGAACCAGGGGACTGATTTTTTTCCTCTGAATGAACAAACATTTTTCTAAATTGTGGAGCCACCCTTCCACCCTGTAATTTAAAATAAGTGATTATTTAAAAACAAAACAAAACAAAAACAATAAATAAATAAATAAATAAATAAAAATAAAAACACAAACAAACCAAAAAAAAAACAACCCCACCCAGAATGGAAATAAAATCAAAGAAAGCTACAGTGACATGAAAATTTCAGCCAAAATTTGCTTCCTGAGGGGATAATCTGAAAAGATTTTATTTGAAAAGTAAAATATATTTTATTTATTTATTAACATCTTTAACTTAAAAACTTTTTCAAATTAAGTAGCAAAAGGTTCACTCTAGAGGAGTTCAGGTAGCCCTCTCTTGCAGCAGAGACAAACTCCCGCTTTCTGGGCAGCGCAGCCAGTTTGGATTTATCCCTAAGCCCGGCAGCGCTGCTCCAGGGCTGCCCTTCGGGAGGACCCACGCGGGACGGGGTTACTGACCCAGCAGGGGCTGTGCTGACGCATTTCGCGTTCTCGTGGAGCTCAGCCCGGCATCTGCCGGCTTCCAGCAGCTCCGGCCCCGGCTCCGCATCCCGCCCCCGCCTCCCGGGCTGGTTGGCGAGGACAGAAGGTCATTTTCCCGGTCACCGCGGCGGCAGGGTGCAGTGTCGGCAGGCCAGCTCCTGCCCAGCCCCTGAAGCGCTCTCAGTGAAACGAGAGCACCTTCTGAGCGTCGATTTTCCAGCATCCACCGGCCGGCCAGCTCCCTCTGCTGCTGCTGCTGCTGCTTCCAGCCTGACCCAAACTGCTTTTCCAGCTCTGAGGAGGCAGTGGGATGGGTTTCGGACAGAGCACAGTGTCTGGGATGGAGTGAGCAGCTGGCTGCCCGTGACACACAGAATGCACAGTGACGCCTGAAACATCTGCAGAGGTCCCAGGTCCTGGAGGAGACCCACCACATCTGGAGGCCAGCAGATGCCAGGACACTTTCACAACCCGTGTGAACAGACTCCAGAACAAGATTTTTGGTTTATTTTCCATACTTTGGGGGTATTTTTAGAGAAAAAAATTGTCAGGCTTACCCAAGACCAAACAAAAGCCTTGACTGCATCACTGAGCGCAGGAGGATCCTCTGGCTTGTCCCTCACTCTCTGTGTTCACATCACTCATTGGGACCATTCCCAGATCAGGTGAGCAGAATTCCTGGTCAGAGGGTATCAAAAGAGCCTTTTCCCGGTTTACTTGGGAGGTGTTGCATTAACCACCGCTCACTCTTCCTTCAGACTCAGTTGGAGTGCAAATCTCTATGGCATCTCCTGAACCAAGGCATTTATCAACCTGGCATTTGCATTCCTGGCCCTTGGATACTGGGAGATGCCAGACACCTTCTGAGCTGGCAAACACAGGGATTGGCAGGGGAAAGGTGAGAAAAATGAGCTGCTGTCTTATTGTCCATCCCAGGAGGAGCTACCATTGTCCTAGTGGTGACAATTCTCCAGCCATTTGTCCCCAGGGAAACCCAAGCCCCTTGATGTCCTTGGCAGGGTGTGTGGCACAGCAGGAAGGAGGCAGCGTGTCTGGGGCTGAGGATCAGAGGGGTGACAACCTCCACCTCCAAATCACACGTGGAGAAACTGAGGCATAAGGTGGCTGGAATGGATCAGTGGAAAATTAAAAAATGTGTCCCTCGGGCTCTGGCATGAGGATGGAACTGCACAGAGGCACGGCTGGTTCAAGATGTGTTTGAGGAGTGAGGTGATGCCAGGAGGGTCCAGCTGTGGCAGGAACAGACTGAAGAGAAGGCAGGGGGACATGCAAGCTGTCACCCAGTCACCCATTAATTCTTCCTCAGGCACTGGCAGCAATGCCAGCAGCTTTCTGGCAGCCCTGAGGATGGAGTGGAGGTGCAAGAGAAGTGTCCACCCACCAGGCACATGGAAGAGCCATCACCTGGCAGCTGCTGGACACGCCCATGTTGGGGTCATCTCCCACCCACGGCCAGGATGGTAACCTCGGGCTGTGTGAAGCAGTGATCCAGGGTTTGTCTCAGAAGGTTTGTTTTGACAAGGGTATCCACCCTAAAAAGAAAATAACTGGCATCCTGTTATAGGGCTGGGCTGTGCTGCCACAGCTGAGCAGCTCCAGGTGCCAGTGGGACAGCAAAGGTCTGGGTTTGTAGAGCGGAGTTGTACTCAACATGACCTTGAATCTTCCCGAGATTCGGCATAGCCCTCAACATACTTTTCTAGCATCTTCTCCTGCCTGCAGACTGTGGCCACTAAGGAACAGGGAGGAAGTAGGACTTGCCCCTCAGAAGAGGAGGAATGGTCGATCTGGAAGTACAGGAGCTGCTCAGAGCAGAGATGCCAGCTCAGAAGAAGAGCTGCAATGATGGGAGAGGGATGTGTCCCATGGCTGCAGGTTAGAAATGTGCCTAAGGAAAGATTCATGATCCTGGACAGGGCAGAAGACACAGAGGAACAGAGATTTGGAATGATAAATGAAAAGCAAGTTCTGCTTTTCACAACAACTACAGAGCCCCTTACCAGGAGTGTGAGGAAGAATCAATTTTAGGATGCTTCGCTTTTCTCTCATAGCCTGAGGGCTGTCAGCTCCTGGAGGCATCTAAAATTATTGGAGCACAGGCTCATGCTCCACCAGCATGGGTGAGAAAACTCAGCCTCTGCATTTCACAGCATTTACATCCCAGCAAACCCTGCCTGGAACAGTAGCAGCTCCTCAGGATTGCTTCTCTGCTGGCTCTGCCTGCTCTTAAGTGGAGCAATTTGATGATGTCAGTCCAATAACCCTGGGAAATATCTTAAGAGGAGTCATAAATCACTGACAATAAGTTAGCTAATAGCTAAGGCAAAGAATACTTTGTTCTAAAATGGAGAAAAAAATTGCCAGGCTCAAAAAAACCCCCATATTTCTCCTCAGTTCTTTCTGCTGTTGCTGTTGACAGGAAAGTGATCATAAAAGAGATTTCCTGTGGAATTGCTGTCTCCCTCCCCATGGAGCAAAGGGAAGACAAGAGCAGCTCTTAAGATAATTCCAAATTTAAGATCTTATGTCACAAGATCATTCAGGGGGAGGACTTTGCAAAAGAACAAGCAGGACAAAAATCCTCATCTTCAATCACATCACAGGGCAGCTTTGTGTCAACTTTCACCTGAGGATGTAAAAATGGTGTAAATGCAGCAGGATGCTGCCCCTGTGCTCCTGGAGCAACACAGAGTTACCCCTCTTCCAAAGGAACACAATAGGATACTTCTTGTCCAAGTGCACAGTTGGTCAAAAAAATTTCATTGCATCAGCTGTGTCTTCCTCTTTCTTTGAAGTTTGACTGGGCTGACAAAGAGGTTGCTGCCTGGAAATGTTTATGAGGGCACTTTTGGGAAATCACCATTTTTTCATGATGGAAAGCTGAGCCAGAGGATTCCTTTGCTATTCCACCAGCACATGGAATCCTCCCCAGCAATGCAAAATGCACAGACACAGTGCTGGCATAGGAAGAATCCTCCCTAAACTTGAGCCAGAAACTCCTGTGAGAAATCACTTTGAGATGAACAAGTTCATCCCTCCCACCCCTCCATGTCACATTGGATTGATGGACCTACTGTGTTTCCCCTTTCCTTTCCCAGTTAAGAAGTCCTGCCGGACCTTTTCCATCTTCATGGGCATCTGAGACACCTGACTGAGCGCCTACAGAGTATCCTCCTGAGCCAGCAACCAGGGAACAGCCAGGACATCTCAGGTGACATCAAACAGGCCTTGACACTCACCCTTCAGCAGCTGGAATGAGCTGGCTGGGATGGGGATCATGGAGAGAAGCCAGAGGGATGGCGGAAGAATTGGTGAGGCACCTGCTGTCTTGCAGATGGTGTGATTTTCCTCCACTGGAGCACAGAGGATTATTTCCTAATGGATTTGTTCCAAAAAACTTAATTCCTGACCATAGTTCTGACCCTCTCCTCCAAATAATGGTTTTTTAAAGGGTCCCAAACAAATCAAGGACCATCCACCTTGGCATGTCAGGACAACTCTACCCCTCTGCAACCAGCAAGCTTGGACAGAGGACACCAGAAAGGAGGCAGGCTGAGGAGGCCTGGTCATTCCCACCCAACTCCAAATTTTTGGGCAGTGACAAAACACCAGGCTCCATAAACCCAAAGAAACACCATCAGTGAGGGGGATGGGAGGATGTTTCTCCTCACCCTGACCTGTCTGTGAGGTTTTTCCATATTTTTTCACTGGGGATCCCTAATTACTGACAGATGCACAGGCCTCCCAGGCTAAGTCAGCACAGGAGAGGGACCAGCCCTCCCTGTCCCAGCTCTCTGGCAGAACCACAGTCAAGGGGGCCAGTCTAAAATAAAAGGTTTCAACTTTCCTGAGGAAGCAAGTTTTCTCCTGGAAAGAACAGAGTGTGTGTGACAGGAGCAAAAACTCCTTGGGAGCTGCCTGAGCAGGAAGGAAGATACTTGGATTTATACTAGGTGTGAAACTTGGCCAGGGAACCTTGCCAGGTGTTTGTGTTGGCTGCCCTTGGTCACCAGGCTGTGCTTCCAGCAGGAAGCTTTGCTTTTCAAAGCAGGGCTCTTAATATCCATAATCAGGAGATGAAGAGTAGGACAGTCAGCAACAAGGTCTGGCTTACTCAGAGACAGGGCTGGTGAAAGATCTCACATAAGAATCATAGAATGAGGATGGTTTGCGTTGGAAGGGACCTTAAAACTCAACCCATTCCCACCCCTGCCATGGGCAGGGACATCTCTCACTATCCCAGGGTGCTCCAAGCCCAACCTAGCCTTGGACACTTCCAGGAATCCAGGGGCAGCCACAGCTTCTCTGGGAAACCTGTGCCAGGGCTTAGTACCCTCACAGGGAAGGATTCTTTCACAAGAGGCAACTCAGGCAGAGCAAACTGGTCTTGATTCTGCTCCAGGCCACCCACAGCCCTTTCCTTTGGATGAAACTGAGTGTACACAAGACATCCTGTACTTCCCTGACACCTGCAGCCAGAGAGGTCCTTGAGACGCAACTTAGGGACAGTCTTCAGCTACAAATATTCTTGGTTTCATTGCTCAATGTCAGACCTTTATTGTAATGAAAAGGATATTGTGGTGAGCACTATCACTTCCAGTCACTGTTGAGAAGTGAGTCTTGCCTCCAACCAGCTCTCACATTCCCTGGAGCATCAACCTATATTTGCTTTCAGGACATTTATGAGCATCCCTGCCCATAAATCACCACCTAATGGAGTAAGAGAGACCTGCTGTAACAGAGACCTGGGCCACCAAACCCACCTGCTCAGGCCCTGAGGCCTCCCCCCAAGGCATACACAAAAATTGCTTGAGCAAAATAAACTCCGTGGTCAAGATCCACCTGCAGCTGAGCCAGCAGAGCTGCAGAGGGAAGAGCTCAACTGTTCATACCTACCTCCTGTTTTTCTAGGGGAAGAAAAAAATCATTCTCATTTCTAACTCAATTAATGGACCCTCCTGAGTCTGTGGTGGCTTCAACATATTTAAATGGGACTTAGAGGCTGGGTCAGGGGGCTCCCAGCAGTGCAGGGTGAACCACAGGGGAAAAGAGCTGTGAAGAATGATCCCAAGGGGCTCAGCCTTGGGACAGGCAGCAACAAAGTTCCAGCTCCACAGGAAAGCAGCTGGCAGCCCTTCCCTGGAGAGCAGGAGATCAAACACCCAGGTGCACAGGTCCCAGAGCCCCTCCTCACAGGTGTTTCCAGAGTGGGATCGGGGAAGTGTGACCCACTCCGAAAACAGCCAGGTTTGGATCACCAGCTGGATCATCTCTTGTGAATCCTCACCTCTCTGACCTGTAGAGGTATCTACACTGAGAAAGGGAGAGAGGAGCTGGCTTTGAAAAGCCCCCAGGTGGCAAACATCCTATGTTTAAATGGAGTTTTCAGACTGGTTTGGGTAGGAATGAACCCCCAGTGCAGGACAGATGCCATATGCAGAAATCTTGGATCATGCCAGAGCTCAAACAGTTGGAGGGACCTCAATATGGGAACCATTTCCATCCATGCTCCCTTTAGACTTTGCTATGGCATGGTCCATATTTCCTTTGCAAAGAGCAGTTCCCATCCCAAACAAGCCTGTGGAGGCAGCGGCTGTTTATCCCACAGGGTGGTTTGTGTTGAACTGGTTTGTGCTACTTGAAACAGACAGCCCAGTTCAGTCCCCTGCTACCACAAGTGCCTGAAAAAACAGCCACATCCCTTGGAAAAGGGAACAAAACATTGAAATAAGAAAAACAGAGATGGAACATGCACAGATTGAGGACACTGAGATTTTCTTCCTGGGATCCCTTCCTGGGATCCCTGGACAAAGGGACAGATCAAGACCCAAAATCTACTGTGGCCTCCATGGCTAAGAATCCCATAAGCAGGAAAAAAAAACCTGCTAAAACTGCTAAATGCCTCAACTTACCTCTAAAAGGAAAGAAAGTATGCTGGTTTAGTATTCCCTGTCTTTCTACCCCCTTACAGTCCAGGAAAGGTGCCCATCCAGAGCGCAGCAGTTAAATCCCAATCTGAATCCCTGAGAAAAGTGATTTTAGCAATGTCTGCTCAGGGCAGAAGGACACTCTGGAATTAGAGACCTACATGCAGGTGTGGGCACTGTTGGGGACAGTCTTGCTCAGTACAAAACCTGTGTAAAAGTGCTGCCAGCGCCCCTCATCCAGAGGAAATAACGTGGGGATTAAACAGGCACGTGTGAAGCAGCAGGACACGATTGATCAAGTGTGGGATAAGACACTGCCAGCAAGGAGGGCCCTGTGCCTCCTGCAGACTGGCAAGGAAATACAAAGCTCACACAAAGGGAATCAATAAGGAAAAAGAAAAATCAATAGTATTTTATAGGACTCCTAAGGTAAAAACCCCAGAAGGCACATTCCAGACCCCAGCACTGTTTTTCCTGGCCTGCAGGAGCAGGGAGCCTGCTTCTCTCCCAGGGGAAGGGAGCAGAGCCTCCATGAGCAATTTGATAGCCCCTGGCTTCCACCTGGTGATGTTTTACAGTACAGGGAATTTCCAGAGATTAGAAGATCTCTATGCTTTGTTTGCTAATTATCCTCTGCAAGCCGCTTCCCTTCAACTCTGGTTTTGTTTTGACACATTTATTGTCTTCCTTTGATCTCCACCTTCACAATGACACCACAGATGATCATTTCCAACACAGGATTAAATATTTTGATGTCTCCACAAGCAGCATCTGCTGTCACTCCAGCTCTGAGGCAGCTGCAGCATCTAACAGCCCTCCTGCTCCAGGGCACAGAAAGAAGATCATCAGCTGAGAACATGAAGATCACATTGAATGGCTGGAGCGTGTCCAGGAAAGGGAATGGAGCTGGGGAAGGGTCTGGAGCACCAGGAGCAGCTGAGGGAGCTGGGAAGGGGCTCAGCCTGGAGAAAATGAGGTTCAGGGGGACCCTGTGGCTCTGCACAACTCCCTGACAGGAGGGGACAGCCGGGGGGGGTCAGGCTCTGCTCCCAGGGAACAGGGACAGGAGGAGAGGGAACGGCCTCAGCCTGGGCCAGGGGAGGCTCAGGTTGGATATGAGGGAAAACTGGCTGCCAGCAAGCCAAGAGGTTCCAAAATGGTTTCACACACAGAATGACAAGGTTGGAAGAGACCTTCAAGATCATTGAGTTCAACCAATGCCCTAACACCTCAACTAAACCATAGCACTGAATGCCACATCCAATCTTTATTTAAACACAACCAGAGATGGTGACTCCATCACCTGCCAAAGCAGACCATTCCAGTACTTTATCACTCTTTCCATAAACTTTTTTCCTAATATCCAACCTTTATTTCCCTTTGTGCAGCCTGTGTCCTCTTGTTCTGCCAGTTGCTGCCTGGAGAAAAAGACCAACCCCCACCTGACTACCATCACCTTTCAGGGAGCTGTAGAGTGATAAGGTCACCTCTGACCCTTCTTTTCTCCATGACAAACAACCCCAGCTCCTTAAGTTGTTCCTCACAGGGTTTGTGTTCCAAGTCCTTCACCAGCCTTGTTGACACCTCTGGATGCGCTCAGGCATCTCAATGTCCCTCCCAAACTGAGAGCCCAGAACTTAAGGACATAGCACTTAAGGTGTGGCCTCACCAGTGCCAAGTACAGGGCAAGAATGACCTCCTTGCTCCTGCTGGCCAGGGAGCAGCCAGCTTCTCCAGACCAGTAAGAAAAGGAAGACAGACACATGAGATGTCTCTTCAAATTGTCCTGGTAGACAACTGGGGGAAAAAAACCCCCTTCAATTTAGAAAATAAAGAAATGGTTTTACTTACAACCTATTGCTAATCTGTGGAACTCACTGCTGAAGGTATTTCTGAAGATTTCGAGATTTCCATAATAAATCAAGGCCAGGTTGGACAGGGCTTTGAGCAACCTGGTTTAGTGGAAGGTGACCCTGCCATGGCAGAGGGGGTGGAACAAAATGGCCTTTCAGGTTTCTTCCGACCGAAACCATTCTGTGATTCTATGAAATACATTCTCTCCTGTAGGTTTATTTCAGCTTTGTCAGAGTAATCACACAGGGGATAAAAAAGATCTACATTGAGACAAAACAAAGCTGCTGACTTTAAAATTGTGGGAGATGCCTTGATTTGGTGATATTGCCCTCCTCACCCTGGGTGCTCAGGCACACAAGTTCACACATTTGTCCCTGCAACACCTTGCTGGGACAAATAAGCTCTAGGTCTAAATCTGAACTGTGTCATAGGAAATCAGGGTCTATAGGTTTCCGAGGAGTTTGAGGGACAGTGTCACACGTGAAGGATAGGACATTAAAGATAAGGACAGCTGCTTTCCCTCTTTAGAGAAACACTGCATGCTGGATGCAAGTTCTGCAGCCACCTCTCCTACTGTGACACTAAGTCACCTGAAATAGGAGTGGAGGTGTGTGTGAAGGACAACACCCTCAGTGGTCTTTGAAGGGTGAGAGGGGGGGATCAGGGAAGGCTTATGAAGGCTTGAAAGGCAGGACATGAATATAGAAATATATAAAGTTATACAGGCATTGGAGAGCATCCAAATGAGGGCCATAAAAACACTGAAGGGTATGGAAGGGTGACACGAGGAGTGGCTGAGGGCACTTGGCTTACCCAGCCTGAAGAAAAGGAGATTGAGGTGAAATCTCATTGTGGTTTTCAGCATCCTCAAAAGGAGAAGCAGCAGGGCAGGCACTGAGCTCTGCTCTCTGTGACTAGGGACAGGACCTGAGGGAATAGTGTGAAGCTGTGTCAGGGAAATTCAGCTGGCTATCAGGAAAATATTCTTCACCCAGAGGCTGGTTGAGCACTGGAACAGGTTCCACAGGGAAGCAGCCACAGTCCCAAGCCTGACAAAACTCAAGGAGTATTTGGACAAGGCTGTCAGACATCCTAAGAGACACCAATCCCATTACCCTCAATCTCTGGAACTTGCTGACTGCCCCATTGCAAAGCTCTGACGACTCAGTGCTCATATCCAGCAGCTCCAGGCTGAGCTACGTGCCCTTCTCAGGAACTCAACCTGAGAGCAGGAAAAAATTTAGCTGTGCTGGCTCACATTACAAACCCTGAACAAAACCCACCAGCCTGGGAAAGCCCAGGGGCACCTGCCAGCTGTGTCAGGGCCAGCTAGTGACAGGAGCATGGCTGTGTTTCAGCTCTGGGTGGCACTTTGCCAAGTTACAGTGCTTGTGATCCCACCCTGCAGAGCACAGAGACAGTTTTCTGGCCAGCCTCCCTTGGCTCCTCTCTCATTTTGGGACATGGGCCCACGCAGCTGTCACTCACAGAGCACAGCAAGCAGCTGGATGTTACAACACTTGAGATGCTGGAGAGGAAAACACCTTACCAGGATCTTGATGCAAGATGTTGGCACAACCAGGGCAGAGGAGTTGGGAGCCTGAGGCTCAGCCCCAGGAACAGCACAGAACCATTGGAATGCTTTGGGTTAGAAGGGACCTTAAAGATCATCTAGTTCCAAACCCTGAAGGCAGTGGATCCATCTCCCACTGTATCCTCACCTACCTTGGGACAGGCAAAGCCAGAGTGCTGGTGTCCCTGGGCAAAGGCACCTCAGCCCACAGGCCAAACCCCACACCTGGTTCCCACACACAGCTTCTTGGAGATGCTGGCACAGACCTGGCTGTGACCAGCAAACAAGGACCAAGGGGTCATGCAGGCTCTTGTACTTCAGTCAAGGCTGGAAGACATCCAAGAGACCTGAAAACAAAGTCAAAAAAAACACAAAAAAAACCCCAACCAAAACCAACAAACAAAACAACACACCAAAAAAAAAAAAAAAAAAAAAAAAAAAAACACAAAAAAACCCCCACCCAACCACACAACAGCTAATGGAAAAACCCAAGACCAATATTCATCCTGAGCAATCCTGACTGCCCCAGGCTGAGCTTAAATAGAGCTCCAGGACCCATGGGTGCTGTGGAGGCTGCAGGTGAAGCTGCTCCTGGCCATTTAGGCTAATTCATGCCCTCAGAGCCCTGACACTGAGGATGTCTCTGAAGGCAGAGATGCCTGCAGGTGGGCATCTTGTGGAGCTCTTTCCTGGTGGATTACAGCTGGAATTACAGCTAGGATTACATCTTTCCATCCAGCCACATGAGCAGAACACCTCAGCAAAGGTAATTTAGCCATAAATGTGACACAAGCTACAAAAAGCCCATCAGGAGCCCTTAGAAGTGCTCAAATACCTTGTTTTCACATATTACAAACACTCTCCTTGACCTCTCTTGCTAAGATCAGATATTTTAAGGGTATTTCCCTTCAACATCACCCCCTTCCAACTCTGAGGCTTCCACAGTGCTCAGTGATGGTTTCATGACCCTCAAGCAAATGGTGTCACCTCAGGCCAGAAGAACAGCCCACACACCTGTGTCATCTCCCTGGAAATCATCTAATCAGTAGGGAATGTGACCAGAAGTTAAGGAATTTGGAAATCCTGGCATTTTACCTTCTGAAGTGCCTGTTTTTACTGCAGGCCAGCAGGGAAATTTTGCAGCTCTGACGCCAGCCGATGGCTTTGGGGATATTATCTCTTGTGAACATTAATACCCACGGGCACACAAAGGCATGTGGCTGGAAAGGAAAGAGTCCCACCCAAGGAAGGAAGGAAGGCCATCTCCTTTTTATGCCTTGACACTAAAAACAGATTCTAAATTCAGCTTTAGGAAAGGTCGGTTCCCAGGCAAGCATCCCTGTGAAACTTCCGTGTCCACAGGATGGGTCATGGGCTGTGACATTGCTGCAAGGGGCTGCTCAGTCCTTCAGAACACCTCGGTTTGTGTGAGAGCAGTGGAGACTTTACAGAGAGCAAAACCCTCTTGCTGACTCACAAAGCCAATGCTGTGACAGTGTGAGCTGTCCCAGGAGTGTTCATGGTACTGAAATGAGTTGTGACTTCCCATTCCAGCACTGGGATGGGGCAGAGCTAAGATGGGGCAGAGCTTGGGTTAGCCCAAGCCCTCTTTTGAGCTGTAAGGTGGACGCCCCATCCCTGGAGGTGTCCAAGGCCAGGTTGGATGGAGTTTGGAAGAGTCTAATCTAGTAGAAGGTGTCCCTGCCCATGGCAGGGGGTTGGAATTGGATGGTCTTTTAAGTGCCTTCCAAACCAAGCCATTCTGGGATTGTATGAAGCAAATATCTCAGGGATCTTGTGTGGCTTTGAAAACCAGAAAGAGACTTTGTAAGGAAAAAAAACCAGCATGTGAGTTCAGGGCCAAGGTGACCCCTGGCCAGAAAAACTCCTGTCCTCCTCTGATCAGAGAAGGTAGTTCAGGAGCCAGCATGACACCAGCAATGGGCTGCTCCCCTTGTCTGGATCCACAGTTTTTCTTTTCACCCTTATCCACATGGAGTCATCCCCAGATGTGCAGACCTGGCCTGAATCCCAGGGGTGCCCATGGTGCCTCTGGTTTCCATAGCCAGTGGATGGGATGCAGGGGGGAAGGAGGAACTGGGTTATTTTGAGGAAATTTGAGTTAATCTTCCATGGCCCTGGCACCACATGGAATTAACCTCTGGATCGGGATGTTCTGGAGATGGTGCACCCAGAGCTCTTCAAGGCAGCTCCTGGTGGGATGAGGGGAAATGTCTTCCAGACCAGCACATCACCACTTTATTTGGAAGAAAACCAAACTAAGTGAGGTAATAATGAGTACCTCTTGGTATGAAGTGCTGCAGGTCCTGCTGACAGCTGCAGCTTGGCCAGCAGCAATGTCCTGTCTTTTCAGCAGGGTCTCCACAGCAGACAGACTCTGGATTTGTCCTCCTACTGCAGAAGACCCACAGACTCCTCTGCTTGTCTGGCTTGAGTTGCAAACCCAGGGTGAAAGCCAGGTTAGGGTCACCACCCCACTAAGACCTGCTGAACTATCCCAGGCTTTGCACCTTGTTACAATCACAAGATTCCTTCCCCCTGCCTCCCCTTTTTCACAGGTATCATTTCCAGCTGAGATGGCTGTCCCTCCTCTCTGGTTGCAGCCAGTGGTGATGTGGGCCTTAGCAAATCTTTCCTCCCTTAGGGAGCACTGCAAGATGCTTGGCCAGCAAATGGATAAGGAATTTGGCCTTCAGGTGATAGTTCCAAAGCCCAGGAGCAGCTCTCCTGTTTTCAGAAGGACACACTGATGGTGGTAAGGTCAGGTTTTACCTGAAGTCACTCAAGAGATGCTTCTAGCTGGTGTGTTCCCAGGAGATTTTCACCTCTAGGAAAGATGGAAGACCCACTAGGACACAAACTTCTGCTGGCAATGTAGGAGTGGGACCATGAGGTTTGCCCAGAGCTGGATCACTCACTGCTGTGCTTTAAAGCCTCTGCAGACACCCTGGTCACTCCAGAGACCTTCTGGCCACCCCAGCCTGAACATCCAAAAATTTGTCTGCTGCTTCTGCCCCGCAGCTCCTGAGCCCAGCTCAAGTGTCTTGGCTGGCTGGGAGCCCATGGATGGCTGCTGGGTCCTGGAGGGATTTTTTGTGCCAGTGGCTCCAGCTGGTCTGACAGTGCTGGGGGGAGTTGGTAGGACAGGGAGTAGGAAAATAGCACAGGAGAAAGATGCGGCTGTGGTGCTGTTTTGTAATCCAAGGGCTCTCTGGTTTTATTCTAGCTTGGGAAAACCCTGAGGGATGTCTCTTCGAGGAAAATAAAGAAGGAGAGCACTGAGTTGTCAGGGTCAACCAGCTCCTCGTGTTTCAAGAGCTGGCAGGGCTGAGCCCTGGGCAGGATCCTGCAGAGCAGCAGCACAACCCACGCTGTTTCCATCGTGCTGGGGTGAGGTGAGGCCAGGACAGCCCCTGCAGTCCTTCAGCCTGGCTCCAGCCTCTGCCCCACGGCAGGGATGAGCCAGACCTTGGATACTGGGAGTGCCCCGATGGAGGCAGCTTGACTCCACGGCACTTTCCATCAGCAATGGGGAAGGAGGCACAGCAGGGGCTTGAGCAAGACCCTCAGCCCAGGTAGGCTGAGAATTGCACCAATTTAGCCCCGTGGCTCCTCTCGTGAAGGTGTTGCTGCCCAGGAAGGAACAAGTTAATCCCAGTGCCACAAAATCCCTACCTAGGCAAGATGCTGTCCTGCTTGTCCCAACAGGGTAAGGAGCAGGTCTGAGGGCAGTGAATCCTTTAAAACCCAATGTCTGTACTGAAACTGAAGGACCCCAGAGGCCACCCAAGTCCCACCCTCCTCACACCACATCCAGGTGAGCTCCTGGCTCACAAAAACTCCTTCTCCACCATGCCATGATTGCCATGACCATAAAACCCTACAGGGCTTAAATCCAACCAGCCTCCACTCAGTCTCATGTCAAGGGTTGGGATGCTTCTTCCTGGCCCAAAGAGAGTTTTGGGGCCACCCAGAAGCTTTCATTCCACTTGGTTTTGTCCCTTTCCTGCCCAAGTGTAGCTACAAGCCAAGGGCATAATTTGGAAGGTATGGGCATGTACCCACTCTTCTGTAAACCTTACAAGCTTCAGGCAGTCAGGAATATTTGGACAGACTTGTATTCCTTTCCCCCCCAAAATTACACAGTTTATAGATACATATCTCAGGAGGGTTTGTTGCTTTCCCAGCTCAGGGAGTTGGAGAAGGGCTGAGGTTCTGCATCCACCCCATTTTGCATCCTCCTGAAATGCAACATTTTAGGTGAAAGGAGTTTTTTTGGTTCTCTTTTGCTGGTCTATTTCATATTTCAATGATTATTGTTGCATTTGCAGTTGTCATCACACCAAAAGTTGGAGGTGGTTTACATCCCATCTGCCTGGGGGGAAAGATTCAAAGCTCAGCCTTTCCTTCAGGACACACAGACTGTTTCTTTTCCAGATCAGGGCTATTTGCAGGGCCCTTTGCTCCCACCATCCCCATATAAATCCATAGCAATGGGAGTGTAGGTTTGCTCTGTCCCACATGCACCCACCTTGTCTCCAGCAGCAGCAGGAGAGGCTGGAGGCAGCTCCTCACATGGCAGAGCTGCTCTCCACACACAGCCCGAACCTACCCCCTCAGAAATCATCATCCAAGCCAACTTTTTTTCCTTATGCCAAGCTCCAAGCATCTTTTCTCCCACCTCTCAGGCTCAAACAGGGACAGGGAGGAAGGCAAAGTGCTAAAGGGATGAAGCAGGAGACCTCTGGGATGTCCCACCTGCAGCTTGGATGGAGAAGGAAGGAGGGAGCTTAAATCAGACACTGGATCTTTCCATAGCAAAACGGCCAAACACTGCCAGGAGGGTTTTTTCCACTGTACAGCTACTATAGGCTTGATGACAGGAAAGCTAATTATATCAACATCCTGTTTACCCAGAAGCGTGGAACAGGAGCCCAGAAACACTTGGGCTGTGAGGGCACACTCTGATCCAGTTTCATGACAGAAAAATCTCATCCATGCATCTGGGTCATTTTCTTCTGCTACCTGCTCCCACTGCCCTAAAATTTGTTGGTTTTTCCAGACAAAGAGCCTGGAAAGCAAATCATGTAAGTGTCTCCCTCGTGCAGTTCCTCCCAGAGCTGGGGAACTGCTCACCTTGTTCTTGCTGGAGCACACGGGGTTTATTGGGATCCCTGTCTGTTCCTGCTAACCTCGCAGAAAGCCCCAGCTCTTCCTGGAAGGGAGCTTCCCCCACAAACATCCTGACCAAGCAGGACTTGCAATACCCAGCAAAAGCCACCCAGCAAGTCAGGGCACCTTGTCTCAGTTTCTTTCTCTGTCAGAGTTGTATTAAAAAAAAAAAAAAAATCCTGGTGCCTTTTTCCCATCTCTCCCATCTCTCCTTGCCTCACACTTCACATTCCTGGCTGTGAGGCAGCTGGGTGCACTGCAGGGTCCTCTCCAGATGTGGTTTCATTTTGGTTTCTGCTTTTTTCACCAAATTGCCTCACACCAGCCATGGTCCCTGTGCTTATCCATGCTGTCCTACTCCAGGGCTGTTTGGTCTGGAGAAGGGAAAGCTCCAGGGAGATCTTCTAGCACCTTCTTCTACTTAAAGAGGGCTTATGGAAAAAAGGGAGAGTGACTTTTTGCATGGACAGGTGAGGATGGGACAAGGGGAAGAGTTTTAAACTAAAAAAGAAGATATTTAAATTGGACATTAGGATGAAGATATTTCCTGTGAGGGTGGGGAGGCCCTGGCACAGGATGCCCAGAGAAGCTGTGGCTGCCCCTGGATCCCTGGAAGTGTCCAAGGCCAGATTTGACAGGGAGCAACCTGAGCTAGTGGAAGGTGTCCCTGCCCATGGCAGGGGGGTGGAACAAGAGATCTCTGAGGTCTCTTCCAAGCCAAACCACTCTCTGATTCTCTGATTTTATGATTCTACTCTTTTCCAAATTTCTCATTATTTCCCTTCTCTTGAAGCAGCATGGACAATCCAGGGATAGCAGGGCTGGAGGAAGGAGGATGATTTGTTCCTTTTGCCAAAGGAAAGCCCAGTCCTAATTAATGTCAGGCCAAATGCCATGGCCAGGGCTTCAGGAACTCACTCTTGGTGCCAAATCCTCTTCCTTCCTTCCTTCCTTCAGGTCAGCTTCAAAACTGAAATGACTGCTGTGTGTCCCAGACTTTACTACACATCAGCAAGGCCCAGCTGTATTTATTCTCCTGCACCACAGAAATGTGTCTGAAAAACACCCTGACCCACCCTTCCCCACTTCTCTCCAGTCTTCTTTCATCAAGAGCATCAAAAGAGGATGGAGAGGTCAGTCCCTGGGCTTTGTGACCTATGCCACCTCATGAAGCACCAAAATAGGTTGAATCCAGAACAGGAATGACAAATTCTGGCAGTGCCAGCAGGATCTGGGTTGGAATGATCCATCAGGGATACCTGCTGGATTCACTGAGGATCTCAGGTCACCATCTGCAGGGGGCTGGCTGATAGGACAGAAGGACAAAGGGACATGCACACCCTTCCAGAGCAGAATCTGGAGGACAAAGCTGAGACAGGACTGCAGTCTGGGTCCTACGTGAGCCACTGCACCTTCGTCTAATGGGGTCTGGCTCATTCTGCCTTTTACACTGAAAAAAAGTGGATTTAAGTGGCCAGAAGAACACATGAATTTGGCAAATCTCTCCAGCCAGATGAAAATAAAAGAAGAAAAATACACAACAGATAAAAAGAAGACAACATCTGCCACAGCTTATTCACACCTGCAGTACTAAATCAAAACAGGGTTAGGGCTAGAAACAAAAGCAAAATAACTCTTTTGGTTTGGGTCATATTTCCTTTTTTATTTTTTGCAGTCTGTGCTTTCAGTGGAGGGGGTTCTTCTGTTTATTTACTTTGTTTGACTCAGCCCCAAAACTCCCTTTGATTTTTCAGTGTAAGCTGAGGGCCAGATGGGGTTGTTTGCACAGCTGCCTGCGTGCCCTGCAGAGTATGAGCACCTCGTGATGGAGGGTGTAGGGGCAGACACTTGGGGACAACCTAGAAGTGCCACATGAGATGTTCTAGGACAGGAGGGATGGACACAGTGTGTCCCAGCCTTTCCCTTGCCCTCCAGAGTCCCTGTGTAGCCCGCAGCACCCTGCAAGGACAGGAGTGTGGTGGAGTCAGACCATCAGGGTTTGGGTTGGAAGGACCTTTAACACCCATATTGTTCCAAGGCCCTGCCACAGTCAAGGACAGCTTCCAGTAGATCAAGTTGCCCCATCCAACCTGACCTTGGACACTTCCAGGGATCCAGGGGCAGCCACAGCTTCTGTGGGCACCATGTGCCAGGGCCTCCCCACACACACAGAGGGAAAATTTTCTTTTTAATATCCCATCGAACCCTGCCCTTTGGCAATTCAAATCCATTCCCTGTGTCCTGTCCCTCCACCCCTTGTTCCCAGTCCCTCTCCAGCTCTCCTGGATCCCCTTTAGGCCCTGGAAGGGGCTCTGAGCTCTCCCTGGAGCCTTCCCTTTTCCAGGTGAACAACCCCAGCTTTCCCAGCCTGGCTCCACAGCAGAGGGCCTCCAGCCTTGGAGCATCTCCATGCCTTCCTCTAGACTCTCTCCTTTTTTATTTTTTGCAGTCTGTGCTTTCAGTGGAGGGGGTTCCATGTCCCTCTGATGTTGGCCACAGAGCTGGAAGCAGCTCTGCAGCTCCGCAGCTCTGCAGGTGGGGTCTCACCTGAGTGGAGCAGAGAGACAGAATCCTCCCTTTCCTGCTGCCCACAGTGCGGGATGAGCCCAGGGCATGGAAGGTTCTGGGCTGGGAGTGCACATGGCTGGGTCATGGCAAGTTTCTCATCCATCAACATTCCCTTTGCACGAGGAACAAGATGTAAAAAGTGAGACAAAATGAAGACCCCCAAGGCTCCAGTGAGGGTCACAGACTCTGTACTCATCCTGGCACAGCATTTCAGTTCCATCCTACCACAGCAGGACATGGATTAGGACACCAGGACTTGGCTGAAATGTGTAGTGGGGCAGAGCTGTTGGGCTGGGATATCCCACCTGCTGTTCCAGAGGAGCTTCAGCACCTTGAAGGTCCTCTGCTAAATCTACCAGCTCCACAGGGTGCCCCACAGCATCTCCCTGGGGGAATTTTGCCTCAGCTGGATTGATCTTTAGGGAGGAAGGAATCGCTGGGCCCGTGGAATGCACATAATACAAACTTCTCTGGGACTGATAAGGGATTTCAGGAAGAGGTAAAGAGCTCCAGGGCAGTCTCCAACAGCCCTTTCTCCCTTTTCCCTGATTGAGCAGTGCAGGAAGGAGCAGCCTTGCTCTACCAGGAGCAGTCACAGCAGGCTCATGGCCAGCAAAGGCAAGTGGCTGCCAGACAAGGATGGGATCTGCTCAAGGACAGTCCCACCCTTGGCAGGCTCAGCTGGTTCAGTGAATCCAAGTATCTTCCCTGCCCCCAGCTTTCAGGGCCCCCTCGGATGCACACCAGGGATGAAATGGCTGCAGAAAACAGCTGGAAACTTCCCACTCAACTGGAGCAAAACAGTTGGGTTGCTTTTTTTTTTTTTTTTTCCTCCTAATCTAATTCTTGCAAAATGCTGAACTATTTTAGCTGAAATTTTCCAAAAGCATTTCAGCCTGAAGGCAGCCAGCGAGCCTGGGGAAAAAGGAGTAGAGTCTGGCAGAGTCATCAGTAATTAAAGGCAAAGTCTTAGAAAAACAAGGAGTGTGTTAATGATAGACCCCAGCTCTCCCATTAGACAAGCAGCACCACTGAAATAGAGCTGCTCTGGGGCACCAGAAAGGAGGGATGGATGGATGGAGGGATGGGTGGAATTATCAAAATGAGAAAATAAATAAAAGCAGAAGACCCCATTTTCCACTCAGACAAAGGGCATGGTACCCTTCATACACTCCAGACAAGTCCTACAAGCACAACCTCAGTCAAAGTAGGTTCTCTCAGCCCTTTCTCTGTGGACATCACTATGCCATCAATTGTCATCTCACGGGGAGAAAAAATAGAGATGTAAAGTGTAGGAGAAGGGAATATAGGTGACCTTGCCCCTGATAAGTAATAGCCATGTTAATTACCCAATACATCCTCACCCCTGATGAGTCACAGCTATAACCAATAAAGATAAGTGTGGTGAAAGGGACTGGGTCAGCTGGTGAGGGGAAAAAGATCATGAAGAAGAAGGATCCTGCAGAGAGAGAATCACTGCTGTGAGGTTAGTCTGGGTCTGAAGTTAGAACCTGTTGTTGGAACCTGCAGTCACAGTCTAGCCAGGTAAAAACCTACATTCAGAGTCTGCAAACTAATACCTGCAGTCAGAAGGGAAACCTACAGCAGGAGCTTGCTGCAGCCAGAGTCAGTGAATGGTTGGAATCAGGATGGCTGAGCTGTAAAGAGGAATAAACCAGAACCCTTTTCATGCTGTGATAAACAAGAAGTCTGTGTCTTGGCTCATTTCTATCCTCTTCAAGAGGACTGCTGCAACACAAACTAGCCCAGTTCAGAGTCTTCTGGTATCTACAGGAGCCTTTGGTGTTCTCCAGACCATCAGCAGTTCCTAGGGCACCAGAATTCCCAGAGGTAATGCTCTCTCTGAGCTGTGAATAAAGCCACAGGGAAATCACATGGAGCCTTGGACCATGGAAAATGTCATCCTCAGCAGAAAACAGGTCTGTTCCTGAAATAAGAGGGATGTTTTGGGACATAGCAAGGGTAGAGCACAAACAAATTAATTCCACAAACAAAGCTCTGCCTGGGTAGCCTGCTCCAAGTTAACAAAGCAGCCCACTTTACTCTGTGAAAAGCAGGATCATGACCCATAAGCCCCTAGCTAGACCACGAAAAGCCTTACTAGGACGCACATCCCAAATGTCATGGACTGACCTGAGGTTTCCAGCCAGCTCAGCCACTGACCACATGTGAGAACATCACTGCAGAGCTCTGGTCTTGCTCAGGGCAGTGGGAAATGCAGCTGGAGCTGTAATCCAACGACAGGCAGCTGGAGGGAAGCAGATTTCCATCAAAACCACGGAACATCAGAATTGCAGAGGCAGCAAAAGCTGTGAGCAACCTGAAACCCTGCTTTGGCCAAGAATATTTACATCTCATTTGGGATCAGCAGCATGGACAGGCCAGCACGTTCAGGCCTCTGGAACACTGACTCAGGAATTTTTGGCATGTTAAACTATCTCTTCTGGGGGTTTTTTTTTGGTCTGTTTTCTTGCTTTTGAACCATCTTTTCAGGCTCCTCTGTGCAGCTGAAGGGACCAAGTTTTTTGTGGGTTTTTTTGTTGTTGTTGTTGTTTGTTTGTTTTGGTTTTGTTTTGGTTTTGTTTTTTGTTTTTTTAGGAAGATCCATTTCTGCAGTATTTCTGTGAACACTCACACAAGTCAGGGTGGTAAGAAAGAGCACCAGGGATGTCAGCTAACAGCCCACATCATCTGAATCCCTGGCATATAGTTCTGAATTAGTTGCTATGATAATTTCTTTATTAATTTATGTTATTATTTTGGCCCCTAAGCTCTCCTTTCATGGACCAGAATCATGTTGTGCAAGATGCAATGCAGTAAAAATGCATTTTATTCTGCAAAGAAATGGATTTCCACCACATTTTGAACCTGTATTTCAAGTTTGCAACCAAACTTGAAGAATTGAGTGAGGTTTCAAAGCTTTGTACTCTTGGACCGCGGAGTGATGCAGAAGTAGGGTCAGGATCCAAAAGATATTTGGCAACATTTCCATGCAAGGACAGGTTGGATGGGGCTTGGAGCAACCTGGTTTAGTTGAAGGTGTCTCTGCCTATGGCAGGGGTGTGGAGACCAGATTATCCATAAGATCCCTGCCAACCTAAACCATTCGGGAATTCTGTGATCAATCCCCATCCATTCTTCTCCCAACTCCTGTAACCCTTTCCATCAGTAGGTGAACAGAGGGGAGGTCAGTTGTAGCTGGGACAGCTGTGTCTGTCACAGCAGGAACTCCTGCTGGGAGAGGAAGGCAGGGAAAATGAGACTCTCAGGATTCAAAGCAAATATCCTGTGCCAGTCTCATCACAGGCCCTGTGATGCTCATGTCCTCACCAGGGTTCTGAGATTTGGCTCAGGGCCCCATTTCAGGTCTTGTTTTAAATACATATATAAATTTGCTTTAGAGCTCCCTTCTGTGGTTATCTTTTTTCTGTCCCCTTTCTCCTGCCACTCTCCCTTCCATCCCTGCCCTGAGCTGCTGGTGTCCTCTGCTGAACCCCAACAGCCACGCAAGCCATGACCCTCCAGAGAGGCTTCCCCAGGGAATGGTCACAGCCTCAAGGCTGCCAGAGCTCAAGGACAATTTGGACAACACTCTCAGGCACAGGGTGGAATTTTTAGGGTTTCCCTGTGCGGGGCCAGGAGCTGGACTCAATGATCCTTGTGGGTCCTGTCCAGCTCAGGGTATTCTATGATTTGGAACTCACCACTTTTACCTCCTTGTCTCTCACACAAACCATCCTGGGACCTCTTCCTGGTCCGGTATCCCTCACTGAGGAGGAAAGGTCTTTTCTGACCTCCCCAACACTAAACAACCACCACACAGTTGCAGTGGTTTCAACTCAAGAGCACTTTGATGATGGGGCAGAAGTAAGAGGCAGAGATGGCAAGACCACAACCTACAGAAATTTCCCAAAGATGGGCTCTTGCATTCACATCTACCAGAACCCTTCATTCCAGACGTTCCCAACGAATTTATCTGGACGAATGGACTTAGCAGGCTGCCCCCAAATCCACCCATCCTTGGAGGGCCAGACCCAAGACAGGAAGCCCATGGAGGAACTTTGTGTCACTGACAAGAAAATACAAGTTTACAAAGCTCACTGGGAGTGGACACCAAGCCCTTTTCCAGCAAGAAAAGCTGCCCCCTACCCTTGCTGGGGAAGGTGGAAAGGGGAACATCCATGAATATCCTCCCCACTCCACAGTCCAGCCCCCCAGGGATAAGACTCTCCGGCGCTCGTGGCTCCGGAGATTTCTCCACACCAGCACTGTTGTGCTTCTGGATACAGCCACTAGAGGATGGCAGTGTCCCAGGCCACGCTGGGAATCACCAAATCTTGCTCTGGAAACCGAAAGGGAGATCCCATCAGTGCTAGGGCCCCAAAAATATCCACCACGAGTCACTCCGGTCCAAATCGCAAGCTGGAAGTTCGCAGGTCTCAGCTCTGCTCCGCATGCCAGGTAAAGGCAGGCCCTTTGGAGACTGGAAATTGGGATTTTACAGGGGATCAGCCGCCATGTGCTCCCTGGTCCCCTTGGGACACAGTTGAGTGTGTGCTGATGAGTTACCTGATGTATTTCCAGACCTCACTGGGTCTCCTCTCCAGTTTCTGTGACCACAAGATGATCAGAGCCCTGTTATCAGGCAGTCCCTGCCACCTCCATGGTTTTCCTGCATCCACCATCAAATGTTCTGGCCTCTGGGGTCTCCATGGGATCATGATTTCCGGCAAAAAGCAGAGCCTGGTGAGCCAAGCAGATGGAGGCAGCTCAGCAGCTCAACCCCACTATCCCCTCAGGACACCTTCGAGGGGATTTTCAAGGCAAATATCTGAAAATTATTAATGCCAAGTAGAAGCCAAATTATGCCAAAAATATCCTGTCTGAGCCACAGCTTGAAGGAATATTCTCTCTCCTGAAGAAGCATAACAGCCAAGCTGAGCTGCAAAACGATATGAGGTTTGAAAAAGAGCTCATTGGGGAATAAAACATCATTAGTTGTATCAAAACAAGATCACGGATATGAGCGTGGCGAGACTTGAGGCTGCCTCGTTCATGGGTGTCCATCACCCTGCTGCAGCCAGAGATCCTCAACAATCCACTGGGAATCTCCCTCTCTGCCTCTCTGGGGCTGAATTCTGCCCAGTGGGGTGAGTGTTTTGCTCCAGGCATAGAAGAAAATTTCCATTTCTTCATGGGTTTGAGCAAAGCAACCAGGACATCAGGAAGAATTCATTATCTCAGTATGCAAATGACTCTCAATATGCAAATAGATTGGATTTGCTCATGTCTCCTTTGAGTGAATGGTGACATCTTCTCAAAGGTCGCCTGTGGCTTTCCCATTCCTTCCCACAAAGATTCCAAGTGCATCCCACCCTACCTGGTGGATCTGCTGGGCTGGCCTCAGCACACCAAGGGTTCTCTTGGACTGAGGAGCCAAAAATGGAACATGGCCTCCAGGCTGGTCTTGCAGTGATCCCAGATCCCGCTCTGCAAGTGTCAGCTTGTTCCAGGATGTGACATCAGCCTCTGCTGGACTTCAGTAGGGTCCTGTGGGCCTTATCCTCCATCCTGCTGAATGGCCTCCCTACTCCTCAGTTTGGTGTTATCCACAAAATGCAAAGACCCACTGTTGGCTCTGGGAAATACCAAGAAAATCTCAAATGGGGAAAGAAGGAATAAAGCTCCTTGAGTGCCCCATACAGGTTGGGGACCATCTTCACAAACCATTGGCTGCTTTTGGGGTCTGGAGGGTGTGGGTGGCACCTCTCCCTTCCCAAGACATATTCCAGTCTTGGGGAGGTGAACATGGTGGCACAGAATCCTTCCACAGCATCCCTGAAACACTTTACTGCTGCCAATTAAAGTCTCTGACATCAGTGTTTTGATTCCAAGCAGTTGAATAACACCTGGAGGTGTCCAGGGCTCCATGCTGCATCGAGGGCAGGGATGGAAATAGATCCAGCAAATTCCAGCTCCCTGTTCCCCACTTCCCTCCTTTGCAGCCATGGCTCCACCCTGGCATGGGCACAGGTGGGATGGATGGCCCTTGGGAAAAGGTTGTTCCTCCCATAGCAAGGGAGGAACAGAAGCAGAAGCACTGATGTCCCACCCTGTGGTGGCTTCAGAGGGGTCCCCAGCCTGGTGTCCCCTGCCATCCTCCCATGGACCATCCAGATGAGCATCCAGACCCCTTTTCTCCCCAGTGGGAATTTCCAGGTAGTGGCTCAGCTTTCCCCACCCAAACAGAGCTATAAAAAGGCACTGCAAGACCTGAGGTCTGTCCAGCAAATTCCTCCAGCACCGAGGGTAGGCTTTCACGAGGGACTGGGCTGAAGTCTCAGAGCTGGAGCCAAGTCCAGCTGAGTCAAAGCTCCCTACTAGCTTGCCAGCTGGATGCAGTGTGCCCCAGTTTTATGGGAAAGGCATCCAGCCAGAGGCAGATGAAGCACAGCCCAGGTCGAGTGCTCCTCTCCCGTGCACAAAACAAGGCATGGGATATGTGAATGGAGTCAGGAGCCTCCTCCCCAGACCAGCCTCCTCTGTAGAGCATAAATAACCTCAGGGATGCTCAGCTCAAAAATTCCTGCTGCTACATGGAAAAGGTGGTGGCTGGAAGGGCATGATGAGCTCTCCTGGCTCTGCCTGGGACAGCTGGTAAAGTGCATCTTCTGCACCCAGGTTCAGGGTGAGTTTTGGCCAACAGCTGACCGAGGTCAGCTGGTGCCACTGACCAACACCAGCCTCAAAACTGTAAGGACGCATCCCAAGTTTTCTGGGTCAAGCCCACTCTCATGGCTTTGGGACAGTCTTGTGTTGAGTGCAGGCCTCCCAGCCCTGCTCTGCAGAGGCAATAATCCTCTTCAGCTTAAGCCAAAGCTCTGACCTTAAGTTATCCAGATTTTGGGGAGCTGCAATGTTTTCCAGAGCTTCCTGCTCTCTCCCCTCCATGTGATGGTGTCCTATACATTTCCCATGGGAACTGCTGATCTCTCCCCCTCTGTTCCCAAGGGCAATGTGAAAAAGCATCACTCATTGCCCTGAAAAGGACAACATGGAAAAGGCAGGTGGCCCCAGGGAGAACAGGTCACCCCAGTGGGCTGTGCCTCAGTTTCCCCAGCTCTCAAAAAAGGATTAGTTCACTTCCAGGATGTCATGAGGCTCAGAAATAAACACTCATAGGACAGGATCAAGCCTCACAAAGGCAGCAGCTTATCTAGACTGCTAAAAGCTCTCCCCAGGAAGAGATGTGGTGGAGCATCACCTCCCCAATTACAGCCTGACAGCCAGGGACACCACGGGTGTGGACACATGAGGAGCTGGCTTTCTCTGTGCCAAGAAATGACTCCAAGTGCTGAGCCCTGGTTGTTCCAGTCTCCTCATTTATCCAGAGAGTAAACACAAAGAGGATTTATGGGGAGAGAGCTGATGCCACACCTGCCCTTTGAGACCTGCCACCTGCTTCTCTCCTGTCAGGGTGGGAGAGGAGGTGAAGCCCTTTCCTAGCACAGTGTCCATTTTGGGAAGGTGCTTCTGGGCTGGGATTTCTCCTGATGGAGAGATGTTTGATTTTGTAGCAAAATGGAGAAAATACCATAAGCATCATTATGCTTATGTAGCCCCAAGCCCAGTCAAGAGCAAAGAAACCCCCCCTCAAGGGTGTTAATCCATATGTTACACCTGGGGAAACTGAGGCATGGGGATGCAGCTGGGCCAGAGGGCTCCCAGCCATTGTTCTTCTGCAAGCACTGGAGGATTTTAGGGTGCAGGTGGGATCTTGCATCTTCCATCACTTTATCACCCAGCTCATCTCAGACACCAGTCTCCCCATCCACTCTCTCCTTGTACAACTGCCTTAATTACAGCTCCAACAGAGGATCCCACCCTTCCCTCCTCACCCACTGCTTCCTCTACCTGCTTTAAGTCCAATAAGGAGCCAACCTTCTTCCATTAGAGCCTTGGGATCGCTTCCCACAGCATGGGGTGACATCTGGGTTACTCTGCCCAGGCTCATATTGCAAACCCAAGGCCACTTACCACCTGCTCAGCCTCAAAAATATCTGGGTGACACCGATGCCAACTTCCCAAAAAAACCACCTGCTCCTCTCCATGACTCCCAGGGCTGGGGCAGCTTTGCAGGAGCACCACAGCTGTTGTCTGCACACAGGAAGTCTCTTCTCACCTCACTTCAGTGCCAGAGGTGGTGGTGGTGTGGGGAGCTCCAAACTCTCATTTGGGGGATAAAGACAGACCCAGATGGTCGGGGTGAGCATCTCATCATCCTGCTGAGAGCACAGCACTGTGTTTTCCAGGCGTTTGGTGGGCCAATGTGGAAACTGAGGAAGAGAAACAAACTCTTAGAAATGACCCATGGACAGGATTCACTGACTCAGCAAGTTCGTGTAACCACAAGGCAGAGAACTCCAAGAAAGGCCAAGACCTTGGCCAAAAAAAATAAAAAGCCTTTGGAGGAAGGCTTAGAGAAGAATCCTTTCAGGTGACTGCTGGTGCATTCAGCATTTCCTTCTCCCTGCTCTCCCAACCAGGTTCATCCAGCTCCGCAGGAAGGCTTGGCTGGCTCCCTGTGTTTACATCCCGGGAGATGCTATCAGGAGTCAAGGCTCTGCCTGTACTTGCAGGAGGTAAATCCACATTCAGTGCAAAGGGTGGGGACTTTCCTCTCTCCCAAGTTAAAGACAACTTCAGAAGAGTTGGCTCAGTGTCTGCTCTCCTCAATGCACAAGCGCTTGATGACCACTTCCATGGATTTTCAGATGTGGGAGAGAGAGGTTAATCAGCCCCTCTGGCTTGTGCCCAGCAGTAGCCAAGAGAACAGGGCTGGGGATAAGATTTTTGGCAGGGGCTCCAGAGGATTTAATTTTCATTCGGTTGCTTTTGTATTATTATCTGTTTGTCTTAGATAGAAGTTATTTGCTTCACAAGCATTTGCCATCATGTAGGACCCACTCTTCCCATGAGGCAGGAGGGCCTGGTGGGCCCCAGATTCAATGTCCTCAGCTCCAAAAGCATTCAGCCATCAGACCTCTGGTCATATCATTTGCTGGATGGTGGCCCCTTATACCCAAAGACCTTGTCCATCCCATGAGCTCCCCTCTAATCCTCCAAAATTACAGATCCAGGGAATCATGGAACAGTTTGGGATGGAAGGGACATTAAATACCATCTACTTCCTCCAATTTTCACCTCCTGGGAAATTTTCCCCATTTAGAAGTTGTCCATGGCCTTATCCAGAAGCCCTCTGGACGCTCCTGCAAGGTTTTTCCCAGCCTAATCTTAAATCAAGCCTGGCTTATCAAGCGTGGTCCCAGCCAAAAGCAATCTGTGGAACAAATCTGAGGAAGGGACACTGTTCAATAAAGTTGATCTGGACTCTCTTGCTCCCCTCCTCCTGCTTTGTTTCCTAGACCCTATTTCTGGAAAAAAAAAAAAAAAAAAAAAAAAAAAAAAAAAAAAAAAAAAAAAAAAAAAAAGTTATTCCAAAAAGCAAATCACCTTCAACCCCAAATTTTTTGTCCATCACTCTACCCTACAACTAAATCCATGTGTTAGAGGGAAGTGGCTGCTCCTGGTGAGGAGCAGCTTTGTATTTGTATTGCTTTGTATTCCCAACACAGCTGCCCAGAGGGGGGTAAAATCCCTGAAACTGTTGAGTCTTGGGAGGATGCCAGTGGCAGATCACTGGAGCTGTCAGCTCCTGCACAGTCTCATGACCAAGCACACCTCAGAAATGTGCCTGGGATGGATCCCACCTGCAAACTCCAAGTGCTCCTGGACAGCATGTTCCTAGCAAAAACCCAACCCAAGGGCTGGCAGAGCTCTGGGACGAGGCAGTGAGTGTGTGTGTGTGTGACTGTCTGAGCCTGCAAGGGACAGCTTGGACCCATTCCCAGTTTGAAGCATTCCTGTCTCTTTATGGCTGATGTTCTCCAGATGTTTTGTATTGCAGCCTCATGTGGAAACCTTCTGGCCCCAGGGCTGAATCCTGCTCAGCCCTCCGCATTACACTCGGCAGAGAGGAGGAGGAGGGGGTTTTACATCGCTCTATCCACATCATTTATTATATTTAAAGCATGAATCAACCCTGGGATGCACCACAGCTGCCCTGAAAGTGCCTATTCTCATGCCTGCTTATCCTTTTGAACTCTTTTTTCCCAAGGAAACGCCACACGTGTGATCACCCCCTCTCCACAAGCCCAATCAAGTGCTGTAAAGCAGAAAGATACGGATGCAACCTCTGGCTTAGGAAGTCCCGAAGCAGCAAATTGCCGGAAACTCAGAGAATATAATGTGGAAAGCATTCCCCTGGCTTGGCCCTTGTCTCGCATTCCTGCAGAGCAGCTCCCCCCAGTCCCAGCCAGGGGATGGATACCAGCAGAGTTGGACTGAGGCTCTGAGCCAGGAGGAGCTGCCATGCCACTGCGCATGCATGTTTCTTGTCTGTGTTGTCCATTCCTGGTGGATTTTGTTGAACCCAAGGACCCAGCTGGTTTAACTTCCTGCCTGTGTCTCTGTTGGGTGGAATGGAGTGTTGGTACACTCCTAAGTGATAAGGTGGAATCTGGTTACCCTCCCTCAGGTCTTGGCTCTAGTTTGGACCCTGAAGTGACATTCTAAGGCAGCATCCCCAGCAGAGACATGGGTTTGGCAGCATGGATACAGTGGGACATCCCATTCCCATGCACCAGTCACTGCACAGCTGATGGACACAGTGTCGCCAACAAGCTGGTTTGACTTCCCATTAGGAAACTTCCTCACTATTAATAGATATTTTAAGACACCCCTCCTTTATTCATCTCTGTCCTCATTCCTCCACACTCCATACATCGCTGAGGGTGAGAGCAATCCTGCCCTCTACCCTCTGCAATCTTCCTGAGCTTCCACCCAAGCCTACTTTTCCATTTGCCACCCAGCCTCTGCCCTTCCCTGCAAGCCCATCCTTGAGCCAGTGCTGGCTCCTGCCAGGACAAGGGCACTCAGCCTCAGTGAGGGTCTTTTTCCCAGAGCAGGAGGGTGCAGGCAGAGCCCAGTGGTGTTAATGGGGTGAGGGAGGGTCTATCTGCCTGACGGGAATTCCTGGCTGCTTCCTTGCCTCTCAGGAACCACCTGCATCCTCCAGCAAATGCTCCCTGCTACAGAAAAAGGCATTTGAAAAGTTTTCCTGACCTCAGTGGTAGGAAAACGCTCATGGCAATCAGCTCTCCATCCCGACAGTGCTGAGCCCAGCTTCGGGCTGTGCCAAACACTCCAAACTGCCAGGGACATTCCCAGCAGGATCAGTCACAGCCTGTGGCTCTGAGCCCCACAGCCATATCTCCTCTAAATGAGGCTTTCAGTATTGCCTGGTGATATCCAGGTTTGTCATTTTTCCCTGGCCTATCTTTGGTCCAGAGCGGGAGCAGGAGGAAGAGGATGGACCCACATGGATACAGGTTGTGCTATTTCATGTCCAAGCACCTGTTTGCAGGTGCTTGGAGATGCAATTTAAAACCCGATTTACTTCCCAGTTTGGATGCAAGTAAGTGACTGCCTAAAATTCCCTTTGCTATTGGGGCTGGCAGGATCCTGTGTTGCAGCCAAGCCCCTCAGAGCGTGATGAGGAGGAAGAGCTGCAGGGTTTTGGTTGCCACCCAGGAGCAACACCTGCTCCACTTGCTCAGCAGGGCACGATCTGCAGGGCAGGATGCGGGTGGATGCAAAGGCCAAGGACAGAGGTGGGAGGTGGGTCAACCTCGGGCAAGCCCTGCCAAAGCAATGTCATTGCTTGACTCACAGAGTCATTAATGATTCAAAGCTCCCGGGTAATTGCTGTTATGAGGAAGAGGAAGAGTCTGTGCTGCTCCACCCTGCTCTGCATTGGGCCAGCCAGAGGTAGAACCACCGTGGAAGGGGCGGAGAAGAGCCGTGAGACAGCAGGGCTGCAGCCTGAGCGTGGCGCAGCGCCCGTGGTACCGGCTGAGCAACGCCACCGCAGCAGGGAGGGAGCAAGGGAGGCTCCCCACATCCCTTCAGAGGCAGGGATGGGATGGGCACACGCTGATATTTATAGAATCATAAAATCATTAAGGTTGGGAAAGCGCTCCAAGATCATCCAGCACAACCATTAACCAGGTGTCCTTGGCTGAGACGGGACAGGGTCCCTTCTTCAGATCAGCTGGCAAAGCCGCCCCGGAGACCTCAAGTGAAAGGAAGGGAGAAGGGGAGGCAAGGAATGGGGAGAGCAAGCTGTCAGGATGGATGAAGAAGGGAAGAAAGAGAAAAGTGAAAAAAACAGAAGAGTGAAGTGGCTATTTTGCCAGTGAGGGACTGTCCAGGAGCTGGCAGTGCTATGGCAGTGCCGTGGGCACTGGGACCAAGGAAGGCGATGATCTGCAGGAACCCAACCCTTCCTCTGCCCACCAGGTCTCCCATCCATCCACAACACCTCTATGATTGGCTTGGCCAGGCTGGTGATGCTGAAGGTCCCCTTGACCACAAAAGAAAAGATGTGGGGGTAGATCAGGGAATCACGGAATCACTGAGGTTAGAAAAGCCCTCTAAGATCATCAAGTACAATCATTCCCCCAACACTGCCAATCCCACTACTAACCATGTCCCCAAGTGCCACATCCACATGGCTTTTAAATCCCTCCAGGGATGGGGATTCCACCACTGCCCTGGGGACCTTCCAGGGCTTGACTATCCTTTCAGAGAAGTAATTTCAGAGGAGCAGGAGATCCTGACAGGCTGTGGGAGGCAGTGACAGGGCTGCTGCCACCACTCCAGCCCCCACCTACTTTCCAGGGACACTCCAGCCTCATCCCTGCACTTGTCACCCCATTTGAATTGGGGTGACAACAGATCTGCTATGGCATTCATAGTCCAGCACTGCCAGAGAGGAATGAGAGGAAAAAGGAAACATCTTCCACCTTTTCATGGGACAGACCCACCCTCCCTTATCACCCCATCTCCATAAGGTCCAGGCACGCAGCCGGCCTGGATTGCAAGCACCTTCACTCATGGAGTAGGAAAAACAAGATTTTCTCATACATACAGCAAGGTGTTGTTAGCAGAAACACATGGAGCAGGAAGAAAGTGAGCAGTGTAGTTGCCTCTGTGGCTAGGGAGGGAATCAGAGCTTGGAGATCCATCCCCATAGCTCCAGTTTGCTGAATTTGGGTGCTCACATCCCTTATCCCTCCTCTGGCTGCACACAGGCAGGAAGGACTCTGCTCATCCAGCCTTCTGCTTCCACTGAGGGGAACTTCCTTGACCATGTCCCCATGCAGGCAGCAGTGCTTCCCAAAGGGAAACTGGGGCAGGGAGGGTGGTGCACTACAGGAGCTGCTCTCTGTAACTGGCAGTAGATCCTGGGCATAAGGCAATGTCCAGGAGCCCTGGGGCAGCTCTGGAGTCACAATGGACACTCTGCCTTGCCTATGTCCAGAGGACCGTGGGGCCATTTTTGGGTGGTTTTTATTTTCTCTCATCCAGGGGAAGAGGCTGGACATGCCCCAGCTGTGTGTGCTGGCAGCCCAGAAGGCCCCCATGTGCCTTGGGCTGATCCTCGAGCATGGACAGCAGAGGAGGGAGTGGAATTTTGCTTCTCTGTCCTGCTCAGGTGCGACCCCATCTGCAGAGCTGCCTCCAGCCCTGGGACTCCCAAGATCAGAAGGATGTGGAGCTGCTGGAGTCAGTTCAGGGGAGGCCTTGGAGACACTCCAAAGGCTGGAGCCCCTCTGCTCTGGAGCCAGGCTGGGAGAGCTGGGAGTGCTCACTTGGAGAAGAGAGGGCTCCAGGGAGAGCTCAGAGCCCCTTCCAGGACCTAAAGAGGCTCCAGGAGAGCTGGAGAGGGACTTGGGACAAGAGCCTGCCCTTTTCTCATCAGGAAAAAGGGGAATGGTTTCACAATGACTGAGCGCAGTGTTAGATCGATATTAGGAAGAAATTCTTCCCTGTGGGTGGGGAGGCCCTGGCATAGGGCGCCCAGAGAGACTGCAGCTGCCCCATGATCTCTGCAAGTGTCCAAGGCCAGGTTGGGAACAACTTGATCTAGTGGAAGCTGTCCCTGACCATGGCAGGGGAGTTGGAACAAGATGAGCTTCAAGGTTCCTTCCCACCCAAACAATTCCATGACTCCGTGCCAAGGACAAGGCTCGCAGCACTCCCTCCCCTCCAGCTGCAGCTCCAGGCTTTGCCCCGGAGTGCCCAGGGCCGGCCCGCGTGGGAGGAAAGGGAGAACTGGATTTCCGAGTGCATTTGCTTCCCAAATCCGTCCCGTCAGCTGCCGGCAGCGGCTCCCCGCGGGGCTCCGCAGCCTCTTCCCAACACCAGGACTCCCAGCTCCAGCGTGCCCAGGCGAATCCCTCCCATGCCGAGCGGGGATTCCCACAGCGGGAATGAGGCTTCACCCAGTGAAAACATCCAGCGGATCGGCTTCCTGCCTCATCGCTCAGGAATCCCGAGGTCAGGGCCGGCCAGTCCTCCCAGGGCAGCGCGTCAGGCCGGGAGCACGGGATGGGCATCCCAGTACCCCTGCTGTCACAGCGCCCGGGATGCTCATCCCAATGTCCCTGCTGTCACAGTTCTTGGGATGCTCATCCCAATGTCCCTGCTGTCACAGTTCTTGGGATGCTCATCCCAGTGTCCTGCTGTCGCAGCACCCGGGACCGCCGCGTCCGGCCCTCCGCGCAGCCTGGAGAGGGAAGGAAGGGGACAAAGAGGATCAGCTTCCCTTGCACGTCCAGAACGTCCTCGGGCCAGCGCGTGACGCTGCCTCTGGGTGACATCCCAGCTCCAGGGTGATGTCATTTCCCCCACAAGTGACGTCATGTCCATGGGAAAGGGACAGGCATAGGGACAAGGGGAGGGGTGCGGGCAGCGATGAGCAGAGCGGAACAGTGCCCTCACACCAACCTCCCGTTCCCGCCGCGTCATCGTTCCTGCCACCCCGTCCCCGCTGCCACCAATCCCTGTCAGGCACCTTCAGCCCGTCCCTCTTGTCATGCTCTATCCCCATCTGCACTCGATGCCACCCCGTCCTGTCCCCACTGCCACTGCACGTCCCCAAAGTAATTTCTTGTCTCCGTAGCCCTTGTTCCAAGTCACCCCGCATCCTCACTACATCAATCCCTTTCTCCAGTGCCACCCTGTCCCCAGTATCACCCTCTGTCACCCTGTCACTTTAAGTCCTCACTACACCATCCCCGTCTCCAGTGCCACCCTCAGCCTAGTGTCACTGCACGTCTCCAATGTCTCCTTATGCCCCCACAGTCACTCCCTGCCCCTTGTTGACCCTCCGTCACCTCTGTCCGTCCCATCACCGTGTCATCCCCCGTCACCTCCTTTCCCTGTCACCCCGTCAGCCCGTCCCCCGTGTCACGCCCCATCACCTCTGTCAGACCTCTCCCCGTCACCTTCCCCTGTCCCATTCCTTCTCGCCTGCTTTCCTTTCTACTTCCCCGTGTCCCATCCTGTCCCCGCATCACCCCCTCTGCCCCCTTTCGCTGTCCCCTCCCGTCCTCTCGCCCCGCCCACCCTCGTTCTCGCCCCGCCCACCCGCGCTCTCCGCCCCGCCCCATCAATGCTGTCACCCGGTGTGCGCATGCGCGGTGCTGGCGGGGAAGCCGTGCCCGGCTCCGGGTGGGGCGGGGCGGCTCCATCCGGGTCCTGCCCGGGCCGGGCGGTGCGGGCGGCGCGAGCCCCGGCGGGACAGCGCGGCGGCGGGTGAGTGCGGGGGGCGGGAGCCCCCTGGGGGGCCGGAGGACCGGAACCCCCCCGAGGGCCCATATGGGGGGCGGAGACCCCCGCCAGGGACCCCCATGTGGGGAGGGACCCCTCTCTGCGCCTTGTTCTCCGGGGAAGGGACCCCTTTCCATCCCCTCTGTGTGCCTGGGATCCCTCCCTGTGCACCGCTTTGTGGGGCAGGGTCCCTCTTGCAGCTCCGCTTTTGGGCAGGACCCTCCCTCTGTGCCTTGTTCTGTAGGGAAGGGACCCTCTTCAAGCCCCCCTGTGGGGTGGGACCTTTCCCTTTGCCTTGTTCTGTGTGGCAGGGACCCTCTTCCAGGCTTTCTGTGCGGTGGGACCTCTCCCTGTGCCTTGTTCTGTAGAGAAGGGTCTCTCCTCCATCCCCTCTTCGGGCCGTACCCTCTCTCTGTGCCTTGTTCTGTGGGACGCGGTCTGTTTGCCAGCCGTCTGTGGGGCAGGACCTTCTCCCTGTGGCTTGTTCTATGGGACAGAGGTCCCACTCCATCCTCGCTGTGGGGCAGGGGCACCCCCTCCTTAGCAGCTCCCATGGGGGGACAGGGTCCCTCCCTCTCTGCTCCACAGTCCCCTCTGGGGCAGGGACCTCTACAGGGCAATGGAGCAGCCCCCGTGTCCCTGCAGACCCCTAAGGGGACACTCTCAGGGGGTCAGGGCCGTGCTTTTGGGGTGTCTGGCAGCACAATAGGGCTGCCATAAGGTCCTGCGCTGGGCGGAGGAGACAGCCCAGAGCAGGGCACAGCAGAGGCTGGAGCCGTGGGCTGGGACTGCATCAGCCCAGAGGGATGGAGGAGTGGGCTGGGGCGGCACAAAGGGACAGGGGGCATGTCCCCACCCAGCGCCCATCCTGCCTGCACCCCCCTGATGAGGGGGAGCTCCTGGGGGTCCCACCCCACGCTCGGCTCAGGGTCCCCAGGTCACCTCTGTTCCCGGTAGCCGCTGGCTTGGAATCAGACACGTCCCCTGGCTTTCCTGGGGCCGAGACAGGACGCTGCGGGTTTCTTCTGTTTTAAATGAAAACCAAAAAAAAAAAAAAAAAAAAAAAAAAGAAACCCACAACAAGCCAAAACCACCCAGAAATGGGACAAGCTGCTTTTTTTGAGTTACACTGGGCTGCTGTTCCTGCCATGCCGGCACGTCCGTGCCCTCCCTGCATCCGCCGCTTTGGCAGGGGACGCGCGTGGGACCCTGGGGACTGAAAACCAGCGGGTAAAAATGCCCCTCCTGCGGTTTGGGGTTTTGGTTTTTTTCGTTTGCTCAGTTCAGCCTGTCTTTGTCTTCGCCGGGATGCACGGAGGGAGAACACGCGTGGGTCTCGGTCACCCCACGAGCGGCGCCGGCTCTGTGGGATGTGCCAGCGTGTGTGTCTGGGGGTTGCTTCCCCCCTCCCGTGCGCACCTTTGGCAGGAGGCTTGGATGACATCTTGCTCTGGCACGCTCCTCTCCTTTGATCTCGAGTTTCCTGCCATGGATAACGTGTTCAGCAACACGCGAGCCCAGCTCCGCAGCTGCCGGGGAGGGCGATGCGGGTGCCTCCTCCTCGTCCCGGTTTTCCCCAGCTGGCTCCTGCCTACAGCTCCCGGCTTTCCTTTGTTTCGGGTGTCGCCGGGACGGGCTCTCACAGCCCAAGGATGCTCTGAACAGAGCAGAGCTAAGCACAAAAAGACACCCCCCCCCCAGTCCCTTTGTTTCCAGGCGTTTGCGGGCTCAGCTGGTTTTTACACGGTGCCGTTTCGTGTGCCCAGGCACATAAACCGACTACTCAATGTCGCTTTTTTTTTTTTTTTTTTTTTTTTTTTTTTTTTTTTTTGTAATCGTATTCTGAGTTATTTTGGGTGCTTTAGTTTGCAGGGAGCACATCCCGGCTGCAGGCTGTGCCGGAGGGATGCGGCAGCTTCCTGGGAACGGGGTGAATTTGCCAGAAGCTTAACTGGAACATCTCGTGGTTGTCCTCTGGTGTCCTCCTCGCGTCTCCTCGGGTGAGCAGAGCCATAAGCTCTCGGCACCACACTGAAATCTGGGATCACCAGCCCTTCTCCTGGGAGAACTCTGACCCTGGTTTGCAAGACCCGTTGCCAGCAGCAGCTTTGGGGACAGAGGAAGGTGGACAAAACCCAGGCCCATGCTTAGCAGTGGTGGCTGAAATCACCCTTTTATTTTTAAATATATCCTTGACTTTATAGAAAGCAAAACATAAGTTCTAATTTTATTATCGTCATTATTTTTTAGATCCCTACTGCTGTTTTATTTCCTTCAGGTGTTGTATTTAATAGCGAAACCATCACCTGAATTCATTTGAATGCTATTTTTTTTTTGCACAACAGATGTACACAAAGCACGTTAAGCATGTCAAACAGCCCCTGAGTAAATCATGTTGTTTGCTCTATTACTTCATTCATACAGGTTCGATGTTCCAGCTGATGCATCTGGAGTGCTGTGCCATCTGGAGCAAAAATTAAATACAAATTTGGCCCCTGGCCTGGAAAAATAACAACCTTGTGCCCCACTAATAATCAGCAGTGGAAGGATAGGGCCCCTGACAGAAGAACTGCCTGGGGGCAATGTGGAAGGAACCCAAAATGCACTAATTGAGATATTTAAAACATATTAAAAGAGGGAAAGCAAATGCTTCCAGCCCCATGTGCCGGAAGCAGGCAGGAGCATTGATGTGATCCCATTACCAAGTCATGGGGCTGATACTGGCAGATGATGGTCCTGATTCCTGAGTGGGTGGAGGTGCATGTAGTGGTGATTTCCCACATCTCCCAGCCTTACTGCTGAAGGAAATCCCCTCCACAACCTCCTACCACCTCTGTTCCAGCACTGCTTGGCTCAGGTTTGCTGATTTTGTCCCTGTTCACCAAGTCTGGCTTGGACACTCCAAGTCTGCTGCTTGGGTTGCTGGCATTGCTGTTTGGTTCAAGGCTGTCTCAGATTTGGGGAGAACAAGGTGTGGAGGTGGGTCAGCTCTGCTGGAACTTACTGCTTGTGCATCCCAGGCTCAGATCCAGTCGCCTCCAGGCGTGAGTGGAGATAACTGTGATGGACCAGCCATGAAGGGCACCTTGGGATCAGCGTGCTCTGAATGTTGTGGGATCCACTGGACCTTCAGATGAGGAGTACTGTGTGCCACATGGGAAATAACCAGTGCTGCTGGTTGCTGCCACTGTTCTTGGCTGGAGAGTGGTCTTGGCCCTTTCCTGGGGGAGGGGCAGGTGATGGGGTGAGGAGGAGGATTCCATGGTGAGGAAGCAGCAGAGCTGCACAGGACTATGAAGCTGAACCAAGCCTGGAGGTTCTACCCAAGGAGAGCCAGCTTTCCTGGACTAAATGATGTGTGGGATTATAGGAGAACACCTGGCTTTACTAGGAGGGCTTTTGTGCTTCTGGACCATCTCTCCAGGTGTTCCCCCTTGGGTCACCCCTCTGAGTGACCTGCTGTCACCTCCACTTGGGCTGTGTGGCAGAAGACAGGTTGTGAGTGATTCACTCATACCCATAGAACAACACTTCGATGTGGAAAAGGTGGAGAGAGGCATAGCTGGTGCTCATCTCCTGTTCCCGCCACCTGCACCTGGAGCCTTCTGCCTTGGGAAAACATGGCTGAGACATGGTCCTCCCCCACCTTGCCAAGCTCCTGCTGCACAGCAAACCCAAATAAGTCCATCCTTTGGGCCGTGGCAGGAGGTGCAGATCCTTCTGGTGGTCCTCAGACAATTTGGATCATTACTGTGGAAGCCTGGAGGGCATTTTTTGGGGTTGAAGCACCCCCAGTCACAGCAGTGGTTGGTTTGGCTGAGCTGGGTTTGTTTGTTTTTGCTCCTGCAATCATTCCTCTTAAAGCTGAGTGTTGTTGACAGAAGATCGGCTGTCACAGCCATCCCCTCCCCTGTCACTGTTGCCCTGGAACTGCTCAGACTCAGGTGAAGAGTGGCCATCCTGGTGTGCTGGTGTCCCCACCCCGAGTCGCTGACAGGGCTCTAGAGCGGGATCAGTGATGATGTGATATGGGGCTTAATTGCGAGTGAGCCCAGTCATCGCCTGAGCCCGGCGGGTGCTGCTCACTGGGTTGAGAAATGCCAGCGATCCCATGGAAAACACGCTTCAGGAGACGATCTGAACCCGCGTGGTTTTGCTACAGCCACAGGCAGTGGTGATTTTCTTCCTGACCTGAGGGATGGGAAAGCCTTGACATTGGCAGTGGGCTGGAGCAGGGCCTGTTCCTCATCCCTGGATGCTGCGGTCCCCGCTGGAGATAGAGCTGCATCATTTCTGGATGCTGCTCCCTCTAGAACAGTAACAACGGGCGATATGTCATTTTTCTACCTGTCTGGCTTGTTTAAATCAAAGAACAAAAAAAAAAATCCTAAAGGGTTCCAACCACATGTGGAGGGCTCCTGTGTCCTGCTCACAAATGGTTGTGGTGCTAAGGGGATGGTGAGAGGACACAAGGCCAGCCCTAATGCCAATGCATGGATGGGCAGCGGGAGCTCATGGGCCAAATTAGCTGGAAGCAGCTGGCTCAGCATAGCCAAAGGCTGTGAGGTCTCATGTTGCTCCAATGCCAGAGCTGCAGCTGGATCAGGCTGTGGAAAAAGCAAAGACGCTAAGAAACAGGAGGAGAGAGAAGACAGGGTGGCAGGAAGCCTGGGCAGGGATGTCCTGCTTTTCATCTTCAGGACTGTGAGTGTGAGAAACAAGCAGGAATGACTTCTCCAGGCTTATTTTGCCTTTTTTTTGTTTGTTTTATTGTTTGTTTGTGGGTGGGTTTGCAGGACACGAGGACTGCTGACAACTAAGGTTCTCCTGGCCCCGAAGGGGAAAAGGATCTTTGCATGCCATAATCCTGGAGGCCCACCCCAGTGTTTGAGGGACAGTGTGCTAACCAGATCCTTCAGTGTGCTGCCTCCTTGGAGGCAGGGGATGGGGATCCATGTGGCTGCACGGCCACAAAAGGGTTACTGTTGTGTTGGAAACCATGGAAGTCCCTGAGAACGGTCATGTAGGAATTGGGACTTCTCCAAAAAGGCAGTGGGATTGATAACCCAAATGAAGTGCACCTGCACCAATGCCCACAGCTTTGTCACCAAAAGAACGATCTGAAAACCACTGTGCAGGAGTAAAGCTGTGACATTATTGCCAGCACAGAGTCATGTGGGATGACTCAAACAAATGGATTGCTGCAATGGATGGGGATAACTTTCCATGACTACCAGCAGTCCTGGCTAACTGGGAGGTCCCAGCTGACTGGAAGTGAGCAGATGTGATTGACACACAACTACAAGAAGAGCAGGAAGGAGGATTTTGGGAACTACAAGGCTGTCAATCAAGTGACCTGAGCAGATCACCCTCACTCATCACCAACAGGGCAATCAGAGGATCTGGGCCAGCTAGTATGAGCTTGTGGCAGGCAGGTCTTGCCTGACCAACCAGATCTTCTTCTATGACAAGGTGATCTGGTTAGGTGGATGAGGGAGAGGCTCTGGGTGTGTCTATCCGGACTTTGGCAAGGCCTTTGACACCACTTTTTCGTGGAAGGGGCTGGAGTCCCCGTCCCTGGAGGTATTTAAAAGCTGTGTAGAAGTGGCACTTGGGGACATGGGTTAGTGCAGTCCTTGGCAGTGCTGGGTTAGCAGTTGCACTCGATGGCCTTAGAGGGCTTTTCCAACCTAAACGATTCCATGATTCTGTGATTCTATTATCCCTTCAGAGGATTAATCCCGCCGCTAATGCAGCTTTTCATTCGCAAAGCGCTTTAGAGGAAGTCGCGCCAGGAGAGCGCTTGGAGAGAGAAACTGAAAGTGCTGAGCAGGAGGCAGCTGCCCTCCTGATTCCAGCCTTCCCGCTGTTGTTCTCCCAGCCTGTGCAGTAGGAGTGGGTCTCCAGCTTCTTGGTTCACGGGAGTATTTTGGGGAAAATACGAGAGCTCTGTAGCTGTGCAGCTTCCCAGATGTGAAACCAGGGCATGTCAGCTCTCCCACTGGTCCATTGAAATCCAGGAGGAGCAGCCCAGCAGGTAAGAAAGTTGGTGAAGCCAAATTACCTATCTTAACTGGATGAGAGGGATCAGAGTCTCCTGCCCACCAACTTCAACTATACCAAATCCAACTGAGTGAATTGTGCCTCCCCACTGAGCAGGGCTCTCGGAATTAAATCGTCAGGGTGTTGTAAGGATCGAGTGATACTTGCCTGCTCTCTCCCGAAGAGCTTTGTCCCAAGCAGGCAAATATTTTCTCGGCGCTTTAATGACGCCCATTTTCCAATTGTTCCCTGTAAAAACCCGTTGCCAGCCTGGGCTTCCCCTGAGGCAATTTCTCGGCTCTGCTCTTCGGGGAAACGCAGCTTTTCTGGGAAATGCAGCAGACGCAGCTTCCGGGTTGGAGTTTTTGTTTCGCTTTTTAGTTGGGAAGTGTTGGATGAGGACCTTTGTTTCGCTCATTTGACGCGTGAGATAAAAGATAAGGCTTTTGGAGGCTGTGTTGGCCATCTGAAGTGGGATGGGATTGTGTGGTTTGAGGGCTGAATAAATTGGGATGAGCTGGATGGAGCCTGTCTGATGGTGCTCGTGTGAGTTGGATGTCTGTCAGCTGAGCCCTGCACCCCAGTTTTGTTTGGCATTTATACCAAACACCCTCACAGTTGTGCTGAGCGTTGTTTGGAGGAGGCACTTTGGGAGTAAAAGAAGGAAAAATGCATCATTTTCTGAGCTGTGGCTTTGCCTGAGGGATGCTGAGTTGTCCTGTGCTTCTGACTGTTCTTGAGGCTTCCTCCTTCTCCATTCTGACCTTTCATCCTCCTCCTGAAGCATCTTCCCTGTGCAGCTGCCAGTGATGCAGCAGGAGGAACAGGTCAAGGAGGTGGTGGGAAAGGCCTGGGGTGTGTTGCAGGCAAATGAGAAGGATGGAGCTGGAGACAGGCCTGACATCAGGTGTTCTATTTCAGCCTTGGACATTAAAGCTGGGGGCAGGCGTGTTGCAGGGAGTTAGAAGATGGGGACAGTGGGTGTTTTGCCAAAGCCAAGCAAGTATTTGTGCCTAAAGACTAAAAACGATATTGTCCTGCAGAAAAATTGGCTGGAGAAGAGGGATTCTACTGCTGTCCAATCAGGCACCTCCAAAAGGAGGAGTTTTAAGACAAGCGGATGGAATCGAGGCCTTGTTTACACTGAGGTTGGAACTTGAGCCTTTTTGGATTTGTTTTTTGGATGCAATTTAAAAGGGGAAAGAAGTAAGCATTGGCAAAAGTTTTGTATCTTTCTTAGAAAACCTGTTTTCTAACAGAAGTTGCTTTTCCTCTCCAAAGGATCCCCTGAATCCTTTCTGCTTCCTTTAGGTTGGATTTATCTTGGCTATTAATGTTCTGTGCTAGAACACCCGACTTAATAGCAAACTGCTTGATATCAAAACCCAGATTGCACATTGCCTGCTTCATCTTCTAAATCAAATAATTTACTCTTCAATATTATGAATCACTCATTGTGAAGGTAGCAGCAGATCCCGGTCTGTTTCCATGTGGGTGCCATGTTACATTTTCCTTATTAACTGAGATCCTTTGTGCAAAGCCATGTGGATGAAGGCTGCTGCTGATCTGGGCACAACTTTGGTTTTGTTGCTCAGAGATTTTTATCTTTTTTCTTATTATTAAAATGATGTTTTCCCAGGCCAATGCAGAATAAGTCAGGTGCTTGGGATGGATTTTTTTAGCTGAAGCATCAATTTCACTAAGAGTTGGAGCCCAAAGATGAATTGTGAAGCCCTGGCAGGTGGCTTGCCCAGGATGGGATCTTGACTTGAGCCTACCATGGATGGACTGATCAGACTTGCCTCGGATACCCACATCATTCCAGACAACCCTGTGCAGCACTGGGCTGGGAATCCCCGTTTTCCACCCCAAAACCAGCCCCGATGCAGATTTCTCTGCGAGGACTCACTGTGTGGCAGCCATCTCTGCAGGCTGCTTTGTGTTTTTGTTTACATCTGGTAGAAAACTTCTTAAATTTCCTGGCAAGGGAGTAATTCTAATCCCTTTCAATGAGATCAACGGATTAGTGTCTCAGATGCTTATAAAATTGTGAGGATTAGCCAAGCCTCCCCCCCTATTCTTTCTATGCCACGTAACGTCATCACCACGTTTTAAAAGGGGATCTCTGTGCTGTTACCAGGAGCTGAAGCAATTTCTGGGAGCCTCTGCAAATCCAAGCATTTAAAAACTATGTCTTCATCCTGTCCCTTGCTCCCTCTGGATTTTTGTGCAATTTTTAGGGTGTTTTTCTCTTTTCTTCCAGCATCCCTGGCACCAAACTGTGGTAGCTGTTCAAGCACATACCTTGGGTTTGCGTGGCTTGGCTGCATTGCGGCACCCGTGCAGGTAAGTAGGGAGCTGAGCCCAAAGTTTTCCTTTGCACAGAGACTTTCAAATTCCCATCTTGAGAGGACCAGATCCCCATAAGAAAAAGTTATGTCACAAGTTTGCTCCTCATTTCAAAGGATTTGGGCTTTTGTGGCCCATCCCCAGAGGGGAAAGGCTCTTCTGGGCTGACAAGATGCTCTCACCCCAGCTGTTGAGAGCAGGATGAAACTCCACACACCCACATTCCTGCATCCTCCTAATTACAACCTGCACTTTCATTAGGACTTGCTCCCTAACCAGCTCTGAGGGAGCTGACAGGGAGGAGGGTTTAGTTCAAACCCTGTTGCCTCTCCCTGCAGGGCAGTTTTTAAATGCCTTTTTTCCCGGGTCGATGGCTGTGTGGTTGCTTGACCTGTGTGAGCAAAGTGATCCCGAGCTGCCGAGTGGTAGGAACTCAGAGCCAGGAATTCCTGGCCCCGACCCAGTAGAGTTTCAGAGGCGAGCTTTTAAATATATACAAAGACAAGCTCATAATTTCCACTCTACTAATGAGGCCACGGCGTTTTCATTGAAATGTGCCAATAGGCACTGCGGTGGTATTTTAGCAGCCTTGTACTGTGAATCCAAATGTGATTTAACATGGCAGCCCCCGCGGAGCCGAGGAAAACCGGCTTCTCCCGCTGAATTTCAATGATGCTGCTAAGCAGCACTTCCCAAAAAATCCCCTCAGTGGTGGGACCTCTCCTTGTGTTTCATCCCAACAAAGTTTTCCCCCCCTCACACTTCGGTGAAGGTGGGGAATGGGTTGAAAGGGGATATTTAGGAGGGGAAAATCTTAATTTAAAGCCTGGGTTTAACAGATGTGTGGCTGGCTGGTGCGAGGCGGCGATTTAATAACCGGGCTGGCCAGAAATATCATTAAATTGTAGTAAAAAAATGGAACGTGAGGGCTCCAGACATCGTGTTCTCTCTTGACCTTTAAAAAGCCACTCGAAGCTGCCAGCCTGCTTGTTGCTAAGCCACCTCCTTAGTGCCACTCATATATTTTCCCTTCTAGTAGGCGATTCAGCACCCGGGAATTCATGGAGATCCAACAGTAAACTGTTACACGCCTGAAATTCCCACTGGTGGATTTTATCTTTGTAGCCTTGAAGCATTCAGAAAATATTTACCAGGTTTTGTTCAGTCAGCTGCAAGAAAAATGTCAATTTTAAGTAACTCTCACAGAAAGTGTTTGGTTTGCTTTCTTTCTAAAAAAAAAAAAAAAAAAAAAAAAAAAGTCATGCATCAGCAGCACAGCTGTAAACTGGGGTTTTTCTTATTTAGGGCTCAATTTATGAGGAACCCCTGTAGGAAGCAGCATCCCTGGGCAAAGGAGGGCTGTACGTGGGTGATTTTGAAAGTTTACACCTGCTTGTCCATCACCTCCTGGTTACAGGCCCCTGGGGTATGGGTACACTTAGACTTTAGAATCACAGAATCATGGAATGGTTTAGGTTGGAGGGACTCTTCAAGACCATCTCATTCCACCACCCGGCCATGAGCAGGGATACCTTCCACTGGACCAGGTTGCTCCAAACCTGGCTTTGAGTATTTCCAGGGATAAGGAGTCCGCAACTTCTCTGAACAACCTGTGCCAGTGCTTCACTAAAGTCCCTTCATTTTCTGCATCCTGCTAAGGTCAGGCCACGATTCCAGGAGAACAGGGGAGAAGGATAATAACCCATGGCATCAGCTTTGCTGAGACTCTGTGACAGAGGAGGATATGCATTTGTTGGTTGGTGAAGGTTTCTCTCCAAGCACCTCACTTGACCATGCAAGTCTGGCTGTGGAGAAGTTCCATTTTCTATTTCCACCTAAATTTTGAGGGGTTTTCCATCCTTGCAGCCATCTTTCTTGTCCCAATCCCATAGAGGTGAAGCTGTTTTTGTCCTGTTTCCATATGATTCCCAGGAGGTTTTTTTGCTGGACTCTATAAAGTTTTGCAAAACCATCCCAGTCTCTGTTAGCAAGGGAGAAGGAACGATAAAAAAAATTCTTCCCTAAATCCCTGTACTTGGGTCAACACCAGAAAAGGGTGGACTGACTGTGCAGCTCATTTTTTGGAAGTATTAGGAAAAACTGGAAACTGCAGTGACGTGGCATTGGTGTGAATTCCCAGCAGGCAGGGGTTTGGGATTGTCTGGGTTTTCCCGAAGCCTTTTTCAGGCTGTCAGGATTGTAAAATACAAACCTGGCCAGATCAAAGTGGGCTTGGGGAAATGGCTGCTCCGTGAGATTTGTTTATGGACTTTTTTCCCCCGTATCCAGTCACCAGCTTTTTCACTCTTTTCCATCCAGCTACCTCTTCTTCTTAATTTTTACCTCAAATATAAATTAAAAAGGTCCACGGAGTGCGTTCCCAAGGACTGAAACCCAGGCTCTGGGAGCAGACAGCAGCAGCATAAAGAGAAATTCTTCCCTCCCTGGCCTCATGCTGCTTTTCCACCAAAAGGCTTTACAGCCATCTGGATCCCCTTTCAGATTATGCCGCCCCCCTTCCCAAAAATCCATAACCTAGCAACCTTATTTAGTGTAAACGAGATCATTCTGCTTTCCTGTTTCCAAATTGTGCTTGGCTCCTCTGACTGCCTTTATAGGAAGGCTGCTTACAGCTGTGATCCCATCACTGGTCCAGGGTGCTCGTCTCCAGAAGGATTTTGTAGAATTATTGATTGCTGTGTGTTGCACTGATAATTATTTTTTTCCCTCATTAAAGGAGCTTAGGAAATGGGAGAAAAAAGGGTTTCAGGAAGTTGTTTAATCCATCTGCTTCTCAGTATTAGAGTGGAGAGGGCAAGTTACTCTTTGGGTCCATGGAAAGTGATTTGTTTTGGTTCAGCCTGAAGAGGACTTGATCCAAGTGTTTTTTTGGTTTTTTTTTTCCTTCCAGATGTGATATTTTGGGAGTCCCCATTGCTTCCCACAGCTCTGTGTCATCACCCAGGAATTTTCAAATTCCCTGGAGTGTTTAACACCAATTTCTCTGCTGTGACCCTTCAGCTGCGTAGGCTGTGTGTTTCTCATAGAGTTTCCAATTTGCATTCCCCAAGGAACCTGTTCATTGGGGAGCACTGCAAACGAGGAAAAACAACCACAAATGAAGGTGGAAGATTATTCCCACTTGCCTGTGTTCTCATTCCTCTTTTTGGGCTAAAATACACCCAAATTTATTGTGTATCCCACCAGCATCAGCCTATAAAGGGGAAGTGGTGACTCCTGCCTTCTCTTTTCACCTCAGGAATACAAAGAGGCTGGGGGCAGGAGGAGGCAGCAGAACATCCTTTCCCACCACACTTTTGGGAGGAAGAGTGAGCTCACTGGGTCATGACGTTGCAGCTGCATGCCAGGAGAAGGGGGGAAAAAAATAATTACAAATCCCCAAGGCCAAAGGGGAAAAATTCCTCAAGTGTTATTTCATCTCCGAGCAGTGAGTTGAGCTGTCCTTGGGCAGCTCATGTGAGTCTTTCCGAGAGAGGCACTGCCAGCTCTGCTTCAAGCCCTCCTGGGAAGTGATTTCCAGCTCTCATTCTTGATAGGAGCTCAAGCAGGGCTCTCCTCCAAACTCTGCTCCCCCCTCCTCCAGACTGTATTAAATAGCGCTATTGATTTTTTTTTTCTCTATTTATTTTTGCCTATTTTCCAGGAACTTGCAAAATCAGCCCTGAGCAAACCTCTAGTTTGCTTTTCCAACAGCGCAGGGAGAAAGAACTTGACTTTACAGTGGGTGATGGGAGCTGCAGCTGACCCATTTCTGCATATTTCTCTTCCAGTGGTAGCAAAAACATTTCCTCACTTAAAGGTTCTCTTCAGTTTTAAAGTTCTGGGATTAATTGTTTCTTAAACAATTGTCTGGAATCAGAACGGCTTGCTGGAAATTGCAGCAGTACAGTTGTGCTGCTGGATGTTGCTTTCCTTAGACTTTCCTATTTTTTTCCAATTGCTTTGTTGTGTTGTCACATCACTTTCTGTGTCCCCTGCCCAGAGGCAGTGGAGAGGGTTAAGGTTTTGTGTTTGGTGTCAGCCAGCTGGGGAACACAGCCAGGAAGTTTCCTGATTCCAGTTCAAAAAAAGCATCGGATCTGCTCTCAGGGAGGAGGGATCAAAGGTCTCAAGTGCTTCGTGCTTCGAGGTCACTTTGGTTTCTTGGATGTCCAGGCACACAACAAAAACATACCAGCACCCCCAAGCCTGCATGTAGATAAAATGGGTGAAACATGGGGTTTTGTATTGTTTGACACCCAGAAGTTCTTTCTGTTGCTGTGATGGTGCCACATCACCCCAGCAAAGCTTTGCTGGGTCCTGATACAACTCTGTCTGTGGTGTGAGGGACCTGTTGGGATGTTCCTTTCTCCCAGCACATTAATCCCACTAGTCAATAACCCTGCCAAGCCTTGCACCATCCCTCATGCTCCTCCATTCCCTGCCAGGTTTGTGGAGTGAAGGATCTGGGCCAGGTTGGACGCTTGGAGCTGGCACTGGATGTGGCATCCCTATGGTAGCATTGTAGCCCTTTGAAATTGCATCCTGCCAAGAGGTTTTTTCCCCCCCCATGCTCAGTCCTGTTGTTCCTTGGTTTTGGACACCAAAGGCCATCACTCCTGGCTGGAGCAGCACTGACTTTCTCCCCCACTCCATGCTAGGCAAAGGTGGTGCAGCTGTGTGGCATCTCTAGGGCAACAGTGATGCTGGTTAAGGGTTGGCTCTGCAGCTGCCTGTGATTTTCCCATCGCCACGCTGCAGATCCTGGCGCTGGAACAGCTCCAGAGACGGAGCTGAAGGAAATTCCTTCCAGCTGCTTGAGGTCAGGGCTTCGCTTTTCTTTTGGGGTCCATGAGGGGGATTTTTTTTGCCTGCAAGTAAAACGAGGGCGTCTCTGGCTGCTGCTTCTTAACACCTGGAAGAATCTTTTTCTTTTAAATATTATCCCATTAGTCATAGCCATTAAATAACCTTCCTCTTGTAGAATCAGTGCATGGAAGAATACCCTGCTCTGCAATACAACTTGAGCTGTTTCAGAAAGGTCTTTGTCAGCTGCTCCCAGTTTAACTTTCAACCGAGTTAATAATGCTTTTGGTTAAACCTGTCTGAAACACGTTGCGAAACGCCTTTGAAACTCGAGACGCCGTTCACGCCCGCTTGAAACCTTTCCCATCGATAAAATATTTCAGCTTGGAGTTTGGCCATGGCTTAGCATTCACTTTTCCCTGAGATTCGTGATTTCAGGCCTGCCTGTGTCTGGCTCCGCTGAGTGTTTGAAGCTCAGTGTTTCCTGGAGATTGGTTGGCTTTGCCAGGCTGGCCAGTGGGATGCCCAGGACCACCAGCTCCTTTCAGTTTTCCCAGTTAATGGCTGAGGAGATTCAGTCTGAGTTTGCTTTGAACCCCTGTGGTGAAAGTTGTTTGCCTTGAAAACATAAAGTAAATCCCTCTAAAAACAGGAGTTTATTTACAACAGCAGAGACAGGAGCCACCGCTCCACCCAGCATGTGGGCTGTATTTAGGGGTGAGAATGCACAGCACATGGATGGCCCCTTTATTCACTGATGTTATAAATAAATAATAATAATTTTTTTAAAGGGCAAACAGCTCCTTTTAATAAGTTAAACCCGAAGAAGGAGCACACAGTTCAAATCCATGTGGCAAAGCAGCAGGAAAGCAAAAATCTGCAGCTTTCAGCCCATGGCATTACTTAAAGTGGCATCCCTGGTGTCACCCCCTGGCTTCAGGACCCTCCTCCTCCTTCCTGCCTCAGTTTCTCTACCTATAAGAAGACAATTGCATCCTTTATTAATCCCTGTAAGATCTCCTGAGGAACGCTCTGGATACCATGTTGGCCCCACTATTAAGGCCTTGCTGTGGCTCTAATGAGAATTAATTTGGGACGTGGCTTTGTGAGGTTTACCTTTCACAGCCCAACTGTAATCAAGGCCATGCAGGAGCTCATGCTGACCTGTAACACTCCTTTTCTGGCTGCTCGATGGGCCATTAACCAGCACTTGGCTTTTAATTAAAGCTGGGTTTTGTCCTCCTTGGAGAAAGGTGGATTTGCTTGGCCCCACGTAGCTTAATCACTGGAGGGTGTAAGGAGGGAGATGTGGAGCTCAGGTTGTTCTGCCATTTGTACCTCACTGCATCCCAGGACACCATTGTTATTTGTTACTTTTCATAGAATCACAGAAATGGTTTGGGTTGGAAGGGACCTTAAACACCATCCAGTTCCACCCACCTGCCATGGGCAAGGACACCTTCCACTAGCCCAGGTTGCTCTAAGTCCCATCCAAGCTGGTCTTGAACACTTCCAGGGATGGGACAGCCACAGCTTCTCTGGGAAACCTATGCCAGTGCCCCCTTTTCTACGTGCAGCCTGTGTCCCCCATTCCAGGGGTTTCAGGGACCTGCTGGGGGCCATGGATGCCTCACAAGCATCATTTTCCTGCTCTGAGATGCCTTCACCATGAGAGAGCAACAGGGAGGCTTTTGTTCTGCACCAGAAACTTTTCATCCTTTTTTATGACTCCTTTTTATTTCTTTTGGCTGCACCCTTGCAAATCTGAAGCCGCTTAAAATACAGTTCCTCCCCCCATTCCCCTTAAAAAAAAAAAACACCAACCCAAAGTTTGGCTGCTTGAAATAATCGTCAGATTTCACTGGAGTCTTTTAAAGTTAACAGTTTCCTGGATCCTGGGCAGACTAGCTGATATTTCCCTGTTAACCTCCGTGTTTTTTGCTGTAACATTTCTCAGCTGTTGCAGCAGGAGGGAGGGAGAACCAGGGCAGCTCCAATGTGGAGAAGGCTATTTCACACAGGGGTTGGATGAATCTGGTGTAGGATTCCCTGGATTTGCACCACAGGGGACAGAAGGGTTGTCCCCAGGAGGCTGAGCCCTCACGACATGGCTGGCAGGTAGGTCATGGCTGCGTTTGTGACACCCTTTTGGGGCAAAATATTAGGGACATGGTTCCACTGGAAGTGGATAGTGAGATGCTTGGGGTTGGTCTGAGCTCTGTTTCAGCTGAGTGTTTATTTGCTGAGGGCTGTGATGGTTTCTGGCTGTGCTCATGGACGTGGGGACTGGTGCAAGAGTGGCACAGCTCAGGTGCATACAAGCAGCATGAGGAATTTTCCTGGCTTGATGGGATTTGCTGCCCCAAATGCAGCCTTGGATGTTCCTTACTCACAGAATCTCTTAGCGGGATTGCTGAGAAGAGCATCACAAGTTAAAAGAGTTGTAAAGGAAAGAAAAGCAACAATCCAGTGCTGGTTGGTTTTGTTGCCTGTCCTCCAAGAGTTGTCTCTCTTTCCTTGCAAAAAGCCACCTGGAGCTTTCCCAGAAGGAGGATGTTTCTCTTGGGCGGTTGAGGAGCTGGAGGCAGCCAGCCTTGGCCAAAGGCAGTGATTATCAGCACAACCCAAGGGCGAGGTGGGGCAGCTGAAACATCCTCATGCCACGAGTGTGACCGAGGGGAGCCCCTGAACCGTCCCAAATCCCTCTGACCCAGTGGGACTGAAACCCAAACCGGGCCCTGCAACGCCAAGCTGCGCATTAACTCCGCCGGAGCTGGGAACAAAGGTTTGGGGGCTGGATTGGGCTTTTTTTAATTTATTTGCAAAGCAAACCAGCTCAGCTGAGCGGAACAGGCGTCGGTGGAGGAGCGTGAGCTGCCGGGTGGTTGCTGGGCTATAAAATCCCATCCCCACCAGCACTGGCAGGAGGATGTGCCGGCTCCCCGAGCTCTCGTAGCGTTTCCACGTTGGCCGGGAGAGGTTCTGAACATGCGTGTTGGTCTCTGGAGGCTTTAATCAAATCCAGGCTTTACCAGAAATCGCCTCGAAACTTCCAGCGAGCTGAGGAAACTGAAAGCAGCCGGAGCAAGGAGGCTCCCGGGCGGGTGTTTTGGGGCTGGCAGGGATGTTACCTTCAGCAAGGGGATAGTCCCGGTGAGACAGCCGGGATGAGAGGTGAGTCTGCTCCCCGTGGGAAGTCAGAGGAAAGCCCACAGGGGTTCAGCAAAAAAGGGGCTTCAAAGGGGGAAAGGAGATTTGAGAGTGAGGATGCTGCTTGGAGGGAACACTCAGAGTGTTTGGATTTTGGAGCATCGCTCCCTGGCGTGTGTGGATTCAGATCCTGTGGTTTCCCCACTGTCTTCCCACCCTGTGCAAAATGAGGAGCTGTGCAATTACTGCGCCGTGGAAAACTCCCCGCTCCAGGGAAGAGTTTTGTTATCCCTCGGTGATTTTATTTAGGAAACAGGGCTCAGACTGCAGGTACTTTCCTTGCTTGTAAAACTTCATCACACGTTGCTCTCCTGTGGGCAGAAGGGAAAACAAAGCGTATTTTTAACTTCCTTTTCTAAGCTGGGGGCAGGGGAACTTTATGCCTGGCCAACAACGGTTGTGATCATCCGAGAGCAAACGGTTCAGAGAATGATAGGAAGATAAGAGATAATAAATAAGTGCAATTAAAATCCTGGGGGAAAGGATTTGCTGAAGTCGTTATCTCAGGCAGCTGCTCAGGGTTTAATTGGGGCTCTCCAAAGGGAGGGAGGTTTTGGTCACGGGTCCCTGACATGGGACATGACAGCCAATATTGCTGCCTCTTCCTCTTGGCCTGCCGCTCGCTGGTGCCTCGGGGCTTTCCTGGGGGGAAGGAGCCTGGGGCTGTGCTGAGGAGTAAAGCTGAAACCTGCAGAAGTGCTCTTAAGTCACCAAACCTGCATCTCAGATGGGAAAAACAAGCAAAGCCTCCTTTACAGAGTCCATAGTCTCCCTATAATTTCTCTTGGTGGTGCCACTGTGTGTCCTGGGAATGTCCTTGTCCTCTTCATCTTTGATGATTTTGGTGGGGGCCTTCTGTGGATTGAGGATTCAGTCTTGGAAACCACTGGAGGGGAAGAGAAGACAAACCTCCTGGCTGCTTTCAGTATTTTTTACCAAGTTACTGCAGGGTTTGAGGGACACTGGCTGCAGCTGGGACTGCTTGGATGCAATTCCCACTCTCTGTTTCATCCAGTGTTTAACTTGAAGGATGATGTGTGAAAGGAAGAGTGCTGGAGGAGAAGCTCACAGTGGGAGAAGGAAAATTCCAGCCCCAGCTGATCCAGCCCTGCTTTGTTTTCAGGGTTGCCAAGATGGGAACTTGGTTTTGGGCAAGGAGAGAGGGATGAGTGAGAAGTCATCTCCAGCCTCCTCCACATCCATTCAAGGGACCACTGGTCTGCAAAGTGCATCCATAAGGAATGTCACATCCATGTGTTTTCTCCCTGTCTCCACAGCCTACCCATGAGCTCAGACTTCCAGCATTACAGTTTCAGGATGCCGAACATCGGGTTCCAGAACCTTCCTCTCAACATATACATTGTGGTTTTTGGCACGGCCATCTTCGTCTTCATCCTCAGTTTGCTCTTCTGTTGCTACTTGATCAGGTAAGGGAATGTTGTAAGGGAATGTTCCCCAAGAGCTTCCTTGCTTCCAGGCCCATCACTGATCCCTCCATCCCAAAAAGAGGATGGCAGCACCTTATTTCCTTGGCAGCACCATTTTCCTTGACACATCTTATGTCCACCTGATGTCCCACAAAGGAGTCACATTATCCAGTTAAAACCAGGAGATTAACATTTGCTAAAATAGGTATGGAATTGTGGTCAGCTTCTCAAAAAACCTGGAAAAGGGATGTTTTATGCTCCCTGCTTTCTGCTTAATGTTTCAACACATTAACCTCTGTAATGAGTAACCCGTATGCTGCGTGCTTAAGGAATGTTTAATACCTGCTCCGTTGGTTATTGAACACAAATTGCTCCTTCAACAGCACAGTTTGGAGATTAATGATGCAGAGTTGATGTGTTAATCTGAGCAAAGGGGGAGCAGGACAGCAGGGTTAAAGGTTGTTCCGATTCGGGGCTTGTTTTAATTACTTTATGGGCCACTGAGGAGATTGTTGGGCTGCCAATTGAGAGGTGAAACTCTTCCTGAGAGAGGGAAGATGAGGCAAGTGCCTGAGAATTGAGGTGGTGATGGAGATGAGTTGTGCTGATAACCCAAGATGGGGGGCTGGCTGTGCTTCAACCTGGGCCTGGGAGCAGAGGTCATCACTCTGCCAGCAGTGGCAGCCAAAATTCTGCATTATCAGAACTCTCCTCTCCAGCTTTTCTATCCCCTTTCCTTCCCCTCTGTCTTTCTAGCTGTCCCCAGCTCCCTGCAAGCTGTGCATCCATCACATCCCTTCCCTGTCTTCCTGTAGAACAGGTACCCAGTCTCTTCTTGCACCACAGCAGCCAGTCCCACCAGGTTATCTGTCCAGAGGGTGTTAAAAATATTTTATCCTGCTCTTGTAGACCAGAGACATGAGATTTCAATGTCAACCTTCTCAATACTAGATAATTTTCACCCATTTTCAGTTCTGTATGAGGCAAAACCTCATAAACTATGCAGACAAACCCAAACCCAGGTTTACCAAGCGTTGATTTGGGCATCATATCCTAATTTTTTTCCCCACAATTATGAAAATTGTGTTTTGAAGGTGTATGAAAATAGACCAGAGGTGTTCAGAGGACTCAAGGACTTGTTTTGCTCAGGTGGAGCTTGAGTCTATATGGCTCACTTAGAAAATTGAAGAGGTGTTTGAACTTTGAGAGTATTTTCCTGGGCACTCGCTGGGTGTGTTATGCCCCCAAGAAGGAATAACAAGGAGTAATGTCTGGAAGGTCAAGCCAGAAAATCTTTAAATTTAGAAGCTGGAGGCGTGTTGTAAGAGAGAGAGGGTGAGTAACCGGTGAGAGAAGCCAGCAAGGAAGTGGCAAGTGCTCCGTCTCTTCACGTCTTTAAATCAAGACCGAGGACCTTTCTGGACGAGACATTTTGGCTCCTGTTCCCGAGGTGCTATTTAGCAACCCATGATAGATGAGGAGTTGGATTAGGTCATCCAGTGATCCCTTTATAGCCCAAAACCCTAGAGAGACTCTACAAATGGCTCTTCAGACCTCCTCCCTCCGCTCTTTTATTGGCAGGGCAGAACCAAAACAGGATCCTCCAGCCCCCACTGGGGAGAGCTTTGCCATGCCATGGGTTTTAGCTGTGCCAGTGTCCCAGGAGCATCCACCTCCACAGAAGCAGCTCTGTAATCTCAGCTCGTCTGGGATATAAAAGTCTGAGTTTTGGTGGGGTTTGGGCAGCGTTGTAGGTGGACAACAGGATGAGGACCACCCACCTGCAAGGGCAGAGAGACCAACAGAAGGACAGAGTGGTCTCCTCCAGAGCTCTAGGGCTCTGCTTCCATTTGTAGGGGTTCTTTGCAGGTGACAGCAGCTCCTGGCTTTCCCATAGGTGCGGCATCAACATTCCTCTCCCTCCTTTCCCATAACTCCACATCTCCAAATATTTGGCAAACACCAAACAAGGCTCATGACACCACCCTCAGACCCTGGTTCTCATCTCCTGCTCTGAATCAGAGCAGCCCCTGCTTCTCTCTCCACATCCCCAGCTGGGGAAGTATCCAGCGTGTGGAAGAGTCAATATCAGGTATATTCACCTCAAATCACAGAGCTGATGGCATTAAATAAAAGATATGCTGGGGAAGGAGAGGACATGGGCTGTGCATTGCAGCTGTGTCAATACAGGCTGTGCTCACCGCTCCAAGTACAACAAAAGTGACATTTTTAATTGGATTGGCTCAAAACAAGAGTCCAGTAGGAATTTCACAACAAAAATCATCATTGCCTGTGCAGTCTTCAGGTGAACCTCGGGCTGCTCTGGTGCTGCAGACCACTCAGATCAGAGCTCAGGTCCCTCAGGGTTGCTGCCTCTGCTTGGCAAAATTACAGATGAAAAAGAAAGAACAAGGAAATGAGATTTTGCAGGCAGCTGGTTGTGTCTGATCTCTGGTGAATTAATGAAAGTGATAAACTCGTGTTACTTTTGGTCCCATAAAACCCAGTCCGGAAGGATGCTGAGCTAAGCAGTGCCACCCTTGCTGTGGGTCATGTCTGCAGCATCCTCTCTCTGTGCTTTGCTGTGGGTCATCCAGGGCTCATCCCTGCTCAGCCTGGAGCTGCTCAAAGTCTCTGGAAGGTGCAGAGTTCACAGCCCCTAAAAAGCCTTTTTTTTTAGGGCTGTTTCCTTCTGCATTCAGACTTGCCAGGATCCAACACAGTGGTTGGGTTTTGTATTCAGAGAAAGGAATGGAGCTGGGGAAGGGTCTGGAGCCCCAAGAGCAGTTGAGGGAGCTAGGAAAGGGGCTGAGCCTGGAGAAAAGGAGGCTCAGGGGGGACCCTGTGGCTCTGCACAACTCCCTGACAGGAGGGGACAGGCAGGGAAGTCGGGCTCTGCTTCCAGTGAACAGGGACAAGAGGAGCAGGAATGGGCTCAAATTGTGCCAGGGGAGGTTCAGGTTGGATGTGAGGGAAAATTTATTCACCCCACTGGCACAGCTGCCCAGGGCAGTGTTTAGGTCCCCAACCCTGGAGGGATTTAAAAGCCGTGTGGATGTGGCAGTTGAGGACAGCATTAATGGTGGCCTTGGATGTGCTGGGGGTACAGTTGGACTGGATGATCTTAGAGTGCTTTTCCAACTTAAATGATTCTGTGATTCCATGAAGAGAGCCCAGGGAACTCGGCTGAGCCGGGACAGCAACACAATAATGGGATAAAAAGCCAGTGCCCAGGACCTTTCTACTCCTTCTACTATAAAGCATCTAATATGGAAATCTCAGAGGTAAACCTGCAAAAAAGTTTTTTATCTGCGTTTTATATCCATAGTTGTTCACTGGCTGTAGGCAGTTCAGTCACCCGGAGAAGCAGGGAGCTCCCACTCCTGCAGGAAGGGATCCCAAAGCCCAGGAGAGGTGGTGGTTCCTTCAGGGAGGGTGACAGCACACAGGATCAGCAGCCAGGCACTGTGTGGTCCCTTATCTCGGTCAGACATCTGCCAGGAATTCCTCAGGAGTCACAGCACTTGACATGACAGGGATGGAGCCAGTTCCGACAGGGAATAGCACTTGCCAGGATCTGGGGTCTCCTCACGACAGCTGCACCAGGCCCCACCAGGATCCATCTGGCCCAGGATCCTGGCTCAGAGACGAGGAGCAGGCTGAGCTCGCACGCTTCGGCACCAGATGTGCTCGTGCTGCTCCCCAGAACCTCCAGGGAGGAGATTTTTTGGGAAAATCTCCCTGTCTGGCTCAGCACCAGTCCAGGGCATTGGAGATCTGTGCTTGCAGCACGGAGCTGTGCAGATCCAAGGCCAGGTGGTTGCTTCTTCCCCACCACTGGTCCAAGGTGCTCCAGTGGCTTTGGCTCAGGGGGGCCAAACCCTTGGTGGCCACTCAGTGCTCCACACAGAGGGATGCTGCTTCCCATTCTGGGCGAGTTTTCCCTTGTCTGTGGTCTCCAGCTGCACGCCTCCCTTCTCCCCATCTGTGTTTCATAACCGCCTTCTCAGCCACCGGATCCCTGCGGATTGGGCCGGTTTCATCCTGTTTTCTCTATTGTTCCTGCATCTTGTGCTCATGTTTCTGTTCAGGGTCACTGCCAGAGGGATGAGACCCTAGTCTCCTCCTTCTCTTCCTCCTCCTCCTCTTCTTCTCCTCCTCCTCTTCTTCTCCTCCTCCCTGCCTGCCGCAGTGTTTTCCATGGATCTGCAGGCAGGTTCCTGCCAGGCAGCATTGTTGGAGCAGGAGGGATGGCTCCCTGTGAAATTTGGGACACAGGAGCTGATTTTCTGCATCTCTCCCTGCAGCATAAAAGTGCATTTTTACCCATCCCTCAACTTCAAAGGCCCACGACATTCTGGGGGAAGGTGTCAGACATAAGGAAATATTTTTCCATCCCATTTTTATAACTTCCCCACTGCAGTGTGGCTGGGTTGGAAAATCCCCAGGAGCTCAGGTTGAAACAGCCAGGGATTTCAGACAGCCCTCAGAATATTTTTGGAGAAGAGAAATTCCAGGCAAGGGGGTTTCCCATCTGAAATCACACTTGGGGCTGGCTGGGGAAAATATTCCTACAGCTCTCCAAGCCCTCCAGCCACACACTGACTCCGTGTTGAAAGTCCTTGGCCAACTCTTCAGCCCTGGGAACTTCCCTCCTGAGTTTTCCAAGCACTTTATTAAATGCCATGTCTGGTAATGAGAGGTAATATTGATTTTTTAAATTTTAAATGTATTTATTTTAGGAGCATAATGGGTTTCTCCAGCCAGCAGATGACTGTGGAGTGCTCTGCCGGCTCTGACTCTGGAGAGGGGAGACTGGAGAGGGAGGGGATGGAACCAGCACTTTGCTTGTGGCCTAAAATTCCGGCTGAACTTCCTGCTGCAGCAGGTGTTCCTGGAATAAGTTCATCCCATTCATCTCCATCCCTCAGTTTGCTCCAGGAGTGGATGTGGTTTCATTGATTGCAGAATTGAGGATAAGGCTGAGTTTGAGGAACCCCAGTGTTGGTGAGGGCTTCGGTGGGAAACCTCTGGGCAGGGAGTTTCCTTTCCTGTACCTGCTGGAGTAGGAGCAGGGTTTTCCTCAGGTCTGAACACTCATCACTTGAAAAATGATGCTGCATTCAGTGTTGGAGTTGTTGTCAGCAAAAGTGGTTGGAAACTGAGGGGATTTATGGCAGATTGTGATTTCCTCACACGCTTTTTCTGGTGTTAACCGTGTGGGTAATGTCTGCTTGGAAAATCAGGGAGGTCAAAAGAGGGATAAGGGAGAAGTTGTGTGGTTTGGGATGGAGAAGTTGCCCTCCCAGCAACAGGGAAAGCTGGATGTTGCCTAAACATGTCATTTCCTGTGGCCATTCTCATTTCTGGAATCCAAAAATTTAAAATGTGACATGTTAAAGCTGGAAAGGAGGGAAGTGGAATGTTTGAGGTATTACAATAATCCTGATTTTTTTGCCTGACCTCACATTTCTCCCTGATTTCATTGCAGGCTCAGGCATCAGGCACACAAAGAGCTTTACGCCTACAAACAGGTGAGATGATCCTCCAACTTTTTTTTCCCCTTCCCTTCTCCCTAGTGCCAAATCCATCAGTTTACCTCGAGCTGTTCCTCTCCTTGGGAGGTTTCTGGCCCTCAGAGGGCAGTTGTAACACCTAGGCCAATCTGTCCCTGCTGATTTTATTGTCCCCTAACAACTGGGCCCCCCAGCACCATCCCTCACCTGCTCATGCACAGGTCTCCCAGTTTTCCACCGAGGTCCTGAGCAGTGGGAACAACTCCACCTTTGGAGTACCCCAAGCTCTCCAGCCTCACCCACTGCAGAGCAGTGATGCCATCAGTCCCAAACTTAGATTTTTGTGGGGTCTGGATCTACTCCCTGGGTTGGACCTGGCTGTTCCAAATCTCTGAAGCCAGGGAACAGCTCCATGGCAAGCCCAGCTCTTCCCTGCACCCACCTGCACTTAGCAGACACAGTCCCAGAGGTGGGTGTCAAGGCTGCTGCTTCCACGTCCTGTTTTTTCCAGGATTTGTGGGATTTTCTGCCTCTGATCCCTTGATCCATGCAGGAAGCTGAGTGGAGTTGGGCTGCAAACACACAGTTGTCCTGGATTTATAGCCCTCTCCAGGTGTTCAGCTTGGATGGAGGGAAAATGAAGTGGTAGCTCAGGAGGGTTAAATTTGGGAGGAAACCTCCTGGAGTTGGTCCTTGTGGTTTTATCTTTGCCAGCGCTGCCTTCCTCCTGTCCCTGCACAGGGCCCTTCGTGCTCCCTGGCTGTGCTCGGTTTACTGGGGGGTTTCCAGTTCCACTGGGACACTCAATGAGATCCCTTTGTGGAGATTTTTCCAGGGAATGCTCACAGCAGAAACTCTCTCCTGACCCCAGCTCTTTGCCTTGCAGGTCATACTCAAGGAGAAGGTGAAGGAGCTGAACCTCCATGAGGTGAGCACATCCTGGGGCAACAAAAGCTCCCTCACCCTCCTCTTCCTCACCCCGGGGAGGGGGCAAACCCTCAAATTCAACGCCACTGGGAGCAGAGCATGCAGCCAGCTGTGCTTTGGAAATGGGGAAAGATCCTCTGCAAAAGTCTGGATTAAACCCTCCCTCCTCCGCTTGGGTTTTCTTGCATCGTTGTTGTTATTTATTATGTTCCTCTTATCACACTGATAAGAAGCTGTGGATAAGGGGCAGCCAAGGCAGGCTGGGCCTTGCATAAACAGTGTTCCTGGGCGGGGACGTCCCCTGGTCCCCTGTGGCCCCGTCACCGTCGGGGTGTGCCAATATCCAGCACAGCTCTGGGCAGGGAAAACTGAAATCCAGGATAAACACTCTCCTCCGGCTCCTGGAAAAGGCAGATCCGCTCCTCCCTCCCCACCCCCTGAGTGCTGAAACACCTTAGTTTATCTCCGTGGCCTTCCAGGCTTTGTGACTTGAGCATTTCTAGTCACAGCCCATTTTTCCTGATGAATTTGAGCAGGAATCTGCTCAAATCCCACGTCAAAGCATGGCCTGGATTTATTTATTCTGCTAGAGATAACAAAAATGCCCACCCACATCCGGGCTCGAGGCTGTTCATTTGCCCAGCACCAGCTCAAACTGTTTATAAGCCACTATTTATTTTATTTTAATCCCCCGAGCAGAGCCCATCCCATGTTTTATCCTTACCCTCCACTCCCCACAGCCCCCAGGGTAAATCCCAAGGGCCCCAGGGTTTCAAACAGTCCCTGCTGCAGGCCCCTATTTCTGATCCACTCCCATTACATCGACCTGCAGTGGGGTTTTTGTCAGCACACAGGCTTCAAAGCACTTCCTGGGGTGAGAAATGGGTTGGAGGAGGGATTTGGGAATGTGCTAGAGCCAGGAATGGCCTTGATAACGCTCAGCCCTCCTCCTCCACCCCTGTTCACAGCTGTCTGCAGCTCTCCCAGCCTTTGGGGAGGATGAGGCCTCTGTGGGAAAGAGGACAGAGCTGTTCAAGCTCTTCCCTGGGATTTGGAAAAGCCTGAAAGGGCTTAGCTCAAAAATATCCCAGTTTGGGCATTTGTATTTTGACATTTGCAGTCAGTGTTTCTGGAAAGCAGAGGTTGGGGTGGGAGTTTTCCAACATGACGGGACAGCTGCCCAGAGCCCTGCAGAGGGAAAGCGCCCACCCAGCTCTTCCCTCCCTGTCTCTGGGTCTGGTTTTCCCCTTTTTCCATTACTCTGCCTCTCCCAGGCCCTGGGGGAGCTTGGGATGTGTATGTTCCTCAGGGGGTGACCCCAACAGTTGCACCTGGCCCTGGTGCACTGAGAAGTCCCAGTCCAGGGAAGACCACCCAGGAATATCCAAAACCCCCTGGAATATCCAAAATGAGTCAGGAGGAATTGCCTGCGAGGGCAAAGGAGGTTTTGGCTGAGAAAACATCCACCAGCTTTCCCAGCCCTGGGATAGGCATGGCAACAACCCACTGCCTTTTCCTCTTCCCAGAGGTGTCCCTGCCGATGCAGCTCAGTCTCAGGGACCAAGGAGCAGTGTGGATCCTTCCCCCTGCACCCTAAAACCTCAAACACATCCCAGCTTTGGGGCTGTTCTGTGGAGCCTCCATGGTCGCTTTCAGCAGGAAAGGGAGACCCAAGCCTCAGCCTGTGATCCTGAAGCTTGGGCAGCAAAATTTGGGGAGGCTTTAGGGGAAATTTCATCCCTCTGAGGGTGGTGAGGCCCTGGCACAAGTTTCCCAGAGAAGCTGTGGATCCCTGGAAGTGTCCAATTCCAGGCTGCATGGGGTTTGGAGCAACCCGGGATAGTGGGAGGTATTCCTCCCCATGGCAGGGGATGGACTGGATGATCTTTAAAGTCCTTTCCAACCCAAACATTTCCATGATTTTAGCCATTTAGTAGTTTTTACTTGCAAATGTTGCTCCTGACCAGTGACATTCCCTGTGTCTCCCACCGCCTGCAGATCTGTGCCGTGTGCCTGGAGGAGTTCAAGCCCAAGGACGAGCTGGGGATCTGTCCCTGCAAACATGCCTTCCACAGGAAGTAAGTGTGGCAGGGCACTGGGGCCAGGGGCTCTTCCCATGCCAGGGTGGGAATGGCAGGAAAAGCTCCTGTTGGATGGATTGGGGCAGGTGGAGCTGCAGTTTGGGAGCTGGAAAACTGATTGACAGCTTGGGGATATGGGGTTTAACTTGCAGGATGTGCTGAGTCAGGAGTTGGCCTTGGTGATCCTCATGGATCCCTTCCAACTCAGTCTAAAATTCCATGAAAAATGTAAATATATAAATTTTATATAGGTGTGGTTTATATCAAGCAAACTGACTAAAATTTATGTTACTGTATAATAATAATAATAATATTTTATATTACAATACTATACATGGCGTCCTATGTATTACAGATATTTTATATTCTCTGTATATTTATATATACATTATATATATTTAATTTATATATTCTATATTATATATGTTTATACATTTATATACTATACTATATATACTGTATACACTATATATAACTATATGATTTATAGTATATACATAGCTATTATATATATACATATATATGCATAATATATAATATAATATATATAATACATAATATATATAATAGTCTGATTATATCAGAATTATTTACATAATTTTTAAAATTTATACACATATATGTGGTTGTGTATTATTACTATATTGTTTACAGATTCTATGTTTATATTTTCACATACACCTTTTATGTATATATTTTGTTTATTTTTGGTAGGTGTATGCATTTTCATATCCCTATTATATAAATACAAATACAAATACAAACCCAAATTATATATAGAACATATTTATATAAAATCCCTGTATATATACACAGAGAATGCTTCCCCAGAAACCCAATAAAACATGAAGGCACCCAAATGGTGAATTAAAAGCTGGGCAGCAGCAAAGCTCCAGGGTGGGGTAAAGGGGCTCTGGGGGAGATCTTTGCAGCTCCCCATCAATGTCAGGTGTGTCCCCAGTGATGTCAGGTGTGTCCCCAGTGATGTCAGGCGTATCCTCACTGACGTCCCGTGTCCCTGGTGTCCGCAGGTGCCTCATCAAGTGGCTGGAGGTGCGGAAGGTGTGTCCCCTGTGTAACATGCCGGTGCTGCAGCTGGCGCAGCTGCACGGGAAGCCGGACCCGGGCCCGCCGCAGGGGCCGCTGCCCGGCTCCCAGAACATCGTATAGTCCCTCCCGGGCCCGGCCCGGCCCGCGCCCGCCCGCGGCGCTCGGACACAACCAAAGCACTTCGGCCGCAGCTGAGCAGCCCCGAATCCTGCTGGGATGAAGCCTGGACTCAGATCCTCCTGGCCAGGGCCAGGAGGGGACTCGGCGTCCTCGGCACGACATCCTTCTTCCAGCACCTCCCTTCTGCAGCCCCGCGGCCGCCGGGAAGCGGCCGGTGGCACCCAGCGACCTCCGGGAACATCGCCACGGCCCCTGAGCTCCGGCACCTCCTGCTCCCACAACGCGGGGCAGACCCTGGAGCGTCGCGGCCGGTTCCTGGTCCCTCCTCTCCGCCTTCGGTTCCTTTGCCTTTGCGGTTCCCACCTGGAAGTGGGGTCTCGCCTCTGGAGTCGTGCTACGGTTCGGTGTCCCCTCGGCACCTGGTGTCACCCCCGGTGGTGGCTGTGTGGGGTCTCCCGGGTTTGGATTCCCCCCGACCTTCCCGAGGGTGGCTGCCGCTCCCCCTCGGCTACCTCAGGGGCCTGGAGTCCCTGTAAGGGGCACCATCCCGGCCTCAGCAGCAGCGAGAGCCATGGCAGAAATCCCGCCCTTTGGGATCGTCCCATCGCTTCCAGCCTGGCCCCGGGGCTCTCTGGGCAGCGGTTTCCCTTGCCAAAACACCCCAAAACCCTCATCAGCGCCTGGGGGGGAGCTGGGCCACCCTCTCGCCTCTCCGACCACAAGTTTTGGGCGTCGCCTGCCATCCTCTCCAGTCGCATTCCCGGGGTTTGGGGAAGGGGGATGTCAGTATTACACGGCAGCGGCTTGCCCGGGGGCAGGGCTGGGAGGGCTCCTGGTGCCGCCCCCCTCCCAAAACACCCGGGACTGTTTATGGAGCGTGGAGCCTCATAGACGTGTTTGTACACTACAAATTCTGCAGCAGAATATTTTTTAAAACATTCGCTGGTTTTGGTTTTTGTTTTTTGTTTTGTTTTGTTTTTTTTCCCTCTGTTTGTTTGGGTTTTTTGTAAGCTCTATTTTTGTATATTTAATTGCTATTTGAAAATTCTAATAATGCGTCTTTTTTGCTAATCACACTCTTCTTAAGGAAAAAAACAGGAAAGAAAAAAAAAAAACAAACAAGAGTTTGCATGTGATTTGACTTGAAATGTAAATAAAAGCAGGTTTTGGAAGCGGGGTGTATTTGCAGGGGGTCTGTCCCCCCGTCCCTTGTTCCCTGTCACCCTGGGGATGTCCCCAGCAGGGGAGGGACCATAGGGCTGGAAGAGAGGCGGGTTTGGGGTCACCTTATCCCTGCCCCAGAGCAGAGCCGATGGGGACAGCAGTCCCATGAGGGCTGGCTGGCTGCAGAGCAGCCCAAACCCCCCCAGCTCAGAGAGATTTTGCAGGCTCCAGGCACGGGTGAGCTTCCCTGCTTAAGGAGAGGATATTCCTCCAACCAACCTTCCCAGCCCGAATCCCGGCCCAAACCCCTAATGACCTCCCGCGGGGTTGGGAGGGGTTCAGCTCCCAGCTCAGCGTTTTGGGATCCAACCCTGTCTCCTGCTCACTTTGTTCCACTCCTCCTCCTCTTCCTCAAGGCTTGGCCAAGCGGGTGAGAAATCCCCCTGGATTGTGCCCATGGGGTGCCTGAGCTGGGGTCACCCCAGCTGGGGATCCCCGCAGGACCCTGGCGTGGAGGAGGCGGGACTCCCACGGGTCCTGTCCCGCTGTCCCTGTCCCTCTGTCCCCCGATCCTGCCTGCGGGGCTGCTGCCCTCTAGTGCCGGGTCCCACCAGGGAACCCTTTGGATGAGGAACTTTAAAACCCATCCTATTTCACCCCCTGCCATGGGCAGGGACGCCTTCCACTGTCCCAGGTTGCTCCAAGCCCCGTCCAGCCTGGCCTTGGACACTTCCAGGGATCCAGGGGCAGCCACAGCTCCTCTGAGAAATCCATTCCAGGGCCTTCACGCCCTCACAGGGAACAATTCCTTCCCAATATCCCATGTAAATCTGCCCTCTGGCAGTGGGAAGCCATTCTCTCAATGTTCTGTTCACCTCCTCCAGAAGGATCCACAGGGACTGAGCGCCTGGCTGCCCTCACAGCCATTTTTGGGATGATGAGCTCGCTGGGTGACTTCCCCCTGCTGGGACAAAGTCTGGATCTCCCACGGAGCTGCACAGAACAGTTATTTTTGGTGTTTCCACCCCACAGCTCCTGCTCTAGATTGATGCTGTACCCTCCCCACCAATCCCACTACTATCAATGATTAGCAATGAAGTTTTTCATCAAAGCCAAAAACGCTGCCATTTCCCCCATGATAACTAATGCTCTTCAAAAAACAAAAATTCCCCTCCTTTAAAATGTTTTTAAGTACAACTGATTCCCAGAGCCTGAAATGTGCAGGGAGGGAGAAACAATCAAGGATTGCCAACAATTATTTTCAATAAGCTAAAAACCAAGTGGGGTCAACCCCAATTTCCCCAGCACATTCCTGCTCATTCCCACCAATGTCTGCTGTGCTGGAGCTCCAAGAACGAGACAAAGCAAACAAACGGTTTGAAGCATATAAAAAATAACTGTAATATTTTATAACAAGAAGAAAAAAATTAAGCAGTTAAAAAAAAAAAAAAAAAAGACAATAAGCCAGAAACTTTGGTGCTGAGATCAGACCATGCTGGATCTACTCGAAAATCCAGAGAAAAAGGATTACAGGGGCTCATGTCAAAGTGAGGAAGTGGAAAACTTGCAGGATGCTGTGCCCAGGGACACCAGTGCCTCAGGGCAGGGACTGTAGAATTGCTGCTGAGAACGCCCAGCCCTGCAAAGATTTCCCAGCTCTCCACAGCAGAACCATGGCAAGGTAGCTTCTGGTCGCAAGGCTGCTGTGTTTAATAAAAACCAGGCTTTTTCCTGTGTATTCCAAAGATCTCCACAGCCTCCCCAGCCCAGCCTATCACTGACCCATTACATCAAGGAGCCACACAGGTCCCAGGCACACAGACATTTCAAAAAGCCGAAGTTTCTGTGCCTTTTCCGAGTTTTGGCCATGAGGGTGGGTGAAAGGCTAGCCAGGTACACGTGTCTTAAATTTTAGGTGGTACAGCAGCAGCTGAGTCTAGAAACCCTTCAGTCAGCACTCTGGAAATGGAGATGTTTTTAATGGAGAGTTTAGGAACCTTAGTGTGATTTCATGAGGAACAAATAAAGGAGAATTTGGCTGATGCCGAACAATCTCTGCCCAGAGAAGCTGTGGCTGCCTCTGGATCTCTGCAAGTGTTCAAGGCCAGGTTTGTAGCACCCTGGGATAGTCGGAGGTGTCCCAGCCCATGGCAGAGGTGGAACGAGAGGGGCTTTGAGGTCCCTTCCAACCCAAACCATTCCCTGAGCTCTATGATCTTGCTCCCAGCACTCACCTCTCCAGTACCACAGAGCAGGACACAATTGCAACTTGTGTTAGGCTGCAGGGAAAACAAACATTTTCCTCCTCTGCCAGTACAGATCACCTTCCACGTGAGTCCTATGTTCTTTTCCCTGATTTTACTGTGATTAAATCCTTGGCTGTGTCCAGAATCCCAGCCCACAGCTGAGGTTTAGAGACAAACAGACGTGCCCAGCAGAGCAGACTCAGACCCTCTGAGTTCGTGGTTTCCTCCCTTTTCAGAGGGAGGTGCCACACAAGGAACCCACCTTGGAGTGCTCACGTCTCGGGATTCAGCAAAGGGCAGAGCCAGGCAGGATTCACAGGGCAGGGAAGAGCTCAGTGCTGTCCAGCACTTCCAGCCAGGCTCACAAGGGGATCAGAGAGCTGGAAATTGGTTTCTCTGCGAAGAAACCAGGACTGGAAGAGTGTGTTGGGGTCAGGGTGATGGTCATTCTGATATCCTGAGATAAACCCTGACACTATTACATGATCTAAAAGATCTCAAGAGCTTTCCCTGTGCTCCACGGAGCTGCTAACTGGGAAGCCAAAGCACTTCCAGAGCTGGGTCTCAATGAGCTCATGTCCTGAAGGAAGCTGCAGATAGATACCTCGTTGCTTTTAGAGAGAATTTATTGAGTGCAGGATCCATTCCAATCTCCCCATCCCGAGGGTGCAACTTCCACAGGGGCTCCACACCACAGTATCCTGCTTGCAGGCTGTGTGGCAGTATGCACAAGGGAAAGAGGGAGTACAGCATGCATGGAAAGGGGAGAATTCCCCCAAAATGACAGGAGTGTAGCCATTTTAAAATGGAGTAACATGGAATATTACAGAGATACAAGTGTGACTGAAGGAAGTGTCTCTTTGGTGGACAAGCGTGACTGAAGGAAGTGTCTCTTTGGTGGAGTTTGGTAACAGAGAGAAAAGCCCAGACAAACAACAAATAGCCCTATTCCATCTCAAATTTAGATCTCAAGGCTGGAGGCTGACTGACAGCCCTGACACCACCCCAAAGGGTGCTGAGGGCTGTGCAGGAGTGCTGGAGGCTGAAATGGGACCCACCCTGAGGCACAGATCCGTGCTGTGCTGTACCTGCCGTCCCCAGGACTGAGATAAGGACATGTGGAGCAGGGGTGAAGCCTGGCTGACAGCACAGCTGTGTCCCAGTGTGGATCCAGTGGGTCATATGCAGCTAGTTACACACACCAGGGCTATGCTGATGCTGTTCCCAGACCATTTTCCAGCACATGGAGAAGCTCTGACTGCAAACATAGAACTGACCTGGGCACCCAGCACTCCAAGGGATCCCAGTGGAAGGAGCAGTGTCCCTGCTCTGCTTTGTCACCATCATTAAACATGGAATAAAACTACCGAAAATGGGCAATTCCATGTGACTGAAATGCCCCACAGACCTTCCCATACACCCCCACATCCAGCCAGTGTATTCCAATGACATCCTTTGCAGCAAACCTGCGTTGTAATCTCAGATGGATTTCAACTCTTACAGACACCCATCCCCACAGGCCACCCCAATGGAACAGTCTCAATGGGGGCTGCGACACAGAACATGGGCTCAGTGACCCCTAAACCATGGGCTCAGTGGCCCAGGGAATGCCCTGAATCCAAGGTCCACCACAGATCCCGCAAGGAGTCAGGCTGAGTCCAGGAGTCCCAGGAGAGCACCAACAGCGCCGAAGTAACCCTGAGGAGCAGATGGGAACACTCAGTGAAAATCCACGGACACACACTTGACACAGGAACACAATGCCCACAGAATCAGGGAATAGCTGGGGCTCGAAAGGACCTTAAAGATAATCCAGTGCCATCCCCCTGCCATGGATAGGGACTCCTCCCACTAGCCCAGGTTGCTCCAAGTCCCATCCAGGCTGGCCTTGGGTACTTCCAGGCATGCAGGGACAGCCACAGCTTCTCTGAGAAATCCATGCCAGGACCTCACTACCCTCAAAGGGAAAAATTCCTTTCCAATATCCCATCTAACCCTGTCCTCCGGCATTGTCCCTTGTCCCATCACTCCAGACCTTTGCCCAAGACCCTCTCCAGCTCTACTGGAGCTCCTCTAGGCCCTGCAAAGTCTCCCTGGAGCCTTCTCCTCTCCAGACTATTACACACACAGTGTAATTTTAACAACATATAAAGGAGAGTGGAAAGATACAACTACAGAGAGGTACATTACAAAATAGAAAATAAAATAAAATATAGCTGTGGCTATAGCAGCAAAACCCTGAGCACCTCCTGCACTGTGTGCACCCAACAGCTCCACGTGACTGTTTCCAGAGCGCTCTGAGGATTTGCATTTTGCCATGAGACAAATTTTAAAAAGGGATTTTACCTCATGTTCCAAGAAAAGTGCTTTTAACTGTCCCTTTGACCAGTAGTCCAGGGCATAGGCCAGGAGCCTCATGGAGATGGTGTTGATCCGAAGGAAGTTGCCCACAAACACCACACGGTTTATGTTCTTAAGAGTGTTAAGAGGAAAAAAAAAAAAAAAAAAGTATATTAAAGCTAAATTCTAGTTTTTGCTTGGAATAATGAAAACTCCATGTGGAGCACCAGGAGCAGCTGCAGGGGCTCAGCCAGGAGAAAAGGAGGTTCAGAGGGGACCTTGTGGCTCTGCACAACTCCCTGACAGGAGGAAACAGCCAGGGGGGTCGGGCTCTGCTCCCAGGGAACAGGGACACGAGGAGAGGGAACGGCCTCAGCCTGGGCCAGGGAAGGTTTCAGTTGGATACTGGGAAAATTTCTTCATAGAAAGGATTGCCCAGCCCTGGCACAGTTGCCCAGGGTAAATCCCCACCCCTGGAGGGATTTAAAAGCCGTGTGGAGGTGGCATTTGAGGACATGGGTCAGTGGTGGCCTTGGCAGTGCTGGGGCATGGTTGGGATCAATGATCTTAAAAGATTTTTCCAACCTCGGTGGCTCTGAAATTCTGTGAATTAAGTTCCTGCTGAAAGTGTCTGGCAGAATGTGCAGAACACCACACACAATTTCATCAGAAAGCAGGACCAGGCCATTTTAAGCCACCCTCTTCCTCAGATTCCCCCAGGAATTCCCAGGCCAAACTTCAGCATTTCTAACTCAAGAATCTGGGTAGAATAGCTGATTTTCCTGATAAATCCTTATACTGCCTGGGAACACTGATATCAAGTGCCACCTCCCCCTCCTCCTCCCACTCTGGCCTTTGATTCATCATGAAATAGCCGAGTGACTCTACTGTTAAACTGGGGCGGGGGGGGGACAAATTAGGAGCCCATAACCAACACAATTTTTAAAGAAAGAAAAAGACCAACCAAGTAGTGATTATTTTGGATTTAAACCGGTCTTACTTTTCCACACCAATAGTTCTGATCCAAGGTCTGACACTTTCTTGCTCTCCAACACAAAAACAGCTGAGTTCTTCCTCTTTCTGACCAATCAGGATCAAGTCTTACCTGCTCCTGCACTCATATCTTTTTATGGGTCTTCCTTCCCTCCCCACACTGATTAACACTTCCCCTGAACTATTCAGGATCCTTTTCATTCAGAGTTCCAGAATAAGGAATTAGCAGATATATTATGAGCCAAGGCTGTTTAGGACATGTCTTTCCTCATTTTGGCTGCAACAAAGACAGAGCTAGAGGAGTCAGGAGGATACTGGATTCCATGGCAGGAGGCTCAGGATGGAGTGCAGAGGATGTCTCTGCTCTTTCATAGCCCTGTACAATGCTGCTTGACATGAATGCAACAAGGCAGCACTGTAAAGAAGCTGAAAGCACAAAGATGCAGCAAACTGCTGTGGCAGTGGTGGGGCTTGGCCAAGAAATCCAGAGCAACTCGTAAAAACAACACAGGAGAAGATATCCAGCCTCTACACCCTCCTTTCCTCCTCTCCCACTGGTTCCCAGAGCTGTTCCCAAAGAGAGGCACATTCCTCAAGCAGGCAGCAGCCCACAGGTAATGTTTCAGGCAGGGAGAAAGGGAAGAGATTCCCAAAATACCTCGTTAAGGGCACACATCCGCGCTATGGAGCCAATGTTGTTGGTGATGGTGATTAAAGTGGCCTTGGCCAGGTCCTCCTTGCTGACAGATTCCCTCTTCTCCTTGCTCATCATGTTTCCAAAGCTGTAAAGACAGTTTTGCGGTTAAAGGTCCCATCAGAATTACAGGAAAAAATGGGAACTGCTAATTTAATTAAAGTGATTCATCCTAAAGGACTGATTTCCAACTTTAAAAAGCGTTGCTATCCATAACTTAGATCTCTTAGGAACAGTTGCTCTCCTAAGGCACCTAAAATCCAGTTTCTCATCCTTGCAGGATCACCAGGGGAAACAATACCAAAATGAGACCCAGGCAGGGCATTACCTGGATGCCACAGCCCAGCCTGGCAGCCCGAAGCGCTCGTAGTCTCCTCCGTAGATGTCCCTCACCAGTTTGTCCACCTTGGTGCTGTCCCCATGGGATGCCATCTCCAGGGCCTCCTCGAACGTGGAGCAGCCCGTCAGAAGGCAGCAGAGGCCAAAGAAGGTTCCTCCTCCAAGGCTGCAAGCAAAGCAAAATGAAAATGAAAGCTTGGACTGTTCAGCTCTGCATCCCAGTTAGCTCAGGTCACACCATTCCTGACCTCCTTTCTATAGAGAGAACTGTCTTGGAAAGGCAGCATTTTCCTCGAAGGCTGTTCCTGTCATGTAACCTACAGCCTGTAAGGAATCCCTCACACCCTTCTGCACAGGCCATGTTGTGAAATGAGACCTCGATTTTTTGATGTTACACTGTCCACTTTCTTCCCAGCATCCAGAGGTGTTAATCCTAAAATAAAGGTTAGTCCTGAGGCATAACTGGAGTGTCAGGGCAGAGATATCTAAAAGTTTGGAGAAAAACCTTGTCTTGTTCATTTTACAGCACATAGATGCCACTAATAATGTCTAGTAAGAAAGCAAACTGTACTGAGGGAATTAAAAATTATTATTATTATTATTATTATTATTACTACCATTACTTTTCAGGGAATCCAGGAAAGCTTAATGCCACAGAACTCTATGCTCTTGCCAGGGCACAAAAGCCACATCTTTCAAGATGGGCAGCAATTGGGGAATTACTGCTATGCCATTATCTCTTCCACCAAAATCTGGCAACTTTTGGAACTCAGAATGAAAATCTCAACTTCTTGGATCAAAATTAAGAGTTATTAACAATCCCAAAGTACGTGATCCCATAAAATAAATAAAGGAAGCCCTTAAATTCCTGCAGCAGAGCAACTGAAAAATCAGCTTTGATGGAAACTGGCTGCAGTAAAGACACCAAATCATGAAACCCAGATCCTCTATTCCAGGAAAGATCTTTGTTGGCAGGGAGTAACTGCAGTAAGAGCAGGAGCCTGGTCATTCCCCTCACCACCTTTATTGCAGCTTGTCCCTGAAAATGCCATTTACAAAGCAGGAATGTGCTCCAGACCCTAAAATCAAAGCCTCTTCACCCCCCAGCACACTCACCTGGTGCCTGTTACCCGTTTATAGTTGTCTTTGGAATAGACAGCCAAAATGCTGACCCCTGAGCCAATGTTCACCAGGAGGAGAGGATAGGGATTCTCCAGGTTGAACGGGAGCTTCTGGCACCTCTCAGCATCCGTTGGGTTCTCAAAATAGTAACACTCCGAGTGTCCATTGAAGCTCACGGAATCGATGTACAGCACTCCTTTAACAAGGCAATCCAGCTCATCAAGCTTACAAAGCTCAAGGTCACCCATCTGGTGGGAAGGAAAACAAGAGGAATATTGAAGAAGTGGCCAGGCATTTGAAGTGTTTATGCTCAGGGCTGGAAAAATGCATTGACTGCCAGCTCAATCCAGCTATGTCCATGCTCCCTGTGGAGGCTGGGGAAGAATGGATCACAGGAGAGCACAGGGGCTCCTAAGTAATGCAGCCCTCAGGTGTGGAACAGGGGAAAACAATCTGGACCCACAGATGGACACAGAGAGAATTACAGCAACCCCTGCAGGCCCTGACGCTGAGGCACTAGTGTGAAAAGCCCGGAGGAGGGACTTGCAGTGTTTGACCAAAATACCCCACAAAATCCATCCAAAGCAACATCAAAAAACAGTGAGGTAGTTATAAAATCCTTTTCCCCTCATGTCACTGCCTTGACCACACAAAATTGGATATTAGGAAAAACCTAAGAGAAAGGGTTGTGTTGCCCAGGACGAGGGACTTAAAAGTCATGTGGATGTGGCTGGCACTTGGGGACATGGATCAGCGGTGGCCTGGGACATGCTGGAGGAATGGTTGCATTTGATGATCTTAGAGGGCTTTTCACCCTTAATGATTCTTTCAAAGCCTCTTTATTTGCATTTTTCCAAGCCCTGACTAAACAAATATTTATCACACGTTTTTCACCAGGAGCAACAATCCTACTGAGAATGAAGTTCCATGATGATGTCCAACCCCAACTATGAACTTCCTTTACCACCAAATCTGCCTGAACCTCAACCAGCTCATTCACACAGGTGTTAGAAATGAAACCAGGTGAGCAAAGGAAGAAAATAAAGCAGGAGAAAGACAGCAATGAGTAAAAAAAAAGACCCAAAGAGACTGAGATTAGCACAAGAAGAGATTAAAAACAGAGCGGAAGATTTTTAGGAAAGACCATTAGTGAATAATTTTAGAGCTATGTTCAGGCCACAACGTGTTTTAATTTGAGATGCCAACTTGACTCCACATGCCAAGTTTAACTGGAGTTAGGGACAGCGTCGAAACAGAGATTTAGAGAAGTTTTAGAGTGTGTAGAGAAAGTTTTCTAGTTTGAAGCTTTCAAAGAAACTACCAGATCCTAATGGTATAGAAGCCAAAAATGCCTACTGTGCGAAAGTCCTGCTCAAATTTGTACGCTCCACCTCCCGTGGCACATAAGGTAGTATGGAGGCTCGAGAAGTGCTTTTCGCTTCCCATTTGGATAAAAGCAGGCATGTCATGAGTAGGAAAGCGTATAAAGTGCAGATTGCCTTTACGTCCACACAGGGTAAGGTCCTTGAGCTCAAGGTGCACATCCCGAATGCCTGTGGAGCCATAGGCTATGTTTGATGTCAGGTATTTGCGGATGCTTTTGAGGTTTTCCACTTCTTCCTCTTCCTCTTCGGCCGTGATGTCCTTGGGTTCAAAATAAACCAGTTTTACCAAGGTGCCTCCAATGTCCAAGCCAAACCAGGGAAAGACTAGAGAGAGAAGACAAAGAGGAAATGAGACAGGGTATGGCACAGCCATAGCATGAGCACCTTTCTAGTGGAAGGTGCCCTTACCCGTGGGAGGAGGTTGGAACTTGAAGGGTTTTATGGTCCCCTCCTACCCAAACCATCCTGTGATTCCATAACAACAGTTTTCCTTGAATTAATTAATGCAGCTCTCTAAGGACCCAATTTCATTAATGATGAAATTATTTCCATTTCCATTATTTCCATTTTCATTAATAATGTCTTTGACAAGATGCTCCTCCAACATGAGCACAGCTCCTATTTAGAGACCCCTCATGGTCAAAAGCTCCGAATATTTGGTGTACAACACTCAAACACTCCCCACAGGTCTGACAGCTTCCATAACCCTGCCAGATCCTGTTGAAGGTTTAATCCCCAGCTATTCCTTTTCCTAAGTTCTGAACCAGAGCCAGAGCCACGGATAACACTAGTGCTTTTACATCAAAGGGATGTACAAACGTTCCCTAATTACAACACAGAGCTGAGGTAGACAAGTAATCTAAGATGCCGCAGGGAGACAAAAACAAATGTCTAATTGGATTACTTTATTAGTCAAATTCCCCCATGGTACAAAATATGCATCAGTGTCAGGCCCAGCAACATTTACAGCTGTGTTAGATAATGAGCTTCTTGGAAAAGATCAAGAGAAACCCCCTGATCTGATGGAATCTGCGATTAGAGCTGGGAACTGGAACAGATTAATATCACTATTAATGAGCTAAAGGAGAGGCTGGAGCTAACGAGATGCACAGGCTGCAGAGCAAAGGGAAAAATGTAGCCACATGTTAGGGCTTATGGGAACAGAATTCCATCCTTATGGTAGATACCAGAAGGAAAAAAGGAAGTTTTAGAAAATAAACTTGAATAATGGAATCATAAATGTTGGAAAAGACCTCCACATTCCCAACCACTAACCCAGCACTGCCAAGGCCACCGCTGACCCATGTCCCCAAGTGCCACATCCACATAGCTTCTAAATCCCTCCAGGGATGGGGACTCCACCACTGCCCTGGGCAGCCTGTTCCAATGCTTAACCACTCTTTTGGGGAAGAAACTTTTCCTAATATCCAATATAAACTTCCCCCGGCCCAGGCTGAGGCCGTTCCCTCTCCTCCTGTCCCTGTTCCCTGGGAGCAGAGCCCGACCCCCCCAGCTGTCCCCTCCTGTCAGGGAGTTGTGCAGAGTCACAGGGTCCCTCCTGAGCCTCCTTTTCTCCAGGCTGAGCCCCTTTCCCATCTCCCTCAGTTGCTCCTGGTGCTCCACACCCTTGCCTAGCTCTGTTCCCTTCCCTGGACATCCTCCAGTGTAGATGCTACCAACGTTCCTTTGGAAAACAGGATTTTGGGTTTTAGTAAAACTCCTTATCTGCAAACAGATAAGATTAGAACATGGAGAAACCCTCATTCCTCTCCCTTTAGAGCAAGAATCCCTTGTGTCAGGCTCTTCAGGGAACAATCTTTGCATAGGCAGCAGCCTGACAAGTTGAAGGACACATTCTCTCCTAGGCAGATTTATCTCGTGGCTGTCCAGGCCCTTCCAGAGCTTTCCAGCTCCCAGGAGCTGCTGGCACTGGCAGCTCACAACAGTATTTTTAATCCACCAAGTTATTTTTATGTATTTCCATAGAGGACACCCCCAACCATCACCAAAGGGAATCTTAAAAGAAGATGCAAGCTCTATTTTCAGAGACACATCCAAATCCCAATCACTCTCCATTTCGGAAGCATTTACTTCAAACAAGAGCAGGCACAAAAATAACTTTTCATGAATGAAAGGGAAAGGAATCTGAATGGCAGCCCAACACAGGGAGGGAGCAGGAGCAGTCCAAGGACTTTGACACTGGCAGATAATGGTAAGACAAAGGGAAAAGGTTTTAAATTCAAAAGAGACATTTATATATTAGGAAGAAATTCTTCCCTGTGAGGGTGGTGAGGCCCTGGCACAGGGTGCCCAGAGAAGCTGTGGCAGCCCCTGGATCCCTGGAAGTGTCCAAGGCCAGGCTGGATGGGGCTTGGAGCACCCTGGGATACTGGGAGGTGTTCCTGTGTCCAAGACAGGGGGACTGGAAGCAGATGGTTTTTAAAGTCCCTTCCCACCCAAACCATTCCATGGTTCTATGATTTTTGGAACGTATTTGTTCCTGTCAGATCATACCATTTGATTTCTGCATTCTGAAGTCCACTGGGTTTTCTTTTAAAGCATCCCCACCACTGCATTTAGACAACAATCTCCCCCCAAACTCCCTCTGCCAGGCTACACAGGGGTAAAAATGGGGAGAGAGCAGAGGCTGGGGACTCAGAGATGGCCTCAGTGATGTGCAGCAGGAAGGACAAACATCCAAAAACACCGTGCTCTGAAGCCACATGCCTGAAAATGCCACAGGGGCTGTTCCATCACAGGCTAACAGCTGGTAGCACATGCACAGCTTCAGTAAAATAACATATTTGTCTAAAGTTGGTAGTGAAGCTCACAAACTCCTACACTCAGCGACACAAACATTCCAGATTTCAGGGCAAACACCAACTGGGTCCATCAGTTTAGGCAGCTTTCCTGGTCACAAAAAAAAAAGAGCAGCTCCTTGGAAATTTCATCCCAAACCCAGTACCGTGAAGACTTTTGATTTTTTTACTACACATAAATTTAGCTTTTATTTGGGCAGAACATTAGGAGTTAAAGCACACCAGTTATCCACTATCTGTCTCACCAGGAACAGGGAAACAGGAATGATGCCAGCAGAGCAGGGATGAACTGCAACCAGGCTGGGCTCAGGGGTCACTATCTCCACTCAGAACTGGCCCTAAAAAGTAAATCCAGCCCTCTGAGGTGGGACACAACTTCCAACCAGGGCTGGCTCACACCTCCCTGCCGCACTGCACGGAGCAGCTGGTGCTCTCCATCTGCCAGCAGCTCGGCTGTACCTTCCCTAAGTCACCAGGGATAAATTCAAAAAGACAGACTATTAAGGTAATTAACTTACCCCAAATGATTGTTAATTATGCATCTCTCATTATATGCATCCGAGCCACAGGTTAAGAATCCAAGGAAGAAGTGTGTGAGCTCAAAATTAAGTACTTCTTTCCCAGGCTGTGAAGGATTCCCTAAGCACTAACACTTGCTGGAGAACTCAATCCATTACAGAGACAAAAATCCCCCAAAAACCCTTTTTTGTAGGAAAGGGGAATAGCATACAAACAAGAGAAGGAAATTATTCCAAGGACATGAAGAACTGGGGATTTTTTTTCCTGACACCTACAGGAAGTTATCCAACAAGAACATGCAGGGCAGCAACAGCTCTTCCACGTCTGAGAACTAGAAAAATCCAAGGGAGGGAGGAGGAAGCTCTCCTGGATCAACGCCATCACCATCTGCCACCAAGATTTCTCCTGAAAAACTGATTTATTTTTTTTCCCAGCAGATGAAAGCCATCCAGAGATCTCCCCCTTTTAAGCCTCTGAAGCATTTTTTCCAAGAGAGCTGCCACAGATCTCTAGGAGCAGAACTGCTGGCACCCAGGAGCCCTCTGGGCATCCCTGAGGCTGATTTTGCTCAGTCAGAAGATTCTGCTGGAATAACCAGACACCAGCATCAAGGGCCAGGGCAGGAAATGCAAACTCTGCCTCTCATCACCTCCTCCCTGCTGCTGCTTGGAGCTCTGTGAGGAAAGAGCCTCATGTGTCTCCTTTCCAAGCGTTCACCAGCCACAGAACAACGGGAAGGATGGCAAATCCCAAGGCTAGCATGGGAAGCACATCACTGTATGGACCACTGGGCTCTCCTCCTGCCCAGCACCTCCCAGGAAGTGTTTATTTGTCCCTTGGGTGTTTGGGCATCTCCAAGAAAGGCAGGAAATCTCTGGTCTCAGCTCCAGCAATCCCCCACCTCTGCCTCAAATCTGTCTCCTTAAAGAAACTCTGTTGCTTTTTTAGAGGATGAGAGCCATGATTCCCATTCTCAGTGAGCTGGGCAGAGAAGCTGTGGCTGCCCCATTCCTGGAAGAGTCCAAGGCCAGGTTGGAGTGCCCCTGCATGGCAGGGGGTGGAATGAAATGGTCTTGAAGGTCCCTCCCAACCCAAACCATTGGCCTGACAAACTTCTGCTTTCCTTGAGCAATTTTAAAAGCAGCTCTCTCTATGTATTTTCATATAAACAGCTCTTTGTCTTAAAAACAAACCTTCTTCTCAAGGGCAGATCTATGGATATGCAGCAACAAACAAAAGGCTGGTCTGCAACAAAGTTAAGGGCTCACAGATCTGACTAAATAATCCCAGAAAAGCTCCAGAATACTTTGTGTGCCCACAGCAAGAGCTGCCACCCTCCCTTCAAATCCCTTTTGCAGTCAGACTGTAAGACCTTCAGGGCAATAAAAAGAAGTTGCCCTTATCTGATATGTAAATTACTTCATAAAATTGGACACTGTAAATAAAAAAGCCTCAACAGACTTATTCTGGAAGCTGCAGAACTGTCAAGATGAAAGAGGTGATACAATTAAAGATCTCCATGGTGGATTTTCAGCACAAAACAAGCAACTTGAGTTGCATTTCAGAGTGATCCTTCACTTCTGAGCTACTTACATCAGCAGCTAAAAAGACTAGTCTAATGATTCAGTTCAGTGTGTGACGGCACCTCTAGGCTTACTCTGAAATAGTCAATATTATATTTTAATAGCGTTACACCATGCTGGAAATTTTACAGCTAAGAAAAAATTACAATTCATTAGCATTTAATATAAAGTGACAGAAAGTCTACATCTCCTCCCATCTCTAAAAGCAGGCTCTGATAGGAATTCATATTTCATACACCATTCCAAAACAGAAAAAGATACTTAAACATCAAAGATTAAATTTTGTACTACCAAAAAGGGGACAAAACAGCATTTTATTTTTACCTTTTCTTGGATACTTTGTAACTGGAAAATTTAAAGTCATTGTCCATTACATTTTTGCATGATTCTGATAAAATACACTAAAAAATAAGTATACTTATATAAAAGGTATCAGTTGAAAGAACTTTTTTTCCTCTGGGAACAAGCAAACAAGCTACAGAATGGAGAAGCATATTTTGCTTCTAAATAATCTAAACTCATCTCTGTTGAATATCCCAAGATTTCAGGATGAGCAGAGAGAGAGTGGAGGAAGGGGGAAAAAGGGAAAGCTGATGAAGTGAAACACTGATCTCTCTTATAAAAAAGATTCATTAAAAGAACATTCCCCTGCTCATTAGGACCGTCATCAGGTTTCTGCCTGGCACTTGTCCACAGCCACAGTTCCCTTATGAACCATGATGGGAATATCCTCTTTACTCATCTGGGGTCTTCCCAGTCCAATTTTTAAGTATGGATTTCAATAATGGCATTGATAATTCAGTACCAGAAATGAATGATCTGGTATTGTTCCGGAAACTGTTCCCAAAACTGATGAAGTTTTTGTATATGATGTGTCTGTCTGCACTGATAACCCTGTGAGACTCCCCTTCCCAACATAACACTCCAAAGCTTCAACAAATATCCACTTCATGTTTTCAGGGACACTTCTCAGTCCCTTCTGAGAGCAAGAGTGTCCTTGACTTCTCCCTCTTCTGCCAGGGGAACAGGGAAATTCCCAGCATCTGCAGTAAAGCCCCTCAAGTACACCAGGAAACATTTCACAGAATCATTCAGGCTGGAAAAGACCTCCAAGATCAATTCCAACTGTTAACACAGCACTGTCATCTTCACCCCTCCCCAATCCATGTCGCCAAGCACCACTTCCACATGACTTTCAAACAGAGAATTTAAATTTCCAGGAAATTTAAAAGCCCAAGGTGCATGAAGGCACACAGCTGGCATACTGGGTGCACTGTTTAATTCACATCTATCCCAAACCCAGCCCTCTTCCCTGCTCTCTGCAGGGATGCAGCCCTGACTGTACATTCAAGGCTCAGAGGGCCGAGGAGGAAGGAGGATCACGAGTCTGCTGAAATCCTTTCATTCCTGGGGAAGCGGGGCTCATCTGCCAGGGCATCTGCCAGCACAGCCAGGCAAGACAAGTCTCAAGGTCACCCAGCTCCTTTGCCACATGCCAGGAGCAGACAAGTGAGAGCTGAAGTAGGACATTTTTGATCCCACACCCATTAAGTGCTTTCCCTTTCATTTCAGCTTGAGTCTTCCTTACGGTGGGATGGAGCATTTTAACTCCAAAACATGACTGATTGTGACATCAGTGTATGCTAAGGGACACACTTGCTCCAGCACACTTCTCTTCCACTTATCACAAGAGTAATTTAGAAAAGTCAGACTACATTGTAATCCCAAATCACACAACCCTGACTTTCCAGACTCGATCCAAACCCTTTCTTGGAAGCTGCCAGAACACCTGTTTTCCTTAAAACATTCCATGCCACTCTCAGCACCCAGCTTTAATCCACCTTTTCCAGAGAAGACAGAAACTGCCCTGAGCAAAGCAGAGGAGAATCATCACCTAATGCAGAGCTCCGAGTCCTCCCTCATTTCCATATCAGAGATCTCCTTCATGTCCCTGCAGCCTTTTAACAGGTCTCCAATTAACAGCCTCATGGACTTCCATTCCTATTTTTCACACTAAGGGCAGAAGAGAAGATGCATTTTTCACCAGCAACCAAAAAAAAGAGCAGGAACACTCTTAAAACTTCCCATAAATACGGTGTCTCGGCACTGCCAGTCACAGCCAAGATGCAGCAGAATCCTGATCTGTTTTCTGCCCAGATTCTTTGCTCACATCTTTTTAATGACTGTGCAGGTATCAAGGAATTACACCGAGGCTGTTTCATTACCAGGGTATAGCAATTTCTTTCAAGGAGGAAGCACTCCAGCAGAAGTCAAGGAATAATCTGTCAGTTATTCCTTAAATATGGCTGAAGTCAGGGACAGCCACGGCACCTGCACAGCAGCTCCTGCGGCTCCCAAAATGAAGGCTGCCATCCATTTTGCTGTTTCCAGTAGGACATTTACAAACGTGGTTTTAGGGATTTTTTTTTCCCATTAGAAAGCCTGGTTTGATCTGTATACAGCTCCTGCCAAACCTGTCGGGTTCTCCCCTCCCGAAATTTAAACTACTCCCTCTGCCCTCCATTACTTTGTTTTCACAGTTACCAGCCCAGCCCCACAACCTCAAACCTTGGCCCCTCCATCTGTCCTGTTGTGCCCTTTACCTCACCCTCTGTCACCAGGTGCCTTCCTTTCCTTCCCATCCAAGGTCCCCCCAATTTGGGAACCTCAGCATCTGCCACAGACCCATTCCACGTCCTGCCCCCCCAGGCAAGTGTGACTTCACCCTAAACTAGAGCTGCCGGAGTTCAGCTTGCCCCATCCTTCAGCTCAACCTGCTGAGCCCATGTCAATGTCCCAGTGTGTCCCCACCATGCTGTACCCAAACTAGCCGTGCTGTGCCATCACCCCACAGTGCTGCTCCCAAGTTGGCCATGGTGCACAATTATCACCCCACCGTGTCCCTCCGTGCTGTCCCCAGACCGGCAATGCTGGACCAGTCACCACTGCCCTGTGCCCCCACCGTGTTTCAGACTGGACATGCTGTGCCCATGTCATCATCCCACTGGGTTGTCCCCACACTGCCCACGCTGTACAAATCCTCACCCCGTCGCGCAGTCCCCACACTGCTCATGCTGTGCCCATCCTCACCCCCCCGCGCTGTCCCAGTGTCCCCGTCCCTCCCTGCTGCTCCCCAATGTCGCCCCCCGGCCCCACCTCCCCAGACCACGCCCCCGAAGCCCCGCCCCTCCCAGCTCCGCCCATTGCGCTCATTACCATAAGCCCCGCCCCTCCCAGCCCATCCTCTGAGCCCCCCCCGCTTCTCTCCCCTCCCCGCTCTCGCTGCCTTTCCCGCTCCCCCGCACTCACGCGGGCGGTTCTTGCGGACCGAGTCCCGCCGCTGCCGGCTCACGGACCCGCCGCGTTCGCGGGGCTGCGGACCCGCCGCGCTGTCCGCGCCCGCCGCGCCGCAGCTGCTCCGCCGCCGCAGCTGGGAGGGCCCGGTGTCCGCACCGCCGCCCTTCCGCCGCGTCTTCTTCTCGTCCTCCGCGCCATCGCCACAGCTGCGCGACGGCTCCATCGGCAGCGCGGCCCGGCCCCATGGGCCGCACGGCCCCGCTCCGGCCCCGCTCAGCCGCCACCGCCGCAGCCACCGCCCCCGGCGCGCCTGCGCCGCACGGCCCCGTTGGGCGGGACACTCCGTGAGGCGGCCACCAATCCGCGGTCCCCGCGGCGTGGAGCGACAGGAGGAAGGGCGAATGGGAGACCGGTATCGCGCGGCAGTCGGGAGCCGGGCCCGCCTCCTACTCTCAGCCGCGTAGAGTGACAAGCCCGGCTGCCCAATCGGAAGCGTGCGCCTGGGTGAGGTGGGTCGATATGCGGCAGCTCTGACCTATGAGCTTCCTTTGAGGCGAGATTGAGAAGGAGGCTGGCCAATGACCGGGAGAGCTGTCCGGGTGGGGCGGGAGAAGTCGCGATGATTGACAGCTGGGTAACTATGGCAACGCGGGGACCGAAGGGAAGAACCGCAGTAGGCTCGGCTGGGCACGGCCGCGCGGAGGGGCTTATTTGAATATGATTTGCATATACAGATAACGGTGCATATAGACGTGGGGCAGGTCTGCCACCCACCATGGCGGGCCTGAACGGACCTTAAAGACCGTGTCGTTCCAACCCCTGTCATGGGCACTGACACCTCCCACTAGACCAGGTCGCTCCAAGCTTCCCCATCCAGCCTAGCCTTGGACACTTCCAGGGATCCAGGGGCAGCCGCAGCTTCTCTGGGCACCCTGTGCCAGGGCCTCACCAACCTCACAGGGGAGATTTTCCTCCTAAAATCTTAAAATTTTCAGCTCTCCTTTAAATCCCAACATAATTCTAGTTGGATACATCCCTGCGCTTAAAACCCTCATCCCGCGTTTATCAACAAGCGCGGCATGAACCTCCAGGTGGCAGAAAAATTGAGGCAACCATTGAAGAGGGGTGTAAGCAACAACCAACAGGATGAAAATTCGAAAGGAAAACACAGATTCCTAGACTACAGGGTGCCATAGCAGCTCCCGTTGTAACGCGATGGAGATTCCTGCGTGGAATGTTGATTGTTGTCTGACACACCCAGAGCACACCAAGCTGGAACTGCACCGCGGTGACCCAGGGTGCTCCTCACCTGCCGGGGGTAATCCCAGCTCACCACAATCCTCAGGCATTAATTCGATACCTGAAGGATCAGCGACCAACATTCCACAAAGGTGTGATAATTTCCATGACAATTTGCTGAATTCTGGTTGCTGGAGTGAAAATGGGACAAAGGGATCGGTCAAATTCAGTTGGTGTATTTTAATATCCTGTTGGGTGAGGAGAGAAGTGGCTAAATGGAGTTGGCAGTGACAGGAGATAAAGGATGCGTTCTCTGAACACAAATAATCTCCTTCAGAGCAGCGCTGCTTTCATTTAGGTAGAAAAGGAACTCGCTAAGCTGCCTGAAGCTCTTGAGTATTTTCAACCCCTGCTTGACTGTGTTTGACACATCTGGGCTGTAACAGCTGGAGCTGGGAAAGCAGAAAGCAAGGGAAGCTTGCACGATGTCTCAGTTGTTGGGATAGAGCAGAGCCCTTGAGGGGACACAGGAAAGGGCTGTTTCCTCCCAAAAGCTTCCTGTGTGTCCCCAAAAGGCACACAGAGGGGTGAGTGGTGGCTGGTGCCTCTGTTCTGCAGGTCAGAGCTATTCAGGGCACAAGAAAAGAAACCTGGGGAGCAGCCACCTCCAGAGCTGAAAGCAGAGTGGCTAAGGTGGCCCAGCATGGAAAAGGTGCCCTTTTTCTGGGCAGGATCCCATGACAGAATTCAACCAGAAAACTTGGATAACAAGTAAAGCAGCATGCTGGCTTTTGTGGGTACCAAGCCCAGCATGCATCTGTGCAGTGTCCACCTGGTTACACCCAGTCCCAAGGGTCCTTCCAGCCATAGCTCTTTGTGGCTCTTTCACCCTTTAAAGTTTGCAACACTTTGCAGATGCTTGGTGCATTTCTCTTCCCAGAATTTGTTCAGTTCCTTTTTGGTGACAACATCCTGACTTGTGCAGCTCAGCTGTTTGCTGCCTCAGGAACCACCTCCCGTTTTCATCCTGGACACCCTACCACCAACAGGAAGACCTGCTATGGTGGGCATCCTCTGGACCAGCTCTTGTGCTTTCTCCAGAATAAAGTCTGGAAGCTGTCCCTGAACCCTGACCTCTCCCTGGCACCAATGGCCTGAGCCTCTCAGTGTCACAGCCAACAGAACCCTTCAGAGCATTCCCTCCAGCCCCAACGTCATCAACCTCCTGAACTTCTTCCCATAAATTGCAACAAGTCAAGTGTGAAGCATCAAACCAATTTATTATAGTTAGTAAAAGGCTTTTTAGCCTGTTAGTAAAAGAGGTGCAGGGACACAGCTCCCTGCTGCACCATCTCCTGCTAATGAGGCTTTAAAGTGCTATGTAACAACTGTGAAAATCCCAGCACTTCACAGCAGCAATCTGAACATGTGCTTTCCCCAGTCTGAGGTGGTGACAAACCAGCTGTTTCACAAAAGAAATCTGACATGAAAAGGCAAAGCGTACAAGCTGTTGCTTAAATGTATGGAAAAACATGGGAAGAATTTCACAGGCAAGTAAAGCATCAGAGAAGAGGGCCTTGGTATAGATGCGGCTGATTTGGGATCTCATGGATCTCCCCTGAATTACAGAAAGTGCGGAGAAGGCAAATCCCTTCCTGTCACTCCTGTTAGGGAGTGATAACCATTTTATCTTTTATGGGAAGAGCAGCCCCACATTCCCTCTCCTGGCAGAGGGGTTTAAAGTGTGTTTTAAAGGACTGTCCCTTCCTCATTCAGCACTGAGCAAGGAATGAACACCTCGAGGTCTTCTGAAAAGCAGCCTTGACACACCAAAATCAACACCTCCCTCTTGCATATACTGATTGTCCTTAGTTTTATGGAGGCACTTCTTGGATTTTTGGGCAGAAGGAAAGTATTGAGATGGAGGAGCAGCCATTCAAGACTGACGGGCCTTCCCCACCACGGGCCAAGCTCTGAGTGCAATGGCTGCACTTGAGGATCACAGAGGGCTGCCAGCAGGAAGAGCGGATTTTGGGAAGCTGATGGCAGGAATTCAGGATGAGCAAGTTACTGGACACAGGGGAATGAGGGAAGTGATTCTCCTCCTCTGCTGTGTTCAGGTGAGACCTCACCTGCAGTCCTGTGTCCAGCCCTGCAGCCCCAGTAAGGATGTGGAGCTGCTGGGGTGAGTCCAGAGGAGGCCACAGAGAAACTCTGAGGGTTGCAGCCCCTCTGCTTTGGAGCCAAGCTGGGAGAGTTGGAGGTGTTCAGCCTGGAGAAGACAAGAGAGTTGGAGAAGGGCTTTGGACAAAGACCTGGAGTGACAGCACAAAGGAGGACTGCTTCCCAGTGTCAGAGGACAGGGATAGATAAGACATTGGGAAGAAATTCTCTGTGAAGGTGGTGAAACCCTGGCACAGGGTGCCCAGAGAAGCTGTGGCTGCCTCATCCCTGGAAGAGTTCAAGGCCAAGTTGAATGGGGCTTGGAGCAACCGGGTGCAACATTACTCCAGGCTGTTGCTTCTTCACTGCTTTACTTTTTTTAGAATCACAGAATAGTTTGGGTTGGACGGGCCATTAACGAGCATCTCATCCTAGCCCTCTGCCATCGGCAGAGACAGCTGCCATAAGACCGGTTTGTTCCAAGCCCTTTAGACATTGGAAGGTGCTAAAAGGTCTCCCCATAGCCCAGAGCATCTCAGACTCTGGTATGGCCTCCCTGCAGTGCACAGTTGATCCTGTTCGTGTGCCAGCCTGGGCAGTAGGCTCCTATACCCCTATCCCATAGCTACAGGTATCAGGAAGGGCAACAACTCCATCTACCCTTCCAACCCAAGCTCCAAAAATCCAGCCTAAAAGTCAAAGACACCTAACAACCTTTTGCAGGACCAAGTCTGCTTAAAGTTGGCATTGCCTGAAACATTCCTCTTAAATCAGAAACCCCTTTCCCTGCCTGGAGGATGTAAAATGAGGCTGATCTTTGATAATGCTGATTAGATGCAGCTCCTTCCTGACCCTCCTGTTTATCCCCAGGGTCAGTACTACATGAAGTAATCCCAGAAGGAGCAGCAGAGCCAGAGATACCAAGTAAGGCAAACTGAACATGAGACGTCCGGTGGAGGCTGCTGCACCCACCCTTGGGCACATTTTAAAGCCAAGATGAGCAGAGCCAAGAAAATCAGCTCTGCTGTTACAGGATATCTGCACAACTTCTCCTGGCTGGACTGCACGGAGGGAGTTGGAGGTCACCCTTCGGATCACCAGTACATGTTTACCTGAGGCCTCCTGGGACCAAACAAGGGAGACATGCAGAATCACCATGAGTCCTTTCCTTTTTGACTCAATGGAACATTTTGGAGCGAGATGCTCTCCTCCAGGCGTGATAAAAGAGAAGGCTACAGCCAAGAAGACGGTTGGGAAATGGGAGGGAACAGACCCTAACCCAACAGCATCATGTACCAAGGCCTCTTCCAGCAGAACCTTCCAGAAGATTTAACAATGCCCCTACTGCTCCCCGCTATTCTTCAGGCTTTAAATGCATTGGCCAAAATCCTGTTGCCAGAGGAATCCCCCCGGCTGCGTCACGGTCGTGGCATCCCACCCACTATTTCCGCAGCCGAGCATACACCGCGAATGCCACGGCAGAAATGACGCCGACAGCCGGAAGGATGTACAGCAAGGACAGCCCATTGCTGCCCCCCTTGGGGACTCTGGCCTGAGGTGAGCTGGTGGCAGCATCACGGCCACTGCCAGAGTTGGAATTCATGGAGCTTCCAATAGGACTGACTCCATCACTGTTGGCTCCAAGCTTGACGCTGGGGTGATGATCCACACACACCTCGTGGGTGCCCACGGAGGTGCTGTCCCAGCTTGGAGCAGGACAGGAGTCTCTGCTTGCTCCAGATGCCTCCTTGTCTCCGGGGCCTGCAGGAACCGAGGAGACTCTGGGAAACGCTCCTCCTGAGCTCAGGCTATCACTGCTCACCAGGATTGGGTCACTGCTGAGGCCAAGGCTACTGGAGATGGTAGAACTGGGTTTGTTGGGCTCCTGAGAGGTTGGGCATCTGCTGGCCGCCTCCGGGCTGCCCCGAGGCATGGACATGAGGGCGCCCGGCTTGCTGTGCTCCTCTTCCCTCTCCTCATCACTGCGAGGTGCCCAGATGCTTGTGGCACAGCTCACCCGGGAAGCTGATCTCCCAGCCATGCCTTTGGAGCCTCCTACCACAGCTGTGCCCAGGACAGGGTTTGCCGAGGCTGGGAGCACCTGTAGGAGACAAGGAGCAGGGCTGGGTGTCAAGGGAAGTACCCAATAGCCTGGTCTTAGGCACACAGGTCCTACACAAATCCACTTTGACACAGTCCCCACATCTGCCACTAACAAAGCTGGGTCACAGGCAGCAAGGAGGTAAAGGAGGGAGGCAAGGAGGGAGCCAGGCAGTGAGGAGAGCAGTGGAAAACAGCAGCTGGAAGCTAGGAGACTGACTGGCAAGGTAAGAGGGGAAATAAGGAGTCAAAGGCCGAGTTTGGCTCCCTCCTCCCATGCTCCATACAGCGTGTGGATAGTAACGTGAACATCACAGTGGGGGAAAAAAAATCCCTGAATAAACTCATCACCAGCTCACAGTGTGACACTGCAATGGAAAATCTCCTAACCAGGAGGAGTGCACAAGGACATTAAGGAAATGCAAGTGGCAAGAGGAAAGGTCACCTACTTTCTCTTTCATTGGCACAGAGAGGGTGCTGATGGCTGTATTCCCAATGGGAAGTTTCTTCTCTTCTGTAACAGACTTCACAGAGATGTCACGGGATGGAAAAGTGTCTCTGGGCACAGGGGTAGCACCCAGATTAGTTTTTTCCATCGAAGCACCTGTCAGGAAGAAAACAAAGCACATTGTGTTAACCAGGGGGCCTAAAAGGTGAGATTTCTTCTTCCTCAAGGAAGCTGTGACAGGACAATCCCCAAGCTGAGCAGGTGCCACAGGGAGCAGGACCAGTGCTCTGGCTCTGCTGTGGCACTTGAGCTTTCACTGCAGAGGTAGGTAACTCATGCAGGGCGGGCTGCAGGGCTGGGCAGCACCAAGGGAAATGCAGACTTTTAAGGCTCCTGAAATTCCATGCCCTCCCAGGCAGGAGGTGCTGACCCAACATGGGAGAGGGGAAAGGGATGGGAGGGATGGGTGTCTCTTTCCCCACCCCAAGACCCTGGAGTGGAGGACAGGGCTATATCCTGATTCTATGATGCCCATAGTTGAGAGATGTAGGAAATACTAAAATTCCCACATGTGCAGGATACAAATATCTCTGTAAACTAGGGGAAGGGGAGAAGTTTCACACCCCAAAGCTGACAAAACAAAATTGAAATGCAGATGGATGACTGTTGTGGTCTCCTCCCAAACAAAATATTCTATTCTATTCTATTCTATTCTATTCTATTCTATTCTATTCTATTCTATTCTATTCTATTCTATTCTATTCTATTCTATTCTTAGCACTGCTAAGGCTACCATTAACCCATGTCCCCCAAGTGCCACATCCAAATGGCTTCTAAATCCCTCCAGGGATGGTGACAACCACTACTGGCCTGAAGAGCTTGTTCCAGTACTTGACAAACTCTTCCAAAAATAATTTTTCTCTATTATCCAATCTAAACCTTCCACGACACAATTTTCCTCTCATCCTGTTGCTTATTCCCTGGAGCAGAGCCAAATCCCCACCTTGCTCCACCCTCCTGTCAGGGAGTTGTAGAGAGCAAGAAGGTCTCTCCTGAACTTCCTCTGCTCCAGACTGAGCTCTCTCAGCTTCCTGAGCTGCTCCTCATCAGACTTATGCTCTAGAGTCCTCCCAGCTCCATTCCCTTCTCTGGACACCCTCCAGCATCCCAGTTTCTTTCTTGCAGTAAGGGGCTCTCAGCAGCACTTCTTCTTCCCTAGTGGCTACCTGGTTCTGCCAGGAGGGAAACCCACCTCCACTCCCTTGGTGCTCCTGCAGCATCCCGACCCGCTTCTTCTCCGCATCAAACTGCTGCTGTATGAGGAGGGGGCTGCGCACATCCACCAAGCTGCCTGTGGGCTCACCATGCCCAGAGCTTGGCACAGGCTGCTTTTTTGGCACTGAGTTTGGGGGCTGCTGCCCCACACCACGAGTGGTGCCCTCCAGCCTTGGGGGTGACTCTGTGGAGATATCTGAGTTCTCTTCAGGCTCATTCCTGGGCTGCTCGGGGCTTTGAGTGGCACCTGCATCTCTCGATGGAACAGACCTGCCCAGGGGCAGGCCCGGCGTGCCACGGTGCAAGTGGTTGGCATTCCCAAAAAACCCGTTGTCCACACACACCGGCCGGCGGCTCAGCCAGTCCCGGCCCTGCTCTGGGGACTCAGCCGATGGCACAGCCACCTCTGGTGTCCCCACTGGCACGGCCCCGGTGGGCTGTGAGAGAGTCCCCTCTCCACTGTGGCCACCGCTCACTCCGCCGTGGACTTTGCTCACAGGTGGAACTGGCCAGGGACTCTCTTGCTCCAGAAGATTTTTGGGGAGCTGGAAGGAAATGAGCTGTGTTAAATCACTGGGATCAGGGCATCTGGGACCATAGGGTGTCCCAAACCCTGAGGGAGACCCTAACCCTGAGCAGTGAGCCCCACAAGGCTGGTTACGAAGCGGGTATGGGGTCTCTTCTGGGGACCCACCCAGGTCTTGGGGGTTGCAGACAGAAGCCTGGACTGGCAAAGCAAACCCAGCACCTTCCTTATGGAGGGAGACAGGAGAGGGAGCACTTAAGGGCCATATATAAGCTCTAAGCTACCAGATGCAGCAAAGATCAGCAGCCTGCTTGGGGTTGCCCTGAAGGAGCCTGGCCCTACTGCAGGCTCCCCATACCCAACCAAAAGGTCCTAAAAGGACCTTTGTGTCCCCATCCAACATCCTGCTCACCGATTCCTGCACTGGGAGTCTGGCCTCCAGGTCCATGCTCATGGTGGTGGCAGCACTGGGTAGGACAGGTGGATGGTCACCAAGGGGCAGGTCCTGGCGTGGCTGCCCAGCCAACAGGGCAGGATTTGGCCCCCGGGATGGTGTTTGGGCACTGATGGAGGAGGCAGTGGGGTGGGCATCACTGGGAAGGGAGGAGCTATCAGCAGGAGCTGAGGAACCTGGAAGAGACAAACAGATCACTGCAGGAAAAGCTGAGGAAGCAGAGGATAAGTGTGGGGCTGAGGCAGCCCTGTGTGTGTCCCTTTTCTGTCCCCACATCAGCCAAACTCACAGCATCCCTTTGTTCATTTTCCCTCAGGTGAGAACCACAGCCCCCCCACCAGCCCAAGCACCTTCAAACATGGACCCGTCATCTTCAGACATGTCACCACAGTGAAAGACATCCCTGGGACAGTCACAGACACTGCCAGCACCTTGGGAAACCAAGGCAGGGACAGAGACAACTGCATGTCCCCACCTCCAGCACCCTGCGGAGAACACCCGGGGACGATGAGGCTACATACGAGGCCGAGGTTGCCAAGTGTTATAGACTTCCTGCAGCTCATCAGCCAGGTCCCCCGCGTTGTTATGGTGCAGCGCCTGGATGAGATCCTGCACCCAGCCCTTCCGGCACCTCAGGTGCTGATAAAACCTAAAGACAGCTGCCTGGTTGCCCCGTGTCTCCTCCCGGGCGAGGAGTTCTTCCTAGGAAAAACACACAGGGCATCTAAGAGAGGGTCTGGCTTAGAGGTAAGACAGCTCTATGTTGCTATTGGGGAAGGAGCCTGGTAGAGCTCAGCAAAATAGTCAATTACTCTGTCAGCATCAACAAGGCAGGTCAGGGAATTGGCCAGCGACGCCACTCGGATAGCCCCGAACTTCTTGAGGTTTCTCGTAATATGGGTGTACACTTTGTCTTCAGCCAAACCCATCCTGGCTCAGCAACTGCAGAAAGACAGAGACTTATGGTGAGCCGAGGCTGCTGGTGAAGCTCAGACTGTCTCCATAAGCTCGGGCTGTTCCACAGGCACCCATGCCCTGGCACAGACACTGAGGTAAGATGGGAAATCCCAGGAGGAAAACACGCACAGAGAAGACGCTCGGGTTAAAGTTCAACGCTCAGCTTCACTTCCAAAAACACCGCTTCTTTCTACCATCACCCACCCCGTGCTTATTCCCACTCTACTTGTTGGGATTCAGGCGGCTGGTTGGGGGCTGGCCTGGCGGCAGGGTCACGACAGCCGACAGGAAGAGCAGGCCACAGGGCCAAGACAAGCACCAGAGGTCATGGCTGGAATCCCGCATAAGCAATGGAAAAACCAAAGGGGAAGGCATAGGACTGCTGCCCACAGGGAATGGCAGCCCGCAGGCCGCGACGTGGCTCTGAGCGCCCTCACGACGGGGGCCCCCTCGCCCTCAGCGCGACCTTCAGCCCCCGGGGGAGCTCGGGGAGGCCCTCCGCTCGCAGATTCCCCTGGCACGGCGGCCGGGGGTGGCGGCCGGGGCTGTGGCGGCCGCGGGGGTGCGTGCCGCCCCGCTGCCCCGGCCCCGCTGCCCTCACGGCCCCTCAGGGCCCCTCACCTGCGCCCGCCGCCGCGCGCCCGGCACCGCTCTGACCCGCCCCCTCGTGTCGCGCCCGTCGCTGATTGGCTGTGGCTCACGCCCGTCACGAGGATTGACATGTAGTGATTGACAGGGGGTGTGTCCGGTTCCGGGTTCCTCAGGACAGCGGGGGCAGGACGCGGAGATCCTGGAGCGCGTCCAGTGGTATGAAGGGACAGGAGCGTCTCTCCTGCGAGGAGACACTGCGGGAGCGAGGCCTATTTAGTCTGGAGATGGCATCTCATCAATCCATATAAGTATCTTCCAAGCAGCGTGTCACAGGGTGATGTCAGGCTCCTTCCAATGGCGCCCAGCGACAGGAGAAGGACTAATGGCCATAAACTACACCACAAGAAGTTTCACCTCAACATTAATTAATAAGTACCTCAGCAATATTTATATTAGGGGTGGCAGAGCACTGAAACAGCTGCTCAGGGAGTCTCCCTCTCTGGAGACATTCCAAAGCCGCCTGGACACATTCCTGTGTCACGTGCTCCAGGTGACACTGCCTCGACAGAGGGTTGGGCTGGATGATCTCCAGACGTCTCTTTGAACCTCAGTATTCTGTCATTTTGGGAGCTGGACCTGGTCATCCTCGAGAACAACGTCTGAGGGGGAACCTCATTAATGTGGATAAATACGTAAAGAGGGCGTGCCAACAGGATGGACCGGGCTCTGCTGTGTGGTGCCTAGCAATGGGACCGGAGACAAAAGGCAGAAACTGATGGAAGTTCCACCTGCATATGAGGAAGTTCCACCTGCATATGAGGAACATGCTCTTTCATGTAAGCACCTGCACAGTTTGTCCAGAAAAGCTGTGGCTGCCTCATCCCTGGAAGTGTCTAAGGCCACAGGTGATGGGGCTTGGAGCAACCTGGGATTGCGGAAAGGTGTCCCTGCCCATGGCAGGGAGTGGAACGAGATGGTCTTTAAGGTCCCTTCCAACCCAGACCATTCTGTGATTATAATTAATTGAAGCCAGATTTTCTCATTCTAAATTGTATTTTAAAAATGTAGTTCTGTGTTGTTTCTAATTAAGAAGAAATATTTGTGATGATAAAAACTTACCTCAGAAAAAAAAAAAAAAAAAAAAAAAAGGCACTCAGTTGCACCCAGTAATTTCTGTTCTCAGAATCAATCACAGAGTCATACAATCATAATCATAGAATGACAGAAAAATGGAATCACAGAATCATAGAATCACAGAAGGTTAAAGGTTTGGAAGGGACTTTAAAGATCGCCCCAAGCCGCACTACCACGGGCAGGGTCAACCCCCATTAGACCCGGTTGCCTAAGGCCTTATCCATCTTGGCTTTGAAAACTTCCAACGTTGTTCCCTGGGCATCCTGTTTCTGTTGTCACCATCACCGCCGTAAAAAATTTACTCCTAATACCCAGTATAAATTCCCCCTCTTTCAACTTTTACACGTCACTGCTTTTCCTGTCTCTGCAGCTCCCTCGTAAGAGCCCCTCTCCGGCTTTCCCGTAGCATCCCACCAAAACATTTTGTTTGTAATTGATTTCCCACTCCGGAATTTTGGGAAGCGGGCTCGGGGAGCGCAGTGCCGCCTCCGCGCCACCAGGGGGCAGCACCGCCACGCGCCGGAGGCCGGCGTGACCACGCCCATCGGCCACGCCCACGGGCACGCCCCGGGCACGCCCCCGGCCCGGAGCCGCACGATGGCGGCGGCAGCGGGCGGGCGGCGGCGGCGGCGCCGCTGAGCGCCGGGAGAGCCCCGAGGGGCGGCGGGGGCTTCCCGCACCCCTTCCCCTTCCCTCACGTCCCCTTCCCCTCTTCCCCCGACCCCCCCGCGCCCTCCCCCGCTGCGCCGTCCATGGTTACGAGCGGCCGCCGCGGCCTCGCAGCGGAGCCGTTTGGGCGGGAGCCGGCGAGGGAGCAGCGGCCGCAGGTGAGCGGGGAGGGGGTCGCAGGTGACCCCCGGGGATAGGCACGGGGTTGTTGCCGTGGCGTGGGAGTCTCGGAGGGGGCGGGGGGCGCGACCCACGCGTGTCCGTGGAGTTGGGTCATCCCCACCCTGCCCACGCTGAACTTGTGGTTTAGTATTTGCGTATTTGTAGGTGTATTTGTCGGTGATAGTCATGATTTCTAGAAGTGATCGCGGGCTGTGGCTCTTGGACTTGCTCCATTGGAGCGAGTCCAGAGGAGGCCACCAAGTTGATCGGAGGGATGCAGCACCTCTCCTGCGAGGAAAGGAGGAAAGGCTGAGAGAATTAGGATTGTCAAGCCTGGAGAAGAGAAGAATCCGGGGAGACCTAATGGGGTCTAATCTCAGTACTTTAGGGCAGCTCGCAAGAAAAATAGAGAGACTTTTCACAAGGGCCTGGAGTGACAAGATATGGGGGAACAGCCTCACACTGAAAGAGAATAGGGTCAGATTAGATGTTAGGAAGAAATTCTTCCTTGTGTGGTTAGTGAGGCCCTGACACAGGTTGCCCAGAGAAGCTGTGGCTGTCCCTGGATCCCTGCAAGTGTCCAAGACCAGGTTGGATAGGGCTCTGAACAACTTGGGATAGTGGAAGGTGTCCCTGCCCATGGCAGGGGAATGGAACAAGATAGACTTTAAGGTCCCTTTCAACCCAAACCATTCTATGATTCTATGAATTTCCACCTGTGGGTTTGCAGTGACCCACGAGGGTCCAAGCTGGGGACACCCCTCCAAGACCCCAAAAACAGCTGCAGGGCAGGGCCACCATGGCCACAGTCTCCTGCCACCACCTACCACCGCCCTGCTGCAGGATGGCTGAGCTTCTTGGACACCTCCACTCAGGACTCTGGTGCTTCTGGTCAGTGAGGAGCCCTCCTTACCCATGGTCTGACCACGCACCCCTTGGCAGATCCAGGCCATGCTGGTGGCCAAAGGCTTCTTTTGGGACCGATATTCCAGCCTGGGGGCTTGTGGCCTGGCTGCTCCCTGTGCCATCCCTCTGGGAGATGCTCTGTGTTGGAGCATTGGAAGGGACACCCTCCTGGCTGTGAGGTCCGAGGGTTCTGTCCCTTCCTTCAAGGTTCTGTCCCCTTCTCACTGGCTCTTTCTGCTCCTCAAAGGGTGTGTCCCCTTCTTGCCACTGCCTCTGCGCATCCCAAACGGGAATCCCAGATGGGAATGTCTGTGCTGCCCCTCTCCAAGCTCTCCCACGCTTGGGTAGTTGCATCCTCCCTCCTCGGCCAGCACTTGCTTGTTTCTGATCTTGGATGTCATCGAGGGTGGAAAATGTGACAGGAAGGAAGGGAGGCTTTTTTTCCCTCCTGCTAAATATGGACTGACATTAAAAATCCAAATAGTGTCGCGAAAGGAATCCCAGCCTCTGTTTGTCGAGGGAGAGAAAGCAATGTTTTCTGGCTTTTGGGTTCCAGCTGGGAAGTTTCGCAAGGAGTGGTGGAGTCCTTGCCGGGAGCCTCAGGAATTTACTGAGCTTGTTCACAGGACGCTCTCTGCAGCGTCTTACGCTAAAAAAAAATTAGTCATCCCTTCTCTGCCTGCCCGTGGCTTGGGGGGAGCTTGCTGCGAGCATGCAGGATGCTTGGAAATATTTAAGGATTTTTTTTCCTGATGTACAAGGAGTTCTAGAAACGACAGGAAATAAAACTGCGGCCCCAACAGGAGTTTTTCATCTTTATTTTAATTCCTGTCGGTGCAGCGGCCAGTGGGAGGGAGGGGAAGGATGTGCTCGGGGGGGCTGCAGCCAGGTTTGCAGAGAGGATTTGTCTGTCTCTGTCAAGCATCAGACGCAAACTCATGCTGTTATTCCCAGAGAGATTGGGAAATGGGCTTCATGTGGAGCTCTGGGAGGAGAAATGGGATCACAGGGATGGTCATGGCACTTCCAACTCCCTGATGGCTTCTGCTGTGGCCAGGGTGAAGAGCCGGGATGCTTTTTGGGGAACAGGGATCACAGCTCTCCTAGGACATGGGGGTGCTGGGGAGACAGAGACTCAGTGTTGGTGCTGGGCAAAAAGTGGGCACTGCCACCTTCCCATTCCATGTGTTTCTTTCCATCCCTGTTGGAGAGCTTTCTGGGGGAGTGCCTGCAGGTAGCTCCAGGGGTTTTGCCTGTCCTTTATTAAAACAGCTGGTTAAAGCAACTGGTTGGTTACAGTTGGCTGAAGGTGGTGGAGTCATCATCCCTGGAGGTGTCCAAGGAGCTACTGAATGTGGCGCTCAGTGCTCTGCTCTGGTGACAAGGTGGGGATTGGTCACGGGTTGGAGTTGTGAGGTGATGATCTTGGAGGTCTTTTCCAACCTAAATGACTCTGAGATTCTGTGAAAGCAGTGAGGGATCCTGGGAGGTGCTGGAATAGATGTTTCCCGTTTCCGGGGCACTGGTGCTGGGTTTTGTTCCCAGACTAAGAAGACACAGCTCTGCCTTCCTGAAACATCCCTCACAAATAACTGCATCTCTGTGCTGCTCCATGATACTGGTCCGTGTCCAGCATCAACATCCTTGTGCACGAGTGGTTTGAATTCCCTCTCTCCCTGTCTCCTCCTGCTGCCAGCCTACATCTGTTCTGCTCCGACCCTCCGTGTTTCCAGTAGGGTGGTCCATCCCAATCCAGTGGGGAGGGCACAGGTTGTGTGTGACCTCTGCTTTGTTTGGACGAGCCAGTGTCACTGTCATGGTCTCTGTGATGCTTCAAAACACTGGGGAAGCAGTGGGGTGGGATATTTTTTGTGGAACAGGGCACCTGTAGTGCTTCCATAGGGTCAGGAGTGGCACCAGCTGCTGCCTGGTCCCCCCCTCCTGGTGTGACACGGGCAAGAGGTCAGCCATCTCTGGCAGCTGCTCTCTGGGCTCATTCACAAATCGCATTTTCCTCTGGAAATAAAACAAATCCCCGGGCTTTCCTCTCACAGTGGAAGTCATTTGAAGGCAACCAGGTCCGTAAGCATCCCCAAAGCCTGCAGACAGGAAGAGACACTTGAGTGGAGAGGTAGGAAATGTCCGCATTTAGAGCAGTGGCTGATTCATCTCCTGCCCTTAACTCTTTCCCCTCCGACTTTAGTGGGATCCAGTTGGTTTGCTTCAAGGCTCAGAGCCCAAGGAGGCTCTGGCTGGATCAGAGAATGCTGCTGGGCTTTGTACATCGTGTTTACGTGGCTTGGGGTGGAAAAGGAACGGGGTGTGCGGTTATCTGAATTGGGTAACTGGAACGTCAGCAGTCACATTAGGGAGGATTAATATTTAATATATAGGGTATGAACCATTGTGCTTAATCACTATCTGAAGGGCTTAGGAAGAGATTTAGTGATAAGCAAGTGATTCCTGAGCTGTCCAGAATGATTTCTTGCATCTTCCTCTGGAGCAGCTGGTCTTGCATATCGCTGGAGGCTGGTGTGATCCTGTTCTTCCTGATGGCTCCAGTTTTTGTAAGTGGGTAGAGTGGCTTTCATCACGAGTGTTCATTTCTCATTAAACTCACAAATACTCTGGAAGCCCTTTTTCTCTGATGCAGCTCACGTGGCTGGACTGTCAGCTGTGGTACCTGTCAGCACTTGAAACTTTTGTGTGTGGCCAAAGCTCATGGGAAACATGTCGTGGGATCCATGGACATTGTCACTGTCACATACATCTGCCCAGGCACTAGTGCAGAGACAGCTCATTCATTTTTTTGTCTGTCCAACCTGTTTAGGGAGCCTTTCATGTCATCTCCAGGTTCCCACCATGGTCCTGGAACTCCCCATGAGAGCAGTGCTGCTTTCCACAGCTGCTCCATGCTGCTTTACATGGGTTTTTTCTGCAGCGTGAGGTGTCTGGTAGTACAGCAAGGTGGGGGCTGCCCCTTCTCAGCGGGGAATTGCTGTTTGTGCAGGGAGGAGGTGATGGTGGGTAGTGCTGTGTCCAGGGCTGGGCTCCTCAGCACAATAAAGGACTGAGAGCAACTCCAGAAGAAGCAATAAAGATCCTCCAAGGGCTGGAGCCAGGCTGAGAGAGCTGTGGGTGTTCAGCTGGCAAAGAAAAGGCTCCAGGGAGACCTCAGAGCCCCTAAAGGGGCTTCAGGTGAGTTGAAGAGGGACTTGGGACAGGACAAGGGGAATGGCTTCCCACTGCCAGAGGGTGGGTTAGACTGGATGTTAGAAAGAAATTTTTGCCTGTGAGGGGGGTGAGGCCCTGGCACAGGTTGCCCAGAGAAGCTGTGGTTGCTCCATCCCTGGGAGTATTAAAGGCCAGGCTGGAAAGGGCTTGGAGCAGCCTGGTTTAGTGGAAGGTACCCCTTTACCATCGCTGGAGGCTGAAGCTGGATGCTCTTTCAGGTCCCTTCCAACCCAAACCATGCTGTGATTCCACGATTCTATGCCGGGACATTCAAATGATGCATCTCCACAGCCACATGTGCTGCAGGTTTGGGGGCTGTGTCTCCATGGAGGGAAACCCTCCTTTAGGCTGCAGGAGGATGTGTGCCTGCACCTCCTTCCATCCCTGCCCCACATCAGAGCTCTCCTGGCTGAAAGCATCAGCCACAGCTGTCAAACCCGCCGTGCTGTGGTTGTTCATGTGGTACCTCTGTGTTTATGGCTGCTGCAGTTTTGATGGTGGCAGTTAAAACACCTGAGTGTGGGTTGGGTTTTGGCATACCGGTCGTGCAGAAAATCCTGGTGTCTACTGTAACAGGCATGGAGGTTGGAAATCTTTTTAAAATTGGGACTGCTTTTTTCCCCGAAAGACCTGTGGAAGAATTAGAGAATCAGGGAATGGTTTGGGTTGGAAGGGACCTTGAAGCTCATCTCCTTCCACCCCCCTGCCATGGCCAGGGACACCACTCAGTAGCCCAGGTTGCTCCAAGCCCCATCCAACCTGGCCTTGAGAATGCTCCTTTTATTCTCTGTGCAAACAGATCACTTGCTTAGGCAGCAGCAACTCTTTATTCCAGAATAATTTGTTGTCCTAATTCCTTCCTGTTGAAGCAACTCCATTTTGCATGGAATAATTAGCACTAATTTGGGCCTGGGATGGAAAACAAGAGTTCTCTGATTTCAGAGGAGCAGACAAGAGCGTAACCTCTGCCTTTCCCGTGTGAGTCAGGTCATGCCGTGCCATCTCTCCTCTGAAGCAAAATTAAAACCTGTCCATGAGACCAAACGGTCCAGGTTGGTAGGAGGGAGCAAGAGGTGGAGGAGTCACCAATTTTAAGCCTTTTGCTGTTGCAGGGACCTGAGGACAAGCATAGTGAGGGGGGAATGGAGCAGCACCTCCTTCCTTCTTGGCTGACACTGAGGAACAAATAAACAGAAATGTTCTCACCACGCTGATGTGAAAAGCTGCTTCTGAGCCAGCCTGGCCTATTGGTGGATTCCTGGTGCCCCAGCCAAGTACTTGAGACCTTTTTATTGCAGTAACGAGGACTTCCTCATCCTGCCCCGCAGTCTGACTCCATCCACGGCTATTTTCTGGTCCTTCCAGGAAGACATCCCTGCTCTGCCTTCCTTTGTGTAGGGAAGGGAAACCAGCCAAATCCCTTCTCTGCCCCAAATCCCTGCGTGTCTGAAGAAGGGGGGGTGCAGAGCATCCTTGCTGGTTTACCCGGGAAGCATGAGATGAGAATTCCGGTGCAAAGCTGTTGCAGGCAGGATCTCCCCTGCCTGTCTCCCAGCTTCCTTTCTTGATTCTGGTAGGTTCAGTGTTTGCTGGTGGGGTTGTGAGCCCTGAGGCCATGAGCATTTCTTCAGGATGAGTCCTGGAGGCAGTGGAAATGGGAGATGGCCAGCCTGGAAATCCCAGCTGGCAGAAAACAGGCTTTCATTGGTTTGATACCAGACACCTTGACTGATTGATGCTGCTTAGACAGAGAGTTTTAAGACCTGAATTAATAACTTGAGGGTCCAAGACACTTCTTGGGAATCCAAACTCCATCAGTAAAGGTGTATTATAGGCTCATTGTGGAGGTGCTGCAGCAACATACCTCTGAAAAACAGGGTTTGGCCTGTTGGAACTTGTAGGTTTTGTGTATCCAAGTTAAGTAATAGGTGACAGGAAGGCTGGATCCAGGTATGAGCAGTGAATCAATCAGCACTGGATTGCTCTGGGGTTGAACCAGCCCCCCCTGGGATGACTGTCCTCCCATATCATGCCTGATGTTTTGAAATAGTTTCTGATTGTTCTGATGATCTAAACCCCAGGGGTTTAGCAGACTTTAGGCTCCACCCCATCAGCAGTGACCTTGCTCCAGAGCTGAGGAGAGCAGCAATTCCTGGTGTGACTGCTGAGGGCAGGATATCTCCCTGGGTCTGAGTGTGCTCACATGCTCTTCCCCAGGGAGTTGGGGATCATCTGCCAAAAATGACTTCTAGAGAATCTCCCCAAAACTGACACCCAACCATCCTCACTTGTCCTCTGGGAACACTGATAATGGAATCACAGAATCACAGGATGGTTTGGTTAGAAGGGGTGTTGAAGAACATCTCATTCCACCCTCCTGCCCTGAACAGGGACAACTTCCACTAGCCCAGGTTGCTCCAAGCCCTGTCCAACCTGGCCTTGGACACTTCCAGGGATCTAGGGGCAGCCACAGCTTTTCTGGACACCCTGTGCCAGGACCTCACCACCCTCACAGGGAAGAATTTCTTCCTAATGTCTAATCTAAACCTACTCTCTTTCAGTATGAGGCCATTCCCCCTTCTCCTGCTGCTCCAGTCTCTCTTCATCTTTCCTACAAGCTCCTTTCAGGTCCTGGAAGGCCCCAATTAGGTCATCCCAAAGCCGCCTCTTCTCCAGGCTGAGCAATCCCAGTTCTCTCTCTTTCCTCATAGCCGAGCTGCTCCATCTGTCACACCATCTTGGTGGCCTCCTCTGGACTCATTCCAACAGGCCACAGTGGTGAACTTGCCAGTTAAACAGCAGATCCTCCTGGAATCCCTGGGAATGTGTGGGCTCCATCCCTTGCTTTCCACCTGTATTTCTAGAGGTAGTGTGTCAGTTCCTCCTCTAGGGATTCCAAATACATCAGTCACACACTCAGGGCTGGTAGTACTAATTTGTGTTAGTAAATGCCATCATGGTCCTTGTCAGAGAGGGTTCTGCAGCCAGGAAATCTGTTCCTGGCCCCAGTGTGATTGCAACCAGCTCAAAGTACTGCTTGCTTCCAGTCAGGCATCTCATACTCCATCCCCAAAAGCTCTAATACACCCATGCAGACCCAGCCCTGCACCAGGGACAGGAGCAACAGGGCTGGAGGAGGAAATGACCAACCAAGGCAGGGAAATAGGTGGCAAAAAAAGCCAAGAAGGAACTCAGGTCTGGCTGTTCAGCCAAACCAGGAGCAAAAGGGACAGATCTCCCAGTCCTGATGCTGTTAGAGCTTTCTAGAAGGCTGGAACCCTCAAAGAAGAAAATCCCGCTGCGTAAGAGGAGAAATATGAAGAACAGGATTTGCTTTTTTGTGTGTGTGGGTTTGGGTTTTTTTAAAAAAAGCATTTTAGTGGTTTAGAAAAATTCCAGCAGCGCTCTGGGAAAGCGCAGCCTCCCGTTCCAGGCACCATGTTCAGCACAGGAATATCCTGGCTCTCGACCTGCAGGTCTTGAGGTACCATAAATTTTTCTGGTGATAGTGTGTGGCAGACCAGCATGCAAAACTTTTCCTGCTGCTTAACAATTTGAATCATGTTTTATCACGCCAGCAGATAATCATCTCACTCATGTTCCAGAAGCGAAGCTCTTGTGGATGTGTTTGAGAAGCCTGGAAATAAATATATTCACATGTGTTTGCCAGTGTTGTTGAACACATGGTGTGTCTCAGAGCCTCTGGATTTCCCTCTCTTGCAAACTGGCCACTCATGAAAGCTCAGAAGTACAGTTTTAGTCCAAATTCTGCAGTTTCATACCCCTTCCATATCAGACAATAATGCCATGCTCTAAATGATGAATTAGAGATGAACGGAGATGAGATAGAAATTAATAATAAATTGGAAAGCATGGATAATCCTCAAGATTTTCTCTTGAGGAGACTTTAAACCTATTTGGCTACAGGCAAATAGATGTTTTTAATCCCAGTTGCCATGTAGAATTTACATCCTCGTTCCAATGGCAGGCTGGGATCTTTGGGTGACTTGGTGGCAAGCAGCTTGTCTTTAGATACTGAGACTGGGATTAGAGAGGTTCAGTTATTTTCTAATCTTATCTAGGAGTGTGCTGACAACCCTTTCCATGAAGAAATTTTCCCAAATATCCAATCTAAGTCTCCCTTGATGCAACCCAAGGCCGTTTCCTTCTGTTCTGTCTCTTGTTCCCTGGGAGGAGAGTCTTACCCCCACCTGGCTCCAACCTTCTGTCAGGGAGCTGTATTCAGCCAACTCATTTATCATCTTTCTATACCTGTCTTGGCCTTCGGTGGTTGTGTGGGAGTTATTTTTTGACTCCAGCAGGTACTTGGAGGTGAAATCTGTGTCCCAGCAGTGCTTAAATTTGGGCTGTGCTTCAGGTCTGGCTGTGCAGGTCTGGCCTCCCAGAATCCAACATCCAAACAAATAAAAACAGGAATAATAAAATAAGAAAAGGCTTGCTGAGAAAGAAAAGCAGCTTTGGAAGGGCTAAGGTGAATCTCTGCCCTCCTGAGAGGTAAATAAAATGTACAATCATGTTTTCTCATTTCTCATCCCCATCTCAGCCAAGGCTCCAGAAGGGATGACAAACCTGATGGCTGCCTGAGCATTTTCCACTTTGGATCCATCAGCATTTAGGATGGTTTGGAGGGTCTCCCAAGTGTCCTCATCCCTATTGGTGGCTGTTTTGAGGGTCCTTGTGGGAGTTCATGTCCCTCTGCCAGGGCTGCAGGGGAACTCTTGGTGATACATGGGCAAAATCAGTGCTGCAGGTGCAGGTTCCACAAAGGTGACACTTTTCCTGATCCAGGAGAGGCTGTGGACTCACCTAAGTATCTGATACTGCTTCTTGTGTCCAGGTTTTATCCATGGCATAATGAAGGATTTACTCCTCACTTTCCTCAAAATCTTTTAGAGCAACTTCTGTGCCTGTGCAGAGGTATTTGCTTTTTTTTTCCAGGATATTCTGTGGGGGTTGTTCGAGTTTATGTAACTTCCCATATGTTGCCCTCCTCTTGTAGAAACTTGAAGATAAATTGTGAAATGCAGGGAGCTGCTTTAAACGAGATATATCCTCAGCTGGAGCTCAGCCTGTTTGTGGCCAGAAAAGGGGAACCTGGGAGCCCTCTGTCCCTGTTTCCTCTCTGGCACTGCTGAGCGAGCAGCGTGGGATGGAGCATCTGATGCTGCCCCATTGCCCAGTGCTGGGATGCTGCTGCAGGAGGAGGCTGTGGTGAGCTGGCAGCAGGCTCCAGAGCAGGCACGTGCTGTGAGGGTGGTGGTTTCTCCATGGAGGGGCTGCAGCCCCACCATCATTCGCTGCAAGCTCTTTTCTCCTTTCCAAAGCTGCTGCATTCCCTGTAGTGCCCCTCTGCCCAGCACAGAGGGTGTTTCAGGTGGAGCTTTATGTTCAGTGTTTATTGAACCACTTTGCTGGGCCTGAGCTTGCCAGGTGCTGCTTAGTCTGCATTCCCATGTATATCGTAGAATCATGGAATTGTTTGGGGTTGAAAAGGCCCTCTAAGATCATTCAAACCAACCATTCTCCCAGCACGTCCCAGGCCACCATTGACAATCTGCCCAAGTGCCACATCCACATGGCTTTTAAATCCCTTCAGGGATGGGGACTCCAACACTGTCCTGAGCAGCCTGTTCTAATGCCTGACTACCCTTTCCATGAAGAAACTTTCCCAAATATCCAATCTAAACCTCCCCTGGCCCAGCCTGAGGCCGTTCCCTCTCCTCCTGTCCCTGTTCCCTGGGAGCAGAGCCCGACCTCCCGGCTGTCCCCTCCTGGCAGGGAGTTATGCAGCACCACGAGGTCCCCCCTGAGACTCCTTTTCTCCAGGCTGAGCCCTTTTTCCAGCTCCCTCAGCTGCTCCTGGTGCTCCAGACCCTTCCCCAGCTCCACTGCCCATATCAAGGAGGTCTGAGGGCGCTTGGTGTCTTGCAGATCTGCATTTATTGGCTCCTATGGGACACAAGCTCAGCAGCTGGCAGAAGATTCATGCCTGTTGCTCTCTGCAAATTTGAACAAAGCCCTTCAGTCATCACCCAGGTCATTTCTGGTTATCATTTTTGAAAATGGTTCAGTCGCAAGTGCAAGAGGAATTGTAGGCGGGATGCTGGCAGAGCTTGGAGTCTGCCTTCCACTGGAGAATTATACTGTGTGTAATTAGGGTCTCCAAAAACATCCCTTTCCATTCCCTCTCCAACCCCCCCCCCCCCCCCAGAGCAAAGCCAGGAAGTCCAGCCACTGAACAAACCCCTCTTTTGAACTTCAAGGCTGAGAAACCGAATTTGTCCTTTGACAATTGCACTTGTTTGACCGGTGGACAAAGAATGAGGAACTCTGTGCCACAAGTGGATGGGAGAGGTGGAGAGTCCTGAGGGGAAAAAGTGCTTCGGGGATGAGCCACGCCAGCTCTGATGGTAACTGGCTGGAAATTTCAGCCAGGGCTCCTGGGCAGCCAGGCAGCCTCAGCAGTGCTGGGAAAACTGAGCTCCTCCACATCCAAACCCAGGAATTGACCTATTCTGTGGGTTTTTTGAAGTTACTGCAAGATCATGAGTGTCTTTAGGAAGCCAGGAACTTTGCAGTTGCTCAATACTTGCTCAGCTGCTTTGGCATGGGTTATTTGGAATGATTTTACTTTTGTAGAATGGATTCAGAGTTCCCAGCATGGGATCTTTGGAGATGAGTGTGTTTAACTGCTGTGGAAAGGAGGTCCTTGCAAGGTGGGGCCTGGCTTGGTGACTGTGGCTTCACTAGAGGTGACCTGACAGCAGCCTCTGGGCAGCACAACAGACTAGAACACCAGTCTTGTAGTTTAATCAGTTTAAACTGTCTCTGCTGCACAAAACAAGTTCCTGCCTTTTGCTGCCCAGAATGCCAGATTTTCACAGAGTCACTGAATCATGGCATGATTTGGGCTGGAAAGGATCCTAAAGACCATCTGGTTCCATCTCCTGCCATGGGCAGGGACACCTTCCACTAGCCCAGGTTGCTCCAAGCCCCGTCCAGCCTGGCCTTGGACACTTCCAGGGATCCAGGGGCAGGCACAGCCTCTCTTGTGTTTGAAGGGTGCAAATCTCACTGGCTACAATTTGGCTCAGTTTGGGAGAGAATCTTCAAAATTATGTTTTGAAGCTTTTAAAGATTCATCCTCTTAGGGAACTTGTGATGCTGTGTGTGTGCAGGGGGATTTCATTTTGGGCTATTCAGTGCCCCACAGGCCAAGAAAAATGGCATGGATTTAAGGGAATTTTAAGTTCCTGAAGTCCTGGAATTCCACCCATCTGCGCCAGAGAAGGTACTGCTGCCCAGCTGAGACTGCTGCTTTATATTTGATATTGAACTCCCCCTCCCCTGCTGCTTCATTAAGGCAGTGGAGTTGAAGAAATGTCAGTAATTAACTAATGAAGGACACGGGTGGTAGCGCAGTAACAGCTTCCACAGGTGCATGGCTGTTATTCCAGGGGTTTCAATCCTACATGGAAAGGCCATCTCTGCCACACTCATCACAGCTGTGACTGGTCCCATCCTACATCCAACACTTTCTGTGACACTTCAGCTGTTTCCTGGATGGTCATGGCAAGGCATTCCATGTCCCCCCTTCAAAATGGAACTTCAGGCAGGCTCCCAGCCCTGCCATCAGATCCCAAGCCCAGGTGTAGGAACAGGATTGCCACTTCTACTTTTTTTTTTTTTTTTTTCTATTTTGCCTGTTACAGGAATTGTTGCTGATCTCTTCAAGCATTCCTTGAGCTTTGTCTTCACTGGAGGACTGGGCTGTTGACACAGGGCATTTCCAGGCGGATTGTTTTGCTGGGGAGGTGACAAATGGCAGCTCAACTGCTTTGAGATGCTGTGACCACTTCCCAAGGGAGCACCTGGAATGCAGAGCTCAGGCCTCTGTGTCTCTCCCTGTCATTGAATTCCTTATTCAAGGTTCCTTATTCCTTATCCTGCAGGCTCTGCTCTGGGGAGATTCAGAGTTCAGCCACTGGATTAATGAATTTTGCTGGGTTTTTTGGAGAACCAATCCTGTGTCAAGCCTTGGGAGGCTGCATGGCCTCTGACAGGTGCTGTGGCACAAACCCTTTGCCTTTGGGCTACCGAGTTCCATCCATGGGCCAGCTCTCAGATAACAGTGGCTTTTGCCAAAGGCAGGGTAGTATTTTGTGTCCTTCCTGTAGGAAGCTCTTGCAGTGACCCTCTTGTGGCTCTTCAGCCAGTTCTGAAGCATCTCTGGCTACCCCAATTTGCCTGTGGTCACTTGATATGCAGTTCCAAATGACCCTGTCAAACTGTGGTGTTGGATGCTACATTAGAATCAATTTTTCTTCATTGCTGATGGTTTTACTTGATATATTTTTAGAAGCTGGCTCCTGATTTTGCTTTGAAACAGTCAAAACATTGACTAAAACACTCCAAAGCTTTCAAAGCATTTGAGCTACATTCTCCCCTCAGACATTCTCAGTCAATTCCATCCTAGATCTGACCCCAAATATCTGCTCTGAGCTATGCCCAGGTTGCAGAGCTCCTTGGATCTACCTCCAGGGAGAAATGAAAGGCTTGGGGAACATTGGGAGTGATGCTTTGGGGGAGAGGAACTGAAAATGAATGTGGTAGTTAAATCTGTTCTTGCTAGTAAGAGCCACTTGAATTTATTTTTGGGCACAATTTTGGTCCATCCTATTCTGGAGCTAAATTCATGTCTTGCTTTTTGGATTGTCTCCTCCTTCCCTCTTAGCCTCCAGCTGCCAAACCCTCCCTTCTCCCCCCATGCCCCAGCACACAGAATTGCAGCATCCTGAGCTCCAGCACTGCAGATGTGCCAGATGAAGACACTGAGTTCACGCAGGTCTCAGTTTTGGAAGCAACAAAAAAACGATGACTTGAGAAAAACCTTCATGTTGGTACTGAATTTTATCAGAGCCCAGCAATGTGGAACAGGCACCTCGGAAGCTTCATGCCAGAGAGCTCCCAAGTGTTGCTGCTGTTCATGGAATGGTTTAGGTTGGGAAGACCTTAAAGACAATATATTCCCACCAGCAGGGACACCTTCCACTAGACCAGGTTGCTCCAAGGCCATCCAACCTGGCCTTAAAGCCACAAACATCCTCTACTTTTGAAAATCTGTCCCCTACATGGTCTTTGTAGACAAAATCACACACTGAACACTTGCCCACTTAATTCTCACATCTGTTATTTTTCTTTCCTCTGGGTAGGGCTGTTTCTCAGCAGCTTTGAGCCCAAAGATGCCTATTTGTTAAGTGTTTCCTGGCTGCAGAGTTGAAACTCTTTAATATTTCTGTCTTCTGCAAGCTCTCTTCCATGAACTTTCCTTCACTCGCCACCCTTCTCCCATTTAACAAAGCCTGCCTTGCTCACAGATTTGGTACCTGATTGTGGCTCTTCACAATCAGGGACTGGGGTTACTGCCATTGTGCCACACCAGGCTGCTTGCTGTCCCCCGGGAAAAGGGGATAGATGTGAAATAAAAGGAGCAGTCAGTGCTTCCACACTTGTTGAGAAATGCTGGCTTTTGATATGCCCAAAGCCTGAAGTGTCTTGCTTGGAGAACAGGTCTGATGTGCCTAATGGTGCTGGCCACTCCCCACTCCAGTTCCCTATCGCCTGGTCCAAAAAGGATATATTCCCTCAGAAGCAGGGGCTCATTCAGCCCACTTTAGGTAATGGGCAGCTGAGGAAGCAATACTTGATTTTTTTCCTAGAATAAAACATCCTGCAGGGGCTTCCATGTTTAATAATAATCCACAAAACCTTGTGGTCTTTGATTTCAAGTGCTGTGAGCTGAACTGAGTGATTTAGTCACAGAATCACGGAATGTTTTGGGTTGGAAGGGACCTTTAAAGACCATCCCATTCCAACATCCTGCCATGAGCAGGGACATCTTCCACTACACCAGATTGCTCCAAGCCCCATTCAGCCTGGCCTTGGACACTTCCAGCGATGGGACAGCCTGAACAATCTGTGCCAGTGCCTCACCACCCTCACAGGGAATAATTTCTCCCTAATATCCAATCCACACCTACTCTCTTTCAGTCCTGTTCTCCAACCTCCCTTTCACCTCAATGTCAGCTGTGCCTCTTTCACCATTAACATCTGCACTTAATATTCCCACTTCCTGCTTAATAACTGGGGGGGTCAAGCCCTGTCTTGTCCAAATTGGGTGTTCTCTGGGGCCAGCAGCAGCACTGGCCCCTCCATTAGTCCCTGGCTGAGCAGGGAGCGCCGCCGCCCCAGTGCCAAAAGGAAACAAAGGTGCAAAGACCTTTGTTTCATGGCAGGGGTGAGCTGATGTAAGATGGAGCTGGTGTTGTTTTGGAGAGTTTATTTTTCTGTTTCCTCCTTTCTGCACGTGTTGGACCACATCTGGTGGTGAGTGAGGCAGCTCAGCTTGCTTACCTTGGTGTGAACACGGTGCTCCGGCACCGCACCCTGTCTGGCCAGAGTTTTGGCAGGCTGGCAAACAAGCTGTCCCACTGTGACTGGCACAGAGCCTGGCACAGGTAGCTCTGGGAGTGTTTGGGGTGGGGGGTGAGGAAAAGGGAGTTCTAACCTGGTGGCAGTGTCCTGTGTGATCATCACCACAGAATTCCCAGCTCTGGTGCCCTGCATGCCTGACTCCTGCCTCTGGTTCGGCTGAAGTGAAAATGTGGGAACCAGATGTGACCTGCCAACACTATCTTGTTTAACACCCTATCTCCAGATGTTTCTAGCTTGTAGTGCTAATTTCCCCTTGCAGTTATCCAAGGGGCAAATCCAAGATGCTTGGTGCTTTTAGAAAGAGGAGTCCCAACTGACCTTAATGTTATCTCTTGCTTTGCTCAATCCCACATCTCTTGCGTCCACGTAGGACAAGCCTGTCTATCTCCAAACTGTCCCTTCCATCTCAAAAGCATCTTACAGTGAAATTTTTTCTTCATTATCCGGGTGAGAGGATTGAAAAGCAAGAAGAATCAGATTTTTGCCCAGGAAATTTTGTACTTTGCAAGGGCCAAGTACATCCTTTTTATCACCGCATCATTTTTAGAAGGCTGTAAGAACAGCTTTCTCCAAGGGATGCTCTTCCCTTGGGACTGCACATGTTTTTCTTAAATTTCACCAGCACGTGACCACAGGGCAAGGAAGGACTCTCAGGGCTGTTCCTAACTCCCTTTGAAAGGCAAGCTGTTCTTTCAGCCTCTTGCAGAATCACTCTTGACAGGAGACACTGCAATCAGGCTGCAGAGGTAATTGCATTTGTAATGTGAAAGACAGAACAGGGTCTACAATTCTCATCCTTGACAGGCTCTGTGGGGACTCGAGGTAGTCCAAAAAAAAAAACAACCCCAAACCAACAGACCCAACCATTGCTTCTGACATTTGTGATTGGTCTGGGCAAAACATTAGGAAACAACATACTCGAGGGGACAAGATGATCTCATACAGCTGACTTTAAAGCAACATACTCCCCTGGAAACTTGTTTCCGTGCCTATTCCAGAGCACTGGCTGCTGCCTGGATCTCCCCTGGCCCAGCTCAGCTTAGTCAGCAAGTTCAGTTCAACTTCTGCCTTTTATTTTGTGCCTGTACCTGAGTTAGCTCCATTCCTCAGTAACCAGCTCTTTGTCAGAGGAAAGGCTTCCAGGATGCTGCCAGCAACTCATTGTCCATTTCCTGAGGAGAACTGCTTGCTTTTAAGTAGTTTGCCTGAAATCTTGGCTATTCCAGTGCAGCTAAGGCTTCCTGTGTTGGTTGGCTTTCTTGGGATGAAGTTCCAGCCACCCACACGCACTGTCTGCACTAGTTAGTTCTGAGTCTGGAGAACAAATCTCTGCTGTAGGGTTTCACCATCGCCGTGTTGTTGTTCCTCTGACATTGCGATATGTGACCATCCTCGATGTGGCAACTGATCTACAAGCAGTAGCTCCCCGTTGTTTATTGCTGTTGGATTTTGAGGGGTGTGGACGCAGGAGCCTGGGCTGGAGCAAGCTACAGGGGTTGGATGTAGCAGTGTTGAAGAAAAGTCACATTTGAGCCTAGTGACTTTGAGCGAGGATGCTTCTGCCATGGCACATCCTCCCTGGTCCTTCCTCAAGTGCAGATCAGACCTTTATGATGTTCACAGCTCTTGAAGGCAGTGGAAGGGTCTTGGCATCCCAAATGGAAATGAGCTTGTTTGCATCCAAGTTCCTCAAGGTTTTCCTCTAATAAAGCCTTGGCGTTCCCTATTTGGCTGGCTGGAGCACCAGGCTGGTTTCGTTCTTTTGTGTCACCAGAGGTGTGGTGTGGACTTTCCCAACAGAACATTGTTCATTCAATCCCATTTTTTGAAAAAGAATAGAACAGATTATCTTCTCAAGGCCTGACTCTTGCTGGTTTTTCAGGAGCAGGTGCCAGCAGCTGGTGTGGCCATGAATGAAGTGATACAGCAGAAGCTTGTCCAGAACTGACTGTAACTTTCTCTCTGCCTCTGAAGGATTTACCCTCCCTGAAAGGTTTCCATATTCATTAAATCCACCTGTAGCAATGAAACCTGAAAAAAACATGAACTCCCACCTCTAGCAGACTGGCTGGTGTTGGTGTTGTTTGGTTTTTTAACTGGGGAGAATGAGTCAGCCTGTCCTCAGAAAGCACCAGGACTATTGGCACCGTTTGACCACCAGTTTCCTGTTGCTCCCTTTTGTTCCTCTCTTCTTCCTTTTGTAAAAGCTTTTAGGGCCTGGGTGCACATTTGGGAGAGTGTCTGGATGCTTCCCACTACTGGAACTCTACTGTGTGTGTCTTCTCTGCTTATTTTTTTCAAAAGGGGGACCAGAAAGATGCAGAGATCAAGACCTTGTCCAAACCTCAACTTCTAGAATCATAACTCTAGCTGCTGACCTTAGGGAGCTGTCAAGTCCTCAAATAAATCTTTATAAAATCAGCATTTACACTGTAGAAATTTGCACAGTTTGATTGCAGAGTTGCTTAAAGAACAGAATAAAACATATTAACTGTTTTGGGGTAGAGCTTTAATGGTAGGTGTCCTGGTTTAGCTTAGGTCACAGAGGACTGGTGATTATGAAGTTATGGCAAACTCATACCAAACTCTTGTGTTTGGTCTCTGGGATGTGGCCTTGGTGTCCCAGACCATGCTTTGTGTGCTGGGCGCTCAAATTTTTTTTATTGTCCATCTGTTTTTTCCTAAAGAAAGGAACACAGGGATGTGCAGGAATGCCAGAGCAGAGCATGTGTGCTGGGGTGCTGAAGGCACATCTTTGTCTTGTCAGCATGTGGGAATATCTGCATGGAAACCAGTGTTTTTGGGGATGGGAACCATCCTGACTGAAGCCGGAGCAGATGGGACGCGCAGCCTGAACCAGCCTGTCTCGTTTATGCTTTATTAATTAGACATGTTATCAGAGTCATCTGTGTTTTCTTTCCTTTTCTCCTTTCCAAACCAGTTCTGCTGCTTCGCTGCCCGCAGAGGCTCTGATGAGGAGCCCAGTTTGGATCCTTGAGAGTTGCATGGCAGCACTTGTTCGTTTTGGCCTGTGTTAGCACCGTAAAAACTTTGGGGAGAGGACTCACGGGAATTTTGTGAGCTCTGGGGATCAGAATTTTGGTACTGTCCTGGTAGCACATCCTCGCCCTATGTACTGTCAGTGTTTGTAATAATTTCCACCCCATGTGTTAATCACAGAACCACAGAATGGTTTGAGTTGGAAGGACCTTAAAGATCAACTTGTTCCAAACCCTGCCATGGACAGGGACACCTTTCAGCATCCCTGATTGCTCCAAGCCCCATCCAGCCTGGCCTTGGACACTTCCAGGGATCCAGGCGCTGTCTGGGCAAGCTATGCTGCTGCTTTTAGTAGAATACTTAAAAACTGACGTGGATCAGGAAGGTGACTGGATAAACTTGTGGAAGGAAAGTGTAAAGATCTCTGGGTAGAAGCAGTCCATGTTGAAGACTGGGGTGTGTTCTGTAGAAAAAATGGTACAGACTGGTGTGGGTCTGACCTTGCTTCCTAAACCTGCTGCTGATTGCTGTTGGAGGTATTGAATTAAGCAGATCTCAGATGTAGTCTGTCGTGCCCATTGGGACAGTGTCAGGGTGCCCCTGTGCACACTCAGTTTTAAGATTTTACTGAAAGAGAGAAAACCCTTTTCAAGTGCTGGGGTAGCAGCCAGGAGTAGGGATTTTTTCAGATTTCCCTTTGAACTTTTATCTCCCAGCAGGTTAACATCTGAATCCTCAGTGTCAGTGCCCTTTATCTGTATGTAAGGGTGAAGTGGGTCATAAAACCCTTTGAGTGAACCCCTTATGGTCTCAAGCTGCTCCAGTGGAGGTTCATGTTGGTCATTAGGAGGAAATTCTTCCTAGAAAAGACAATAAAACACTGGGCTGGGCTGCCTAGGGCGGTGGTGGAGTCCCTATCCATGGAGGTGCTTAAGGAAAGACTGGACGTGGCACTCAGTGCTCTGGTCTGGTTGACAGGGTGGTGATGGGTCACAGATTGGACTCAGTTATCTCGGAGGTCATTTAGAACCTGGGTGATTTCTGTGTATGCTCATCTCTGAGGTGTGAGACGGTGAAATAGGAGCTGGACTCCATGGTCCCTGGGTGACTCCCTTTGAACTCAGGGTATTCTGTGATTCTCTGAAACCCCATGAAGCCAACCTGAGTCTCCCTTCTGACACCTGGGTCTGTTTTATAGCCACCATTTGGTGAGGTGAAGGGAACATCTATGGATTTGCTTTGTCTGATGCCCTTCCAGGGAAAATTCCCACTCGCTGAAGGAGCAGCACACAGCAGGGAAATCACTTTTAATGATGGGCTGGCTTGGATACTGCCCAGAGCCCTTCTCTTACAGCAGGACAAGATGATGACCATGTCCAGGCTCTTCCCTGGCACACACACTGAGAATATGTTATCCTTGAAGTCCTTTTCCCAGGCGTGGCATGCCTTTGTGCAGGCACAGCGTCTACCCTGCTAATAGGATGCTGGTGTCTTCTATCAGCCAGTTAATTGGGTCCCTCGGTGCTGGGATATTTCCTGCTGCTGCATCCTCTTCCCGGAGCTACGCCTCCACCTCGGGAACTTCCCTGCTGATGAAGAAGTGATGCTGAGCTCTCTGCCGTGCCTGGAGCCAGCGGAGGTTAAATCCCAGATAAAGCTTTGGGATTGCTCACAGCCTGGGGTGGGGGATGCACACACTGAGAGGTTGCTGGAGGGATTTTAATTGTGTTGTGTTTATCGAGCTGGCTGTAAACACAGCAGGAGGTTGCTGCTCCTCCAGAGCCTGGGAGCCAAAGGTGTATCGATCCCGGGGAGCTGTGGGACACAGGTACACGCTGGTGGAGATCTCAGCTGGGTCGTTTCCAGCCGAGGATGAAATTTCTCTCTGTCTTGTGCTTCTTCCTCAACTCATGTCAAGCTTTAACAATTTTATAACCCAGTTTTGTCAGCTGATTCCTCCCCAAAGCAAGAAGCCCTGTTGCTAGGAGTGGAGTGGGGAGGGGGAAAAAAAACAAACCTCAGGAATACTCATCTTCATCGGTCCAACACTGCAGATAACATTGAGTCACTGCTGAAAGCCTCAAAGCAAAACAGATGTTCAGTTTCTAGTGACTAACTAAGTATTAAAGGTACCAGATGAGCAAAGTTTTAACCGAAGTATTTAATTTGTGGTTGGCAGCTGAGACAAAGCATGAGCAAACAAGGTGCCATGCAGAAATGGTCTCTCTTCTGTCTTACACATGCCAGTGTGTTTTCATAAAACCTTTTTTGTTTCATTTTTTCCCATTTTTTAAATATGTCTTTCCGGGTTGACTCATTCTCTCTGTAGTTGTAACCTTTAGTTCTGGGTGGGAAGGCAATTATTTTGTGAGACATGAGACCAGTGACAGGGTGAGTGGGCCCTTGTTGCTGCCTCTGTCATGTCGTCGTTTGACAAGTCACTTCTCCAGGAGTAGTTTGTGTCTCTGAAGTTGGGGATAATTACATGTGTTCTCAAAAATAAGGAAACTGGACTTAATGGTGCATCTGCTCAGGCCTGACTTGAATTCATGAATGAGTAGAAAACTTGGAATGTGGCTGTCATGCAGCTGTTAGCCTTCAAGCAAGAGACAATTTTTGATGACTATATTCTTAAAAAAAAAAATTAGGATGAAGACTGTGATCCCAGGATTCTGGGCCTGTTGGGCAGCCAACACTGGGAGCTTCTTGAGCTGCTGCTGGTTGGAGGTGTTAGGTTCCCACTGCTTTGATCCCCGGTGAGAAACCTGCAGCACTGTCTAGCTGTGTGGAACAGAGATGCTGGATCCCTCCTTGCCACTCAAACCTGAGCAGGTGATAACATAAAAGGGAAGGAATTGTGTCCTGGTCGCTCTTCTCAGCATTGTGTGCAGCAGGAGTGCTTGTGGATTCCTCAGGTCCAATGAATACCTAATGTAAAGCGCATGAAAACCCTGAGAAAGAGGACCCTGATCAGAACTTCCCTCCTTGGTAAGTCCATAAATCAGCTCACTCTGTACTTTCTAGAGGAGTGACTCTCATTTTGGCTGCTCAGCACTGCAGGAAGGACAGAATAGACTTTGGGTTGCTCTCCCTGGGGTGTGGGAAGTGGATTTGTACTGCTAAGCCCACATGGGAGCTGAAGCCAAGGCTCTATCCCACCAATCCTGCAGGATTTAGAGTTTTCTGGCAAGTTCTAGATGGTTTCTATTAAGAAAAAGGCTTTTTGGATCTCTTCTGAGGGTGCCTCCCTTTAGAGACTTTCTCAGGAGCCCATGTGCTGAGCACTTTAATCTCCACCCCACTTAAGGGAAGAGGGGCAGACACCAAACCCTTTTGGCACCTTATTTCACTTAATTCTCGCATTTAATTGTTCTTCCTTCAGCTTTTAAGAGAATCTCTGCCAAAATCAAGGAGCTAAAAATTAAAGTAATTATTGTGGTGATGGAAGCAATCAAAGAGGCCACCAGGCTTCTGGTCTGTGTGCTGTGGAGAAAGGAGCAGACTGGGCTTGAGCTCATCTCCTGGGACACACTGAGCTCCAAGAGTTAATTTTGTTCCCGACTTCTCTGTCCATGAGTAATCCATTTGTGCTGGGAGGAAATGGCAAGTTCTTACAGCGAGGACAGGCTTCACTGCTGGAGAAAATGATGCCTATTTATCATATGATGCTCTCTGTGTCTTTTTTTATTTGTCCTTCATCTGAACTAAGCTCTTTGGTGATGAGCTTCCCTGTCTGACAGCAGATTTTGTAGAGGCCTACAAGTGTTTTTCTTTCCTGCAATTGCTTTTTCCCTGCAATTCCTCACACAGCCCCAGGCACCCAGTTTGTGCTGGGCCCACCCAGCGGGGAAGGAGCTGGACAGGAAAGGACTTGGAGATCCTGCTGGACATCAAATTTACTCTGAGGCAGCAATGTGCCCAAAAAGGACAGTGGTGGCCTGGGCTGGGTGAGACAAAACACTTCCCAGTAGGTCCAGGGAAGGGATCCTGCCCCTCTGCTCAGCACTGGTGAGGCCACACCTGGAGCACTGGGTCCAGTCCTGCCTCCCCAGGACAAGAAGAACATGGCCAGACTGGGGAGAGCCCAGTGAGGGAACTGGAGCATCTCTGCTCTGAGGAAAGGCTGGGACAGCTGGGACTGCTCAGCCTGGAGAAGGGAAGGCTTCAGGGATCTCATTCCTGTCCATCAACACCTACAAGGAGGGTGCAGAGAGGACAGAGCCAGGCTCTTGCCCGTGGTGGCCAGGGACAGGACAAGGGGCCATGGGCACACACTAACCACAGGAGGGTCCCTCTGAACACCAGGGAACACGTTTTGGCTGTGAGGGTGACTGAGCACAGGCACAGGTTGTCTAGGGAAGTTGTGGAGTCTCCATCTTTGGGGATATTCAGCATTTATCTGTCTACAGTCATGGGCAGCTGGCCCTGTGTAACTCTGCTGAGCAGGGAGTTGGACCAGACAATCTCCAGAAGTTTCTTCTCACCTCCACCACTTCGTGATTCTGAGACCCGGATGTCAAGGTCCTCAAGAGGTGCAGGGCTGGGCTGAGCCCTCTGCAGGGCTGAGCCCTCTGCAGGGGTGTGACTTGTGCACAAACACAGCTACATTTGGCATCGAACAGCACTGTGTGATCACATCTCCTTTGCTGTAAGAATCTAAAATGGCTTAATAATTCTTCTCCTGCTGTTTTGGATTAATGTCTATCTTTATGCTATGTGTTTTCTTTGCTTGCTTCCTCCTTTCACCTTCCCAGCTGTCTCCTTAGAGCAAGCTTCCGTGACTCTTATTGTTCTGCTTGTTTTCATTCTCCTTCTTGGGTAAATGTTTTTTTGGTGGGTTTTTTTTAAGTGTGGTTTCCTAAAGCTCTGCAAAATGCTCTTTCCCTGCTGCGTTTTAAAGTATTAGTTGGAAAAGAAAGGGCAAGGAGCCTTAATTCAGGTGGATGTCTTCCTTTATCTGCTTTTCTTTTAAAAAGTGACTGAAACCACTCATAAATAATGCTAATTTGTGCTGCCATCTGTGAATGCAGGACCAGGCTGTTTCAGAGCAGCATTTTTAGTGCTTTATCTGTTCTAGGGGGGAAGGAAAAAGGCTCTTTGCTTTAGCAGCAATAACCTATCTCCCACAAGTTGTAGTCTGTGCTCCCATCTACCACTAAAACCCAAAGCAAACAAAGATTCGTGCAGAGACAGGAAACCTTTTGGGTGTAATTGCTGGGAGGTCTTTGCTTTCATGATTTTTGGGTTCACCCAGCAAGGCAGCCGAGCAGGGCTGCGGTTCACTGGGGTGGATTTACGATGAGCTCTCACTGGGCTTTAACTGGACGGTTTTGGCAGCTGTGGGAGTTTCAGGCACCCTCGGCAAGAGTCGCCTGGCCACGCTGAGGGAAAACGTCCCGGGGAGGGCGGGAAGGGGCCGGTGTGTGGAGGCACAGCTGAGCTACGCCCTGACGACAGCCCTGCCTCCAGGCTCCTTTATTTTGGCCTCGAGCCTTAGTTTACATAATCCTACCCTGATCCCTCCACTTCTGCATGGATCAGCCTTAGAAGACCCTCCAGTTGGACCAGATGGAACTGGGAAGCAGGTCCCTGCCATCATCCGAGCTAAGAAGTGCTGGTGTTGGTGGAATCAGGTGGCTTTCGCTATATCAGACGACCTCACCAGTGCCAGGACTTGATTTTGGGGCTCCTTTGGAGGCTGAAAAAAAGAAATCAAACCTTGAACGTGGTCTGGAGAATTACGGAACAGGTCTGGCTCTTGGAGCCTTGTACTGAATAGGTGCAACCCTGCATGGGGGAGGTCTCACCTGCAGGGTCCGTGTGGTTTTTTTCTCGTGTTTATTTTTGGGTCGTGTGAGTTTTCCAAACCAGAACTGGATTGTGATTTAGGATCGGGTTCCCAAACCAGAATTGGACTGTGATTTAGGATCGGGTTCCCAAACCAGAACTGGACTGTGATTTAGGATCAGTTTCCCAAACTAGATTTGAACTGTGATTTAGGATCAGGTTTTTAGGGAGGCATGTCACAGCAATGTGTAATAGCATAATAAAACCCTAACTGCTTCACTTTAATGTGTCAAATGACTCATTTACAGTGTCATCTGGGAGAGATGAAGCTCTGTGAGATAAGTAAGACTTGCATGGGGAGGGAATATTGAGTAATGGACCCACAGCTATAATTGGAGGAGGAATAGATCTTCCATTTCACATCTGAGGAAGTGGTTTATCTGCCCAGTCTGTAAGTGAATGATTCTTCTCTCAACTTCCTCCACATATTCCCCACTTCCTCTGTGTAATATTCCTGTTATTTATAACTGCTGCATTGAATCCTAGAGGCAGATGCTGCCTGCGTTTCTGTATTATATAGAAGTTGAGGTCCAACAGGTGGGTGGGTAGCCTTGACCTTCTGGGAGTAAAGAATTGATATGGAAGCAGGGCAAACATTTATATCCCTATAACTAACTCCCTTTTCTCTATCTTTTTCATGTCTGAATATAGAGCAGCCCTGTCCATCTCTTCCCATCCCACAGGAAGCCAGGGAAGTGGCAGACAGACATACAAAGGATTATTATATTTGATCAGGCTTGGAAATGGGCTGGAGATAAAGCCCTTGGTGTTTACTGGACCATTAAACATTTATTATCATCTCTCCAGCGTGCTGGTGGTGCTGTAAATAACAGCTGTGACAAAAGACTGGGGTCAGCAGTTGCCTTTTGCTCCGATGTTTGTAAATGCAGAAGCAAGTCCTGTGATTTTGAAGAGCTTGGTTGGGGGGAGCATCTGCTCAGATGCTGTGGAGAAAAGGGGCAGATGAGCCAGCAAGCCAGAGCTCCTCTTTATCACAAGGAAACGCTGAAATCTTAGGAAGTGGGAGAATTTAAACAACAGTGAAAAAAAGATTAGGGCCAGAGTTAGGAGTTGATTTATTCCTGCCCTTCCTAACAAAAATACTTAATGCACTTGGATCAGAACAGCTTTTGCAACTGGATTTAATTAGGTAGAAGGAGGGTTCGGGCCTCTCTTCCCAGCTCAGCCACGCTCCACAAGGCATTTCCATCATCAGATTTTTATTTCCTTTTCCTCCCCTTCCCAGGTTTTTGCAGGGAGAGGAGAAGCGTGGCCACAGGTCTGGAACTCGGCTCATGAGGCCTGAGCTGCAGCACCTGGTCGGATGATGGGGCGTTTGAAAGGGGGAATATGAAGGGATTACTCTGTTGCTGGGAGGCCACAGCCTGGTGATTCCTACCACAGGCAATCCTTCTGAACTCAGTGAGATTGGAAAGCGTGTACATCAGTATGGAATTCAGCGTTTTCCTGGAAGTTGTGGGGGGGGGGGGTGGTGGTATTTGTTTTACTTGCATATAAATTACTTCTAATAAGGCTCCATAGACACGACTGATCCTTCTCATCACACTGTTGCTCCTTCCAGTCCCAGAGTTGCTCTCGCTGCCCTCTCATTTTTAAATAATTTTGCAAAAAAAAGCCTCTTGCGTGGGAATTCTCTGTGGTTGTGAAGCGTTGCTGGGAATGACTCAGGCGGGAGCGAGTCCTCGTGCGCTTGGGACCTGCGGTGTGAATGGAGAAAGGAGACAGGCTTGTTTTCACACTCTCTCATTTTGTGTCTCCGACATGTTTCTGTTCCACCATTCAGATGTCATCAGGCTGAGGGATAATTAGAGGGAGCCTGTTTTGCTGCAGAGCCAGATTTGGAATCCACATTGCTGTGAGCAGGCTGGGTTATTTGTTGGGGAATGCAGAGCAGTGGAGTGGGTGTCCAGGGAGCCCTTCTGCACCACCAGGGAGAAGATGTTCTGCTGCTCCTTCCCTGTGCCTGTAAAAAGAGTCTGCTTTCTACAACTTAAAATAAATCCATAGAAACACAGAATGGTTGGGTTGGAAGGGACCTTCAAGACGGTTTAGTTCCAAGACAGGTGGTAGGGACATCTTCCACAGGTTGCTGCAATCCCCATCCAGCGTGGCCTCGGACACTTCCAGGGATTTTGGATGTGAGAATGTTGGTTCTTGCAGTGATGCTCTCTAGCCTGGCAGTCTCCATCACCTTCACCAAAATGTTTAAGGAATTCCTGGAAGCTGCTGTTGGAGCTCTCGGGTATCAGTTCTGCAGCTGCATTTGCTGCGGGTGGTCTGGGTGCTCACTCTGTGTGAGGCTTTAATGACCTAATAAAGCCCTGAAACAAAGAGCATCAGCTTTTCTCTTGCTCCATTGAGGAGGGCATTGAATTTTGCCAGGTGTTCCTACAGCACAGGTGCTTTCAGCTGTTTTAAACTTACCTTACCTTTAAAAATGCACCTTGCCTGCTTGTGCTTTGCACAGCACATGGAAGATGTGGCCAACTTGAGTTGAAAATGAGATCTAAAACTGGAGGAGTCCTACAGTCCTCAGTTACAGAAAGTAACTGAAGAGCCAAATATATACAACTGAATAACTGAGGAGAGAACCAGGTCCCGTGAAGCTGGTTGCCAAGGGAATAATTCACTTGTCTCTCCCCCAGCCTGCTGGAATATTGTTTTCCTGTCCTCCTTGCCAGCATACCCACAGCTCCAGAGGAGCCACTCTCACCCTTCTAGATGCTTTAACTGATACATTCCTAATTCCACCTTGGGGCCATTTTCATGAGCAGAACAGCCTTTGAAGGCACCTTCCCTTCCTCCAGGCCTCCAGAGGGCTTTGTGCTGTCCAGAGGTTTGTCCTCTCTTCCCACTGGTGCTGGCTGGCCTGATGAGTACCTGGCTCCTGCCCACAAACTTTCACTTTCCTCCCCAAAAATAAGGGTGTTTTTAGGGCAGCAGTCTAGATTTGGATGTAAAATCCAGCACAGAAGATCTTTCCAGATTCAAGTCGAGTGATATTTGATCTTTGTCATCCTCTCTGCAGAACAGAACAATTTAAGACTAATTTTTTGTTGTTGTTGTTGTACATAAGCTGCTGGTGTCTTAACAGGCTGTGTAAACTTGGGTTATTCCCTGAAATATGAGCTGTGCTCTTCATATGACCGTCTCTATATCTTCTGCAAGCTGTTTTTCCTCCATCTGAGCTTGGAATTCTTGGATAAACTTATTTTATATGGAGACTCCATTAGTGGCTGGGACAATCTCAGTTTAGTGTGACAATCCCAGTCTTCCCCAACAGAACCCAAACATTCAGGGCAGAAAAAGGCTGATCCATGTGAAAGGACTCATTCATCTTGGCACAAGCCACTCACTGGGTGTTCCTCTCTTTCAGGGTGCATCGAGAATAATCATCAGCCTTAACAAGGATTGATTGTGTGCTCCTCATCCTCCTAGTTTGGTATTAATCAGAAAAAGCTTTGGCCATTGCATTGGGGAGGTGAAGAGGTGGATGAACGTCCCTTTCAAGGTACAGTAGAGGCATGGATGAGGTCTTTGGGGCGTGGAGCTGGTGCTGGTGTAGCTTTTGGAGATTCCACGGTGTAGGGCTTCCTCATGGATTCACATCCTTCAATCCTGCATGGAGAAATCTGCATTCCATCATTCCCTTGTTCAATCCTTATGGGCGCAGTCTTCTTAGACCAGGGATGTTGGCTTTGTTTTTGGTGCAAACTTGGATAAATCCAGCATTTTCTCTTCATTTACTTTAAAGAATCTTTCATTTTTGAAACTTCTGGGTTGTGTCATGAGTAGTGCTTGGGCATTAATATTTCCACTATTTTGAAGAGACTTTTTCTTAAGTTTCTTTTTCTTGTCTAGGCAAGCCAGTATTAGACTAAAGTATACTGAATTAGTATTAGACTGAAATATATTCTTACCTTGGTGCAGATGGGCACGGAGTTCTTGCACGAGTGGTTTATAAAGGAGAAGGAAAGAAAAAGCTCAGAGTCTTTTTGAGGAAAGGAAGGCCGTGGAGTAAGAAGAAAAGTTCCAGAGTAAGAAGCGTTACTCAGGACATTGGTGAATTAAAACCCAACATCCGTCAGGGAGTTTGTGGGAAGTTTTTCTGGTCAAAGTTCTTCCCGTAGTCTGACCTGTGGAAAAGATTGAGGAATGCTTTTAAAAATTAAAAATAAAAACCCTACTGTAAGATTTCTTGCTGGGTGTTTCGAAGGACTCATTCCAACCCAAGTGGATTCAGTGCTGGGCTGGTGCTGCTGGAGTAGCAAAGGGAGATGTGCTTGTGAAACCTGGGGATTTGTATAAACAAGGTCTTTTCCTAAAGCATTTCTTGTTGCTGTGGCTTTCACAGGTTCACCCTGTCTGGAGAAGTAGTTTGTGTTTGTGGTTTGATATTTCCTTAAAGCCTCCACACAAGGTCCTGCCGACACTGCCTGCTTCACAAACATAACCAATTTACGGTTTCATATAAAAATTCTTTGAACTCATTGCAAATCTGATTTGATACCTCAGTACCAAACTGAAGCCAATCCTTGCTTTTAGGGTTGACTGAATACTTCCTTGGAATCTCTGTGATATTTAGCAGTGAGTTTAATATCTGTTCGTGTGTGTTCCACTCTCTACTTCACTGAATGTCATGTTGTGTTTTGCTACTTGTATTTTTAAGTTGATGGTGGGGGTTTTTTTCTCACTTTTTGATTTGGGGAAAGCTCCTGTTGAGATCAACAGCTGAATGAATCCCAGTAATTAGGGTTGTCCTATGCAGGGCCAGGAGCTGGACTTGGATGATCCTTGTGGGTCCTTTCCAACTCAGGGTATTCTATGATTATAATTTACTGAGAAGTGGCCAACTATCCTAGGAGGAGGACTGTCTTTGGTGCCGGCTTTCTCCATAGCTGATCCCAGAAAAATATTAAATTCAATGAGACCGAAGTCTCAGAAGTAATTAATTTATGATGCTCAGCATAAACATTAATAGACTAAACTCCGTTTATTTTTAAGTTTTTGCTAGTATAAGAAAAGGATTTTTTAGAGAAGCAAGGGCTTGGATGTGTATATGAAGGCTTCTGAGCTGTTTGGGGTTGGAATTCAGTGGCCAGCTGGCATCCTGAAGCTGCTGGGATTGGCAGGATGTGCCTGGAGCCACATGAAGAGGAGTGGGCTGATGACTGTGGCCACTGCTGTGAATGGCCAGGTGAAATGGCCCCAACAAAATTGCTTGTTGTGAGTGATTTGTCTTGCATGATGAAGCCCCATGTGGATGTGACACTGTTGGCTGAAGTGAAATAGTCCCACAGCACCTTCCTTTTGAAATTTTGGATGAAAACAGCAGCTTCTTCAACAGAGTCCTTTTGGAATAACACAGCAAAGCACATACTGAGGTCATGGGACTTGTTCAGCTGCCTCAGGTAGTGTGGGATTCTAGGTGGGATTCAGAGATGGAATGTCAGAGGTGTCCATCATATCCAAACCCTTTTGACTCCTGTGAGCTACTTGAAAGACATTTTGGGCTGAGTGTTTTTTCTCTCCCTGAAACGGGGGTTATGAAAGAGCTGATGGGAGGTGGAAGGGCTTGTGCACCCATTTCTGCTTGTGTTTCATTATCCATCACTTCCTGATTGATGTCACAGGGCCAGATTTTCCCAAACAAAACTATTTTTTGGTTTTTTTGCTATTTTTGCCAGAGCATTCAGATTTGGATTATGAGTGGGGAAAAGTGATGTATGAAGCCTGTACAAAGCTGCCCACTCAGATTTCTGGGCTTTGTTGCACGGGTCACATTCACTTGTCACAGGTTACTGTCTTCTTTTTGTCTGCTATTTCAGCAATGTCACACATTTATCCCAGCTCAGGCATAGCAGTAGTAATGCTGGCAGAGCAGGGAGCCTGTGTTTGCAGAGCACAGGTGAGAAGTTTTCTGAATTTAGATCTGAAATGTTGATTATATCCTAAAAGGTTCTTCGTGTGTGATTGGAAACCTTGGAATCCTGGACATTGTAGTGCTCCCAGGTCTGGTGGCACCTCTGAGTAGAGGTCATGGTGGTTTCAAATCAAAATTGGCTTAAAATGCATTACTGGAGGAGGAGAAGGAGGGTGGGAGTACGAACAGACCCACTACCCAACAGGTGCTACCTGTCTCAGAGGGTATGAGTGGGAATTGCAAAATATTTGGTTGGAAAGATTCTTTAAAGGTCATCTCATTCCACCCCCTGCCGTGGGCAGGGACACTTTCCACCATCCCAGGTGGCTCCAAGCCCCATCCAACCTGGCCTTGGACACTTCCAGGGATCCAGGGGCAGCCACAGCTTCTCTGGGCAACCTGTGGCAGGGCCTCACAACTCTCATAGTCAAGAAATTCCTTCAAAAATCTGCGTACACCTGTTTTTTTCCGTCATAATTCACGATCCCAGCAAGTTTACAGGAAGGGTAGGGAGGAAGCCTTCCTGATGCTGGGCAAAACCTGGAATGGGAACGTGTGCAGGATCATCTTCTCCAGGTCCTTAGACCACCAGCCTTTCCACAGGCTGACAGAAATAGTTTTGTTTGGGAAAATCAAGGGCCTTGTTCAGAAATGCTGGAATTTATTTGAAAATTCAGCTTTCAAAATCCACAGAGAAGCCACCTCTGCTCCCAGCAGCGGGTCGGAAGCTGGGTTTTTTGGGATTGCTGCCAAGAAACATTTCTTAGAAACCCTTCCATGTGCAGTGCAAACAGTAGGACAGGAGGTCTAGGTTTGAACTCTGGATGATAAAACCAGGGAGGTTTTGGCAGGGCTGTGTTCAGATGCCTCACTCCATCTGGCTTTGTCGCAAAGCTGAATTTTCCACTGACTAGGAAAGTTTTTCGGATTGAAACAGCTCTCTAATTTTTTGGATGGATTTCTCCAACCCATTGACTACACCAAATCTGTATTTTTGAATGAAACTAGTGGTGACTCTTCCCTGCAGGGGCAAGAATTTTCATAAAATCATGAAATGGCTTGGATTGGAAGGGGCCTTAGAGACCATCTGCTTCCAACACAGGGACATCCTCCACTAGACCAGGTTGCTCCATCCAGCCTGGGGATTCTCTGAAACCATCCCCTGATTTTATAATTCTTTGAAAATGGATGAAGCTGTAGCCTGGAATATCAATTACTCCTTAATCCAGGTCAAACTTTCCCCCTTTTTTTTCTGTATCAGTTCCCTATTGCTCTCTCTGAATCCCTTCTTTCTATTTTTTTGGGAAACTATAAAATTTATGTGGAGAAGGAAGGAAAATCTCTTTCTTACTGCAAGGGCCAGGTCAGCATCTTTTTTTAAAATCCCTGGGAGAGCAATTTTCAGAAAACCTTGTGGGAAGCACGGAGCTTGAGCCTAGTGGAGCCAAGCTGAGCTTGAACACTCCCTTGATTTGAGCTCGTATCACCAGAAGGAAATCTTTTTATCAGTGACTTTACAGGATAAGGAGAATTTCCCAAAGGATAGGCTTCTTCACTGAGTTTCATTCTTCAAGGAGGCCCTGAGAAAAGCAGATCCACTGGGAAGTTGGTAGCTCCAGACAAGTAGGTGCATGCACTGGTGTGCATTCTCACCTGTAGGTACACAGAGAGCTTTCCTAAATTGCCCAGAACCTGAGAAAATTGAGATAAAATCAAAAAGGCAATTGCAGTTAATTAAGCTTTCAAGGCAGCTGGAGATTGGTTGGAATCCTGTGGGATTTCTGAGGCCTCCATTGTAATTTCAGGTGCAGTGTGGGCAGGAAGGTTTGATGTCTGTGGTTGGAGATGTCTCAGTTGTGACTGTCACCTCTGGCTGTTGGGCTGTGCATGGCACAGATGTCACCACCAAAACACAGCTATTGTCTCATGGCAAATTCTTCATAGAAATTTTGAGTTTCAATTAAAAAAAAAAAAAAAACAAAAAAAAAAAAAAAAACACCATTTTGTGCATGACTGAACTTTGTTGTTCTTTTTCCACCTACATACTTCCCCATTTCTTCCCATCCTCAGCAAAACTTGGCCTGAATTTTGTGCTTTGGATGATGGGGAAAAGCCACATACCAAGAAATCTTGGCTATCTCTTTGGTTTGTAGAGGAATTGGGATGTGACCAAAGAAGTGCCAGATGTGGGATGCTCAGGGTGAGCTGGTGTGGAGTAACAGGTGTAGAAATCCATTGTGACAGTTAAGTGTCTTATTTTCCGTGATGTGAGCTTGGAAAATTAAAGGAGGAGCCTAACTTTTTAGCTCCAGAAGAGCCCAAGTCTTGAGAGATTCAGCAGTGGGAGTCACAAAATACATAAAGGTGTATGGGACAGTATTGCTGCGCCCTTCTGCTCCTATGGAAATTTAGGTTAAAAAATGCTCTGCTAACTTCAGAATTTTGCTTGAGCCAGCTTTTGGGTCTCCAAACACATTGGAACCATGTCCCATCAAACGCATTATTACCTGAAATTGCAGTTTTTGGGAGATGCATGTGAGTATTTGTTCAGAGCTAGACTTCACCAGTAGCAAAAACACATGATGTTTAAAAAAAAATAACACAGACTTGTTTTTATTCCCTTAAGATGGCAAATCTTTCTTCAAAGAATCATGAATTAAACAAGACAGTGCCTCACAGCGGGTATTAAGGAAAAAATAATAATTAAAAAAAAAGCCTTTGGAATGATCTTTCCCTCTGGCATCATCACTCAGGTTCTGCAATCAGTAATTCAAAGGAGGTTTTGTGGGAAGGGGAGGCGAGATGCAGGAGTTGATATGACTTCCCCAAGGGTGAGAACTTTGAGAGCTGGGACCTGAGCATTAATCTCTCTAATTCCAGCTCAGCACTTCACTGTGAGATCATTACTTTGTGTGATTAATCTGTGCAATGCCTCCAAAGCCTCTAAAACCCTAATGCTACACAAGTATTAAGGAATGTTGCTGCCAGTTGGAGTATTTGGGAGTCTCTTGCCATCCCTGACACCTTTTTGCTTCAATTTTGAATACAGGGAAGCATTCCCTGGCCTTGGATGGTCTTACTCTGTTCTAATCATCAGGGCTGATGTAGTCTTCTTTAAGGAATACTGTTTTCAGTAGGGGCAAAGATTTCTCAGTGCAAAAGTCAACTGAAATGCGTTTGATAAGTACAGGTACAACTGCAGCCATGACAACATCATTCATAGTTTTCTTGCAATGATGAGTAACGTGCTGTGTTCTTAAAACTCATTTCCTAAAGACAGGAGAGCAGTAACAGGACACAGTGTGTGTTTATAGGCCTCTCCATCCCAAATAACCTTCAGAACCTCTGAGCATTTCCAGCAGTATTTGAGAAACTTCAAAGTCTTCAAATCTTTGAAATTCTGTGGAAACTGAGTAGCAGTGGTGGGGGGGTGTTGAATGGAGAGACCTTGAGACTTTCCAGACTTGATGCAAAGTCTGCAGTGTAATTTTACTTCTTAGGTAATCCATGTCTGATTTTTAGGATGTTGCCAGCTCCTCGGTTGAGGTCATGGTATTACCAAAGCCTGGAGTGTGATGCTGGGTAGTCACTTCGCCCTTCCGCTGCATTAACCCCAATTTTATGTAGGATGACTTCATCCTCCTTCTCTCAGAGGCACGTGCTGCCTCTTTCACATTAGCAGATTTACCAGCAGCACCTCACACATCTCAAACTCTTTGTGAATCCCATCGGCGCCCAGAGCCCTGGGAGTATCTGATGCATCACGTTGCAAACTGTGAAATCAAAGATTCAGCCCCGCTTTGATGCTTTGGCTCTGTGAGCAGCAGAACTAATGTGGCTCAGCATACTAATGAGGGGAGGTATTTATTGTTCAGGGCCTGGCTGGTGTTGAGCTTCACCCTTGAAAAATTCCTAGGAGGTTGGTCATCCTCTCGGGATGGGCCTTGTGGAGTCCTTGGCAAACAACTGGAATGGCAGTGGCAGGGGAAAAAGCCCAACTTTCAAGGAAATAGCCCCAAAATTAAATCCTCTAAGTAGTTTATAAAAGACTTCAAGGAAGGAAGGAGGAGGGTTTGAAGTGGAAATCGTTGCTTTTCATGGAGAGAAAGTGAGGATGAAACTAAGGAGATGACCAAGTCCACAGGTCACCCCAAGGATAAAACTAAGATGCCAACAGCTTTTAGCATTGCTGGGGGCATCAAAAATGTTGTTTTCATTTTGGAGAAGCCCTTCTCCAGTACTGTATGTTTGGATCACTGACATATGTTCATTTTAATTGGAAAGTAACCAAAATGATTGAAAGTGTCACTTTTAACCTTGTCTGGGCGTGGTAGAAAAGCACTTAGAACTAAAAGCTGGCAGTGGTGGTACCTGGAAATACTGACTGGAGAAGGCTTCGTTGAGATAAAACCTCTTTATGAAGACAGGACTTGAGAATTCTGTATATCTGTCAGGTGCCACATCCTTTGGTGTTTGCTGGGAGAGAGGAATCCTTTACACTCCTCAAATTTGTCATCTGGGCAGTTTAAATTCCCTTACTTGGGAAAATTTTGCTTGCAAGGATGGCTTTTACCAAGAGGAGAGAATGCCATGGACTAAGGGTTTGTGCATGAAGGCATGGTGGTTTCTGGGAATTTGAGAGATTTCCCTGGAGGCTGGCCAGGTTGTAGACCCAAACCTTTGAATTATGTGTAGTGTAATAGCCGAATTAATGAAAAACCACAGAATCATTTGGGTTGGAAAAGATCTCCAAGATCATTGTGTCCAACCTGTGACCCATTCCCACCTTGTCACCCAGACCAGAGCACTGGGTGTCATTTCCAGTGATTCCTTGAACACTTCCAGGGATGGGGACTCCAGCACCTTGCTGGGCAGCCACCTACAGTGCTTAACAACCATTTCCATGAAGAAATTCCTTAAAATGAGATGGTCTCCCGAATATCTGTCCTCTTGACTCAGCTGGAGGGCCTTGAAAAGCTGAGATGATTTTGGTTTAGATTCCCTTTGGTTTAGATTCCCTTAGCAATGAAATGCGCATCAAAAATCACAAACACACAAATTCTACTTGATTTTCTTGTCTCCTCCACATCCAGCTTTTATATCCCTGGGATGGTCTTGATTTATTTCCCCCAAGAAAATTAAATTCCTTCTGAACCACACAGTCCAGAACTCAGAGCAGCGCCTTGACACGGTGTTGCTTGGGGAACCCAAAGAGTTTTAGGAGTCTGATTGGAAATTCCAGCAAACCAGAAGTGTTGGCAACCAACTTCCAACTCGAAATCCTCCAGGAGCACAATGCACTACAATTATAGCAGCATTCCCGGGTCAGGAAACAAGCACAGGCACTGCTGTATTCCTGTGTGTGATATTTCTGACACACAATGTTATCTTGGGGATTGTTACGTCGGCTTTTATGTGGCGCAGGGAGGGTGGGGCAGAGGTTAATTGGTCATGTTAATGGTTTTCATGTTCCTGATTTAGGCTCTCAGTGCTGTCCTTGGGTTCGGAGTGAGTTACGAGAATTATTCATTCTATTGTGGTGCTGTCACATCTGCGGTGTGGGGAGATGGCTCCAGCTACAGCCCAGATCACTGAAAAAAAGCTCATTCAGTCAAGTTTTGGGGTTTTCTCCTGCTTATACCACATTGGAAAGTCCTGAGAATCCTAATGGGTGGACTTGCTCTAAAACTAGACCTGTCTGTACAGATCTGTACCCAGCTGGGCTTCATCTGAGGGACAGGAACTATTCACTGTGTATTTGTTCAAATCCATCTCTGGCAAAATGTCTTTAATTCACCCTAAACATGTCTCTTTGGACATGTGTCCTGGAAATGTGGAAACTAGTGCAGAGTTCATGGCTTTGTGGTTACAGGTTTTTTTTTTTTTCCCTTCATAGAATTACAGAATTATATAATTGTTTGGGTTGGAAAATGCCTTTAAGATCATTGAATCCAACCCTTAGCCCAGCACTGCCAAGGCCACCACTAACCCATGTCCCCAAGTGCCACATCCACTTGGCTTTTAAATCCCTCTAAGAGTGGTGAATTCATCACTGCCCTGGGTAGCTGGACCAGGGCTGGACAACCCTTTCCATTGAGACATTTTCCCTCATATCCAATTTAAACCTCCCCTGGTGCAATTTGAGGTCATTTCCACTTGTCCTCAAAATACAAAAAAGCCCCAGAAATTAAAACCCCAAACCACTGCAACACCCAAACCCTCAACTTGTTTTGTTTAGTGACTATTCCTAAAATACTTCTGCTCCACCAAAGCTATGAAAATAGGCACCTAATATATTGGTTGAGGGGTACAGTTCAATAAAAAATGAAAAAATATTGGCTTTTTTTATTATTATTATTCAGTGTCTGGTGAGAGGAGAAGAATCAGCAAGGGAGTTAAAATTTTGGAGTCTTCAGCTTCCTAATGGCTCAAAATGTATTTTTTTGCATGAATTTAAAGTTAAAAAGTGTTCCAAGCCAGGTTGGACAGGGCATGGAGCAAGCTGAGATAGTGGAAGGTGTCCCTGCCCATAGCAGGGGGTGGAACCAGAGGATCTTTAGGTTTCTTCCAACTCAAACCACTTTGTGATTCACAAAAGATACTAAATGCCTGTCTCTTCTTCTAGAAGCTGAGATGTCACAGCCATCATGGGGTGGTTACAGAAGAAACACACACGCCATTCTGCTGGGGATCAAACTTCCTTTTTATTTATGATGTGCTCCTCTCACACATAAAAAGCTTATTTGCTAAAGACCATTTGCTTTTCTCCAGCCAGACCAACAAGGCTGCACTCAGGAAGCAACAGAGGGATGGCTTCATTTTATAAGAATAATAAAAAAAACAAAACTTCTGAGAGAGCTCATCATGTCATACTTCCTCTATTCAGGACTCCAAGTCTTTCACAAAGCTGAGCAGAATCCCATGGGGCCACAGCCATGCCGGGGTGGTGGATTGAATGACTTAAGTATCTTTTTCTGGTCTGATTTGTGACTGTAGCTTTAATTTATTGCCTCTTCTGTAAACCACAGATATGTTTGTTATTCACAATTACATGGTAAAAAAAAAAAAAAAAAAAAAAAAAGAGCTTTATTTGGATTTTTAAGTCATTCTTGTTCTTTGCAGTGGTATTTGTTGCAGTGAAATCCTTTTATGAGACTTGTGGGGAGAGTTGGGTTGAAATAGCTTCTCAAAGGCACAAGTGACAGGCAGCGGCTCAAGGAAGGGATAAGATTGGATATTAGGAAAATTCCTTCATGGAAGGGGTGGTCCAGCCCTGGGGATCTAAAAGCCCTGGGGATGTGGCACTGCTGGGGGAGCAGTGGTCTCAGTGACCTCAGAGGGCTTTTCCAACCTTAATAGTTCTCTGATTCTAAGCATAAAAAAGAAGTTTTTTATCGCTTTGTGGGGCCAGAGTAGTGCAGTGTTCACCCAAGTCAATTTCGTACATGGAATATTCTTTTTTTACTGTGTAAAACATCCTGCCTGAAATTTAAACATCTACAGGAGCTGAACTTAAGTTTCTCTTTCAAATATTGTCCCCATGATGGGCACCTCATGGTCTGATGTTTATGGTCACCATATTCATGTGCCTTGAGTCAGCAAACTCCTCCTTGTCACTTAACACAACTTTAAATTGTTCATGGTGGAATTTCCCGTGTGTATAATAGTTTCTCTGGTTTGCTTGAGTGAATCTGAAAATTTTGCATTTTTAGAGTAGGGAAAAACTTGTGGTCCAGGTCCAGGGATTAGTGAAAAAATATTTTGGGAAAAAAAAAAATTAACTTTCATGTTGGTTTCAAATCCATCAGTCCCTTAAAAAAGCAGAAAGAGAGGATGCCCAGAGAAGCTGCAGCTGCCCCTGGATCCCTGGAAGTGTCCAAGGCCAGGTTGGATGCGGCTTGGAGCAGCCTGGGACAGTGGAAGGTGTCCTTGCCCATAGCAGGGGGTTGGACAGGATGAGCTTTAGGGTCCTTCCCACCCAAAACATTTTGAGATTCTCAAAGGATTCTGTTCCAAAGGATGCAGTTACCAACCGCACTGTTCAGCAGTGCTGATTTGGGGAGGCTCTGCTGTCTGGATTCCAATCTGTTGTGAAAAGGCATCTCATCCACAATGTGGTGGAGTTGTAGGCTCAGTGCATGGAGCAACCAGGCGTGAAAAAAATTAAATTGCTCATAAATATTTTACTATATTTTTGAAAACGTTGCCCAGTAATTGCTTCCCTATCATTGCTTTCTGCATGGAAATAACATATGCCAGCATGAACCCCAGTGGCAATGGGGAAGGATTGAGTGGGAGAAAATGAGGTTATCTCTTTATCAGTATTTTATCAGCTCAATAATAATATTTTGATTAGGAAAACTAGTGCCCTGTCCCTCAAAGAGGCACAGGCTTCTTGTGATTTCTGTGTCGCCGGAGTTGTTTGAGGAGGGTTGAATCCCACACAGCTTAAAAACACCAAACCACTAAAACCAAAGGATCATCTTCTAACAACTCTGTCATCTGCTTTAAATCCTTTTCATTTCTCCAGTCTGAGTGCCTGGAAGGAAACTGGAGCTCTTCCCTAAGTGGTATGGCTGCCTCTGGCTTGCTCTGGATACCTTTCATATAGGAGAGGAGAACTTGTGCGCAAGGGCAAATCAGGTGGCTTTGAGTTTAAGGGATTATCAGCCCCCGAGGTCAGGGGTGGTCTCAGGGCTGCAGACACTGCTGCTCCTGTTTCCATTTGTCCTGGGCATGCGGTGGCTCCAGTTACAGAATCACAGAATGGCTTGTATGGGAAAGAACCTTAAAGAACATCCAGTTCCAAACCCCCATCAAGGTCAGGGACACCTTCCACTAGCCCAGGTTGCTGACAATGATACAGTAGAGTTCAGCCTTTCCTTGAGGACATGAAAATAGAGGATGAATTGTGAATAACATGGGAGGGCCAAAAGTCAGTCGTCCCAGGATGTTGGTTAATCACTTTAAAGATAAGAAGCTGCATTATAATTATGTATTTTTCAGAACTACTGAACATTAGGTTTTGTATTGGTCTCAGCAGGGGCTTGTACTCACCATGGTGTTTAGGAGTAGTTCTTAGAATCTTGAGTCAGCAGGAAATATGTTTATTGCAGTGATATTGGATTTGTGGTAAGTTTGTAGCAAAATCTATATATAATTTGTAGTAGCTATATTATGTGTATAACAGGTTTATAGATACATAAATCTCAGAAGCAAACAATCACAGGACAGTTTGAGTTGGAGGGAAACTTAAAGATCATCCAGTTCCAACCCCTGCCATGGGCAGGGACACCTTCCACTGTCCCAGGTTGCTCCAAGCCGCATCCAGCCTGGCCTTGGACACTTCCAGGGATCCAGGGGCAGCCACAGCTTCTCTGGGCACCCTGTGCCAGGGCCTTCCCACCCTCATACAGAACAATTCCTTCCCAATATCCCGTTTAGCCCTGCCCCCTGGCAGTGGGAAGCATTCCGTGTCCTATCCATCCATGCCTTGTCCCCAGTCCCTCTCCAGCTCTCCTGGAGCCCCTCAGGCACTGGAAGGGCCTCTGAGTTCTCACTGGAGCCTTTTCCAGGTGAACATTCTCAGCTCTCCCAGCCTGGCTCCAGAGCAGAGGGGCTCCAGCCCTTGGAGCATCTCCATGGCCTTCTCTGGACCTGCTTTAACAGATCTATGTCTTTCTTCTGCTGGGGAGCCCAGAAAATGCCACTGATCAATGCCTTGGCACAACCCTGTAATTCTTGGCATTGGGATCTGGCTGGAATTACTGAGCTCAGCCCAGGCTCCCTTTCCTCTCTCTGCTGGGAAATGAGGAATAACCCAGCTGCATCCCAGGAATTCTGCAGGTGCGGAAGCTGTTCAGTGATAGCTGCAGGGTGCAGGTCCTTTGTACCTCCCTGCCCTTCCCTGAGCACACTCCCCACGCTCCCTTGCCTGCTGCAGATCACTCCCTTCTGGTGTTGAGAGCCTCTCTCTCCATCCCTGAACCCTTGGCTCAGGAGGCAGTGGTGCCTGATGGATACAGCACGGCGGAGGATCATGGCACTGTGCCACCAGCCTCGCCAGTGACCTCAGCAAAGCCCCTCTCCCTGCTCCTGCTGCTTAAAATCGAGGATAAAAGGCATTATCTCATAAAAAGGAAGGTCTGAAGGTGATGCTTGCATGCAGCTCTCTTTGTCGTAGGTGTCTGCACTCCCGAGGTTCTTCTCATCCTCAGAAATCTAAAGGCTCTGTGGCGGCATTCAGCAAAGGACTGCAGTGCACGGGGCTTGTGGCAGTGTGCAGTTAATCACCAGGCTGCATCCAAAGGATAAGAGAAACCCTTTGCACATAAAAAGGGTGGAAAAGGGATCAAGGTTTTGCATAAATCAGGAGATCTTTGCAGCAGGACAGTGCTATTGCTGGGAAAATTCACGGGGACCTCAAAGATAAGGGCAGCAGGAGTGCTGAGCACCATAGGGTTGTATTTTAAAAGCCCCACAGTTCATCCCTTTTTTAGATGTTAGAGAAAATTGTGTGGGCAGAAGCAGTGGTAAAGTCTCTGCACTTGTATCAGGGAAGCTGCTGATGGGTTTTACCAAATATTTTCATGGTGAGTTGAGACACTTGTGGAGGAGATAAATGATAGAGCTCTCCAAAATGCCTGGAGGCTCCTTGTGAAGGGTGGCAAACTGGATTTCTCGGCTTTGAGGGTGCAGCCATGGGGGAGTTATCAGAAAGACAAAGAGATAAATCCAGGATTACTGCCGGGATGTTTGCTGACAGTAAATATACCCGTGAGATGTGCAACAGCCGCTGGAAAAACCGTGAGCGCCGATGCTGGGTACAGTGCAAATATCCACGAATTGGTTAAAAAAACCCCCAAACCCTCAGTGTTCAAAACGAGTTCTGCAGGGAGAAGAGGTGGAGATGCCAAAACTGGGAGGAGCTTTGATAGCCAGCGTTGAAAAGCCGTTTCCTGAGTGGGAGGCTGAAAGGATGGATCCTGCAGGTTGGAGTAACACGGGAACGCTGCCTTTCCTATTGCCCCCCCATTCCCTTTTTTGCCAGGCCATATTTATTATTTCACATGGGTTATAACTTCCTCGTCGGCACAGGGGGGTGTGGGACAGGGAAGGAAATGACACTTGCTTTCTTTGCAAGACTTTGGGAAGAGCTGCAGAGTAAAGGTTGGCTCTAAGAGCTCGGTAGAAACGCCGCACTTCCGAGCGAATTCATGCAGGTACATCAGGTGAAGTAACCTGAAACCTGGCATTTGGGGTGGGGCAGAGGAAGATTGCAACCTGTCCAGTTTTGCCTTGTAACGTAACACACCGTGGAAAAGGGCCTGACTGAGGTTTTTTAACACTTTTTTGCCTATTAGGCTTGTAATGGCTCAATGGTTTTGGGGCGCTCCCCAGCCTAATGTGGCTGGACTTTGTTTACCTCCAGAGCCCTGGTTCCCTTCAAACAGTCACAATCAGGCAGGAAATGGGTTTCTTGTCCAGCCAGCCTGGTTTTCTCCACAGCAAAAGCTCCCTGGGTCCTGCTGGGAAGCTCTCCAGCTCTGCTCAGTCCCGCACTTCTCCATGCAATTCCTGCAGAGCAGCATCCAGCCCAAGCTCGGACTCACCTGGCTCTGCACAGTGCTCCTTGGAGTTTTTCTACCTTTTACCTCAAAAAAGAAAACACGCAAGCAGCTTTGCTTGTTCCTTTTTATGTCATTGTACAAAACGTGGCTGTCACACCCACCGGCTTCCTTTTAGGTTTTACCCAGCTCTGGGCTCCGGGTGCTTTGAATAAAGGGATTTATGCTTGGACATGGCAGTGGCAGGCTTTTCTCCTGGCATGACCAGACTCTCAATGTGACATTCAGAGCTGTAAAACACTCCCTGACAATAGCTCATGTTGTTCAAAGAGCAGCATAAATAATCGAGGGGGGGGTTCTCCTGGGCTTTTTTTTTTTTTTTTTTTTTTTTGGTGTGGGGGGGGTGGTGTTCTTTTTGTGAGAAGAATAACATCTCTCCAGGCTGGCTGAAGAGGCAAAGGGCAGGCACTGTTGGAATGTGGAGGGGGAAACTTATGAAGGGGTGACATGGCAAAGGGGACTTGATGTTGTTTTCTAGAAGGTTTTTAAAATCGTGGTGTTGGACTATCTCTCAAACAAGGTGTTGGGTCGTCTATTCCTTTTTACACACATTTTTATACAGAATAAAATAATTCCATGATCCAGGTTTCTGTGTGTTTGCAGGGACCCTCTGGCTCTGCACAACTGTCTGACAGGAGGGGACAGCCAAGGGGGATCAGACTCTGCTTCCAGGCAGCAGGGACAGGACAAGAGGAAGCAACCTCAACTTGTGCCAGGGGAGGCTTAGATTGGATATTTCTTCATGGAAAGTGTTGTCCAGCCATGGCACAACCGTCCAGGGCAGTGTTGGAGTCCCCATCCCTGGAGGGATTTAAAAGCAATGTGGATGTGGCACCTGGGGCCATGGGCCTTGGCAGTGTTGGGGAATGGTTGGATTCAGTGGTCTTGGAGGGATTTTCCAACCTTTTTGATTCTATGATTGTGCCCAGGGCTTTATCCATCTTGAAAACCTCCAGGGATGGAAATTGCCCAACCTCTGGGCACCCAGCTTGGCTGACCTCATGGTGGAAAAGCTTCTCCCTGCACCTTGAACATCTCAAATAATGTCTCATCACCTCCTTTCCCCTGGGAGAGCTGGGCTCTCCCTTCTCCCCAGAGTCCTTGAAGATGCTGGAAAGCTGCTCAAAGTCCCCTTCCTCACTTGGTGCTGGTAGCTAAATATGCCCAAAGAGAGAAAGAGACAAATATTTGTGTTTGTGCACCTACCACATACCTCAAATTAAACTTAGAAAAGGAAATCTTTTGAAGAAGTTACCAAAAAGATGCATTAGCAATTCAGTGACATTTCTTCCTGGTTCGTTAGCCCATGGCTCTGGTGACTTGCCTCTTATGAAACTTCATAGAAAAATATTTCTTTTTTATTTTGCATCAGTCTTTACATTCCTTGCTGTCAGTACCCAAGAGGTGACATGATCCCAGCATTATTTTGTCAATTAGGCATCTTTTTGGTGCTGTGCCCTGAATACAGGGTAGAGCAACTGCTGATTTAATCCTCTTCAATACGATTTTTATCTTCTTTCTTATAATTCTTTTTAAAAAAATCAAATTCACCACCAGACCAGCTGCTTTCTTGTTGATTTTTCCAATACTGTGAAAATAAAGCACTGAATAAATGTATTTTGTACTATGAACATGCAGAGGGAAAAGCTTTTGTGCACTCTTTAGACATAACCCGATCCCAACCTCATCTATTAAAATTTTGTATTTAAAAAAAAAAAAAAAACTTACTTGAATATGCTTATTTTCTTTAAAAAATGTTTTTTAAATGAGCTTAAACTGGGGGAAAAAACAAACCCCATGCAGTAGTTGTGGCCATGCCTAGAGTCTGCCCAGCACGTGCTGTGGGTATGAATGAGCACTGGCAGTTTTGTCTCGGGGCTGGATTAGGCACAGTTGCTACTGGAAACTGCACAGCCTGGCTCAGGGAGGCTGTTCCTCTCCAAAACAGAGTCCCTATCCGTGGCAGGGGGTTGGAACTGGAGGATCTTTGAGGTCTCTTCCCACCCAAACCATTCTGTGATGCTGTGAACGCACCACTGAGGTTGGGGACCTCACTGGAGTGATGAGGACATGCCCCATCCAGCATCACTAAATGTCACTTACTGGATTTTGACCTCCAACAACATCCAGGGCAGGCTTTTCCTGCTGGGATTTGCTTTGAGCTGCAATGTTCTTACCTTCATTTCTTTTAAAAAAGTGTCTTTCCAGGACTCAAACCCCACAAAGTCTGGGTTTTTGCACGGTTTGTGTTTCAGCTTGCACAGGCAGTTGTCAGTCTTGGAGCAGCAATGGTGGCTTGGTTTTGAGATGTAAAACAAAAGCTTTTGTGTAGCATGGCTGGTGTGTACTGCTTTCTGCTGTCAGAAGGGAAGCTGAGCCTTGTGCTCTGCCCGTTCCTCCCCTGGCCTTCCTGTGAGTCCATTGAGCAGGCCCCTGTCAATCAGCAGTGCTTTCAGAACGAGTGTGTGGGATAAAGCTCCAAAATCTGTCTGTGTCAGCTCGGGAGTGGTGCCTGCACTGCTGGGTTTGGGGGTGTGCAGAGCTGCCCACGTGCAGTCAGTTTTGCACAGTCATTTTTGCCTGTCGGAGGAGTTGGACTCAGTAATCCTTGTGGGTCCCTTCTAACTCCGGACATTCTGTGCTTCTAATCTGGGATCTCTGATCTGTGGCAGAACTCAGGAATTTTCTTATCCACAGCTTCTGGATCCCACTCATTCTTTCTAGACTCAGTCTAATAAGGCCAGCTTTAAACTGCAACCTTGCTCTGTGGGGAAGGAACAGGGTGCTGTATCATCCCCTCCAGAGTCACTAGGAGCTCCATGTATTGTCTGTGAGGATGTGGCATTTTACTACTTAAAGGGACTTAGAGAGGAAGAGTGACTTTTTATACAGACAGATAGTGATAGGACAAAGGGAGCGGGTGGTTTTAGAATAGAAGAGGAGAGATTTCGATTAGATTTTAAATGGAAATTCTCTCCTATGAGGCTCTGGCACAGGGAAGCTGTGGCTGCTCCATCCCTGGGAATGTTCAAGGCCAGGTTGGATGAGGCTTGGAGCAACCTGGGATAGTGGAAGGTGTCCCTGCCCATGGCAGGGGGTTGAAATGAGATGATCTTTCAGGTGCCTTCCATCCCAAACCATTCCATGATTCTCTAACACCTTTTGCTGCAGGGAGATCTCCTCTCCCCGTGCTGACCTGCCCTTTGCAGGCTGAGAAAAGCAGTCAGGTTTTATTTCACCCTGGCAGCATGTTTTAATGCCAGGCTGACAGAACAGTGGACCTAAGAACAGAAAAGATGTTGGGGCAGTGGTAATTATTGGGAATGTTAGAGCAGCATGGGGAATGCAACGATGGAGAAATAGTAAGAATCCTATTGGGTTGGGTTGTTTGGATCAGAAAAACTACTTGCTTTTAGTTTTGGGTTTGTTTTTTTTTTTTTCAGATATTTGCTGGTATTTTTTGTCATTGACTGCTGTGCTTGAGTGAAACCCCCCCTGCCCTTGCCATGGGAGGTGCTGCTATTGTCAGTACCTCTCAAGGTAGTTTTGCCATCAGGACCAGCCTGTCCTCTTCTCTGTTGCCAGAGAAGGCCTTAGCTCTTGCAGAGCAATGACCTCCAGTTTGTACTTATATACCTGGAATTCTCCTTGGAGCTGTATTGTGCAATAGGGAGCGTGATTCCACATGTGTTTTATGTAAGCCAGAGAGGATTCCGGGTGTTGTGTTGGAGAATCAAAGCCCTGTTCAGGGGAACCTGCAGTCTGACTATCCAGTCGGACAAGCTGAACTTTCCCTGCAATTTAAATAGACTCTGCCAGAATGTTAATTGTGCCAGGCTCCAGAACTACCTTTTAACTCCTTGGGAGCATGGAGGGTTTCTAAGCCATCCTTGCTCTCCTGTTTAAATAACAGCTTTGGATGTCTGTGTCCATCACCCACTCATTCCCATGCAAGCTTTGATGGCTGAACTGTGTCATTTGGGACAATCCAGGACATTTCTGCACAGCTCAAGAAGGTCCTTTCCTCCTCGTCTGCTTCCCCATTTTGAGGAAGTGGGGATCTCCCTCAGAGCACAGTTTATACCTTTATTCATCCCAGAAATTCCTCCTCTTTGAGGGTGACTATTTGATACCCATAATGTCTTGGCACTTCAATTCTGTTTTACTTGCTCTCAGTTTATGACACTTTCCTAACTAAATTTAACCAGAATAAACAGCATCCAGAGAGAGAAATTCCAGTTTATTGTGAATATCAGCAATACTGGAGAAACAGCTGTTCAAATCAGGGGCAAACTCACTCAAAAATCATTATCCCATTTATTAGAAGGCAAGAAAGAGCTTCAGGTGTCAGAGATAGAGAAGGGATTATCTCCAATTTGGTTTGTTGTGATATTGTGGGAACACAGGTGCGCTTAGTCCCAGCTGGAGCTGTGGCAAAACCTGTCCCTTGGAAATGCTGGAAGCTTTGCTGTTGATTTACATGGATGCAGAGTGCAACCCTGCCTGCTAACAGATTGTTATTATTTTACCATCTGCAAAAGTTTCTGCAGCAAAACCTTCTTTTGAATAGAGGTTTAGGATAGTAAGGAAAACAGGCATAAATTAGGGCAAAACCATTTGGGTTTGTTCTTGCTTCAGGGCAATAGTGGGAAAAGAAAAAGAAAATTAACCTCCTTTTGCCCAGGATACTGCCTTACCTGGAGCATGTACCTTCCCTAAGAGGTGGCAGATGGATTTCTTTGTTTTTCTTCAGGCTTGTGAAGCATCCAGGATTTTTGGAGGAGCAGCTGTGTACCTCAAGAGTTAGATTTAGATGTCTCCTTGTAGCCTGGCATATTCCAGCTGTTGCTCCTGGTACAGTGGACCTGTCACACACAGGATCTTCTGACGCCATCCCAGACTCTGTGGCAGCTGGGATGGTCTTTTAAGCGCCCTTCCAACCCAAACCATTCTGTGATCCTTTGTTACTGGCGGTCTGAGTACTTGGCATCTTCACTGTTAATGATTTTTTTTAAAGTTTAGGTAATTAATCATCTCAAACTAGTCTGGTAGCTAAGGTAGGACAGAATATCTGTGTGGGAAGGCAGAGTCCTGAGTGGACACTTGGCATTCACTTAAGGGAAGGACCTGAGTGAATTTGAACCAAAAACGTTTAAATTTAATTTAAAACCCCCAAACTTTTTAAAGCAGCATTTTGTATTTTAAACAAAGAATACAGAGCTATGGGCAGACTTCCAGAGATGCAAAAAACTTATTTTATTGTTCAAGTAGGGTCTTTACTGGTGAAACAAAACTGAAACCCCCAAAAGGACCTGACACCTGTGTCACCTGAAGCCTGCAGGAGATCCCTGTAGTGGATTAAAGAGAAGCTCCACAGCTGCACACAGCACCTGCCACCACAGCTCAGTCAGAGCTTTTCCATCCATGTGGAGGTCTCATCCATGACTTTTGGCTCCACTTTCCATCTCCAGTTTGTCCAAAGGTTGCAGAATTCCCATGGTAGGACTCCCCGTGCTGAATTGGATGGATCCCACTGCCAATGTGATGAGTCCTGCAGGCTTAGTCCTGCTGTCCACTGTATCCCTTCAAAAGAAACATCAAAACCTCTAGCAGGAAAGAAATCAAGTTCTTGATCTTTTGCTGGTTTTGGGAATCTGGGTGGAGTAGATGTGGCTTCTCCTGGGCTGCACCCCCAGAAATTTGCACTGTAGCCCCTTTGTTTTGTAACAACACCTTTAATGCTTCCAGACCTGATACCACGTGAGGGTTTGTGCCACAATTCTCCTGATCGTTATGTCTGCCAAGTCCCCACGGACTTCAGTGGTGTTGGTGGGGCAGGGAGATTGTCAAAACTCTGAATTTCATCCAGCCTAAAATCTACAACAGAGGCAATGTTACTGTTTGGTGCAAAGTGCTGAGCAATGCACAGCAGAGAACAGCCTGGTTCTGCAGCGTGTCCATCCCTTCCCTCTTTGCAGTTACACACCCCTGTTGTGGAGAGTTGTGTCCAGATTTAGGTTGGATTTTAGGAAAAAGTTCTTCACAGAAAAGGTTGTCCAGCCCTGGCACAGCTGTCCATGGCCCTGGTGGAGTCCCTGTTCCTGGAGGGATTTAAAAGCCATGTGGATGTGGCACTTGGGGGCATAGGTTAGTGGTAGCCTTGCAGTGCTGGGGAATGGTTGAATTTGATGTTCTTAGAGGCCTTTTCCAACCTAAATAATTCTATGATTCTATAAAATTGAGTGGATTTATTTACAAACTTTACTTTGACAGTGAACTTATAGCCTGATGGTCAGACCTGGAGATGAAGCTCTTCCATGAACAGACTTAAGTAGTGCAGTGACAGTGGCAGAAGTGAAACCCATTTTCCTTTGGTCTCTGCTGCTCGGGTTTTGTTTTTTTGTTGTTTTTCTTTGCTCATATTTAGCTTTGTTAAAAGCGTTACTCTGCACTTGTCATCAGCTGAAGGTTTGTTTGAGGTTCAGCTGGAGCAAGATGGGGTTGAGGTGTCACAGGGGTGTGTAAGGTGTGTTATGGGGTGTCCTGATCAGCACTGATAAGAGATCTGGTGATGCAAATACCCAGCTCTCAGAAAGAAGCCACCAGAAAGGGTTCTGAGGAACCCAAGTGTCAGTGACAGGCAGAAAGGAGATGTTGCCTTTTGAGATGCTATAACTCTGATCTTGTGTCTCGAAGGAGAAAGGCACAATATCCTGGCTACAGCAATGTTGTATTTATATCCACGGCTCAGAAATCCATCTGTGGGAGGAATGAAGAATATCCTGTTGCTGTCCAGTGCTAGAACTTGCTGGAGCTTGATCTTTGGGTTGCTTCCTGAACAGTCACTCCGCGTCCCTATTCCTGTCCCAGCTCCTTCAGGCACAAAAATGCCAGCCAAAGCCACCACTTGACTCCTACCTACATCATGTGGATCTGCCTTAAAACCAGATCCTGCTTGCCTTCAAGTGGATAAATCTCTGCCTGGGATTTGGCAGGCTGTGGGCAGGGATCTGGTGGAACAACGGGCAGGAAAACCCAAGTGAAACCTCTCTCTGCAGGAACAAGGATGTTTCCATCACAGTGATTTGCACTGGTGAGCAGAAGAGGGAGTGGCAGTACAGGTGGGATGTGGGTTAAGACAGCCCATGTGTCCCTTGGTCAAATGTGGAAATACTTGAATTTGACACTTGGCAATCAAAAAGCATGATGGGGTATGGAATTTATTTCCCAGAACTTTTAGGGAAGCACAAATCATAGAATCCTGGAATGGTTTGGGTTGGAGGGGACCTTAGAGACCAGTTCCACCCCCTGCCATGGGCAGGGACACCTTCCACTAGCCCTGGTTGCTCCAAGCCCCAGTGTCCAACCTGGCCTTGGACACTTCCAGGGATCCAGGGGCAGCCACAGCTTCTCTGGGCAACCTGTTCCACTGCATTCATTCAGTCCCAAAATGTACAGGATACGGCACAGCCTCTTGCAAACTCTTGGTGTGTGTCCCACCTGCTCTGTTCACGAGATGGGTCAGATTAAGATGCCTTCCTAAAAATGAAACCAGTCCTGAACCACCAGCAGAAGTTGCCCTTTGAAGCATTTTATGAGGTTTTGCCCCACCTCTGCCCCATGGCCACTCATGTCCCCAGCGCCCTGCTCAAAACTTCACGTCCATTCCCCCTTCCCAGCTGCTCCCAGCAAACCTGGGCTGTGCAGAGGATGACTGGTGGTGCGAGTGGGTTTTTTCCCCCCTTCATACGTTTGTTTATTCATTAAGGAAGTCAAAAGAGGAAGAGGAATAGAAAGGTTGCAAATGTTTTGCTTAGAAATGAGACCTCAGTGACTGGGCTGCACGTTGCCCTGTGTGGGCAGCTCCAGTGTCCCCCGGTGAGAGCTCAGGAAGATCAAGGTGCCCTCCCAAGGTGTGCTCAGGTAGGGTCACAGCTTGTTTGTGTATCTGCTTGCATCCATATGGCCCAGAGTTCCTATGGAAACAGGCTGGGAGAGCTGGGGTTGTTCAGCCTGGAGAAATGAAGGCTCAGGGAAGATCTTCCAGCACTTACCAGTCCCTGAAGAGGCTCCAGGAGAGCTGGAGGGTGACTTCGGGCAAGGGCCCAGAGTGACAGGACAGGGGGAATGATCTTTACACTGACAGAGAGTAGGTTTAGACTGGATATTGGGGAAAAGTACTCTGAGGGTGCTGAGGCCCTGGCAGCGGTTGCCCAGAGAAACTGTGGCTGCCCCTGGATCCCTGGAAGTGTCCTAGGCCTGGTAGGACAGGGCTTGGAGCAGCTTGGGATAGTGGAAGGTGCCGCTGCCCATGGTAGGGGGTGGAGCTGGATGATCTTTCAGGTCCCTTCTAATCCAAACCATTCTGTGATTCTGTAATGCCAGTGTTTCACTGTCAGATCTTCACTAATGAAATCCTCTCATTTACAGTTGTGCATCTACTAGCTTCTCGGCATGTGGCTCTTAAATCAGTGGCCACCTCTGAATGCCGAGATTTCTTCCCAGCTGTATCACTTTAATTTGTAAAGGGATCCCTCTTTTCAAACAGCTTCGCCCCGTCTCTTTGCACATTCCAATCTAAAAACCAGCAGGGTCTAAATTCCACAGGCACCAGGAGATCGTGGGGTGCTCCTGCTCCGGGATCAGGCATCAGCCCTGCATCCCATCCATGGGAGTAGGCCTAGACTGTAGCTTGGAAAATGCCATGGAATGGTTTCTCTGTGCACACCGAGAGGGCGAGGAAAGGAAAGCAGAGAGGTTTGCCAAGGGAAATGGTTCTGTTACACACAGAGTGTTTTCTTTGGGTGTTTGTTTCCCACCCCTCGCCCGGGATGCAGAGCTGGGTTTGGGAGACCGAGCCTGCCGGGTTTATCTCGGGGTGTGGCGTTGCTGCAGGCTCTTATCAGGTGTGTCCTGGGGAGCAAAACCACTCAAACAAAAGCCTTTCACCTCCATTTGTGCACAGTTCCTGCGCTTGGCCAAGGGTTGGTGTCTGCACCAGGGAGGGATTGGTCCACAATTAACGCGTGTGCAAGAAAACTGATGGGTTTCTTGGTGTTTAATTCTTCTTTTTTTCGGGATGGAAATCCTAGGGTGGATTGTTACAGATGAATGAGATTAGAAACATCAGTGAGGCTGTGTGGAAAGACCAGAACCAAAATTAATTAGATTAAAGTTACAGAATATTAGAATTACAGAATCATTAAGGTTGGAAAAGACTTCTAAGATCAGCTCTGGAAGGAGCTGCCGTGGTTTAGAAGCGTAGGAAAGCTTTTCCTCCTAAAAACTGCCAGCTTGCTCATCTGTCAGGAGAGAGCCGGATGCTTTCCTTGCTCTCAGCTGCTCCTTTAGCTCTGACAGGCTGTTTGCTGGGATGAAAGGAGAGACATCAACAGGCAAAACTGCGAGAGTTGCCGGCGTTTGTTGCTGTCACACCTGTGTGGTGGCACTGCCAGCACAGCAAACAGGCAGGTAGAGTGAATAATGCTGGAATTTTTTTTATTTTTTTTTTTTAGCTCTTTTCTACAAGAAAGGAGATAACGACTGGATGCTGTCCCATTTTCAGCCTAGGAATTGTTTGCCAGACTTGAATTACAGGAATTGCTGTGGTGAGGCAGAGCAGCTCCATTAACTGGGAGCTGGCAGGGGCTTGGGGGAGGCTTCGCACGCCGGGGCCCCATGTTGTGCTCCTGTCAGGAACGATTAAAGGAGCTGTTTGTGATGGAAACAAACCCAAATTGGGCTGATGCTTTAAGGGGAAATAAAACAGGGAAGAATAACTTTATTGAGCTTGTTTATTAAATCTTGCTGTGTTCCCTTCTGAGCAGCAGAAACTGTTGGAGCTGCTGGTGCAGCCAGTTTGTGTTTTGTCTTTCCCTTTTTTGAACTGATTTGGTGTGGAGAGGCTTTGGACAAAACCTTTTCATATCCTTTTGGCTTAGTTGCAATCCTAAACTGATCTGCTGGTGACAGACTAAAACTAATTATGGCCAAAGAGTGCAGAGAAGAAGTTTTAAAGCTGTTGTTTTGATAGGATGGTGGGTGTTCAGAGAGGCTTGGGAATTACTGGGTGTTAAAACGCTGATGTTGGCCCATGCCAGTATCCATATTCTGTCATAGGGAGGGAGAGATGAGTATGGTTTCACTGCTAAACTACTTAAAGAAGGTTCTGCTTAAAGATGCTGGGGGTGGGGGAAGTCACCATGCAGCCACTCATACTGAAGGAGAGCAGCAGATGAACAGAAGGAAGCTGGCTGCAGATCTTTCCCTTTGTATCTCACTAATTCCTTTGACCCTGCAGCTGAAACAGCTCAGTACTGCTCCCTGCTCCTGCTGGTTATGGAGCATCTCCCAGTTGCTGTGTGCCCCTGCCCTTTTAGTGTTTCATCCTTCCTACCTTTATTGAAGACAGTTCAGTTCCACCCCATGCCATGGGCAGGGACACCTTCCACTATCCCAGGCTGCTCCAAGCCCTGTCCAGCCTGGCCTTGGATACTTCCAGGGATCCAGGGGCAGCCTCAGCTTTTTTGGGCAGCTTGTTCCAGGTTGCCGCTGTGCTGGTTTGCTGTTTCACACCCTTGTTCTCTAAGCAGTGATGATTTTTGGTGCTGTACAGAGCGTATTGTGTTTGCTCTCACCTGTGGCGCAGTGAGTGTTACCAGATGGTTTGCTCGAAGTTGATTTTTTTTTAGCACTTCTAGTAGTAGTAGCTTAGTGCTTGCTGCTCTTTACTGTATGTTTTTTAGCCAGGCAAAGTGCCAGCATGTCTGTTAGAGGAAAAACTCCTGGCTGGATCCTGGAGAATAAGCCAAGCTCGAATTCCCTCTGAAGAGAAAGAAGTCCCACAGGGAGTATTTTTCATTGTGATGGTCCCATTTGGTAAATTAGTGACCATTTTTGGAAGGAAATCTGGATGACTTTGGGGGCATCCCCTGGTATCCATAAGGAGGACGGAGATGTGGTGCAATACCTGGAGCTGGAGCTGAGCATCACCAGCAGCAGCAGAACTGTTCTCTGGACAGGGACACCAACTACAGCCCTACAAGCTGCAGGATACCTGTGGGGTAGCTAAAGAAATCCATATTTTGGTAAAAGCCCCTGAAGGTCTTAACAAAAATCCCTTTATAGTTACCTACTCCAGGCAGACCTACCTGTGTATGGTGATTTAATTATTTAAGCAAGTCTCTGCTGTGGCCCTTGGGGTGTCCTGTGCAGGGCCAGGAGTTCGACTCAATGATCCTTTTGGGTCCCCCCGCCTCTGCTCTGGATATTCTACCATTCCAGAAGGAGAAGCAGTCGCTTTGCAGTTTATTTGTTCCTCCCTTATCCTTACTCATTAGATTGGAAAGATTTAGTGGTTTTTCTTTTAGGACAGGGATCATCAGGTCACTTTTATGATAACCTCCCTGATCCCAGCAACAATTCCTACCTCTGTTCCAATTCAGGTGGAATTGGAAGAGGTGCAGTGGAGTAGCTCTGCGTTTTGTGAGGATGACTTGTTTTTTCACATAAATTTGATACGGCAAAGTGCAGGGGATTTGGGTCTGCTGCTCTTTATTTGGTTTACACACACCTCAGGGGGTTGCTTTTCTAGCAGCCTCTCTCTGCAGCCACCTATAACTTGACCTGTTTCTTGCATGCATATGGGGATGTTAGGATGTGATATTTAGGAACCAGAGAACACAAACCAGCATTCCAGAGGAAGCAGGTCACACCAGCTCTCCTCACCCCTTCTCCTCAGTTATTTAGGCTTGTTTTGGGTCACCGTGGGGCTGTGCCTGCCCCAGCAGGATCCCAGAGGAGCTCCAGCCTTTTCAGAGGCAGCAGCTCCCTCACGGCGCTGTCCCAGAGGACTGTGGCAGATTGCAAACACTCTCAGCACAATCATGCCAGCCCAATTAGCATAATGATGCTGCCTAATTTATGCACAAATTGCCCTAATTTATGTGTGTCGATACATATGATTAAACCAAGCACAGGTGAAACAGGGTTTGGTCTCACCCAGCCGATGAAGCACAAAGCTGCATCTGTCCCAAAATGTGTGAATGACCCAAAATTCCTTCTTTCTGTTACTAGAATGTGGAGCTCTGTGTTGTTTTGCTCTGGCAGCATGAATGGGGTGCAGGGCAGGGCTAACTCGTGGCAGGAGGTAAGAGAATAAAGGATTCCAAGGCTGAGATTTGCATGGATTAAAGGCAGCTTTAATTTGCCTTGATACACTTGGGTTTCAGGTGGATTAACAGGCGGCAGGATTTGGGGCTGTCTAGCCAACTAATACCTGCCTTCCTTTATTTTAATAAGGGATGGAGGACTCCTGGAACTGTGGGCCACCTTTGCCAACCCCTGATCTTGAGCATTTTTGTGTGTAATGTTCTATACCATTAATATTGCTGATTAACAAAATTGCTGTTGTCATCTGAATTCCCAGAGCACTTTCTCAGCAGGGTTCTTCCAAAAAACCCCTCTCAGATTGTAACCTTATATTCCTCATTTTAATAAAAGAAATAGGTAATTTTTTCCCATAGAATCACAAACTGGTTTGGGTTGGAAGGGACCTTAAAGATCATCTTTGTCCAACTTAATCTGACATGGTCTCCATCACCTGTAAATTCTGTGATTTTCCTGCACTTAGCACCATCCAAAGCTGTGTTGGGAATCTGTTAGCCTTGTGAATGAAGGAACAAATTGACCATGAAAATATTGACAGCACATTTGCTTACGCCAACTTCCTGATTCAATCTGGTAAAATTTACCACTTTGTTTAAGTGCACAGAGCTAACCATATACTCCCAGCCTAAATCCAAAACACTGTACCAGCTACTGGGAAGAAAATAAACTCTATCCCAAAAATTAACTCTTTCCCAGCCAAAACCAGGACAAGCTGGTCACAGCACCAGGCCTGTCTGAGTTTGAGAAGTTTTTGGACAATGCTCTCAGGTACAGGGTGGGATCCTTGGGGTCTTCTGCACAGGAGTTGGACTCAATGATTCTGATGGGGCCCTTCCAGCTCAGGATATTCTGTGATTCAAACCATCCTAGAAGACACTTGACTCTGAGTCCAGTGGTCTCTTTCATAACTGGAATCCCTCTCTGAAGCTACTTTGTGTAACAGCATTATCAGAAATACCTGGATCAGGTCAGTGTTAGATTTCCCAGTGCTGCCAGGCTTAAAAAAACGGAATTTTCATGGTAGAGAATTGAAGTTCCTTCCTATATCCGGCATGCCTTCCTTACCATTGAGGTGCTGTAACAGTAGGTTAAATTGCTTTCATCCAAATATATCCAAATGGTATACAAATAATAATTATTAATTATTATGATATTCCTGAAGCCAGTGGGTTGCAGGGATGACTTTCCACACTCAGCTGATGGCACCAGATCCTCCGGATGCAGCTTTTTGGGAGGATTATCTGGCAAGAGGATTACACTGCTGGCACCTCGGGGCACAGTGGGGTCAGGAAAAGGCAGAGGAGTGGAAAGGATTGTGTGGGGCTACCGGAACTGAATGTGGGACACTCTCAGCTCCGTGCCACACTTGTCAGTCCTGCTTTCCCTCTGCACAGAAACTGACTTCTAAGGCCAGTGAGTAATTTCTAAGAACAGATGTGGATGTAAGACACTCCTGTGAGGGTGCACAACATGAGATATTTCTGCTGTGACATACTTGAGTGCCCGCCTGCGCGGTGCTCCGTACCTGTCACAGGGAATGAGGGCTGTGAGTCACTGCAAGTCACGCATCCCCAGTTCCCCTCTGCTCCTGCCACTGATCCGTGTTTACAGCCATCTGAAGGCACAGCCGGCTCTGCACCCCATTCACACACGTGCCACTGACATTTATAAGCTCTCTTGTGTTCATTCTGCCTTTGCATTTGCTGTTTTTTGTTATCTCCCAGTGTACACTCGTCTTTCAGGAGCTGTTGTCCTTGTCTTGCGAGGAGCCGTGAGCGTGCACTGCATGAGCTTCACTCTGAGCTTTGGAAAAACTCAGCTTCATTGCTGATTCCCTTTGAACTCTCAGACTGTGGTAGCAGCAGAGGAGCTGGAGAAGAGGAGGCTTTGGGGAGACCTTCCAGCACCTAGAGAGGCTAAAACAGAGCTGGAGAGGGACTTGGGACAAGAGCAGGGAGGGATGGAAGAGGGGGAATGAGCTTAAGCAGAAAGAGAGTAGATTTAGATGGGATATTGGGAAGAAATTCTTGGCTATGAGGGTGATGAGGCCCTGGCGCAGGTTACCCAGAAAATTGTGGACTTCGATCCCTGGCAATGTCCAAGGCCAGGTTGGGCAGGTTTGGAGCAACCTGGGGTAGTGGTAGGTGTTCCTGCCTATGGCAGTGACACTGGACTTGATCATCTCCAGAAGTCCCTTTTGTCCCATTCCATAATTCTGTGATTCTCTTGCACTTAGCACCATCCAAAGCTATGTTTAGGACTCTCTCAGCCTTGTGAATGAAGGAATAAATTGACCATGAAAATATTGACAGCACATTTGCTTATGCCAACTTCCTGACTCAGTCCCATAAAACTGATTGCTTTGTTTGAATGCACAGAGCTAACCAAAGGATGACAAGGCTTCACTCCTGCTGCACAGGGAGGAGAGGACAGGCTGAAGGCTGGACTGAATTCTTGTAGCCCTCAGTCCCCTCTGCCCCAGGACAGCAGCATTCCTGGGAGGTGTTGGGGAACGCTGGATCATAAGGAAGAAAATACAAGCGGTATGTGAGAATATCAGCAAGTCTGGCACATCTGGGGTCACTCATTTAGAGCCAGAGACAAGAGAAAGCAGATGCCTCAGCTGTTCTCCAGTTCCCTTAAAAAAGAAAGAAAATAACCCAGCTCTCCTCCTCCCTGGCAGATCCAGTGTCTTTTAATCTACTGTGTCTCACAGCTTCTCTTACAGTGGAAGTTGCTGGTGGTCTGCTCGAGTTAAGCAGCAATTCTGACAGACTTCAGAGCAGACATGATCTCCAGGTCTTGTTGCTTTGAAGCTCCCGGTTCTATCACACTCAACTAAATCAGATTTTTTTCTTCTCCGTGGAGGTAGAAAATCAGCCCCGTGCGCCCATCTGATTGCAGTGCTGAGACTTGTCTAATTGAACAAGTGCTCGAGTCAACACTTGAGCAGGATGGAAAACAATGAGGAGATCACCCAGGGATTATGTCTGAGCTCCACAGCTCCTGGCACTGACAGAGCAGATGGCTGGGTCGCATCCTGCCCAAGGCTGGGCAGGAAAGATGTCGATAGGAAAAAAATATACATTAATTTGGTTTAAATGTATTCAGCTTGAAATCTAGAAGTGCCTCAGGTCTCTAATTCTGTACTTCATAGTAGCAGCCCAGAAGATGGGATTAGTTGAGGGCTGGCTCTGCAGGCTCCTGCAAGGAGCCCCGCTGCTGTCTCAAAGCTGATGTGGGTAAAAAAGTATTTTGGGAAGGGGAACTGGCATGCAGGGAGTGGAGACAACTTGGCTGGTCATGTAGAACTGGGGAACTGCCAGGAACAGTGTGGACATGTCAGGTGAACTGTGAGCCCCTGTGCTGTGGCTGTGCTGATGGAGCCAGGAGTCCAAACCTGAGAGCTGGTGGGGAGGGAAGTGGTTTGTGCAAGAGTGCAAGAACATCGCAAACATCCCTGCTGGTCTCCAGCCTCCAGCTTGTTCCTTGTAGGATCACACTTGATCCTACAGCCAGAGTCTGCATCCAGAGATATTTGGGCTTGGGGAAGTTGCTGGTGGTTGTCCCACGGGTATGTGGCCGCCAGAAATCCTGGTGACCTCCATGTGGTTTTCTGTCCCCTTCCCTGTGAGTAGGTGAACACACAGAACTGCTTTTCCCAATGCCCAAAGTACTTCTGTTTGGGGAAATACACCCTCAGAAGAGCCCAAAGTGATTGTGGTGCCCTCACTGCAATAGAAATTATCTGTTTCCTCTAGCTCTGGACCCTCCTAAAATTTATTTGCTTTTACCCAAACAGCCATGCATATATCAGGCCAAGCTGGGAATACCTGAGTCGCTTCATCTGTAACTGCTGCTGCTGCTGCCCTGTAATTCCTCCTGCCATCTCTTCCCAAAAGCACTTTTAACCCTGGAAACTCCCAATTTTGCTTTCTGTATTTAAAAATTATTTTCTTTTTTTCCAGTGTGTCTGTAGCTTGAGCAATAATGAAAAACTGTGTTTTGCATCTGGTAAAATGAAGCAGAATTGCCTCGCTGGCAGCAGTTAAGATGCTGTTTCCTTAAGATGTTGCTGTATTTTAACTCTTTGGTTCTAAAAGCTTTGTTTGTTTGTTTCCAGGGGGCAGCACTGGAAGAACCTTTATGGGCTCCTCATGAGGTGCAGGTCGACGATTGACCAATGATAATTAAGGTAGGAAGAGCTGCTGTTAATTTTGGCATCTTCTCATTTGTCCTGTCCTTGAAATAAAACGGTGCTGGCCAGTGGCCCGACGGTCATCGCTCTATTTTGGGGTTCAGTACACAATGACGGCACTATGGCCAAGCAGTAACTTGTGCTAAAGTGTCCCTTTAAACACAGAGGGAAGGGAAATCTTATTTAAGAACTACCTGGGAACGTAACTAAGTGGAAAAAATCTGACTTCCTCCCCTAAAGGATAATAAGGTCTCTGTTGGTGCTGAGTTGGAAGGGACATGACTCTTATTTGAGAGCACTCAGCACAGGGATTTTTTTGTTCTGCTGAAACCCAGTGGTTGGGTTGGAATTCAGGTTCTAACTTGCCATCTCAAAAAAAAAAAAAAAAAAAAAAGAAGGAAAGAAAAAAAAAAAACAAAACTTGAACTAAAAATATATTTTGTTAGTTTATTTTCATCTTCTCAAGCCTCTGTGGAAAGCTGGTGTATCTCCAAATGTGGCAAGAGAGTGCTCAGTTCTTGATTGATGAAACAGAGGAAAATCCCTGATTTAAAGCAGTAAATTGTTGTACAAACTTGGAGAAGAAAATACAAATGTGAGCAGAGTTAAATGGATTTAGAAGTAGTTTTTGTGCTGCTTTAATATCTGGATTCTTGCCTTGCTGGGTTGTTTCTGCCGTGGTGGTTGTGCTTGGAGGCATCACTAGGAGAGTGATACTCACTGCTGGGCTCTGCCTTCTCTCCCTGAAGCAAAGAGGGTCATTACCCCTTCAGGAGTGACCACAGAGACTCCCAAATATCTATTGTAACAGAGGCTCTCACAATTTGGGTTTTCACTTCTGATTAAGGGGTTCAGTTAATGGCTGCTTGGTTTTTGGTGTCGACAGAGAGCTGTTGGAAGGAGAAGGGGAAATTCAAGCTGCAACAAGAGCAAATTCTTTGAACGCAGGTTTTACTGTTCTCCAGTGTATTCATACTGTTTGTTTGGCTTGTGATAAGATGCACTGCTGTGGAATTTGCTTGGAGCAGGGATTTGCATGAATTATTTTTTCTTGCAACATGCACATCCATGCAAACCCTCTCTCCGTGCTCCATGGTGCCCGAGCACCCCTTTGTAGAAGGATTTGTGTGCTGGGGTGCAGCAGTCAGCACAAACCAAGTGCTTGGGGGAAAGGAAGGCTGCAGTGATGAAAACAAAGTGCTGAAATAAGGGGATAACTCCTTCAGGGCTGTGCAGCAGCGTCGGGATTTGTGTGTTTGTTCTGTGCGCTGACTTCTCATCCCAGCGCAATTTTGTAAAAGCAACATCCTCCTGTTAGGAAAAACTCGGGGCAGTTGTGCTTGACCTCTTGCAGAGTTCACTTTTATATTTAAGAAGTGTAATGGCATCAGTCACAGCTGCTGATTGATATAGCGTGGCCCAAAATTATGTATAAAATTGGAGTAAACAGCCATTTGGGATGGTCTCTTGATTCTGCACTTGGAGCTTTTCATTTGAAGGGTCCCCCCCTTCTCCTAGAGAGATCTTTCTGTAAATCACTAATTAGGCAAATGAGCTACAGTGACATCAGTCTGTCTCCAAAATGAGCTGGTGTTTTGGAGAAACCTTCAAGCTGCAGACTCAAATTATCCAATATTTAAAATGATGGTGTCTCATACGAATAGAAAGAGCAAGGAAAGAATTACTGGAATTTTGAGTGATTCAGGTTTCATGTACAAAATCAAGTTTTTTGTTTAATTCTAAAGTCTAATCTCTTGATGCTAAGTCTGGTGTCCTCACTAAATTTGACTAAATCTGATGGCATCAAAAAATTTGCTTGTAATTCTCTCACTTCCTTATTTGTAGAGAATAGAATAGGTTAAGGCAAATACATTGGGATGTTCATCTACAATACTTTGTGTGATGTATTTTTTTTCGGAAAAATTTGCTTTGTTGCGGAAAATTGGGGGAACTTCTGCCCCCAGAGCATCAGGGGCAGGTGTGAGCAACGGGATAGGTATAACATCAGTGGTCCCACCGTTGTGAGGTCCTGGGTTGGGAAGAGCACCAGTGTGTGTTGAAAGCAATCAGAGCAAGGTGCTCAGTGTGATGGAGACGTGGCATTGTGTGGAGCTGCATTTTAGTGTGCAAAATACTGCCAGAGCTGCTCAAAAGGGCAGATGCCATCGGGGTGTGGAGGGGACAGTGCCATGACGCCACTGTGGTGCCGAGTGCTGTGTTTTTGAGAGGGGGAGCGCTAAAACCACAGATCTTGTTTCAACAAAGCCCATCCAAAGCCATCCACAACCTGTGCACTATCCATGTCCTCCTCCAGTTGTGTTGCCAGCAGTTTTTGGGAGGTGGGAGTCATGCTGACGTGCCCTGTGGATTTGCAGAAGAGCTCAACATGTGTGGTTTCCTTCACCGGTTCCAGCAGCGCCCGTCACCAAGCTGTTGTTTTCGGTGCTACCCACAATAACTGAAATGTCTTTCCTGCGAGATAAGTCAGTAATTGTGGTTGGCTCCTTCCTCTGGTGTTTGTTTTCTTAGTAACTTGAAATTTCATTTATCACTTGGGTGCTGCTGCTCCCCTCCAGGGGTACCCTCCAGCACTGCCTGGCCACGATCCCACAGACTCCCTCAAGGATTGCCCCCCAAAAAAGTGCCACAGTTTCATCTTCTCCCCAAGCACATGCAGTTGTGACCAAACTTCATGAGATGAGACAGGAAGCGGTGGGTCAGGAGTCATCCCAGCCCTGCACTGCTTCATCCTGGTGGAATATGGTTTGGTTGGCCAAGGCATAAAGTGGTTTTTCCCCCACTCAGATTTGCAGTTTCAGTCAAAGCCAACACCAACTGCAGTGCTTCTGAACCCTTTAAAGATTGCTGTCACATTTTGGGACCTGCTTATGTGCAGGCTGATCCTTGGAGTACGTTTTGGAAACACAGAGTTTTCCCAGAGACCAGAGATCCCAAGGGAGTGGTGCTTCTAAATCCCGCTGGCACTTCTCCCCGCCTCTTTCCTGTGAAGCTTCAAATTTCTACATGAAATTTGATACCGCTGAGGTGAGCTGACCTCACCTGCTGCATCCTAAAAAATACCCTGGGATTTGCAGGGACTCCTGCACAGAGTGCAAACTATCATTCCCAGCACACACCTCCAGTGCTGGGCGGTTGGAGCTGAGCATGGAATGGGGACAGGAAAGAGAAAACTCCTCACAGAAACCACACCAGGCAGCATGTCAGGACCTGTAGCCCCTACCTGGAGCTGCTGGATATAAATAAACACATCCACCCTCCGCCTTATTTCTGACAACTGCCTCCCTGAGGAGTAATTTATTTTTTTTTCCCAGTAGCTTGTTCTGCAAGCAGGTTTCCTCTTGCAGGTGATTAGGAAAACCTCATTTTTATGTTAATTAGGCATAACGATCAGTGCACAGACATCAACTGCTCTCACATCCTTCTGAGACGTGCGATTTTTATTGAAATTCAGTCCTGAAAAACCGATACCAGCAGATGATGTACCTGTTGCCTGAACAGATGGGAAACTGCACCAAAGGGGTGGTTGCCTCAGAAATACGTTGCCAAGGGTGTAGCAACCACAGGTTCAGCTTTCAGGAGGGTTGCAGCTGCAGTCAGTTTAGGTTTTTAGTGCTGTTTGCCTGCTAAGTTTACAGGCTTCCTCAACAACTTGTCTCCACTGAGATCAAGCCATGCTAATTTATGTAATTGCAGCTAAGCACAGCTACTGCTGTCTCTGGTGGGCCTGCACCTATAAGAGCATATCTTTTTCCTGTTGATGTTTCCAAACACATCCCTGCTTTGATTATGTTTGGTCCAGTGGGAGGGTTGAGTTGATCAACATTTTCAATAAAACAGATCCTTCATTTTGGGCAGATTGGCTGCCCCATCCCTGGAAGTGCTCAGGGTTGGATGGGGTTTGGAGCAACCTGGTTTAGTGAAAAGTCTCTGCCCAAGGCAGCAGCATGTAACTAAATTATCTTTAAGATCCCTTCCAACAGAAAAGAAGAGGGAATTCAGTCAGATGTGTTTTGGGTTTGTTGGTAAAACACAAGTGCAGTTGCTTTGGTGACAGATTCTTTTACAGTACCAAGCACAGAGGACACTGGAGGTGGAGGGGACAGAGGAGAACGTCTGGTCCCAGCTGATACACCAAAATCCATGAAATTCTAGAGTTGCACCCAACAGTGGTGCAATTGGAATTGCACTGTCTTGCCCCAAAACCATGTGCTATGAATCACATCCACGTTTCAGGAACACATTTGCCCAGCCAGACACAGGTCAGCAATAGGATTAGCCAGGTCAGTGGTTGCTAACACCATTAACTTCTCCTATCTCCTTTTCCAGAACTCTGTTCTTATAATGTTATTTAAGGATTTTGTAGTCCAAATCACTGAGGTTCCTTGCTGAAAGCTAAAACAAATATATCCATCTTATCAGGCCTTTCCAAGAGCAAAGCATGGAAATCCCCTGTCAGGCTGGCACCATCACCGGTGTTTTCCTCTCTCTGCACCAGCGACTGTTCCTTTAATATTGCTATTCAGATCTTCCCTGGATTATGCAATGATTAAGAAGAAAGAATGGAAAATTACACAGGAATTTGGCAAGGGACACGTGGACCCCTCATAGCTCCAGTTGGTGGTTGGTTGGATTTGTGATGCATTAAACACATGGACGATCTCCTTGTGGTGCAGAGCCACCAGTGCTTGGTCAGGGACCTGTTCCCTTTTCACACGGAGTCATTCTGAGGGCGGGCAGATATTTGGCTTGGGGATTTTTGTATGTGGATGTCCACAGGGAGATAAGGCAGGCTGGAAAAACCAATTGTTTTGTGTATTTCCAAGGGCTGTGATCCTTTACCTGTGGTGGGCTGAGGTGGGTGTGCATTTCAGGGGAAGTGATACCTGGCTGCAGGTAAACGGCTGCAGCTGGGGAGAAGCCAGACAAGCTTTTGATGCGTAAATCCTCCAGTTCTGACACAAAATGTGGTGTTTGTCTTAGAAACTCCACCAGTTGCTCTGAGCTTTGTGGAAATATAACAACACTCGGGGTGAGAGAGGGCACAGTTGGTACCTGTGGAGCCAAGGGATGAGCTCACTGGGGAAGGAGGTAACTTGCTTGGGGAAACTGGAAGGGTAATCTGGGGAGATCCAAGAAGGAAGAAAGCTGTAGAGAGAAACTAATTATGCTTGACCATTGCTGAGGGTATTTAATTCCCAAACTTGATTTTTAATGCATTTTATAAGTGCCCATCCATACGCAAGACATTTTCCCTTCCTCTCCCATCCTCTCTTACCTGGGTGCTTCTGCCCGGCATATGACTTGTAGTGCAGGAAGTGGGTGGTGTACCAGGTGAAATGTACAATATTTGGGGAAGGAAATACTGTAATCCATAGCTTTGCTGCTGCAGAGAGAATTTGGGGGATGGGGGCTATGTCTGAGCTGCTTGGCCAGGTTCTGCTTCCATTGGATGTGATTTGTGTGCCTTGGTGAGCAGTTTTCTCTTTGCAGAGCTGGAGGGAGGGGAGAAGCTCTTTAAAGTGAAACACTTCAAGTATTGATGGAGTTTTGAGTTTATACTACAATAAAGCTGTGTTTCACCTCTTCATGGCTCTTTTTCCCCCATGGTAGGTGCCCAACTTGGCTGCACCTCACTCAGCCGATTCTTGGCAACCTCAGGTCTTACCTTGGGCTGAGCTTTGAGGAAGCACAAGGTCAAACTGCTGTTGCTCTAGAGGAAGTTTGTAGGTTCAAAATTCAACTAGACCTGGTCCTTATTTGGGGAAAAAAAAAAACAAAAAACAAAAAACAAAACAAAACAAACAAACAAAAAAAAACCACACAACAACTAAAAAGCAAGCAAACAAAAAATATTAGTATGGGCTGCTTCCAGTCTTGTACAAGGGGCTGGAGAAGTCATAGAATCACAGAACTATAAAAGGTACTGGGTTGAAAGAGACCTTAAAGACCACCTAATGCAATCCTCTGCCATGTGTAGGGACACCTTCCACTAGACCAGCTTGCTAAATTGACAAGATCATGTGAACAAGGCCATGATTTTGCAAAAACATTTGTATTTGAGACAAACTACTTTCAAGGATGAAGTGTTGCTCTTTATCCCCAAAAATGAGTGGATGTTATGGTATCAAAACTGACATCTGAGTTTCTGAGGTACAGGTGGGATTGTGCAGGGAGGTCTCTGCAGCTGCAGTTCAGTTAAGGTTTTGTCTTGCAGAGAAAACTTGTGAGGAGGTGAGAGCTCTGCAGGAGGGGGAAATGGTGCAAGGGATTAAGCTGCAGAAAGGTGGTGGAGTAACATGGAAGCTGAGTTGGGTTTTTTCTGGAGAGAATTTGGTCAGGATTCATGTTGTGTTGGTGTTTTAATCTGTGTTAGAAGACACAGGTGTGTGGAAGTGATGGGAGTTCAGCAGGCACTTGCTGGGATGTTTGGGATGTTCCATGTCCCCCTGCCTTCATCCCAAAGATGAACTCAAAATTACAGGTGGTGACCAAGAAGAGTGTGAAGGGTCTGGAGGGAAAGAGTTAAATCTGAGTGAAAATAAAATTATTTGGAGGGGCTGGAGCTCTGCCCTTCAATGCTTCCCCAAACTGGAATGTGCAGGGAGCCCCAGGAATGGCTGAAACACCTGGGGGGTCCCCATGAAGGGGGGTGTTGTTGGATTTTTTTCTTCCCAGTCTGTCTTGGAACAAACACTCAGTGGAGAGGACAAGGATTCTGCTTTTGCACACTGCCAGAGCAGGTGTCCCTTACAGACATCATTTACTGTCAAAAAACCAACCTCAAACTCCAGCTGCGGTGGATCAGTGCCTCCAGCTGCCTCAGGCCACACTGCTGCCAGGTCACCACATCCTCCAAGGCTGCGGGGGAAGGAAAGAAGAGCCATGGTCCTGCTGCACCCTGCAAGTACTGGGGGGCAAAAAGACCTCAACACCCACATTGTGGTGCAGCTCCACTTCCTCCCAGAGCTGCCAGAGGCTCAGTTTGGCGGTCCTGGAGCTTAGACACACCTTGGGCAGGATGGAGACTTGTTTCCTCAAATGACATGTCACAGGAAATGAATTTTCTGCTCCTCAGCTGCTGCTGTGGTCCACCCAGCTCAGGTGCCATGAGCAGCATTGAAACCACCCTCAAATATTTCACCAGGGATGTTAACAAGTGTCGACAGCATGAAAACTAATTGGGAAGCCCAGTATGGGACTGGGTTTGACCTAGCTGATCAGTGGGAGCTCAGCTTTGCTGGGGGATGCTTCCCAGCTACTATTTTGCTTTGGATGTGAATCTGTTAAAAGTCCTTTTGCCAAGCAGCCAGAAGCTTGATCAAAATCTATTTAATATCTATTTCTTTATTTTTATGTGCTTTGAATCCTGAAATGTACCATTTGGGAAGATGTTTTAGTGAGATGTTGGCTGGCAACCCAGCTCTGCATTAACTGCTTTAAAACATCTCCTCCCTGCTTCAATTTTATTTGCCCTTAAATAAAAAAAGAGATAATATCTGCTAGACACTGTTTGTTCATCCCTCAGGCAGGTGTTCAGGAGTTTTTATTGTTTTTAAAGTGGCTGTTTCTGGGCTTTTGGAAGGGCTGTCAGCTTGCTGAAGTCCATGATGAATCTGTAAGAGGTGCTTCATTGGAAATGCTGGTTAAGTGATGGGATGCAGATGATCAGCAGGATGCTCAGCCTCACCTTTGGTCCACACACTGTGCTCTGGGCAGTCCTGGTTTGTAATCTTATGGGGGCAGCCCTGGGGCTTGAGCCTTAGCAGGGGAAGAAATTCTTCCTCAGTGCTTCATGTGTTGCGATTTTTCCTTATGCAGCAATCATAATTTTCATAAATTTTCCCTGTCACAAAAAGAAAGAAATGTCATGAACTGATTTGCACCTTCTCTTCACTGTGAGGCAGATTTTTCCTTTCCAAAGGAAAATAGTTTTTAAAACATTTGCTCTTCCTTTCAGCTTGAATGATTTCATCCATACTCTGATTTCTATTAACAAAGGTTCACCGTGAGATGACTTTCAGACCTTTCAGCTGTTGATTTATCCCAGTCTTTATTCTTGGGAAGAAAAATATGGAAAAATTCTCTGTTGCACAGTTTTTAATATACATTTCCAGAGTTTCATACCACAGGGCATTGTAGGGGTTTTTTTTCCCAGTGATGCTTTACCATCTGAATTTGGTACAATTCGCTGCTTTTGAAGCATTTGGTGACTTTTGCTCTGTGCCTGATCCTGTTTTGATGTGAATTGTCCCAACTTCTGTTTCGGGGGAGGAGCAAAGTTATTTTTTTTCTCACCAGCCTACATGGCATTTAATCCATCTGCAGCACGTGTCTGCTGTAATACAGAAACCACACTTTTTTTCTTCTTCTTCTTTTTTTCCCCCACGAATTCTTCCCTGTGTGACTTCAGTAGTTAAAGCTGGTTCAGCCTCCTGCCCCGGGACTGCCATGCTGGAAGCTGAAATCTGTTTATATTTAAGATGCTGCTTCTATTTTGGAAGGAAAATGCATCATCGAGAAGTCTTTCTTCCCACTAGCTGCACACTCAGCCTGGAATAAGGTTTCCAGGGGCGCATCCTAATGAAATAACCCATTGGGACACAAAAAAACCCACCCCTGATAGTGGGATCAAGCTGGATGCTTCCCAAAAGGAATAAGTCAAAGTTTTGTGTAGCAGAAGTTGGGCACAATTGAGGTTAGTGATTGATGAGATGGTGTTAAGGGAAAGTGTTGGCTTTTAAACAAAGTCTGATGTGTTACAGGATAGGAATTTTTATATGGGATGCTGTATTTCATCAGCAAAAAATAGCAGGGATATGGCAGCCCTGAAAGCTTTGTGGATGTTGGTGGATGAAAGGCTGGACATGCCCTGGCTGTTCCCTGGGCTGATCCCACATTGTGGACAGCAAGGAAGGGGGGATTCAGTGCCCGAAGAGGCTTCAAGAGAGCTGGAGAGGGACTTTGGGCAAAGGGTGGAGTGAGAGTACAAGGGGGAATGGCTTCCTGCTGACAGAGGGCAGGGTTAGGTGGGATATTGGGAAGAAATCCTTCCCTGTGAGGGTGAGGAGGCCCTGGAATGGATTTCCCAGAGGAACTGTGGCTGCCCCTGGATCCCTGGAAGTGTCCAAGGTCAAGTTGGACAGGGCTTCTTGGAGCACCCAGGGATTGTGGAAGATGTCACTGCCCATGGCAGACGGTGGAACTGGATGGGCTTTAACGTCCCTTCCAACCCAAACCATTCTGTGATGCTGGTTCTAGGATGATACTTTCATTCAATTCAGATAGTCTGGGATGCAGTGAGGGTCATTTACAGGGGCAGGGGGGCTAATTAACCCGTGGAACCCATGCAGGGGGTTTCTGGACACAGCCATTCCACCTGGGAACATGGGATGCACACAGGAACAGGAATGGTTGGGCCCTTGAACCAAACTTCAGAGGTTGACAGTGTGGTGAAGAATGAAGGAATTTCTCCACTAAAAACTGTGCAGGGACTGAAGAAACCCCCCTACAGTCACTTCCATCATTGTCATTGCTTTCCTCACATGAATCAAGATGAATCAAGTGGGAAGGACACAACACTGAAGAGGTTGGGTGTCCCTTTCTGAAAGCCACCACCCCCACCAGCTGATGGTCCTGATGGTCCTGCTGCTCTTATCACATCACACACCCCATCCTTACCCTTATTCCTAGAGGGATTTAGAGCCTCTGAAGTGATTGAAGTGCTCACAAGTATTTGAATATCCCAGTAAGTATTTATCTGCAATTAAGGCCTTGGAAAAACATTGTGAAACACGAGCTATCATACTAGTCCTGCTTCCCTTTGTGTCAAACTGGCAAATGTTGGCTTTGATCCTCTCTTATCCTCATGGATTGGAGCCATCTCCTTTCTTCTTTGCGCAGAGGACCCGCAAAAGCATCTGGGACTGTGCATGGGCCCCAACAAGCAGCAGCCAGGCTCATCTCTCCAATTTTCAGGCTCACCAGCGCCTTTTGTGAGACGGTAGCAGCTTTGGTTCTTCAAAAGAAAGGTGTCAGAAATGCAAAAATGAGCAATTAAGGATTAATCTGCTTGTGGGGATGGGTATCTGCCTCCCCCTCCTGATTGCAGTGTAAATTAGTGGTTGACTCGAGCCCTGTAGTGGAGCTATTTATACCTCGAAGGTTTGAATTATAGCTGGATAGATTATATCATCCCTTTGTTTAATCCTTTTTCCTTTCTTCTGTCGGGCTTTTGACCTCAGTGATTTTCAAAGCAGTCAGATTCGCTTCCTACGGTTTTCTTGTGATGGTATTTGTATCCAGGAAAGGGGAGGAGAATTTAGATGGCTTTTTCTGTACCATTTTATTTTCTCTTGCTCTCCCTTACTCATTTCCTCATTCAACATCCCAGTCCTTTTTTTTTTTCCTTTTTAACCTTTTCAGGTGTTTTCATTCCACAACCATCATTGCCTTTCTAAGGCTTTTTATTTTCTAGGGCTTCGAAACAGCAGAGGTAAGGGGAAGCCTGGATGAATATTCCACTTTATAGGCTTGAACTCTTCCCAGAAAGCTTTGAAGTGAAGATCTCCTGCCATTCACCTGCCTGCTGGTCAGACCTACAGCTCTCCTTCATTTCCCTCCCACCCAAAGACCAAGCAGTGTGAGGGAGGGTGTTGTTGCTCTTGGATTTACTGGCTGTGATTTTGCAAATAAATGCTTCATAATCACTTCCTTGCTGCTCCTTGCAGCCAAGAAAGGGAGACATGCAGCCAGGGAAGGGCAGGCTGCCTCCCTGTGCTCCGGCTTTCCCTTTGGATATGCACTTCCTATTTCCAAGACTGCTTTCTTTTAGACCTCTAATAAGTTTTAGAGAGTTTAGAATATATATTTATTCTTACAGCTCTGTAAAAGCTGTGTTTTAAACAAAAACACCCCCAAAGTTGGCCCCGAGTCAGTGGCTGCAGTGGTTCCTGGCTTTTGCTGCAGTTTGGATTTTCCCGTACTTCCCATCCAGGAGAAACAGTCAGAAAAATAAAGGGCACAGGAGATCTGGAAGTTCACCGAATATTTTTAAATATCAGAACATGCTGTGCAAGGGTGGGAATTAAACTTTGCTGCTGAAGCAAGCAGAGAGTTCCTCTGAAGCAAGCAGAGAGTTCCTCTGCAATGTGAGCTTCCCTCACATCTTCCTCGATGGGTTTTCCTACCTGGAGCAACCTTCCCATCTAAAAAATTCCCACTGGCCTTCAGATCCTTGTGAGGCTAGGATTTACACACATGGTTGAATGTTTCTGAACAAGAGGGGGTGAAGATCTCCAGCAAAACTCCTGACAGGAGTGGAAACCTTTAAAGAAAGACTGTGAGCTGGGCCACCTGTGGGGTGGGAGCAGCCTTTAATGACTTGTAATTCCCCATCTCTGTATTTCCCCATCCCTGGAACTGTTCAAGGCCAGGCTGGATGGGGCTTGGAGTAACCTGGGCTGGTCAAAGGTGTCCCTGTCCCAGAGGGAGGACCTTGAAGTAGCAGCAGGCTCTTGGATCCAAAGGGTCATTTTTTGCTGAGGTGATGATCAAGCCCAAAATAACAATTTTTTTCTAATAAATTAGAATAGGTTTTATCACCAAACATGGGTATAAAGTCCTTTGGGGAAATAGGATGGTGGTTGGAGTAAAGTTTTCCCATCTAGTGCTTTTTTTAGGAAATTTTCAGTCAAAGCCATTGTGTTTTGACACCCTTTATCAATATGTGCTAAACCTCCAGCCTGGTGGATATTTGGGGCCTTTTTTGTCTCTTGCAGCCCTTCCAATTTTTGTGGACAAATATTTCTTTGGAGCAGTGTTTGAGCCCTTAGTCCTTTTTCCTCCAAGCTGCTGCCCACAATTTGGCCACATCTCAGCCTTTATCCTCAGGATTCCTGGGAAGTGGAAACTGTTTCCTGCGACCGAAAACTGAATTGTTGGATAAACTCAGATCCTGCATCTGGAATGAAGTTGGGAATATTCATCGGGCAACACCAGTATCATAACCTTCATTTTCAGACACTTGGGGAGTGTTGGAAGCAATTAAGGCCAGTCAGATGGGATGAGTCCCTCTCTTCTCTCCCTGTATCCCACCCTTTCTTACTCTTTTCTCTGCCTTCTTTCCCTCCTCCCTAAAAAAGGAGAAGGGGAAAGAAAAGCAAAATAACTTGTATGGATAGAGGGGAGGTGTAATTATGAGCTGTGGGACCAATTTAAAAAGGAAGATTTCAGAGAGACTCAGACTTCCTTTGACATGCTGAGGGGTTTTGGTAGAGGATAAAAGGAAAATAAACTAATTTATTCCTAAATTGTAATTCCTTTTTAGTATTAATCTGTTTCATTAGTGTAGTTCACAAATGCACACAGGCAGGGGAGAGAGGGGGGCTGCAAATTGAAATGAAGATATTTTCAAAAGGAAACTCTTGCTAGGAAGGGCTTCCTGCAGGGAGAAATCAGATCCCAGGAGAAGAGCTGGAAACTCCATTGCTTTGGACTTTTATAAGTGAGACTGGATAGAGCAATTTGGGAAATTTCTTGTAGGGAGCAGGTTTTGCTGCATGGTGGGTAGGACCAGATGAGCTAATCAATCCCTTCCCTGGCCAGTCCATGTGGTTTTCATTTCCTCCTGCTGAGAGGTGGGGAAGGGCACTGGACTGGGGAGTGTGGTGGCCTTAGGGATTCATCACTCCGTACAGGGTTGCTGTTGTCCTGGGCTGTGACTCTGCTACTCTGAAATATGTTCAATTAAAAAAAGTTTGTAAATTTTTTTTATCCCCTGCTGTGACTCTTTCTAGGCTTAGGAGGGTGTAATCATCTTTGCAGGGAGTGTTCTTCAGCTTCCCTGAAGCTGCAGCTGGGGCATCTCCCAAAACTGCCTGGTGTCCGTGGGCATCAGCTCTGTGGGTTGTGGGTTTCACTGAGATCTGAACAGCTTTGTCTTGGATTTCACCCACAAAAAATCCTCTTTCCTATTTGCTCCATGGGTCAGAGCTCTGAGAATGGGGAAGAAAGTGAGGCAGAATGTATCATCATAATGTCACAGAATGGGCCTTAAAGTTCAGCTCATTCCACCCCCTGCCATAGGCAGGAACACTTTCCACCATCTGAAATTGCCCCATCCAACCTGGCCAGGAGTCCAGGGGCAGCCACAACTTCTCTGGGCACTCTGTGGCTGGCCATGAACTTTTTATTTCCCTTCTCTTTCCCCCTTGGTCATCATGCAGGTTGCTGATGAAAGAACCTTGTGAAGCAGGTTAGGATTTGACCCAGTTGTCACATTAAATTAGGTGGCTGCTGCCTGTTGGCATGTCGTGGCTGAATCATGGCTTGATGCTCATGAGTGCTTTGCCACCAGCCTTGTTTATCTACCAAGGCGAGTGCTGTGCCTGTTGATGGGAAGAAAAGCAAAGATCTATGACTTGGTATGGATTTCCAAGGAGGAACGGGGAGATCTGAGAATCATTTCTTACCTAGGAAGGATGGTTGATGGAGGAAACAGCTATAGGATGTGGGAGGAGGGAGAAGGTGCGAAAGTGGACTGTGTGTATTAGCATTTAGGAAGGAGATGGACTGAGTTTAGTGCTGAATGTGAATTCTTGGGATAGAGGGAGCTGCAGCTGGGAAGATGAGGATTATAGAGCATTGTATAAAGAAACAACTTGTGTGGTGCAGTTGAGCAGTGGGATGCTGAGCAAACACAACTCCATGGCTGTGTTTGTTCTGGAGATATGGAAGTGCATGTGAACACAGTCCACACGTGCCTGGTTTTGAGGCCGTGGGGACTGCAGTGCCCGTCTTTACTTGGTTCTGTACCTCAGGGCTCATATTTTCTTATCTCATGTGCAAGAATTGAACCTCAGCTCTGTTGTCCTCTCCTAAGGAAAAGCCTGTGGAGATGTCCCCTGCATCTGTGCTCAGAGCACGTTCACTCCCTTACACAAGTTCAAGGTCAGGTTTCTGAAGGATCTGGTTTACCCTCAGAAGAAGAGATGACTTTTCAAAGGAAAAGTCTGTCTCCTTGACACTGACTTTATCCCCTTGACAACTCTTAATTCCTTCTCAATTCTCCCAGTGGTCAGTGACAGCAGAAGTTGGATGCTGCATAATCTCTGATCCCCTGCCGATTCTGCATCCCTCCTCTCAGCAGTGATTTGTAAATATTATTTTCCCCCCAGTATTTTAAAGCACATTTTCATCTCCCTTGGCAGAAGGAGGAGGATATTTCTGGCACTGCTGTTGTATCAATTTTGCTCCTTGTTTTAAATTAATATTAAAAATAATAACAGCACCAAAGGAAATGCAATTTTGGTGTTTTCCTCTTAATTCACCCATTCACCCAAAGTCCAGGAACTGCAGCTTTGCTACCACTTGAGACCCAAAATGCAAATTAAACTGAAGATCATATGGCAATCAACTCATCTGTTTTCTGTGTGATGAGCAAAGGTGCATAAAGGGAAAACCATACTGGAATTTAAACCTTGGCAGAAAATAAGGAAGAGCTGTGGGCTGCTGTCACATTGATGGTTTGGGCAAGGCAATTTTGATTTTGGTGTGTTGTTTCCATTTAGCTAATTCTTAGCAGCATAGTGGCAATTTTAGAAAAGTTATTTCAGTCAGCAGTGAAACTGCAACACAATAAAGATAGATTTGTTCCCCTGATAACAGTTTTGATCAAGGTTTCCTTTTATCCTGCAGTTTTTAAATAATTGGCTGCTTGCTCTTGGCTTTTATTGTACTGGGGATATTATAAACTCAGATTGTTTTGTAAACCTCTAATTTTAGACACATCTTAGTGCTTATTGTTCCCTTCATCCCCTTTTTTTAATACCATGGAACAACCCCTGCAAAGAGGCGGAAATCATCTGCATCCTGAGACTTTCATGTCTAGACTGGATGAAGGGCACGAAAATGCAACCAGCGCAATCCCCCCACAGACTTTTTATAAAGATGCTTCTCCACCCAACAACTAATTCCCTTTACCATAACACCAGGCACAAAATAAGTGGATGAAAATGGTAAATGGAGCTTTATGGAGTGAGTGTGTGAAATGAGAAGCAGCTTTCCAAACCAGTAGCTGTGTATAAAAGCCAGCGCAGGCATCAGGGATACAATTGAGTTGCTAAGGCAGAGTTTTCCAATCGTGCCCCGTAGAGCCCCGCATCGTCTCATTATTCCGCTCCAGCGTCAGCCGACAATGGGGGGAAGATAAAAGCCTGGCAACCCGTTTGCTTAGAGGGGTCAATTTATCCCAGCTCTTTGTAGGGCAGTGTAATTTTAGGCTTTTACACGGCGGATCACGCAGAAATCCTCGCTGCGGCACTTCCGTAAATAGGTCAGGAGGGGACTCACCGTCGGGAGAGCGAGGCCGGGATCACACCTCGCTTAGAGGGAATTACGTTTTCTCAATGAAAATAAGATGGGTTTTGTCATTATTCACCCAGTTTGTAAAGGAGAAGAAAAAAAAAAAAAAAATGGGTCAGTTGGGCACCGGCTCGCGCCAGCGGCATGGTTCGGTGTGCTGCATTTGGGATGGAAAGCTCATGGAGCCTGGGATTAATGCTTTCTCCAGCAGCAGCAGCAAGGAGTGGTGGGTTTTTTTGGTTCCTCAGCAGGAGCTTTGGAAATGATACATAGCAGGTGTTTCACCTTTCTGTACCTTTTTCTGATATACTGGACTTGTTTGGCAGAGATTATGAAGTAGTCCTGGGGCTGTTTATCAGCTCCAGCACTTCTGGGTGACCTTGCGCCTCATCTCTGGAAGCAGCTTAATCCCTGTAACATCCCAAAAGAAGGATCTCAATGTTTTTATTGGTAGCTTCTGTAATTTGCAATACTGTGACAAACTGCAGGTGTTGGGTGTAGTCAAGGGTTTGGCCACAGTGGCAAAAGACATGGGGAAAAATGGGGTGAAGTTCTTTATTCCTCTTCTCTTCTCACTGACAAGCTATTAATTACTCAGGGAGGAGATAGGAGGACTGTAGAAGGCAATCAGGTGCCAAGGCAAATACAGTCTGGCCTTTCCTTTAACTGACTTTCACAAGGGGTTGTCCTTGAAAAGAATTAGGATAACACAGCCCAAGGTGAATTGAAGGCTTTGAAGGTCCCTGAGCAGATGATACAGATCCCTGAGAGGCTTCCTCTCTCCCTCGGTATGGGAACAAGCATCAAGCTGGAAACTGTGCTCCCAGAGCTGCTAAGAGCACTTAGGATCAGAGCACTGCAAAGGATCCATTAAAAAAATAAATTTAAAAAAACCCTTTTCTCTGCCTTAACATGGATTTTGCTCTCAGACCACACCAGACATAGATGGTTGTGTGGGGAGACTGAGGAGTTGCATGGAAACCTTTAGTTGTGCTTCCACCCAAACTACAGACATCCTGGTAGGCATGGGATAGCCAAATGTTGGAAATGCTTCTCATTTTGCTGGGGTAAAGGAAGGAAAAATACCACTTCTGCTAATCCGTTCTGTGGGAATGTCAGGGCTTGGTTCAGCAGGGAGTTAAGACCTCGTTGTGTTTTCTTCACTTCCCAACAGAGCTGCTTCCATCTAGTACAACCAGAGGACTTGCAGGGTAAGGCTTGAAATCAAGTTTTCCTCTCCCAGTAAAACCTGGGGTCGTTTGAGGATGACCCAGAGCAGTGACTCTCAGGAGAAGGAGAAGCAGGAGCTCTCCCTTTCCTGCAGTCACCCAGTATTTTCATCAACCCAAACACAGGTGTTTTTCTCTCTCCTTCCTCTGCTACTCAGCATCATCTGTGCTGCCACTCAGGTTACATGGCCAGAGGCTGGAGCACAAAGAACAACCCCTCATTTTTCTCAGTCCTCATCTCCTTCTCACTGTCACCTCTCCAGTTCCTCTCCTTTCCCATCAGCCTCTCACTCAGGAGCCTCCTTTGATCCTGTCACTGGTTTCCCCTCTAAAAAGGGTGGTAAGAGCCCGAGTGGCAGCTCTCTTGGGCTGGGAGAGGGGAGGTGAGTGCACAGTGAGGCACGCAAAAACCTGATGCTGTTATTCTGTCATGCTGAAACAATATCTGGCTCCCTGACAGCGAAGCTTCTGCGGAGTGAGTAAAGGTGGAGGTGATGGCAAAGATTTGGGGCACCTCACTGTCCTTGGCTGCCCAGCTTGTCACCTGCTTCCAGGCTGGCTCCCTGGCTCATGGCAGGTGAGCAGATCCTTGTAGGTGTGGTTCTGGGAATACTTTGCTCCAGGGATCTGTGCAGTGTGAACAAGAGGTGCCAGATTTTCCTCCTCTCACCCCACCGAGTCCTCAGGTTACTGCAGGCTTGTGCAATTTGTTGTCCCTGAGTGCTCCTGTGCTTTGTGACTCATGGTTTTTACCTGCCAGGCTGTTAAACCCCCAATTTTGGTGTTCCACATCCCAGCTCTTGTAATATTTCGGGCCTTTTGAAATGGGAAATGAGCAAAAGCCCCACACAAAAATGCTGTTGGGCCATAAGGATCTTGTGAGGCACAGGGAAAAGCCTGGAGTGGTGCTGGGCAACAGGGTCAGATTTAGATGGACATTGAGAAGCAATTCTTCCCTGTGAGGGAGGTGGAGAGAACAAAAATGCTGAGGCACAAGGTGATGCTGATGGTGGGACACTGAGTGCCCCTCTAATGGGAGATCAGACCAGAAGCACAGATCATGTTCCCCACAGTCGACCACAAATCAGAGCCAGCTGTCAGCACAGAAATATTTAGCTCTTGTCTTCAGGTGAAGGTGGGGATGGGTGTCAGCAGGGACCAAAGGCTGCTCCAGCAGTGAGGGCTGATGGAGAACTGGGAGGGTGGAAAAGTGTAGCACATGGAGATCTATGGAGCCCCTGAAGCCAAACTGGAGGGATCCTGTCATTGCTTCCAGTGAGTTCCCTGTAAGATCAGGAGTGGTGCACACACCCATGGGGTAAATCAGTGCCTTTTCCCAGTTCATAAAGGGCTACTCAGCTGGTCCTCAAACCCCAGATCCCAAGTTGTGATCCCTGAAGCAGTGAGACAGGAGGGGAAGATGCCAACTTGCAGGCTGTGTTTCTGGTATCTCCTCTCTGACTTAACAGGAGAAGACTGACCACAGAAAATGTAGAATATTGTTTTTCTCTGCATTTTCCTGAAATCTGTTGAACTGCTTTGTCTGTGGAGGGAGGAGGGGTCATGTGGGGCATGGGGAGGAAGAAAGAATGGTGGCTCTGTTTCAATGGAACTCCCCTAACAGACAGTTTGTGTTGTTATTTTGCCCCTCCAAACACATAGATCTGATCTGGAAATCCCGGGCTTTAAAAGCACAGATGTTAGTCTGACACACAAACGTGGCATCGTTCCAGCAAGTGGCACAGCTGGAAAGTTCCTGGTGAGTTCTGAGGAGCTAATCTGGGATGAGAGGAGTTAAAGCTGCTCAGCAACAGCTACATCCTTCAGCCAAATCACCTGAAACTTCCCTTCCCTCCAGGTCTTTCCCTTTGTACTAAAGCAGCTTTCAGAGATGTGTTACAGCTTCTCCTGTCCCTCAAAGTGTCCTCTTTGAGAAGCAAGGGGAGAATCCGTGGTGGGGATAAAAAACAGCCCACGGCAGTGCCACCAGGCTGGATATTGTGAGGTGTCTTGGGGGAGATCTTATCTCTGTGCCCAAATAGGTCAGGGGGAAGATGGTGTTGGATTGATTCTTTCTCCACATGAATGTCACAGCCAGAGATATATTTTGGGGTGTGAGTTGGGATGGGTGGCCATTCATTTCAAACTCATTAATTTTAATTCCAGTCCACGCCAGCTAGGATTAAAAGTCGCCCCACCAATGATATTCCTTCAGACTCTTAATAACTGTCTCAGCATCTGCCATGAATGACTGGTTTCTCCAGGTGGTTTAAGAGTATCCCACACCTGAAATGTCCTTCTGCTGCCAGGAAAGGCCACCTGGAGAGAGCAGGGGTTGCCCTGCTCAGAATTCCACTGAGGACTCCTCTGTCTTCAATGCCATCCTCTGCAAAGTGCTGGTGGAGATAAGGGGCTTTCCTTCAGCAAAGTTAATCCTTTTCTTGCACTGCTCATGGGTTAATTCATTAACTGAGAATGAAGATGGCACTATGTTTTCCAAAGACTCCAGGTCTGCCTTTCCTACAGCTTTCAGAGGGGAAGTGGGGAGCAGTCAGCATCCAAATGTGTAATTGTGCAAGCATTTGTACATCAAAGCATCAGGGATGTACAGAGGGCATAAAGAGATCCCATAACATCTGGTGAACTTGGGTTTTAAAAGCAGGCAAATCATACCCAGAACCCACGGGATGCATGTAAAGCTGTGAGGGAGAGGAGTAGAGAAGAGTACTCCACAGAGGAGCAGAGGCTGGTTGATTCATATTTAAGTTAAGGCACTTCTGGAAATCACATCTAGATCTCTGAAGTTATATGGAGATGGTTCCTTTGAGAACAGTGCCCTAACATGAGGGTATTGTTAAGGGAGAAATAGAACCATAGACTCATTTAGGTTGGAAAAGACCTCTCAGATCATTGAGTCCAACCATTAACCCAGCACTGCTGTGTCCAAAAATAACCTTCTAATGAACTGACTGTGACATCCCTGTCTGTCTGTGTATTAGACATTGCCCCTTTTCCATCTGTAGGATTTTAGTTTTAAGCCTTTGCACCTCCCAAAATGACATCTTCTCCTTTTCTCCCTCCTCTTTGGAACATCCCTGCATTTGGTTATTGCAGGAGGCCTTCCCCCGCTGCTGTACAAGCATAGGACGGCTTGGGGTACAACATCACCCATTTAGGATGAACTAATCCTGAATAAATAATCCAGGAATGTGTCTGGTTTGGGACAGGGCATAGCTTGGAGATGGATGTGTGTCACTGAAGGATAGGACTGGATTTGGTTTGGGCAACAAGGGCGGATTTGAGCCAGGATGGCCTCAGGGTGCATGGCGTGGAGTCAGAAGTGATGGCACCAAGCTGAGAGCTGCAGGTAACTCACTGAGGGACAGGATGCCATGCTGAGGGACCTTGGCAGGCTGGGGAAGAGGGGCCTTGTGACCCCCCCATGAGGTTAAACAAGGCCAAGTGTAAGGTCCTGTGCCTGGGTTGGAGAATTCCCAGGAGCAGAACAGACTGAGGGATGAATGGATTTGGAGCAGCCCTGCCCAGAAGGATTTGGGGGTGGTGGTGGATGAAAAATGAGGTAGCTCACAGCCCAGAAATAGAATCTTACCTTGGGCTGTGTCCAAAGAAGGTCAAGGGAGGGGATTCTGTTCTCTACTCTGCTCTCAGGGTGCTCCCCCTCCGGTGCTGTGTCCAGGTCTGGGATCCTCAGTTACAGGAAAGATGTGGAGCTGCTGGAGCAAATCCAGAGGAGCCCAGGAGATGCTCCAAGGGCTGGAGCCCCTCTGCTGTGGAGCCAGGCTGGGAGAGCTGGGGTTGTTCACCTGGAGAAGAGAAGGCTCCAGGGAGAGCTCAGAGCCCCTTCCAGTGCCAAAAGGGGCTCCAGGAGAGCTGGAGAGGGACTGGGGACAAGGGGTGGAGGGACAGGACACAGGGAATGGCTTCCCACTGCCAAAGGGCAGGGATGGATGGGGTGTTGGGAGGAAATCCTTCCCTGTGAGGGTGGTGAGGCCCTGACACAGGATGTCCAGAGAAGCTGTGGCTGCCGCATCCCTGGAAGTGTTAAAGGCCAGATTGGATCAGCTTGGTCTAGTGGAAGATGTCCCTGTCTATGTCAGGGAGGTGAAACTGAATGGTCTTTAAGGTCCATTCCAACCCAAACCATGCCATGACTCTGTAAAAACGAGATGAGTTTGTCAGGCTGGGCCCTCGCGCCGCCAAACACTGTCCTGGTCTGGAGCAACAGACTTTGCGTTGTGTCGCTGCAGGCACAGAAAGCCCTCTCTGTTGTGTCGGAGCTCCTGTACCATTTAATGCCTGGTTTGGGGGGTCTCTTATTTAACAGCAACACTGAGGAGCCTTCTGTGTATTATGTTCCTATCCAGGGCGTGATGGGAATGGGTGTTTTTGTAGGAAGGCTGCTTTTCAAAGCCTTTTGAAAGGAACAGCAAGGACTTTCAAGGATGGAGATATCTCGGGTGCTGTCGTCTTCACTGCTGTTGGAATGATTTAACCTGGGTGGAGGGCTCTGTCCTTCTGGATGGGATGGAAATGAATTTAATTCAGCATAATTTTGTTTGGCTTAGGTGCCTAATGCAGGGGGATTTGAGCTCTGTCATAGCCTCTTAATGTTTATTTTCATATCACTAAAATCTAAGTGACAAATGCTGATGTTTAATGGCTGCTCAGGGAGACTTTGTTTATTGGGAAAAAAAGCAAAATGGGTCATAAAAAATGAATTTCAGCATTACCGTGACTCTGTTGTCTCTTTGATATGAGTCCATGCTCTGCTGTCATCAAGGAAACTTAAAAATCCCTCTCTGAGTTTTGGGGTGTATTTTTTGGTTTTTTATTTGTTTGTTTTTTTGCTTTTTGTTTTTTTTTTGGGGGGGGGTTGTTTGTTTGTTCTTGGGTTTTTTTGGGTTTTTTGGTTTTTGGTTTTTGGTTTTTTTTACATGAAATGGGTTCATCTCTTCACCACTCCCTACATATGTCCAAAATATTTGTGGTCCCAGTGCAAATACAATCTCCAAACACTTCAGAGGAGCTGTTCCTTCCGGCAGCTGCTGCCGCTGGGGTGCTCCTGAGCACAGCAGCTCTTCCAGATTTGGAGCAGGTTTTCAGCACAAAATTGCCTCACCAAAGGATGGGAGCATTATTTTGGGGGGCTCTATATTTTTTGTATTATATTTGCTGATAATTTGCTGGCTTTCATGAAATTGCCTCAGGAACTTGTTCTCTTTTCTAGCACTGAGCTGCAGGTGACAGGACAAAGGGGAATGGCTGCAAATCTGCAAAGGGCAGGGTTGGATATTTGGAAGAAGTTCTCCTCTGTGAGGATGGAGAAGCCCTGGCACAGAGTGCCCTGAGAAGCTGTGGCTGCTCCTGGATCCCTGGAAGTCTCCAAGGCCAGGCTGGACAGGGCTTGGAGCAACCTGGGCTAATAGAAGGTGTCCCTGCCCATGGCAGGGAGTGGATCTGGCTGGTCTCTAAGGTCCCTTCCTACCCAAACCATTCCATGATTCTATGATTGTACTTGGAGATCATGGAGTGCATCCACCTTCGCTTTTGGGAGGGATCTCAGGCTTTTCCTGCAGCTCCATCTAGAGGGGAGGAAGATGGGCTGGTCGTGGAGGCTGGTGGCCTCTGTGTACCACCATGGCTCTGCTGTCCTCTCACCCAATATCCCACCCTGCAGCACCTTGCCAGGGCTGTGAGTCATGCTTTTCCTGACCGTGGGGTCACTCCTGACTTCGTAGCCACATTGCTGCTGGAAACCCTTGTGTTTAGTGGGGAGGACACCACAGCCAGACCCAGTTCCTTGCTGCTGGGGAGGAACATCTCTCCATTCAACCCCAAAAACAGAAGCAGGTGCTGCTCCCTTGGCTGAGGATGTGGAAACCACGCACAGCTGCCATGTGGTTGCTTTTGGGGTAGATTTCACAAGAGAAATCGTTGTGGTTTGGTCTGGGGCTTTCCTGGAGAGGAGGTCTGATGTGGACCTCCCCAACATCTGTGCTGTGGTTGTGTGGGTCAACATCTGCATGGACCTCTGGGCTTGCTCCTTCAGCTTCACCTTTTCTTCCAACCATGAGCTTTGGTTTTATGTGATACTCTTATTTTAAATGCTGTCCTGGAGGGAAGAAAACAGCAGTGCTGAATGTCAAGTTACTTTCCCTATCCAAGTCCTGATTCTCCCTTTTTTTTATATATATATATATAGGGTGCTCTGGAATTCCCAGCTACCCGGCTGTGCCCAGAAGAAGGCTGGTTTAGACCTTAGCAACAGGGTATTTTTGTTCAGATTGTATTTGTTCTCTTGTGAGAGCCATTGTTCTGTCCCATGCCTTGACCGCTCCAAAGGCTGGAGATAAAAGCCCTGGCTGACAATAATACAGTTGAGTTCAGCCTTTTGTTGGGGAGATGAAAATAGAGGATGAATTGTGAATAACATGGGAGGGCTAAAAGTCAGTCGTCCCAGGATGTTGGTTAATCACTTCAAAGATAAGAAGCTGCATTTTAATTATATATTTTTCAGAACTACTGAACATTAGGTTTTGTGTTGGTCTCAGCAGGGGCTTGTACTCACCATGGTGTTTAGGAGTAGTTCTTACAATCTTGAGTCAGCAGGAAATAAGTTTATTGAGGTGATATTGTGTTTATAGTAGGTTTATAGCAGTCTGTATATGATTTGTAGTAGCTGTATTATACTAGGTTTACAGATATATAAATTGCAGAAACACAGAATCACAGGATGGCTTGAGTTGGAGGGAAGCTTAAAGATCATCCAGTTCCACCCCCCTGCTATGGGCAGGGACACCTTCCACTGTCCCAGGTTCCTCCAATCTGGCCTGGGACACTTCCAGGGATCCAGGAGCAGCCACAGCTTCTTTGGGCACCCTGTGCCAGGGCCTCACCACCCTCACAGGGAAGGATTTCTTCCCAATATGCCATCCATCCCTGCCCTCTGGCAATGGGAAGCCATTCCCCCTTGTCCTCTCCCTCCATCCCTTGTCCTGCTCTCCTGCTCTCCTGGAGCCCCTTTAGGCACTGGAAGCTCTGAGCTCTTCCTGGAGCCTTCTCTTCTCCAAGTGAACAGCCCCTGGGCTCCTCTGGATTTGCTCCAGCAGCTCCACATCCCCTTAATGTTGGGGATCCCAGAGCTGGACACAGCACTGGAGGCAGAATTCCCTTCCTTGACGTTCTGGTCACATCCATAAATATATTTTACATAATGTGTTTATAGCAGTAGCAGTGATAGGTGTCCAGCTTTCTTTGGCTCCGTCACCTGTGCCACAGCATCACTTTGCTTTAAATAAGGACATCTCTCTTGGCCATGGAAGATGGAAAGGTGAAGAAAAGACAGATTAGAAAAACTGATAGAAAAGAAATGGGGAAAAAAAAAAAGAAAGATAAAGGTGGAAACAGAGCTGCTGGAGGCAAGCAGGGTGTGATCATTTTTCAGGAGCATGGTCTGATGAGAAGAAGTGTTTGGGAGACTGACCTGCTCAAAATGCTGACAGTGTGAATGATAACAGAGATCACTCCTAAACTTTGCAGGCCTGTGAAATCCTTTCCTTGCTGAGGGTGTTTTGGTGCCACTCTGGGCAACAGCTCCTTTTTGCTGAGGTATTTATGTTCCAAGGGCACTTCCTGCTCCCATCAGCTTCCAGCAAGGCTCCTCATCTCTCCTGGCAGACCCTCCCTCCCCAGCTGCCCTCACCTGCCGTCCATGTAATTGGCAATAATTTCCCTAAATGCTCACAAAAGCAGATGTTCTCTCTGTGGTCGCATCCAGCCGGCTTATACTGCACTGGATACAGGATCACACAGCATTAAAGGACTCATTCCTGTAAATAAGCCTATTAAAAGGTTGGAAATAATGCCTCCAGCTAAACCATCAAATGCAGCTGAATCCCACTGGTTGTATTAATTTGTTATCTGTGACGTGCCAATCCCAGTCCACCCAGGAACAGGTGCCCTCGTACTTGGCCAGTTGCTCATATGTGGTGGTTGGTGGGTGTCTTGTATTGTTTCCAGCTAATAAATCACATTTATAGGTAATTAACACTCCATCTAACACTTCCTCAGTATTGCTGATGAGTGGGAGAAGAAATTGCTTCGTGCAGTTGTGAGTGGGGGACTCTGTGCTTTCAAAGCTTTAGGTGATGCTGCCAGAGAAAAAATTATTCGCACTTACTTTCCTGCCTCAAAGTGGGGGATAAAAAGGTGGGTCCCCAGTTGTCCTCCAAGTTCTCATTGTAAGGAACATGTTTATTAGAATGCGAGTGAGTGGTAAAACACGTGGCACAGGGTGCCCAGAGAAGCTGTGGCTGCCCTTGCTGTCCTGGAAGTGCTCAAGGCCAGATTGGACAGGACCTTTGAGACCATCTTGTTCATGCCCTGTCGTGGGCAGGGACACTTTCCACTATCCCAGGTTGCTCCAAGCCCCGTCCAGCTTGGCCTTGGACACTTTCAGGACAGGAAGCTCTTGTAAATTCTCTGAAATCCATGAACTCACTTTTCCCTGGCCCCACATGTTCAGCAGCATTTCATCCACTCATTGGGCTGGTCATCTGAGAAAATGGAAAAATCTTGGCATTTTGTTGAGCTGACTTTTTCAGGCAGCATCTCTCTGGGCTTTTGCAGCTCCAGAAATACCTGTCAGGCAATTTTCCTTTCACCTGGAAACACACTCCGATGTCTTATTTGTGGATTGTGCTGAAAAAATAGTTGTGTCTGGCAGCACAACTGCTCCAGTCAGACTTTTCAGCTTGAAGCCTTCAGCAGAAGACGTGCCTCACAATGCTTTTGGCACTCACATAAGTCAGGGAGGAATACGCTTCAAATCCAGTTCCCCTCGTTTGCAAACGTTGTTTATAAACCCTCGCAGCCACTGGTAAAATAATGATTTTGGTTTATCTGGAAAACAGAGAAACACAATTAATGAGAGATGCAGTGGATGCATCTCTAGCCCCGCTCTGGCTCTCACCATTTGTACCTCATCCTCAACCCTTTTGGGTTTTCTTCCCCCAGTTTAATACATGCAAATATATGTAAAGAGTAAAGACTGTTCCACGGAGTCTTGCACGTTTGTTCAAGGAGGAGGAAAACAAGTCGTTCTTACAGGGAATTTACAGGCTGAATTTTTAAGACCTGTCTATAAAAAAAAAAAAAAGACTCCGAAAAAAAAAGCAGCTGTTGGCCACGGGTGCTGACCGAGGTGATTCTTCCTGGCATCTGTTTTCCCTGTGCTCGCAGTCGTAATGTCATTAATATGGAGCTTTTGGAGAACTGGAGTATATCCTAATTAGCAGCCTCTGATTTTTTTCCTAGTTTCATAATCAGTGATCTCGGCTACACCACAAGTGTTACTGTGGCAACAGGGCTGAACTGAGCAGCGGTGCAGAATTACCGCAGGTAAAGCGGTGATTTCACGGCTCCGCGGCACTTTCTTAGCCCCGGGGGCTGCTCCGTGGGACGGGCTGGCTGCTCCCGCACCTACAGGTGTCCCGGGTGGATTTCAGGGTAAGCACAACCACGGAGATTAAGCTGCATGACCGAACGCATGCGTTTTAATTGGGGCTGAGCTTCTGGAATGAGATTTTAAGGCTGTCATGCGAGTGATCCCCTCCGACACCTTTGTTTTAAGTAGGATGCTCCAAGCCCTCACTGCCTGAATGCTCCCGGCTCAATCTTGGCATGCAGCTGGGACTTCATCCCAGTCCTGCTGCAGAAAGGGCTGAGCCCAAACGCTGGGCTTTTTTTTTTTTTTTTTTTTTGGTGGGGGTTTCTTTTATTTTAAGCCTCGTTTCTCCTCCCCACGCACTGTTCGCCTCTTCTCCGAAAGGCATTTTGTTAGTAGGGATGCTGTCATGCTGAATAATGGCCATCCTTCATCCTGACTCCTCCATCAAAAGCAACCGGTCCTTTTCATAGCTGGAATGTGAACTGTGCTCGTGTTTCCTTTGTACACACCTGGGACTTAGGAGGGGACACCCTAGAATGGGATATTTAAGGAAATACGTTCCTGCGTGCCTTGACTTTTTTTGTTTTGATTTTTAATTAATGGTTTTGGATAGTGAGTTGAGCCAGCTTGTCCCGTGCCTCTCCGGTGGTTGTTCACCGCTTCCCGGTGCCGTGTTGCAGCTGCAGTGCTGATCCTGTGGGGAATGCACACCAGGAGAGTGGTCTTGTACTAGCCAGGGGTTTTTACAAGCTCTGAGGGCGTTTCTTTGGCAGATCTGTGTTAATCATCCCAGAGAAGGTCTTACCTCCCTCTCCCCTTGGCAGCACAGCTCCTGCTGCCCCCTCATCCCTCACCTTCATCCCAGCACCTTCCTCCTGGTCAAGGCCTGGACTCGGTCCTTCACCTTCCTCCTCCCTGGCCTGACAGCTCCCTCAGACCCAGCTCTCTGCACTCCTCCTCAAAACTTCCCCTTCTCTTGGCTCTCACCTGCCCCACCTGGAGTCTATGTCCTTTAGGAAACCCTCTCCAACTGGTCATTCTCCATTGCTCCAGGCCCAGGAAGCTTTTCATCCCCTCTGTCTCTTCCATAATTTGTTCCCCAAGCCATCCCCATTTATTCTGCAGTAGCAACTGGCATATTATTCCCATGATCACACATCTGTGGTGCCAGGCGAAAAGAGCGTCTGAGGGCGAATTAAACCTGTCCTAATTATGAGAGTTATTAGGAAAACTATTATTAGGAAAATAATTTGTATTTGTAGTTCTTCCCCTCTTCCCCTCTGAGGCACCTTGGTTTCCAGGCGGTGGCTGTGGCAGGGGTGCCCTTCCATGGACAAGGCTCTTGGAGAGCCTCAGTCTTAGATGTGCCTCTGCTCTTGGCTTCATGCAGCCTCATCCTCTGGCTTTTACTTCCATATTATTAGCTTAAGACCATCAAGTCTGTAGGTTCTTTGTTAGTATTTGCTTGTTTTTAAACATACAGGGACATAATTCTTTCCTAAAAGCAAGATATTACAGAAGAGTAAGGTCTGATGTGCCAGTTACAGGGGACTAATTGTGGGGGTTGGAACTGAGTGATCCTTAGGGTCCCTTCCAACCCAAACCATTCTCTGGTTCAGTGACTGGTACCCACTGCCACTATTTCTGCATCTTTGTAGGAAGTTGAACTACATCATGTCCCAAAAACATCCACAGTTATTGTTTTTCTCTGTTTTGTTTTTGTTTTGTTTTGGGGTTTTGTTTGTTTATTAGTTTTTGGTTTGGTTTTCTGTTGGTTTTTGTTGTTGTTGTTTTTCTGAAAACTTCATCAGTTTATTTTTCAGTTCCAGAGGTGTTTGGACAATGCTCTCAGGCACATGGTGTGATTTTTGGGGTGGTCGTGTTCAGGATCAGGAGTTGGACTTGGTGATTCTTGTGAATCCCTTCCAATATCCTGCATGGTGTAGGGATCTCCTACTCAGTGCTGGATGCTTTCCTGCTCCACTGTGAGCTTCAAATCCCAGCAGCTTTGCTTTTTGAAAAGTTTGCAGGACAGGCAGTTACAGAATCACAGCGATTGATTTTGGAAGGGATCTTTGGAAGTCATCTGATCCAACCTCCTGCACCAGCAGAGCTGCCAGACCCAGTTGCACGGGACAGTGTCCAGACAAATTTTGAATATTTCCAAGGAAGGAGAATCCACAACATTCCTGGACATCCTGTGTCAGCACCTGGTCCCCCTCACAGCCAAAACGTGTTCCCTGGTGTTCAGAGGGACCCTCCTGTGGTCAGTGTGTGCCCATGGCCCCTTGTCCTGTCCCTGGCCACCACAGGCAAGAGCCTGGCTCTGTCCTCTCTGCACCCTCCCTGCAGGTGTTGATGGACAGGAATGAGATCCCTGAAGCCTTCTCCAGGCTGAGCAGTCCCAGCTGTCCCAGCCTTTCCTCAGAGCAGAGATGCTCCAGTCCCCTCACTGGGCTCTCTGCAGTCTGGCCATGTCCCACTTCTCCTGGGGAGGCAGGACTGGACCCAGTGCTCCAGGTGTGGCCTCACCAGTGCTGAGCAGAGGGGCAGGATCTCCTCCCTGGAACTGCTTGGGGAATCTCCTTCCAAGTTCTGCCTGGTGAACATCTGATCCTCTCCATCCTCCCATGTTGCTGCTGCTGGGTGGACTTTGAGAGAGGATCTCCATAGGATGGGTTAGTATCTCACTGAAGTTCATAGGAGTTTTTCCATGGGAAAGACTGATCCTGGTTCAGACCAGCAGATTTTAACATTGTCCCAACAGTGACAGATATTTCTAGGTGCCCAAAAATCCAGATGGGAATAGGGTTGGGTTCCCTCCTTGCACATATCATGTTTGAAAGATGAGTGTTTGTTCACCTGTTGAAATGAAGGACATGAAAATGCTCCAAGAATTGGAGTCCCTGTGCTCTGCGGACAGATGGGAGAGCTGGGGGTGGTCACCTGGAGAAGAGAAGGTTCCAGGGAGGCCTTCAGAACTTTCCAGTGCCTAAAGAGGCTCTGGGAGAGCTGGAGAGGGACTTTGAACAAGGGCCTGGAGGGATGGGACAGGGTGAACTAGCTTCACATGGCCAGAAAGCAGAATTAGGTGGAGAAATTCGTTAATGTGAGGGTGTTAAAGGCCTAGCACAGGTTGCCCAGAGAAGCTGTGGCTGCCTCTGGATCCCTGTTAAGTGTCCAAGGCCAGGTGGGACAGGGCTTGGAGTAACCTGGGACAGCAGAAGGTGTCCCTGCCCAAACCAGGAGGTTGGAACTGGATTGTTTTTAAGGTGCCTTCCAAACCATGCCATCATCAAATCCTTATGTGCAGTAAAGCAGTGATTTGTTGAAAGTTGAGCAGGTGGAGAATGCCAAGCTCGAGGCCCTTCCTACAGGCTCATCCTCCTCCTTCTCGTCCTGCCCCGCTCTGTACAGGAGCTGTCACTCATAGGGAAGTTGTCTGTTTATTTAAAAGAGGACAAAAAATAAAGAAGAAAACTAAATGGATTTTCAGAAAGGGTGAATGGCTGCTGTGATTCATCTTTTCTGGTGAAGAGTGGAACAGCAGAGGGTGGGGGATAATGTTCAGTGACACATCAAAGGCCTCACTTCAGCTTCAGAGACACATGCAAGGAATTAATCACTGCGTTTTAGTGCAACAAAACCCTTTTTCCTCTCTAAATCCAATTCTTCTCTCCCTGTGATGGCCAACTCGCCAAAGCCCTCGGCTATTCCATGTGTGTTTTTACATCCTTTGCCTCTCATCGAGAGGTTTGGGGTGATGATGAAGTTGCCCTGCTGTCAGACAAACTCCTCTGCTGTGGATCACAGCTCCAGTGAGAGGCTGGAAATCCACAAACAGGATTTAAAAGGAGCAGGGAGGGGAGAGGGAATGGCAGGTTTGTTTTCTAGGGTGGCTGAGCCATGCTGATGGCTTGCTGCCACCAAAAAGAATAAAAAAATGTCTTTTTTCCCCTTTCTTTATGTTTGTACTTGTTCTCGCCCTACTGTGAGCTGCCTCAAAGAGCCAACCTTGCTTCCAGTTCTGCACCCTCTCCTCCTCACCAACAAATAAATAGGAAAACTGAACATTTATTTTTATTTTTCGCTGCAGTTGGAAGCAGCACAAGGCAATCAGGCAGAATCAGTTGAGCCACTGCCTTTCAGCATCCTCCTGATGACAGCAGGGATTTCTGGGGTCCTGGAAAAGCTGGTTAGAATTCAGGTTGTGTCTCCTCAGTGCACACAGAAAAAGATTGCCTCATTTTCCAGGAATTAGGAATATGTCAGAGGTGGGGGTAAATCCTGCCTTTGATTGTGGACGGCTGTATCCGGGTTGGATCTGGGCAGTTTCTGCAGCAATAAACTCTAATTCTTTGCATTCTGGAAGCGCGGCAGGGTGATCCTGCAGCCTGACCCCCCTGTAGCACCAGCGCAGGCATTTTGAAGCCACTTATTGCTTTATAAAGAGATTATTTCCTTTATTTTTTTCACCCCCTCCAGCATCAATCATCTTGACAAGATCTGCTTCTTTTAAAACATACATCCTGCAGCCTAAAATCCAGCTTTTCCTATAAGGAAGATCCCAAGCAGTTTATCAAAGAATGCAATGCGCATACACTATATATCTATAAAAAAATACACACACATATATATATATATATTTATGGGCACACCAGTGGCAATTATCGAGGTTTCCAAGCCTGATCTTTGAAAAAAGAAGGTCTCAGACAGAGCCACGATGCCGGGCATCCCGACCCTCCGGAGCCGCGGTGCCAGAGCCGGCTCCTTTCTCCTGGGCAGAGCCGGCGCCCTGACGTCAGGGTGTTTTTCTGCAGAGCTCGCAGGATGTTGCAGCCGGCCAAGAGCTGTGTTTATGTTGATAACATTACAAGTATTTCCTCTCCGTTTCCGAAACCAGCAGGGAGGGAGCCGAGGGGGAAGGGAGACTCGGGTTTCTCCAGCTTTGGGGTAGGACTCTGGAGGCCTTTTATGTTAAGGAGCGGGGAACGAGGAACCGCTGGCGTTTATTTATGCTGCTTTTGGGAATAGGGAGTGTTTAAGAGCAGGGGCTGGGAACTGGGAGCTGGGCTGGCACAGCCCTTCCCCGGCGCAGGGCTCTTCGCCTGCTCCCTGCTCCGGATCCAGTTTTAAGGTGATAAAGCAGCTCTGGCAGCTGATTGCCGGTCACAGGAGCAGTTCCAGGGACTTGGATTTTTGGGTAATGATGTGCATGGCAAGCTGGGATGCTCCCAGCATCTCATTCCTTCTGACAGTCAAAGTAATAAAGTCATAAAAATTCAGGTTCTGCACGGATTGCCCGCATCCAGCTTTCTTCACTAAAGCAGGGAAAGGCTCGGGGAAATCCAGCATTATCTCCCCTTGCCAAGCCCTTCCTCCTCCTGCAATCCATTCATGGATCAATGAACTGATTAAATGTAGAATCAAGAGGGGTTTAGTGCTCCCTGCCTGCTGATGTAATCCCAAAGCATTGGAGCTGTGCTGCCGCCTCAGAAAAGGAGGGACCCTCATCGATGGCTGCACTTGATGAGCTTAAAGGTCTTTTCCAACCTAAACGATTCTGTGATCATCCCAAAGGGGCTTTGCAGCCAGTCCAGGAATCTCCTGTAGTTCTCATCCATGTAGCAATCACGGTTTATGGAAATAAGCCCAAACTCATTTATCCTTGGTGGGCTATTTCCTGGTAATGGAGAGCAGAGAGGGGATTCACGGTTTTTCCTTCTTTCTTCCCACCCTTCCTGTCCTGCCTTAATTCCAAGGGAAAGTGTGGTGAGGATGTAGGGAGGCTCTGGCACAGCTTGCTCAAAACAGGACCAGAAATGGGATGAGTGGGATCCCAGATGAATGGGGACCCTAAATGAATGGGATCCCAAATGAATGAGAACCCAATGTGAATAAGGACCCTAAATTAATGGGATACTAAATGAATGGGAATGCCAAACAAATGGGATTCCAAATGAGTGGGATCATGAATGAGCAGAACCACAAATGAATGGGAATTATAAATGATTATGGATCCCAAGTGAACGGGATCCCAAATAAACAGAACTCAAAATGAATGGGGATCCCAAATGAACGGGATCCCATATGAGGGGGAATTCTTATTTTGACAAACAAGTTGAGGGAAGAGAAAAGAGCCATATCCACCTCTGTGAATGGTGTTTCTGTGCAAGTATACATCAAATCACAGCAAGTGGTCACTTTTTTTCCCTAGCAGTGCTTCCAGAAGAGCCCAATCTTTCCCTTGCCATTGTGTCCTTGCTGTGTTAGTGATGGGCTCCCAGTGAGGGAAGTGGTTGCAATGACGAGATCTTGGTGCTTTCATCAGCCCTTGTGAGGTTTTTAGAGCATTTCTGTCCCATCATTTCCATTCTCTGGAGTTTCAGTGTGTGTTTAACTTCCTCCTGCTTTTGCACATTGGTTTTGTCAGGATGAGCACCTTATTTCTGTGGATTCCACTGTGGAATGCTTGGACAATCCCAGTCGTGCAGCACATTACCAAGATCATAGAATTGTGGAATGGTTTGGGAAGGAAGGGACCTTAAAAACCATCCAGGTCCAACCTCTGCCATGGGCAGGGACACCTCTCACTAGCCCAGGTTGCTCCAAGCCCCAGTGTCCAGCCTGGTCTTGGACACTTCCAGGGATCCAAGGGCAGCCACAGCTTCTCTGGGCACCCTGTGCCAGGGCCTCCCCACCCTCACAGGGAAGAATTTATTCCTTACAAATATTGGATTTTCTCCCCAAACCTGTGTAGACCAGGCTCATCTCAGACTCTGGCAGGCAGCTGACCAGGCTGAGTGTGGTGTGTTAATCACCATGAGTGGAACATGTCATCAAACCATCAAACTACTGGTTGTGGGTTTTTCCCGACATCCCAGCCTGGAGCACAGCCTGGGGGAGGCATTGCAGGACCAGTGCTGCTCTCATCAGTGACAGGAGGACTGAATCAGTTCAAATTCATGCAGATAGATATTTTAACTGCTGATGAAACCCTCTGGAATGTTGACTGCTCGCACCAGTGGGACCCTTGGAGAAGGCCCTGCCCTGCTTGCAGCAGCAGGGCTGGCCATGGACAGAGCCTACGGAAAGCTCTTATCTCCAGAGCTTGGTTTCCTTCTGGTTCAGGGTTTGTCTGACCTTTTGGTCACTGAGTAAGGTCGATTTTTGCCAGGTTTTCTTATGAAGGGGGAGGAAAAACATGTAAGTAGGTGGTGCTGGTGGGAGGATACTCTCGGGTGGGGTGGGAGGATCTTGTATTGCTGATACCATTTCCAGTGCGTGGATGACTTCAGTGTTGTCCTTCTGCCCGGAGTTTGGGATGGGTCTAGATGAAGCAGATTTAAATAAATAGAAGAAGCACAAACAACACAAGATCTATTAGAAGGGGAGGGAATAAAACCCGTTCTTGGCAGCGCCTCAGGTTGACTTGGCAGCGAGATCTCGCAGCTCTGTCCTGGGAGATCCTGGAAATGCAACTGGACACAGGACAAAAGCCTGAAGGACAGGAGTCGTGCAGCAGCTGCCATCCCATGGCACAGAGCAGAGCTGTGTCCAAGCCCTCTTGGGGCTCAGAGCAGAGGAGAGGTGTTAGTCCATCCTTGGAAGGCCCCATGGCCACGTGCTGGTCTGAACTTGGCAGCTCTGAGCTCTGCCCTGTCCAGCACGATGACGTCTCACATCCCTGGGCCTCTGGATCCGTAGGTGTTTGGGAGGAGATAATGATACCCATTTCTCAGGAGCTTTCTGAGGTCTCCAGAGGAAAGAAATCACCATAAAAATCTTATATTAAAACAGGCTGGGGGAAATGATTTTACTGATGTCATCGTCCTGTAATTTTGCTGGACATTTCCTAGGAAGCACGTACAGTATGGGCATGCAGCCTGAGCTTGCTGATCTTCTTGGATTACTTGTGAGTGTTTGTTCTGCCCACATGCACAGGGAATCCAACGGGGTTTGAATGGAGCTGAGTGTTCTGCCCCTGCCCAGTAACATTTCAGGTGTGAGTGAGCCAGGGGGAGCTGACCTCTCCTTCATTCCTGTCTCCACTTTTGGAGCATTTGGGATTAAGGCTCTTTACCATGGTCTTCACCTAAATTTCCTTTGAGTTTGCTCAGAGTACAGTCATTTGCAGACAACTATATGAACAATTTATTTATCTCCTTTAAGATCAGATACTTGAGTTTAGTGCTGAGCTTGTTCTTCTCATGCTCTCCCACAGTTCACCCATTCTCTGCTTCATCCATGGACACTTTTGCTGCTCCAGCAGAGTGGGATTTCTCTGTGTTCTGTCTCCTTGGGGTTGTATGAACTCACCCATAATTCCTTCCCATCCAGGTGCCTGCAGGCACTGCAGCCACACTTCTGCTCCTCTCTCTGAGTTTTACAAGATGCACAGCAATCCACCTTGGATTATTTTGGGATTATATTGCATGAGGGTTTAAATAAGTGTTCTGTGCTTTCCTCCCCAGGTCAACATGGATTTGTGGTTCTTTCTCCTTTTGCTTGGAAGTGGCCTGATAAGTGTAGGTGCTAACAACATTACAACAGGTAAACTGTGCTCCTCATCTCTCTTTTATGTGCTCAGTGTCTCATTCCTTCTGCTCTCCATGTAACTGTAACATAAAATGTTGGAAATAGGGTGATGAGCTTCAGGTGCTCATAAACGGGGCCCACAGGTTTAGTTCTGAGGGATATTGATCCTCACCTCCAGGGGCTCGTACCTCCCCATAAATAGCACCTCAGGTTATACTTTTATGACATTTGCATCACCTGCTGTGCAGAGCATTTCATGTCCTGTGCTCAGGATTTGTTGAGATTGCTCAGGGTTTATCCTTATAGTTACACTCAGGTGAATCTTCAGCATCTAAACCCCTCAGCATCACAAGAAAGAATCTCACAGAAGTTCCTCTGTGCTTTTACCTTCTCAGAGCCACCCACAACAGCGTCCACCTCCCCCAGGAGCCCCACCAAAGCTCCTACAGCAGGTCCTGAGGATGGGACCACACCCAACCCAAACAGACTCAACATGAGCACTCCAGGGACTGTTTCTACAACAGCACCAAAACCTCCTCCAACCACAGCTGCCAGGATCTCCCCCAATGCCACTGCTGGCAGCCTCAACATCTCCTCCACCCTGGGGACAACCGTGCCTGTGCCTCCAGTCCCATCCCTGCTCCCCAGTGTGACGCCGCCGGCTCCGCACACCGCTGTCCCCAGCACGGAGGCGGAGGCGACGGAGAGGAATTTCAGCTTGGTGGTGACAACACAGGAGACCTCTTCTGCTTCCCACAATGGTAGGCACCTCCTCCACCTCGTCTTCTCCAAGCCATAGTGCCTCTGGGTTTGTTTCTTGGCTCTTCTTTGCTGAGCAGAATGGAGCAAAAAGCTACTTAGGGGCCAATTCTGTGGTGATACAAAACAAGAGAACTCCCTGAATGGCCCACATCAGAAGAGATTTATCTGACCAAAGGTTTGGGCCAAGATCATCTAGTGAAAGATATCCACAGCTGCACTAGATAATCTTTGCTTCCAAGCCAGTCTGTGATATTATCAATTTTCCCCATTACTTGGGCAACTTCAATATTTGAAAGGTCCAGATGAGCGAGAATTGTCTCTGTTGTCATCCTGATCACATTCCCCTCTAGGCATATCAGGAAAGTGACCCCATAAAACATAGTTTGGTTGCTCAGTCCAGGTTAAGAACAAAAAATCAGGCAAAAAGAGGCTGAGGTAACCAGAAGTCTTTGCTGAGCTGTGGCTCTTCAGCCATGGTTTGCTCATTGTAGTGTTTGAGACCCAGTTTGGGTACTGTGTGTCTCCAGCTTGCAACAGGAAGATGGCAGTGCCTGCTAGACCTTGGGATTTAGTGGAAAAACAAGACTGGTAACTTGGTTGTGGATTAGAAAACCCTGAAACAAGATAAGGGTGGAGTTAATGCAAGAAGGTGTGAAGTGTGTATTCCTTAAGAACCAATTTCCAAGGGATGTTGGGTGTCTTTGTACCTCAGTGAGATGTGTGTGCCCTCTTCCTCTGGGAATCTTTGGAAGCCACAGCCCGTGAAGCTGCAGTGAAGTTGTCTTTGCCACCAGCATAGGAAGGGGTGTGGCTGAAGGAAGTTCACAACCCAGCTTTTGTAGTGATCTGCCACCCCTGAGCTCATCCAGCTTCCTTCCCAATACAAATACCTTTTTGCAGAGTGGAGGAGTCTGACATAGCCTTAGATACACACATGGGACAAGTTTGGCATAAATGTAGCCTACATACAGGAGAGATGGAGGCAAAAGCCTTAAAGGCTGCTAATATCTGGATTTTGTAATATGATGGCTGCTCCTGGTGGGGGCTGAATTTATCATTTTTGTGTCTCCACTGCCTTTTTTGTGATTTAGGTTACTGGTTTTGGTGAACTCTCCTGGGGTATGCCATGAGACATTGGTCATTGCGCCATCAGATGTGGCTTCTCCCTTGATGTCAGCCCAGAGAACAAATGATCAAACCTAATTCTTTCTTTATCTCAAGTGATTTGTCAAGGAGCAAAATCAGTTTTAGGGCTGCCCTTGGCCATTAGATTTAACAGGAAATGTTGGTGTTAGTCATGGAAGAATTAAGTGATGCTTGAGAAGGGGACTGGGGCAGGAGGTCATAGGTTATATGGGCAGTTCCTCCTTGTCCAAACCCACCAGGATTGTCCTCAGCCCTGTGCTGCAGCTCTTCACACACAGCTCATGGCCACGGGGTGCCTGTGCCAGCAGCACTGCCCCAGGAGAGCCAGCCTCTGCTCTCCCTGGCACAGGTTTGTTCCAGTGTCCTCTGGATGAGACATCCAACCCAGCAGGTAGAAACTTTTCTTGGATGCTCCTCGCCCCCATCCCTGAGCCCAGCTGCTCTTAATAGAACTTCTGGCTCAGCCACTCTCTTAAAATTATGCCCCAGTGTTATCTTGTGATATTTAAGTGCTAATGAATTGTACCAGTGACTTGCTGGTTATGGGCTTAAACAGTAAGTTGTGTTTATTGATGTTAAAGCTTGGCTTCAGCTCCTTGTTCTTCTGATAAAACCTCAGGATTTGTTCCATTTTCCTTACTCAGAAATTCATTTTAACATCCTGGGTTTATAGCTAGTGTTTTAAAGGAAAGATTTACAGGCAGATGATGAGAGTTACTAAATTTGTTCCTGTCTTGGTCTTTGATCCTTCCTGACTTACTAAAGTGTCTTGTTCCTTTGTTGCTAAGAGACTTTTGTTTTCTTTTTCTGCAGGTAACTCTGACAGAAGAGGTAAGAATGTTATATTTCATTGCTCTTTACTGAGTAAAAACATTTCCAGAAGTGTTCTGCTATTAGAGAGCTCTCCTTAGGACTTCCAAATGTGCTTTTATGAAGCATCTCAAGCTCTTTAGAAGAGGTGATGAGATGCTGATATCTTAATTTCTGTTGAGCTTTTCTTTTTAGAATGAAACAATCCCATTCCAATTTGTACATGTCCTATTAGATACAAATTGTTCCTGCGCTGAGAATGTCAGCACGTCCCCAGAGCTGGATGACCAAAGTCTAAGAAGCCATTCAGGCAATTTGCTTTTGGGTTGTTTTTTTCTTTGCTGCTGAATTGTCTTTATTTACTGTGACTTACACGATTTGATCCAAACCCATCCTGCAGATGATGGGAATAATTATTGTTCTCCTTCATCGTGTTGGCAAGCAGTAACATAAATCCATTTCTTGTAAGAGAACAGCACTTTAGGGACATTTTTCCATCTCTCAGCTCTGAGAACTGGCATCTCTACCAGAATATTTGCAATTACTCATGGCTTTAGCACTCCAGGAGCGGGCAGAGCCGGACTGGCTCCCACCTGGAGGAATCGTCTGCCTCTGCGTGTTCTCATCCTGCCTCTGATGGGTGTTGCAGCTCTGCAAACTCTGCCTTGTGCTGCTTGCTGTGCCTCGCTCACCCAGCCCACTGATGGTCCAGGGAACAGACAGATGCTCTGCAGCACTGGCTGGCAGCACACATTTAGCAGAGGGAATAAAAGGGATGCAGGACTGAGGGAACTCGTTTGAAATTGTGGCTAAGCCTCTGCAGAAATGCTCAGTGTAATTCCCTCAGATCTGGCCTGGCTTAGGCCTGATTTTTTTTCTCTCTCTGCCGTTGTTCATCCCTGCTCCCGAGGGCAGAGAAAAAAAAAATGAGAGTACATCTGACTTCCTAAAAAGATTTATATTAATATTGCTAATATTAATGTAAATATAGTTAGGAAATCAGATGAAATAAGGGACTTTTTGCAGGAGCATCGAGTGATGGGACAAGGGGAAATGGCTTCAAACTGGGAGTAGGTTTAGATTAGATATTGGGGATAAAATCTTGACTGGGAGAGTGGTGAGGCCCTGGCACAGAATGCCCAGAGATTTGTGGCAGCCCCATCACTGGAAGTGTTCAAAGCCAGCTTGGATGGGGCTTGGAGAACCTGGGATGGTGGAAAGTGTTCCTGCCTGTGGCAGGGAGTGGAATGGCATGATCTTTCAGGTCCCTTCCAACCCAAACCATTCTGTGACTGGTTTTGTGGGCAGATGTTGCCAGCTGTGAGTAGGGATGGACTCCTCAGCCCTGTCCCTCTGCCACAGCTGCACCCAGGTCTGGGGGATGTGCAGGGAACAGCCTATAGAGCACCTCTGCCTGCAGCTGGGACATGATCCCAAGCACCAGAGGAGAGTTTGGTGTCTCCTCAGAGAGGCCAGGACAAGATTTAACCCTCCTGATGCCTTCCCAGCTCTGGACTGCAGTAGGGGCTCCAACGGGAGCAGAAGGTTGAGTCCTTGTCCTTTTTCCACATGGATTGCCAGCATGAAACCCTCAGGCTGGAGTGGAGCAGGAAAGGAGCTGTGAGGGTGTTGGCACAGCTCAGCAGGGCTGGCAGGGCACGGAGGGAGCAGCTGGGGACCCTCCAGCTCGTTTCCTGCCTGGGCTTTGCTGGGTGGGAAAGCTCCAACTCCTCATCCCACTAGATGTGTGGAAAGAAGGGCTGTAAAAAAAACCCCAAAACCTCCAAGTTCCCTGCATCCTGCTGCCAGAGCCAGCCCTGCCCACAAATCACACCTCGCTCACAGATCACCAGCCACCGCTGCCCCGCAGCTCCAGCCCGGCTCAGCACTGGTTAGGCTGAGCTTAACTCCAGCCAATGCAGGAAAAAATGGTCCAACAGAGACTTAACAGCACAGGTTTTGGCAAAGCAGCTCTCCTTCCTCTGCTGCAGCCAGGGTGGAGGTGGTGGCTGTGCTCAGAAGTCTCAGTGAGAGGCCAGGGCTGGCTGTGGTTGGGCCAAGACCAACCTGGTCTTGCTTTTGGGAAGCGTGGGGATGGGGAATGCCAAGGCTCATCACCTACTGAGGTGTGCAGGAGGCAGAATTCCCAACAAATTCCTTTTGGGCTGTGGGAGCTGCTGCTGCATTAGGGCAGTAGATGAGAAGGACAAAGACATGCAAAAACCAGGATAATTCAATTTTCCTATTTGCCACACTGGGTCATTGCCTTGAAATCATGACACATATGTTTTAATAGAAATAACATTCCCAGACCTCACACCACAGAGGGACAAACACAGAAATATGATCAAAGTGCCCTTGAGTAGCTGAGAAATGGACAAAATAAACCCCACCTAAGGAAATCTCCTGGCTGAAATTGCTGAGACACATGGAGTGGGAATCTGCAGAGAAATGGATGCACAGAAGGTGGGAAAAGGGGTTGTGCCCTGCAGCCTCTTGGGGCTGTGTAGACATGGTGTGGTGGTCCCCTCAGATGGAGGGAGCTGATGAAAAATGGAAATAACCCCAGCTGGCATGGCTGGCATCCACATTTATCTAAAAAACTGCCCTTCAGGGCCATTCTCCTCCCTGGCTGGAGCTGTTTAGCTTCCAGCCCATCTGGGTGGATTTGCCAGCACCGACCACTGATTCACTGACCTTCAGCACAAGATAGAAATGGCTCATTTAAAAGAAAAAAAAATCTGTTGTGGTTGTGGAGGATGGGAATGTTTCAAATTAATCTAAGTGTTTTGCAGGAGGGTTGTGAAGTACCTGCCCTTGAGGAGCTTCTGCAAGAGAGCTAAACTGGGTCACACTTGGTAGCCTGGTGGTGTCTGACCTCTCCTGCTCTCTAAACTCTGTATTTCCAGGGAGGAAAGAGTAGGGCGTGGGACTAGATGGTCTTTGGAGGTCACTTCCAACCCAAATTATTCTGTAATTACAGAATCACAGAATGGTTGGGTTGGAAGGGACCTCAAAGATCATCCAGTCCCACCCCCTGCCATGGCAGGGATACCTTCCACTGTCCCAAGGCTGTTCCAGGCCCCATCCAACCTGGCCTTGGACACTTCCAGGGATCCAGGGGCAGCAACAGCTTCTCTGGGCACCCTGCTCCACACCAAATCTCACCCTGGAGGTGTTCAGCTCCCAGGTGCAGCAGGAAGCTTTGTCCTTTTTTCCTGTTTGAAAAAGAACTGGAAGCAAAATCGTGGCAGTGTTATAAATGTATCTGTGGCATCTTAGAGAGGCCACAGTTTCCACCCATTTTAATACAAAGTTCTTTATCATATTACACCAAATTCATGGGCCTGTTAGGAACTTCTCTGGACCCTTAAGTCTCAGGCAGAAAATTTTGTAGATCACCTGACAGGTGATCAGCTGACAGGAAATTTCTACTGGTGGCTGCTGGGCCACCATGTGCACATTCAATTGTGGTGAACCCCCAAAGCAGCCCATCCCCAACTTTCTCCATCACTGTTTTCATCTGCAAGGTCACAATTTCACAGTGACCAGCTCCTAGAGAGAAGATTGAGGTGCTCTGAGTGGTGGTTTCAGGTTTTCATCTGACCTGGGAGTGTCTGAGGCACATGGTGCTCACTCATCCTTTTCTGTCTTCACTCTCAGACTGAAAAAAACGCAACATCACTTAATATTATTTATTATTTATTATGGTTTTATTACTAATATCATCATCAGAATAGTTCTTCAAGCAGAACTTGTAGAACTCTGCCCTGTTAAATGATGACTCTGGATGTTTTCCAATGTCCATAACCACACCTTTCTCTTCCTCTTGCAGATGAGACTCCCATTATAGCTGTGATGGTGGCCCTGTCCTCCCTCCTAGTCATAGTATTTATTATTATTGTTCTGTACATGTTGAGGTAAGAGCTGCTTTAATGCTGGATTCTCTTGTTTGACAGAAACAATTCCTGAATGAACAGGAATGAGCCTTTTATGCTGTCTCCCAAGCTAAAGGCTGACACAGCTGGTGCTTTGAAAAGAAACCTGTAAGGACAATGAATGAAAATGATGTTTGGGGTTATCTGGTGAATGATGCTTATTCTTTTCTCTGCAAAGCAGCTCCTCGTTTGGGGAATTCCCATTCTGCCTCTCAAAATGTCACATTTAGCAGGGTAGATTGAACTGAAGCCCTGTCAGTGTGGGGAAAAGCAGGTGAGGTATCATTGTGAGGCTGAAATGATAGATTGAGTAATCTAAGGAGGCTGAACACAGCCACCAAGTCCTTTCAGTGTGTCATTCCTTGATTCCCATCTTGATATCCAAACTCTGTTTTGGGTATCAAACCTTACGTGGTCTCTGTGCACCTTTCCCTGTGAGCGGCATGAGCTTGTGATGCTGTAGGTGATGCTGCAATTGAAATTACAGCATAATAAAGCCTTCTTAGGTCCATTTTTTAGAATCCAAGCATCTGCCCTGCTCAAAATGAAGCATTCCCAGCTCCTGAAAGTATAACTAAGAATGTCTTTGTTCACCTGCAGTAAACATTTTAATTTACTCACCAGTTTGGTGATTAAGTAAGTTTTAAAGAAAGAAAGAAAAGAAACATTTTCTTAGCAGTGGAAAACTTCCCTGTCTCCTGGCTCCAGGCCTGCCCTCACAGCAGTGAACCTGAGGAGAGCTTTGCCTCAGGAGTTCAGCAGCAGCAGAGTCTGAGTCCTTCCCACCTGGCTTCCAGCCCTGAAAAAAAGGGTTTGTGTTCACTGCCCAGTGATTCAGCAAAATTCCAAATTTCAGGCAAAGGGAGCATGAGCAGCTGCTCCAAGTTAAAAGCACACGGAGCAGGGATTTGCTGCAGGACAGATCGACCTGGGCTTTGTGTGCTCTGCTGGACCTGCCCAGGGAGCAGGCACTCCTTGGGGTGTCCTCTGTAAAGAGCACCCTTAAAGCTTCTCCTGGTTCCCACCTGGCTCTGGGCTTCTGCAGCTGTTCCAGATGTGCTCAGTGAAAAGCTCTGCTCACAGGCAGGTCCTGCAGCCTCCTGGACCCACCAGCTAATTCATGAAGCCATGAGAAAGTGTGGCATCTCTCATCTGGGAGGGGGCCTGGGATTCCTGGTGGATATTTGCTGCCTTTAACACCCCAATTCTCTTTGGCAGGTTCAAGAAATACAAGCAGGCAGGGAGCCACTCCAACTCCTTCCGGCTCTCCAATGGCCGGACGGATGACACAGGTGAGTCCACCTGGTGCCATACAGGCTCTCTCCCACCTCCTATTTTTGTAGGCAGATATTTTTTTTAATTTCTACTTTTTTGTTATTGTTGTTTCCTGATCTCCTTTGTTCCATGTTTTGCATGGTTTTGGCAGACTTTCATAGAATGAAGGTTTATTTCCCAGCTTTCGTTCCACGGACTAAATGTTTGCCCTCAAGTGGTTGATATTAAAATCACTTCCAAAATCACTATTCACATTCCTCCTGAGTTTTCACAGTGTTCCTTTGACTCAAATGAGAACTCTTTTTAACGAACACATCTTTGGGGGAGTAATTAAACATTCTTCTGCTCTTTCAGATTAGGATAGTCTCTGATTAAAACTCAGATCTTCACGCTGACTGTGGACACCAAACTAACATATCCAGGAGAAAAGAGGAAATACACTTATTTTAATTATTAAAACATTTTTGTACCTCCTAAACATGCACAGATGCAATTTTAAAGCCTTGTGTAATGTGTAAATTCTTCTGCCCCCGAGTTGTGAGCCAGAGCTGACACTGAGGGTCTCAACTTGGGCATCTCCATCCATGTGTAGGCACTGACTGAGATCTGAGGAGACGTCCTAAACTCAGTTCAGATGCTTTTTCAGCACTCCTTTCACATAATGCAAACACCTTCTGAGAAGCACTAACTAGAATTCAGCACCTTTTTTTATGTTGGCTGCTAAGATTTTTTCTTGCCCGTCTTACATCACTGTAAACGGAGGTGTGAACTTTATAAACACTCAGCTGTGTTGGTGTAACCCTCACATGGCCTTTCTGGGCTTTGCTCAGCAACACAAGCAGTAGCTGCCTTTGCTGTGCCCTCCTGGGAATTGTGTCAAAGTGGTGGTGCCAGACTTTTCATGTGAGACAGGGAGAAGTTAGAATTCAAAGCTAAGTGGTCTCCAACCCCAGTATTGACTTGGTCCTTAGTGCCCTGTCCAGCCTCTGTGAGACTGTAGATCCCAGAGTGTTAATCAGAATAGGATCACTGATTTTTTGGGGTTGGAAAAGCCCTTTAAGATCATCCAATCCAACCATTCTCCCAGCACTGCCAAGGCCACCACTGACCCATGTCCCCAAGTGCCACATCGACACAGCTTTTAAATTCCTCCAGGGATGGGGACTCCAGCACTGCTCTGGGCAGCTGTGCCAGGACTGGACAACCCTTTCCATGAAGAAATTTTTCCAAATATCCAATCTAAACTTCCCCTGGCCCAGCCTGAGGCCGTTCCCTCTCCTCCTGTCCCTGTTCCCTGGGAGCAGAGCCCAAATTCCCTGGCTGTCCCCTCCTGTCAGGGAGTTGTGCAGAACCACAAGGTCCCCCCTGAGCCTCCTTTTCTCCAGGCTGAGCCCCTTTCCCAACTCCCTGAGCTGTTCCTGGTGCTCCAGACCCTTCCCCATCTCTGTTCCCTTCCCTGGACACTCTCCAGCTCTTTAAGATCTTTTTGTGAGAGGCCCAGAAGTGTCCCCAGCGCTGGAGGTGCCCTGGCAGTGCCAGCACAGGGGACAGGCACTGCCCTGGCCCTGCTGCCACCCCAGTGCTGCCACAAGCCAGGTGTCACTGTGCTCAGAGCAGCCTGGTCTGGTGGAATCTGTTGGAACAAGATGATCCTTTAACATCTCCTCCGCCCCAAACCATTCTGTTGGCAAACACGAGGGTGACCCCTAAAACGGGCAGATTGCGGGGTCCCTGCGCTCAGCTGGGCGTGGGTGGGCAGTGCTGGGCACAGGGGACAGCTGGTGGCCCCTGTGACCCCCGGGTGTCATTGCAGAGCCCCAGAGCATGCCCCTGCTCGCCCGCTCCCCCAGCACCAACCGCAAGTACCCCCCGCTGCCCGTGGACAAGCTGGAGGAGGAGATCAATCGCCGCATGGCCGACGACAACAAGCTCTTCCGGGAGGAGTTCAACGTGAGTGCCTCTGCTGCTGCCCTCAGATCCCACAGGCTGGGGTTTACAGTCCGCTTCTTGGGGGTTTCTCAAAGGGCTGAGCACTGGTAGGGGTGATTCTGTCCCTGAATCTACAGTGAGGGTGGATAAGCTGCTCACCCTCATGTTTGCTACCAAAAACAGAGCGTTTCTAGCAACCAGCTCTTCACAGTTACATTTTCCTGGGTTCAGGAATGATCTTGGATGTCTTGGGGTCTTCCAGAGCTCCTCTGCTCGTTGGCTGCCTTCCAAGCTCTGCCTCCCACCTCCCAGTCCTCATGGCTTGAAATCCACAAACAGCCAAAAAAGCTTTGACAGAGAAACAGGAATGACCCCCATCTTATTTCAGTGAGCTGTTAACCCTGAAACACGATGATGACAATGTATGAGACAAAGGCTGGCCTTCAGCTGTGAGGAGTTCAGGTATTGTGCTTGTCCCACAAGCCCAGAATCTTTCTTCAGGAATGGCTACAACCTCTTCTTGACATTGCTGAGCTTTGCAGCTTTGGACAATAAATCTGTTTTGCCTTGTCAATAGAAAAATAGAATAGAATTGAATAGAGCAGAATAGATTCATTAAGGTTGGAAAAGCCATCTAAGATTATTGAATCCATTAACCCAGCACTGCCAAGACCACCACTAAACCATGTCCCCAAGTGCCACATCTACACTCTTTTTTTTTTTTTTTTAACACTTTCAAGGATGGTGACTCCACTACTGCCTTGGGCAGCCCGTGCTGGGGCTTGACAACTCTTTCTGTGAAAATATTTTCTTAAATATCCAACCTAAACCTCCCCTGGCCTAGCCTGAGGCCGTTCCCTCTCGGGAAGCCGAACCTGACCCTCCCCACCCCCGGCTGTCCCTTCCTGGCAGGGAGTTGTGCAGAGCCACAAGGTCCCCCCTGAGCCTCCTTTTCTCAAGGATGAACCCCCTGAGCTCCCTCAGCTGCTCCTTATCAGATTTGTGCTCCCAGCCCAGGTCCAAGCCATGATATGGCACCATGAGAAGAAGGAGAAGATAAAAAAGAGCCACTCAACTTTGTCCAGCTGCTACAAAATTTGATCCCTTTCCTGGCCGTGCTGCAATGAAACCAAATAGGTGCAATGAATGCCCAGGGAAGGGGATTTTTAGGGTTATAAATACCTGATTGCCCTGGACACTTCCTGCCATCCTGTCAGCTGGAGGAAGGGATGGTGGATACCTCCAGAACATTCTTTGCCGCTCAAAGAGGATGTGGAAAAATGGTGCTGAGGAAGCACCTCCTGTGCTCAAATGGGAAATGCAGGGACAGTGTCCTCTGTCACCCCAGTCCCCTCACAGCAAACGTCCCCTGGTGCTGCTCCTGCCATCAGTGAGTGGGATGAGGCAGTGGAGGCTTAAGCAGGTCACAATTAGCAGCACTGATAATGAGGGAATCTCACAGGAGCCTCCGTGGAGAGGAATCAGGAATGAGCTTGTTGGTGCTGCCGGGTGGGTTCAAAGCTGGAGGCTTTGCTGCCACCTCGTGTCCATGGATCAGGAGATTCCAGACATCTTTCCGAAGGGATTGGGAAGGGCTCTCTCTGGTCCAGCCCAGCTATTTAAATGGTCGCTTTGAGCTCAGTGAGGAGGAGAGTTGCTGGTGGGGTGGAGGTGAGGGGTGTGGGTGGTGGGGACATGTCAGGAGGTGCAGGATGCTCAAATGTGGCATTTGCCAGCACATTGTTCCTGGTGTTCCACAAACATCGTGGAAAACCCTTTTATTTCTGCCATTTCAGGCTCTCCCAGCATGTCCCATACAGGCCACGTGTGAAGCTGCTTCCAAGGAGGAGAACAAGGAGAAGAACAGATATGTGAACATTTTGCCCTGTAAGTGCCATATGTGATTGGATGGGGGAGGGAAACACTCAGGGGCTCCTGCCAGGACTCCCCATTCCTGCTTTTGGGATGGGCAAGGGCATGACTGAGGGCATTTCAGCTCCCAGCTGGGTGGCTGTGTCTGCTTTAGCTTTAGATACCTGTGAGGAGAAGCTCCATGGAGGCCTCAGCAGCCAGGAGGCCATGGAGAGTGAAATGAATGGGAAATGCCAGAAGGGACAACTCTTCACTGGTGGTATTGAGCAGTGGGCTGGCCTGGGGTGTCCTCAGATTGGCATTGGGCAGTGGGCTGGACTGGGATGTCCTCAAATATGCACTCTGCAGAAGAAAAACTACTTTGGACAAGATCTAGGACCTCTGTGGGTTGAAGCAGGAGGACTTTGGGGGTATAAAGGTGTTTTTGCAGAGGAGCCAGGAGCGTGGGCTCCACTCCAACACCTGGATTCTCACTACTCCAGGTACCAGCAGAGTGGAGGGGGTTGTCTTTAATGCAGAGTTTTGATTTCTCTCCAGATGATCATTCCAGGGTTCACCTGACTCCTGTGGAAGGGGTCCCTGACTCCGACTACATCAACGCCTCCTTCATTAATGTGAGTTCTGTGATGTGGAGGGGAAATCCCTTTGCCAGGAGCAAAGGGCTGGTTTGGAAAGGGCTGGGGAACCACTCCTGCTGGAGCTGGGCATTTCTGATCAATAAATGAACAAATCAAACAAATCAACAGCTGATGAATCATAGAATCTTTGAGGCTGGAAAAGCCCTCTAAGACCCACAAGTCCAAGCATTCCCCCAGCACTGCCAGACCACCAGTAAACCATGTCCCCAAGTGCCACATCCACATGGTTTTAAATCCTTGAAGAGTGTGGACAGTTTATCATCAGTGCTTCCCAGCCTGCAGGGCTGGATGTGGGAAGAGGGTGAAGAAGAAATCAAGGAATCCAGCTAAGATTGCCCTGCTCTGCCGCTGGGAGGAGATGGGTCCTTTGTGGTTGTCACCATGTGGCTCCAGTCAGCTGGAAGGGTCATGTGAGAGATGCAGGCCCATGAAGAAAAGCAAGACTCAAAAGAGCTTTTTCCTTTCCTTCCCAGTAAATAAAATACACAAAATCAATCCCTGTGAGTTCTACAGCTCCTCTTCCAAGGATCAATGATGATTTTCACATGAAGTTCTGGATGCAGGGTCTACCCCCCGTGGAAAGGCTGTCTGGTACCACTTCATTGGTTCCTTGTGCCAATAAGTGGGGTCATTCCTGCATTATGTGAGCATGGGGTGTGTTCCTGTGGGAAAACAGCCTTTTGCACAAGGATTTTCAGTTATTTCAGCCCATCTTTGGAGCTGATTCTCCCCTCAGAGGCTGCAGCCTCTTCTCTGCACAAGGGGAGAATGAGCAGCAGAGCACATGCCAGCTCCATTTGTTCCTGAAATAGATGCATTTCATGACTCTTGTGTTAGAAAATATTAATTTCTTTTCTATTTTCTTCTTTTCTTGCAGGGGTACCAAGAGAAAAACAAGTTCATTGCTGCACAAGGTAAATTCTTGACTATTCCTGTTGGGAATTGCTCTGTTGGGGGCAGCTGGGCTGGGTCCCTCTGCACAGTGGAGCTGTGCCCCTCTACCCCCAGCACAGCATCTTGCAGAGCTCCTCTGGTCAAAAAGAAGCCTGGTTGCTCCACAGATTGTTCCCAAAATGATTTTGTCAGTCAAAGAGCCTTGGTGGACACAAGGAAGTCCTACCTGTGTAATACCCATTGCTGGACAGTGTTGTGACCTCTGGAAATACTGCCAGGGAACTGCTTAATTAAATTCCCCAAATCACAGAATCATGGGGTGGTTTGGGCTGCAAAGGACCTCGAAGCCCATCTCATTCCACCCCACTGCCATGGACAGGGACACCTCCCACTGTCCCAGGCTGCTCCAAGCTCCCTTGAACACTCCCAGGGATGGGATAGAGAGAAGCATCCTTGTGATCTTCAGAAGTCTAAACACATCCCTGAAACCAAAATTCCCACTCACAGGGTGGGGGATCATGTCAGCAGCAGGATGTTATCTGCCCATGGGAGCGTTTCGTATTTCCTCTCTTCATTTGCCAGTGGGTCTGGGCATTCCTGGCCAGTTTCCCTGGCTCTGGCTGGAGAAGGAGGCTGGATCAGGTCCGTCAGCATTTCCAGGCTCAGGTTAAGCTTTGGCTCTGCTGTTCTCTTGGCTCACCCTGAGCCTCAGGCTTGGCAAGGGAGTGTAGGCTGAGTTAGCTCTGTGTCTGGCAGGCAGCAGGGAACTATTCCTGTGCCTCACTGAAATGGGATCCCATGGCTAAAACCCAAAATCCCAGGGCAGGACTTCTGTGGACTCTGGGACAGCCACAGTTTCCCTAGGTGACCTTGGGCAAGTCCACGCTCTGTTTGTCAAGTTTCTCCTTCTTGAGCTAAATCTGGAAATCTTGACCATAAAACAAATCCAAAAATTCCAGCTATTGTGTGATAGGATTATTCCTTGGATCAGGCATGCCCAGACACCACAGCACCTCCTGTGACCTATTGGCAAAAAATGTGTTGGATCATCCGTGACATGTGACCTCACACACTGGGCTTTGGCCCCAGATTGTGAGAGGTTGATCCCAAAGAGGACTTCTTGTTTTACCTTCCCCTCAGGACCAAAGGAAGAAACAGTGAATGATTTCTGGAGGATGATTTGGGAGCAAAACACAGCCACAATTGTCATGGTGACCAACCTGAAGGAGAGGAAAGAGGTTGGTGCCAGAAGGTTTCACAGGCTGGGATTTGACCCAAACTGGGCCAAATCCAGCACATCTTGTGTTTATGGGAGTGTCCTGGAGCCATTCCCAGCCTTGTGAGGGTGTCCAGAGCTTACCTGCACCTGTTTTCTCCCCCTACAGTGTAAATGTGCTCAGTACTGGCCAGATCAAGGCTGCTGGACCTACGGGAACATCCGAGTGTCCGTGGAGGACGTGACCGTACTGGTGGATTACACCGTGCGCAAGTTCTGCATCCAGCAGGTGCCAGGGATTATCTCTGCCATCCCTTCCTGTCCCATCCCATCCCTTCCCATCCCTCCCCTCTCCACACTGGGCACCCCAAAGGTGCTGCCTCAACTCCTCCAAGGCTCTGTGAGAGCAGAGTTGTGATGAAACAATCCCCAGCACCCATTTTTAACCAGAGTTGTTAAGAATTGATTTCCTCCCAAGAGGCTGTTCCAGTGGTACCAGCATGGCTGTGCTGAGAGCAGGGAAGCTGAGGGATGCCAGAGCTGAAATTCCACCCTGCAGTACTCCAGCACTTGCTGTTACCAGTGTTGGTTCCTGCTCTCACCCACAGACACTTAATGCTTGAAAATAATCAGATTTATCCCCTCAGCTGAGACAAAATCCAGCGCCGTATGTGTTGGGTTTGATTGCTTTCCCATCTGTCACCACATTTCTTTGTCCTCCAAGGAGACTCTGGGTGTTTTAGTCACTCTTGTTTGTTTTCCTGCCACTCTCAGAGGCAGGCATGGAAGAGTTGGTGCTTGCAAACCTGTCTGGACCCTGAGGGTGATTGTACTGAGCCTCATCCTTCACTCCAATGGCCTGGACATGTGTGTTTTCCTCCCCTGCCTTTAATCTGAGGATGATCTGGGCAGAGGAGTGAGAAAGGATGGAGCAATAGCTTCTGTTTGAGCTTGTTGAGGATGAAATGTGGCAGCTGCTGCCAGGCTGAATCCAGGCAGAGACAGGCTGGCATCTCACACCCCTTGGATGTGGGATGTGGTGCTGGGTGGTTAAAATGTCATGTTTCTAGAGACTGGTTTGTCTGAGTCCATGCCCTTTCAGCTGTGGATGCTGCCATCCAGCTCCATCTCAGGTCTGCAGCTCCCTCTCTCTTTTATTTTGGGGGAAGAAGGGAAACCTGAGTATTTCTCATGAACCTGAGTCCACCTTTCCCCTCCAGGTGGGAGATGTCACAAACAAGAAGCCACAGCGCCTGGTGACCCAGTTCCACTTCACCAGCTGGCCTGACTTTGGGGTGCCCTTCACCCCCATCGGGATGCTGAAATTCCTGAAGAAGGTGAAGACCTGCAATCCACAATATGCAGGAGCTATAGTGGTGCACTGCAGGTGAGTCCTGCTCACAGCTAACCTCTGCCCATCCTGGGTCACCTGCAAAGTGTCTCCTGTTTAAAAGGAATATTTCTTTTTTCAATCAGGACTTTTCCATTATTGTTATTTAACTTTCCTTTGCTAAACAGGGATGTTCCTCATGGGGACATGCAAAAATTGAAGGAAGTCCTTGGAATCAGTGATGTTTGGGTGGTACAACTCATCTGGAGAGGTCATTTGCGTAGGCTGGATGCTGAGTGAGCCAAGCTGAACACTGGTGGTGTCTTGCTTGGTCCTCCACTGCCCTGGCATGAGAAGATGACATCTCTCTGGCGTGGTTTCAGGCACAGCAGCAACCCTGGGGGAGCCACAGGGGCTTCCACATTGCAATAAGGAGAAGCCTCATGGTTAAAAGCAGAGATGGTCACATTTGTACCATCCCAAATTAATTTTTCTTGCCTTCTTGGGAAGCAGCTGATTCCAAGAGCTTTGTCTTTCCTTAATTTCTACTGGTCTCACTGAAGACAATCTAGTGCAACCACCCTGCCATGGGCAGGGACACCTCCCACTATCCCAGGCTGCTCCAAGCCATGTCCAACCTGACCTTGGATACTTCCAGGGATCCAGGAGCAGCCACAGCTTCTCTGGGCACCCTGTGCCAGGGTCTCACCACCCTGGCAGGGAAGAATTCCTTCTCAGTATCCTCAATTTCCTTGTCTTTCAGCGCCGGGGTGGGACGCACGGGCACTTTCATTGTCATCGATGCCATGCTGGACATGATGCACACAGAGAGGAAGGTGGATGTTTACGGCTTCGTGAGCCGGATCCGGGCTCAGCGCTGCCAGATGGTACAGACAGATGTGAGTGTGGTGCTGCCCTGCCCTCTGGGCCTGGATTTCCTTCACCCAGTCAAAGCCTGTGTGAGGGTTGAGTGTCATCCCTCATTTTGGGTGATGTGGCATCAAGGGAGCCCTTCACGGGGTCCTGCTCTTTTTAATCCCCTTTGCAGAATGATTAAATCATTTAGGAAAAGATCCTTAAGATCGAGTTCAACCATTCCCCCAGCGCTGCCAAGGCCACCACTGACCCATGTCCCCAAGTGCCACGTCTACACAACTTTAAATCCCTCCAAGGGACCCCACCACTGCCCTGGGCAGCTGTTCTGGGGCTGAATAACCCTTCCATGAAGAAATTTATCCAGTATCCCACCTGACCCTCCCCTGGCACAGCTCCCTCTTTTTCCTGTCCCTTGTTCCCTACTGGCTGCCCCCTCCTGTCAGGGAATCTTGTAGACCCAGAAGGTGCCCCCTGAGCCTCCTTTTCTCTAGGCTTGGAGAACACTTTGTGTCACATCTGCTTTGTTTGGTGTGGTAAATAAATTCCCAGTCCCCATTTAGTGGCAGGAAGGTAGTCACTCACTTTTCTGGGGCCTCAAAGGGTGGGCAGGGGGGTGGTGGGTTTGCACCTAGCGTGTGCTCACTGGGCATGGAACATGGCAGAAAAAAAAGGAGCAGGGTTAAAAAAAGCAAAGTAACTTGTATGGATTGAGGGGAGCTGTAGTTATGAGCAGTGAGACCAATTTAAAAACAAAGATTTCAAGAGGCACTCAGACTTCCTTTTACGGTTTCTCCCTGCAACCCTCCAGATGCAGTATGTGTTCATATACCAAGCTCTTCTGGAGCACTATCTCTACGGTGACACAGAGCTGGAGGTGACCTCCTTAGAGATCCACCTCCAGAAGATCTACAACAAAGTGCCAGGGACCAGCAGCAATGGGCTGGAAGAGGAGTTCAAGGTGAGCATTGCCATTGTCCTGCTAGATCTGCTGGGATGCTGCAGGGATTTCCATGTGCTGGCCTGGCACTGGGTGGCTCTGAAACTCCCCTCTGCTTTGCTCCTTGCCCTGCAGAAGCTCACTTCAATCAAAATCCAGAATGACAAGATGAGAACGGGCAATTTGCCAGCCAACATGAAGAAGAACAGGGTGCTTCAGATAATTCCATGTAAGGCTTGTTGTTTGGCTGCATGTCTGGTGGGTGTAGGGACAGGAATCGGGCTGGAGAAATGGGACAAACACGGACTTTGTGATGTCTAACAAGGAAAAAGGCAAAGTCCTGCCCCTGGGGAGGGACAAGCCCAGGCACCAGTCTGTTCTGGGGTCACCCAGCTGGGTGGAAAAGCAGCTTGGCAGGAAAGGACCTGAGGATCCTGACAGGTTCCACCCTGAACCTGAGCCAGCAAAGTGCCCTTGTGACAAAAAGGACAGTGGTGGCCTGGGCTGGGTGAGACAAAACACTTCCAAGTAGGTCCAGGGAGGAGATCCTGCCTCTCTGCTCAGCACTGGTAAGGCCACACCTGGAGCACTGGGTCCAGTCCTGTCTCCCCAGGAGAAGTGGGACATGGCCAGACTGCAGAGAGCCCAGTGAGGGGACTGGAGCATCTCTGCTCTGAGGAAAGGCTGGGACAGCTGGGACTGCTCAGCCTGGAGAAGGCTTCAGGGATCTCATTCCTGTCCATCAACACCTGCAGGGAGGGTACAGAGAGGACAGAGCCAGGCTCTTGCCCGTGTTGGCCAGGGACAGGACAAGGGGCCGTGGGCACACACTGACCTCTGAACACCAGGGAACACGTTTTGGCTGTGAGGGGGACCAGGTGCTGATACAGGCTGCCCAAGGAGGTTATCTCCATGCCTGAAGATATCAAATTTTGCCTGGGCACAGATGGGCAACCAGCCCTGTATGACCCTCTCTGCTGGTTTCTGCTGCCAAGACTTTCTGCCTCAAGGGAAAGGAAGTCCCAGTGCTGAGCGGGTCCTTTTCCTGTAGAGCTCAGCATCCCCTTCTGCCCCAAATCACACATGGCAGAGGGTGGAGCTGACTGTCCTTGTCCCAGCCAGGTGCACTCAGCTCCCCTTCCCTTATCTGTCTCCCACTTAGGGCTTGGTGACTCCCCAGCTAAAGACCATCATCCCGAATCTCAGATGATTTTGTTCTATTCCAGATGAATTTAACCGAGTAATCATTCCAGTGAAGAGAGGGGAAGAGAACACAGACTATGTAAACGCTTCCTTCATTGATGTGAGTCTTCTCCAGTCTTCTTTCCATCTTGTCCCAATGGAAACCACCTTGTGCTGCTTCCTCTGGGAAGAATTTGTCCCTAACACTCCTTTTATGGGTTTTGGACAGCTCCCTCCACGTGACTTTGCTTTGTGTCACCAGATGGTGCTGGCTTCTTCCTCCAAGAAACCCCTGGGTTTATCCAGCTCCTTGTGGGAGAGGAGAGCTGGAGCCTGAGCAGACCCTCCAAATCCTGGGGTCACTTCTGCCCCTCTGGGCTTTGCTGATGGCTGTGGAGAACAGTTCCACATATCCATGGAAATAACACAGCACCAGCCATTTGGTCAGAAAACATCCGCCAGATTAGATTAGGCAGCAATACACGATCCCAAAACCTTGGAGAGGAGCCAGGTCAATCCCATTACACCTGTCTGGGTGGCAGCAGGAGGTGAGGCAGGAAGGTTAAGTGCTGTCCTCATTCCCAGGAGGAGATAAGTGATTGCACATCCTTCTCTCCTGAGCAATCCTGTTGCCTCTGGGGAGACATCTCGGATGAGTATTGATCTCCATGCGGTGATGCCAGTGCTGGCCAAGTGACAGACCCTGCTCTTCTCCCACCCTATTTCTGCTTTCATTTCCTAATGACACAGGGCATTTTTTTTTCCCCAAAAAAAAGGCAATCACTGAGTTTGCCCACTAAAACCAGTTTATTCCCAGTTCTAACATACCTAATTAATTGCTCCCTGAAATCTCCTTTGCTGAGTCCCTGCTGTGGCTGCGGGAGCAGCCAGGAGCAGCTGCCTTGTTGTGCATCCAGATCAGAAAGCTTCCATGGCACATAAGCAATTTGAGCTGAAGATTCAATTTCCTGCCTCTGCTGAACTTTGCTTAAATGACAAACTCCAAATGACGAAGCATCTGCAGTCACAGTCTGCAGAGAGGACACAGGGGAATCAGAGGGGTTTGGAAACAGAAACTCTTTGTGGCCGTGGAAGGGCCAGAGTCATCCAGCCTTTTCTGGTTTTCATAGATCATAGAATAGTCTGGGTTGGAAGGGACTTTAAAGATCATCTAATTCTGTTTAGTTTTGCTTGCTTCTTCCAAAAATGCCCCCCCAAAAAATTGTACCTGGAGTACCTGGAGCTAAGGCAAAGCTCTGCTCCAGCACTCAGAGCTTGCATTATTGCTTAGGTGTGCTGAAAACCCAAATGGATAAAGCCAGGTGTGTGTAGAGGATATGATCCTCCCAAAATTGAACTGAGTTCGGTAGGCCAGCCATGTCCAAGAGATTCCTCCTGCTGGTCCCCTGACCCTGTTCCCAAATTCCAGGGTTATCGCCAGAAGGATTCCTACATTGCCAGCCAAGGGCCGCTGCAGCACACGATAGAGGACTTCTGGAGGATGATCTGGGAGTGGAAATCCTGCTCCATAGTGATGCTAACGGAGCTGGAGGAGAGAGGCCAGGTAAGCTTCCAGGATCAGCTGCACTAAACACCAGGGAAATAAATAAATGAATGGCAGGAGTTTGGAAAGAGATGACCCTTAAGGTCTTTTCCAACTCAAAGCAGTCTGTGATTCTGGAAGTTTGTGATGCCTGTGAGATCCCACCTGGTGTTGGGCAGCTGCCAGAAGATTGTTCTAGCCAAACCCATGGGGAAAAACACGGGGTCCTTACCCTGTGCCCTCCTGTGATGCTTCCTCAGGAGAAGTGTGCCCAGTACTGGCCGTCTGACGGCTCTGTGTCCTACGGAGACATCACGGTGGAGCTGAAGAAAGAGGAGGAGTGTGAGAGCTACACAGTGAGGGACCTGCTGGTGACCAACACCAGGGTAAGAGCCTGGCTGCTCCCTCTGGGCATCTCTGTGTGCTCCTGCATTTCACTACCATGAGCATGTGCTGGTGTTCCTTCAGCTCCAAGAGCTCCCCATTGTCCCAAAGGAATTTTATCCCGGTATCCCTGCCTCCGATCCCTGAGAGTCCCTGTCCCGCTGCTCGTTCCTTGACCATTCCCTCCATTCTGCTGCTCTCACTGCCAAACCTCCCTCCTGTTCCCCATTTCCCACACTTCCCTTACACTGTGCCCTGGGAATGCCACTCCTCCACAAGCAGTTTTCCTACATAGGTTGTTTTCCTGGCCAATAAATGTATTTGTCCTGGTTTAGGACAATGTGGGAGAAAACCTCCAAATGGGGTTCTCCTAGAAAGCAAACCCTAACAGCTCCTCCCCCAACTGGTCCAGGAAAGAACCTTCTTGGAGAAAACTGGAAAAAACTCTAACAAACAAAGTGCCCACAAGCATAAAAAACGAACAGCATGAAACAACAAAACCTCTTGTTCTGAAAAGACATGGCAAAATTGAGAAAGTCCTTGCTGTGGGTTGTAGCTCGGCTCTCCCAGTCTCTTATCAGTCCCTCTGGTGCTGGAAAATGCCAAGGCTCTGGCCCTGGTGGGCCACAGGTGTGAGCTCCCAGTGCTCTTCTGGGTTTTCAGTCCAAAGCAGGTTTAAACAGTCACAAGAAAAAGGGGAAAAAATAGTCCAGGGAACTTCCCTGCCTCACCCAGCTAAAACTAACTAGAAGCAAAGGAGATCTCTGTCCTCCTGTCTATCTGTGCTGCAGACAACACAGTCCAGGAGCAATGTTCCTCAACCATCCCCTCTGTTCTGCTGCCCTCACCACCAGGCCTCCCTCCTGCTCTCTGTTCCCCACACTTCCCTTACTCTATGCCCTGGGAATGCCACTCCTCCACAAGCAGCTTTCCTACACAAATTGTTACCCCAAAGCCCTGAGCCTGTGGGTTCCTTGGTGCAGATCTCTCAGCAGCTGCCTGACCTCCAGCTGTGCCCTCCCAACAGGAAAACAAGAGCCGACAGATCCGGCAGTTTCACTTCCACGGCTGGCCAGAAGTTGGGATCCCCGGGGACGGGAAGGGGATGATCAACATCATTGCGGCGGTGCAGAAGCAGCAGCAGCAGTCTGGCAACCACCCCATCACTGTGCACTGCAGGTAAAGCCTGGCTGGAGCAGCTGGGCCACCCCTCCGAGGGGATCTGCTCCAGCAGGAGCTTGGGAGATGGTCAGAATCCCAAAGCTGGTGTGGGTAAACTGGAGCAGGACTGGCTCCTCCAGTTCTCTGGTGCTTCCCCTGTGGATTGTCCCCTGGGCAAAGCCAGCAGGGGCAGGACAGGGGTTTTCCCTCAGCAGGGGCAGGACAGGGGTTTTTTCCCTCACCTCCTGGTTTCTCTTTCCCAGTGCTGGAGCAGGAAGAACAGGCACCTTCTGTGCGCTGAGCACTGTCCTGGAGAGGGTGAAGGCAGAGGCGATCCTCGATGTCTTTCAGACAGTCAAGAGTTTAAGACTACAGAGGCCACACATGGTGCAGACACTGGTAGGTGCCTCCTGCCCTGCCAGAACATCAGCAAGGATGGGCTAGGGGCTCAGTGCTGAGCAAAAATCTCTTGGATTCAAGGTTTTTGAAAGAATGGAGTGAGGGTAGATGTGACATCATCATCCCTGGAAGTGTTCAAGGCAGGCTGGACAGGGCTTGGAGCAACCTGGGATAGTGGAAGGTGTCACTGCCCGTGGCAGGGGGTTGGAGCAAGGTCATCTTTAAGGTTCCTTCTGATCCAAACCATTCTAGGATCCATGATTCTAAGGAGGTGGGCCAGGAGGTGTCTCCCCTTCCTCTTGTTAAGGCACAAAGTGCCTTTTAAGCACTGACAGAAGTTGTAGGAACCTCCTTGGAGACATCCGCAGCCACAGTCCATACATTAATGGGCTGAACCACCTGGAATAGTGTCCTGGAGTGGCTGTGGAACCCTGCACATTGGTAGGGTTGGAGCAGGTGGTGGGGCTGGGTGAGGTCTTGCAAGAGGGGTTGGCTCAGGGTTTTAAAAGAAGAGTCTTTGGAGATCCAAGCAGAACCTCAGAGGGGGATGGGGAAAGCAGTTTCTTTTGCCATGAGTATCCCAGCAAGGGTTGGGGGGGTCACAAGGACGTGGGACCTGCTCTGGACACCTGAGCAAGCATCAGGCGCTGTCGCAGGTGTGGATTTTCCTGATCTAACACTGTTGTCTCCCAAATCCCACAGGAACAGTACGAATTCTGCTACAAAGTGGTGCAGGAATACATCGACGCCTTCTCAGACTACGCCAACTTCAAGTGAAGAAAAACAGGAACAAAAATCCACACCCACCTCCCCCCAAAAGAAATGACAGAAGAGTTGCCTTCTTTAATATTTTGTAATATTCTGTTTGTTAATATACCCCCCCAAACAAAAAAAAAAAAAAACCTATGTGTATATATCTTAACTGTTTTAGAGGTTGGTACCATAAGCTTCATATTAGCTGGAGATTTTATATGTAGCAAAGTGTTAGTGCAGATACTGTTGGCTCCTTTTTTTCCAATGTTTTATTGGGGAATTAAATAGCGTGATGTTTGGATTAATATTGTCATACCATCTCTCTTCTGGAGAGTTGATACAGGCTGTTATTTTGTTTGTAAATCTTTTTTTTTTTTTTTTTTTTTTCTTGAGGGAGTAAAGTCTTTTTAAAAAAAAAAAAAAAAGAAAAAGCAAAGAAAGATATTCTGGATCTCATCTGAAAACAAAACCCAAATCCCCCACTTCCAACCCCACCAGCACAAGCTTTTCCAAACTTGCAGGGAAATGGTTTCACATTTTTCTGCTGGTCAGCTCTTAAAAAAGAAAAATAAGGAGAGAAAAGAAAAAGCTCATTCTGTGTGTGTGTTTATATATAAATACCCTCATTTTTGTACCAAAACCTAAAAATGTTCCTCCCTCACAGTCAGGCCACCATGTGCTGCTGGTTTGGAAAGTGTAATTGCCACAGACCAGGGCCCAAATGTTGGGATTTCAACCCCCAAAAACCAAACCCCAGAAAAACAAAAGGATCTTTGCTCCCTGCTGGAAAGGTCTGTGTGTTTGGAGCTGGATTTTAGAGCAGGGATTGGGGTTGGCCCTGTGGCCCGGAGCTGAGGGTGATCATAGTGGCCCTGCTGTTGCTCTTTGGACTAGGTAAGCTCCATCCTCAGCTGCTGGAGGAGATGTCAGATTATTTTTCCTGAGAGATCACAGAATGAGGGAATGGTTTGGGGTGAAAGGGATCTCACAGAACATCAAATCCCCTTCCATGGGCAGGGACACCTCCCACTATCCCAGGTTGCTCCAAGCCTTGTCCAGCCTGGCCTTGGACACTTCCAGGGATCCAGGAGCAGCCACAGCTTCTCTGGGCACCCTGTGCCAGGGTCTCACCAACCTCACAGGGAAGAATTTCTCCCAAATCCCTACTCCAGGCCTGCTCTCTTTCAAAAAGAATCCAAAGGGTGAAGGAATATCCTGAGGACTAGGGGTGCAGCACTTTTATCAGAAAAATATATTAGAAAAAAAAAAAAAACCCAGGTATAAAGGGTTGGGTTTAGTATCTTCTTTCTTATAAAGGAGTGCCTGAGGAAACACCTTTCTTGTTCCTCCCTGCAGTCAGGGGCACCATGCCCAGGTTAACGGGGGGAGCTCCATCCCCACTGCAGAACAGGGAGAACTGGTTTGGAGCAGAGGCTTCACCCCAAGGATTTCTCTGGACACTCCAAAGAGTGATGGGGAGCACAGGGTGGGGTGGCAGGGCCCAGGAATATTGACAGCTCTGCCCAGTGATGTCCTGGACCCAGGATATAGGGTTCAAATCTAGGAAATTCTGGGTAAAAGCAGCCCATGAGTCAGTGTGTCCAAGTTTTTCAGCTTTTTCCATCCAGGCAGGATTCACAGGAGGGTTCAGTGGAGGCACACAGGCAAGGGGACACCCTCAGCCACCCAGAACACCCCCAAAAGTTGCTTTGCTGCTGCCACATCCCCACTCCATCACCTGGTACCCCTCATGAGCCCAAACATCACTCCATTGCTAATAAATTCTAACTCCTAAATTTTGGAGGAGGGGGCTTTGGGCCAAGGCTCTCAGTCACACTGAGAAATAAATGTGGTAACTCCAAAGAAATGGGGACCCTCCTTGAACAGGAGGGCTTCATTTGGCCCCAGAGATGCTCCACTCAGGAACATGGGCCATCCCAACAAGTCCCTCCATCCCACTGCCCAATGGGTGCTGGCTGCTCCCTTGTGCTCTTAAGGAGTTTCCCCCCTTTTTTCCTTCATTCCTGGAGATCTCAGGGGACTTGGGGAAATTTTGGGGTCTTGGGAGCTGCCTTGAGCTTTTGCCACAGCATCTGCCCTGGCCCCATCCTGCATCCAATTGCAAATGTCAGAGAGATGAGCAGCTGCTGGAGATAATCCAGGACCAGATCCTGCCTAAATCCCCTTCCTGAGCTCTGTCACATCTCCTGAGCTGGGAGCTTTGGGCTCCATGGCCATTGCCAGCATCCAGCCCAGTTTGGGGGTGACGAATTTGAAATGGGAGAACTGAAGAAATGGGGACTGGTTTGGGGCAGGGAAGCCGAGGCACAGAAAATTTGGTCCCCTCCTTTCAACAAGAGCATCCCTGGAGCTGAAGAGGGGCCATGTGGATCCATCCCTTTCTCAGCTGCCAGGAAATGGGAAATGAGCCCGTTCTGAGGGGTCCCCAGCCCTGGGTGATGGAGCCACACTGGGATCAGTGGGGCAGAATCCCCAAAAAAGGGGTGTCAGGGTGCTGTCCTGCCGTGCCAAGGGGATTTGGGGGGAAGGAGGCACTGGACGCTGGCACGGGGAGGCCGACGCCATCAGCGAGGTCACGGTCCCCCGTGGGAACAGTGGCCAGGCCGACGTCACTGTCACCGAGCCCTTCAAATAGCGGTGCCTGCCCGGCCGGACACCGATCCTGCCACCGCCACCGCCACCACCGGCACCTGCCCGCCCAGGTGAGGCTGCCCCGGCCGCGGTACGGGGTGGGGGGTCCTGCCTGCCCCAAATCAGACCCGCGTGGGGGAGTGGGGGGAGTGTCCATGCGGGATCCAAACGCCAGCAGCACCCCGGGGTGCTGAGCCCCTCCGGCTTCTCCAGCCGCAAAGGGCACCCAGGGGTGCCTCATTCCCTCTGGATCTGCATCCCAAAGCCACCCCAAAGAGATGCTGGGTCATCCCCTCCAGCATCTACATCCCAAACCCAGCCCAGCACCACCCACGGGTGCTCATCCCCTCTAGATCTCCATCCCCTCACTCAACCCCTGGGGTTCTGCTGGACCCAAAGCACCCCAGGCAGCACCCACGGGTGCTCAACCCTCCCGCAGCCCCCCCGGCCGCGTCCCCGGAGCGGATGCCGGTGGGACAGGGCCCGCTGTGTCCCCGCAGCCCCCCGGCCATGGCACCCCGCGGGGCGCTGCTGCTGCTGACGCTGCTGCTGCTGAGCTGCTCCCTGCCCCGCGGCCGCGGCCAGCACTGGTCCCACGGCTGGTACCCGGGGGGCAAGCGGGACCTCCGGACCCCCACAGACCTCCAGGTAGGGTTTCCCCCGCGGGCCATCCCCCTGCAGGTCATTCCCTTCCCTCCCGGGGGAATTGCTCGCCGCCCAAGGGTGATGCTCCCGCTGGCTGTGTCCCCCTGCCCGAGGGTTTGTCCCCGCCCCCGAGGTAAAAGCCCCCTGCTCCCGGGGTTTTAATCCCTCTGGATTATTCCCGCCCGAGTTACACTGCCCCAAATTATCCTCCCTGGATTACACTCCCTCGCAATTTTGTCCCCGTCCCGCGATTATCTCCCCGCCGAGTTCTTGGATTTATCCCCGCCCCAGATTTAACCCCACTCCGCTTTTATGACCCCCACGGGCTATAATCCCCCCAGTTTATCCCCGTCCCTGAATTATCCGGATTTATCACCCCCACGGGCTGTAATCCGCCCAGGTTATCCCCCTCCGTGAATTATCCCCCCCCCCCCCCCCGCCCCAGATTATCCCCCTTTCCCGTGGTTATTTTCCCCACCGATTTACCTTCCTACTCGAACTCCCCCGCAGTTTATCCACCCTGGAATATGGAATACCCCCCACCCGCGGGGTGATCCCCCGATCCTGGCTGGTTTATCCCCACGGGTGTCCCCCTTTTTCCCCCGTCGCTCAGGTGCCGTCCCCTCTCGGGCGCTGCCGTCCCTTCCCGTGTCCCGTCCGGCGGGAGGAGCCGCTGCCGGTGAGCGGGAACGGGGCTGGGGGGTCCTGGGGGGGTCCCCAGGACAGGGACTGACCCATGCCCCCCGCCCCTCTCCCGCAGCGACCCGCGCTGCGCCCCTGACCGGACCCACCGACCCACGCGGCTGCGAGCCGGCACCTTCCCGCGGGGAATAAAGGGACTGGGCGGGATTTGTGCGCAGTGATGGTGCCGGGGGAGCGTCCTGCGTGGGGGAGTGATGCGGGGCGGGCTCGTGGGAGGGGTGGCATGTGTCCCGTGGGGATAACGGTGTCCCTTGGGGATGCCATCCCGTGCGGAGAATTCGTGTCACGGAGTGGGGGAAAATCTGTCCCGTGGGTGGGATTCGTGTCCCGAGGGGGAAATCTGTCTTTTGGGGGGGCCGCTTGTATCCCCTGGGGATCCCGTGTCCCGTGGGAGCTGTGCTGTTCCTTGGGACAGTGCTCGGGAATTCCTGTCCCTTGGAGTGGGGGTGTCCGATGCGAGCGGGTTGTGTCTTTTGGGGTGCCGTGTCTTTTGGGGTGCCGTGTCTTTTGGGGTGCCGTGTTTCGTGGACGGCTGTTCCCTGGGGGCATTCCCTGTTCCTTAGAATTCCGCGTCCGTGTCCAGCAAGGGTCCCGTTCCGTGAGGGTGTCACTTTCACAAGGGGGTGTCTCTGCCCCATGCGTGTCCTTGTCCCGCGGGGGTGTCCCTGTCCCATGTAGGGTGTCCCTGTTCCGTGCAGGGTGTCCCTGCCCCACGGATGTCCGTGTCCCGTGACCCATGGGTGTCCCTGCCCCATGGTTGTCCCTGTTCCGTGCAGGGTGTCCCTGCCCCACGGATGTCTGTGTCCCACGGGTGTTCCTGTCCCGTGCAGGGTGTCCCTGCCCCAAGAATGTCCCTGCGCCTGGCTGTCCCTGTCCCTTGTGGGGTGTCCCTGTCTCCGCCAGTGTCCCATGGCTGTCACTGTCCCGTGCAGGGTGTCCCTGCCCCACGGATGTCCGTATCCTTGTCCCCCTCCTCTCCCGGACTCCATTTCCCATCAGGCCCCGCTCCCTCCTCCCGTCCCGTGGCGCCGAGCGCGCGGGTCCGCGTCGTGACGTTGCTCTCCGCGCCGTGACGTCACTCAGGCGCCGCCATGCTGCCGGCGCTGAGGCGCTGCCGCCCCGGGCCCGTCCCGCTCCCGGCCCTGGCGGCCGCACTGGGGCCCGGCCCCGTCCCGGGGCTCTGTCCCGGCTGGTCCCCGCAGGCGGTGCCTGCGCGGGGCCGCAAGACTCGGCACGACCCCCCCTCCAAGTCCAAGGCGAGCCGGGTGAAGCTGCCGCCGCCCGTGGACCCCGAGGAGCTGGTGGTGGTGCTGGAGCGGTACCGGCAGTACCGGCTGGTGCTCAACGCCCTCCGGTACCGGCACGGGCCGGGGATGGAAATGGGGTTGTGGGGCACGTCAGGGTCGGGCTGTGGCGATGGAGATGGGGGATGTCTGTGGGAGAGTGTTGGGGGGCTGGTGCTGGGGGGGTTGCTGTGGGGCAGGGGAAGGTCGGACATGGGTTGGTCTGGGACTGGGGTGCAGAGGAGGGCCGGGGGGTGGATTTGGGTAAGGGACTGGCTGTGGGTCAGGGGAGGGTTGAAGGGCAAGGGGCTGGGTGTGGGGTTTCTGGGGACGGACTGGACTGGGTACAGGATTGGCTGCAGGGTAGGGAACTAGGTGTAGAACTGTGGGGCGGGGAAGGTCGGGGCTGGCTGTGGCTCTGGGTATGGAGTTGGAGGCTGGGTAAGGTGCTGAGGGGACTGATGTGGAACAGGAGAGGGTTGGCTGGGTGTGGGACTGGCTATGGGGCTGTGAGGCAGGGGAGTGTCGGGCTTGTGGCCATTTGGGGCTGTTGTGAGGGACAGGGCTGGCTGTGGGGCAGGGGGCTGGTTGTACGGCAGGGGAGGGTTTGGGTCTGGGGCACTTTGTAACAGGAGCAGGTAAATCGTGGGATATTGTGGGATGGGAAAGGGTGGTGGGGCTTGGACTGATGAGGGGCAGGGAAGAGTGAGGGTGGTGGGACTGGGACCGCTGTGGGACAGGGTGCTGGGGCTGGCTCTGCTGTGGGGCAGTTTGGGGAGAACTGTCTCTGCTCCTAGCCCCGGGCAGGAGCTCAGGGCCCTCCCTTCCCTCCTGACAGGGCAGAGTTCAGGGCCGAGGTGCTGCAGAAGAAGCGGGAGGAGCGCCTGGCTGCCGAGGACTCCGTGGAGGAGCAGGAGGAGCACCGGCGCCTGATGGCCTGGAACGCTGAGGAGAACGCCCGGCAGCAGGCACGCAGGTCAGCACAGCACTGCAGGGCCAGGGAGACACTGCCCTGCCCTGCCTGGCTTTGACTTCTGCTCAGGCAGAACTGAACGCAGAATCTGGTCTAGTATTTATAGAGAAGTTTGGGCAGGGTCACTCTGGGCTGGATTAGGATCTGGTTCATGGCTGGGCTCAGAGGCTGGTGGGGAATGGTCACATCCAGTCACCAGTGGTGTCCCCAGAGATCAGGACTGGGCCCAGTCCTATTTAATGTCTTTGTTGATGATCTGGATGAGGAGAATGAGTTCACCATCAGCAGATTTGCAGATGGCACCAAGCTGGGTGTGAGAGTGGGTCTGCTGCAGGGCAGGAGGGCTCTGCACAGGGATCTGGGCAGGCTGGATCCAGGGGCTGAATCCAAGGATATGAGGTTTAAAAAGGCCAAGTATGGGGTCCTGCACTTTGGCCACAACAGCCCCCTGCAGTACCACAGGCTGGGGACAGAGTGGCTGGGCAGCAGCCAGGCAGAAAGGGACCTGGGGCACTGATGAACAGCAAGGCGGACATGAGCCAGCAGTGTGCCCAGGAAGACAAATGGCACCTGGCCTGGATCAGGAATGGTGTGGCCAGCAGGACCAGGGAAGGGATTCTTCCCCTGTACTCTGCACTGGTGAGGTCTACACCTCGAGTGCTGTGTGCAGTCCTGGGCCCCCTGGTTTAGGAAGGACAATGATATCCTGGAGTGTGTCCAGGGAAAGGCAACAAAGCTGGGGAACGGTCTGGAACCCAAGTCCTGGTAGGAGCAGCTGGGGAGGGCTCAGCCTGGGCAAAAGGAAGCTCAAGGAAGACCTTGTCACTCTCCACAACTCCCTGACAGGAGGGTGCGGCCAGGATAGGTCAGGATCAGCTCCCTGGGAGCAGAGGATAAGAGGACACAGCCTTTTCCACCCTGATTGATTCTGTGATTTTGGGAAATCCTCACCTTCTTAAATAAATCTGCCTCTGCAGCTGTCGTGGTTCCTGTGCCTTTTGCTGCTGAGGGCCAGGTGCTCTGGGCAGCCTCCTGCTGTCCTGGGAGTGGATGTGTCACCTCATCCATCAGATTTCCCTTTCTGTCTGCCAGAGAGGAGAGAGCCAGGAAAGAAGAGGAGGAGCAGAAGAAGAGGAAGTTAGAGATTGCGGAGAAACAGGCCAGGAAAATGGAGGCTTTTCTGGAGGAGAAGGAGAAGGAGGTTCTCCAGCTGCAGGTAAGAGCAGCTGGTGCCTCCTGGGAACCAGGCTGCCAGAATTCCCTGCCAGGGAGCCATGTGGAAGCCGTGGGCTTGTTTTCCACAGATTTTTCAGTTGGCAGCTGGGAACACAAGCGTCAGCACCTTCCAGGGGTGTTGACAGCGCATGGATGGGAGAGAGGTTGAGCCAGAGCTCTGGGAACAGGGTGGGATAATCCTGAGGGGGATAATCCTTGTCCTTTGCTTCAGGAGGAAGCCAAAAACTTCATCACCCCCGAGAACCTGGAGGCACGGATCGAGGAGTGCCTGGACAACCCACAAAACTACAACTTTGCCATCGACAAGGACGGGCGGATCGTCAAGCGCACGGTGCTGTCATAGCAGCCCTGCCATGGGGCCTGGGTTGTGTCCTGGGGGCCCCTAGACAGCACAGATCCTTCCTTTGAATGTAGAAATCGACCACACAAGTGGTGGAGAAAGGCACGGGTCTGGCTCTGCTGCTTCCAAAGGGTTAATTCCTGCGGGAAAGGGAGGTGTGGGGAAACTTGGAGGCTCTGGCAGCCTGGCTCAGCCCTGCTGCTGTGCCTGTGATCCCACCTCCCACGTGTTTGGATCCCTCCTGCCTTCACACACAGCATGTGGGGAGGAGCAGGAGTGATCCTGAGGCAGAGCCTGGCTCTGAGCTCCTCACTGTCAGCTCCTCTGGATGCTTCCATAGGCAAACAAGGGCTGAAATGAATTTGTAGGAAACACTGACCTTCCTTTTTTGTTGTTGGGGGAAAGGATTAATTGTAATCCTGATTTCACACGTTAAACCCTCCTTTGCACATCCCTTGGTGTGGCTGAATAAGAAAAGGTGTCTGAATGATCCAAAATTTCTGGTGTCGCCTTATTTCTCCCTTCAGACTTAATTTATTCATCACCTGAAACTGAAGGTGTAGATAAAAATGTAATGACTTTCGATGTTCTGGGTTGTTGGGGTCATGCAGGCTGTCAGCTTTGTCCTTAAACTTCTGGCTTTGGGCTGCCCAGTGTTGAGCCAGGAGCTTGCTGTGGTTCAGCCATGGCCTGTAGGTCTCACCCTCCCTCCCTCCCTCAGTTAATTGACCTGAAACCTTCCCTTTTTACCTCCACTTTTCCCTAGAAGTATCGTCTTCTCCCAACCCTGCACCTCAACCAGGCAAGCACACAAAACTCACAGACTTCTGTCTGGGTAGTTTTTCTGTCCAAGTTTTATTTCTAATTAAGCTCATCACTTCAGTGTGAGTCACAGCCCCCCAAGGCAGGGCTGGGACAGTGATGCCTGTGGGATCCTCCAGATTCTCTCCGGGGTGGGCTACACAAACAGCATCTCCTGGTCACAGGATGAGTCAGTGCCACAGCCCTCTGAGGGGGAGAGAGGGGGGAGTGTGGTGTGAAACCAGACAACACCCACCAGACCCCAGGGACCCCCCAAAACAGGCCCCAGAGATCCCTGAAACAGCCCACAGGGACTCGCCAAAACAGGCCCCAGGGACCCCCCAAAATGGGCCCCAGAGATCCCTGAAACAGCCCCCAGAGATCCCCAAAACCACCCACAGGGATCCCCTAAAACAGTCCCTAGATATCCCTGAAACAGCCCGTGGGACACCCCAGGGACTCCCCGGCACTGGGGTTTAATGAGCTCGTGCTCACTCCATTCTCTGATGCTTCCCAGGACTTACAGCAGGATCTCTGGTAGTTTAATTTAGGGAGGAAGGAGGGTGGGATTTTGAGAAAAACTAAGGAGAGCAGGAGGGTTTGTGGGTCCTGCACTTGCTCAGCCCCCCAAATTTGCTGTCTGCTTCCCTCCTGCCTCAAACCCTGCCGGTCTCATCCCTTCCCTGGGGTCTGGATAAGTCAGGGAGCGTGGTCGGGCTGTCGGGGTGGTGGACAAAGACAATCCCTTGGGCATCCTCCCCTTTCCCACTGTTCTGTAGCACCCTGAATTCCCTCCCGGCTGTGCGAGGGCTCTATGACAGGAATCCCGGGATCCCGTGGCGCCCTCACCTGTGCTGCAGCAGATGCCAGGGGCGGCGCAGCTCCCTCCGGAGCCGCAGGGTTTGCGTCCCGACTCGCAGGGGGTGGGCAGGAAGTTTTCCTCCTGGCAGCGCAGCGTTTCCGAGGTGCCGATGTAGCAGCCCAGCTCCTCCCCGCAGCAGATGTTGGGCCCGAAGCAGTGGCCCTTGTTCCGGGGACCGCAGGGCAGGCACTGCTTGGGGAATGGGGGGGAACAATGTTGGGAGAAGGGAAAGGAAGGGGTTCAGAGTGCTCCAAGCCCTTCAGGACCTACCTTCCTGATGTCCATGTCCAGCACAGCACGTTTGCCTCCGATGGGGCAGTTCTGGATGTAGCAAGCAGAGGAGAGAGCCAGGAGCCCCAGGAGGCAGAAGGCCAGAGCCTTGCAGGACATAACGGCGGGACAGGAGGGATTTTTGGCTGCTCATCCCAACCACTGGCCCTGTATTTATAGCCCTAGCTCCTACTTAGGGATTCTGGCAACGGCGTCACCTGTGTTCCTTAAAAACCACAAGGCATTGCTTCCCACAGCAGAGGGCTCAGCTAATAGCCGGAGGTCGAGGACGTGAGGTCAAGGACAAGGTGTTGGTTTTCTCCTCTGTGATGAGTCTGGCAGCAGTGGGAACGTGTGGAGGTTATGGATGGAGCTAGATGAATGTGTGGAGGTTATGGATGGAGCTGGATGAACATAGGGAGGTTGTGGATGGAGTTGGGCTTGGAGCCCCTCTCCAGCAGTCGCTTTGGGCTGCTGAGCTTTGGTGTGGCCCATTGGGAACCCCTCTGGCATGGAAAGAGTAGGGATGAAGGAAGGCAGCTGCAGGTGGGCTGTGTCCACCCAGGAGTGGGGTGAGAGGAGCATGTGCTTCCCATGGCTTCAAATCCCTTTGGGTGGGAGGAAGCAATCCCATATCCTCTGGGATCATCCATGGGACCTGGGGTGGAGAATGTTGCCTGGCCTGCCCACCCATTGGTGCCTGGCCTTTGGGGAATGCTCAGCACTGACCTCATCCTGCTCAGGGACAACAGTGACACTCAGCCCATCCTCATTCAGGTTCATCCAACAGCTCCAAAACCACCTGAGAACACCAAACATCTGGGGCAAAGGCCTGAAATCCCAAATTTCCCCATTGCTCCTCCTTGGAGCTGCACACAGGGATTGAATGTGGTGTCCTGAGCCACATCAGCTGCAGACAAAGCCCCCCCTCCTCCCTGAGAAGCAGCACCGAGGATGAGACCAAAGGCTGACGCAACCACCCAGGGTCCTGCTCACCCCGGCCCCTTGCCTTCCTTATCCCAATTAGGAGCTTCCCAGCTTGAATAAATTTCCCTGCTGAGGACAAAACTTGACGTCCATTGAGATCATTACCCTGCACCAGCTTAATTAGGAATTAGGCAGCCCGGAGCTGGACAGCCGTGACCTTTTCCTGTCCCTCTGTCTTGCTTCAAAATCCACCACTTAGCACAGCTGGCGCCAGGGCAGCTGGGTCCCTGTCACCCACCCGGGGTCAGTCCCAGTCCCTGGGGACAAGGCAGGCACTGGGATCCATGGTAATTGTTGGAAATGGGGCTCAGCACCTGCTGTGTTCTGTCCCGGCAGCTCAGCTCCAGCTGCAGCACAGGGCAGAGGGAGGGGATTGTCGTCCCAGAGCCCCTACGGCTGCTCCAGGGGTGCCCAGACCCCTGCAGGATGTGTCTCAGGCAGACAAGTAGGGAAAAACCACAATTATCAGCCCCTGGTGCTTTTTGGGGACTCGATTTTTGCCTGATTTTGAGGTGTCCTTCAGATGGAGTGTTCGCAGCACAGCCATATGTTTCCCGGTGCTGCAGGAATGTTGGGGGTTCACATCCTGCATCTTAGAAAAGTCTGAGAGATGAAATCCCAATTCCCTCATCCCAGCTTGGAGTCCCCCATCCATGCTGGTGTCACCCCTTTCCCGATGATTTTGGGGTGATTTGGGGTCGCCCCCCTCCCCAGGGCTGGAATAAGGTGCTGACTGTGGGAAGCAGGTCCTGGATCAATCCTGTATCCCCTGCGGGGAGCTGCCGTGGGCAGGATAGATCCTGCCGGTGTCAGGGAGCTCCACCTCCCCGGAGGTGCCACCTCCCTCAGGGACAGTATAAAGGATGAGCTGTCCCCTGTGCCGTGACCAGTCCCAGCCCGGAGAGACCTCGAAGCAAGGACCCTGCAGGGTAAGAGAGCCGGGAGAGGGCTGGGATAACGATACCCCAGATTTTGGGGGGTGACTGCGGGATAATGGGAACTGATCCTCCCTGTTGGTGTCCAGAGGGGATGGCAAAATATGAGACCAGCCCTGGAGGGGGTCTTTGGAGCTAGGAGCCCAAATCTCTCTGCTCTTGAGGGATTTGGGGGGGCTTTTCCTTACTTTTTATCATTTTTAGCAGCTGCTGTGCTGATTCCTGAAGGCAGCGAGGCCCCAAATCTGCCCCAAAGAGGGGCCACGAGGTAACATGAAGGTGGCACATCCCAGCTGTCCCCAGTCTCCTGGAGCTGGGCGTGCTGCTGGGTAGGACTCGATGACCAGATCCCAAATCCCAGCTCTGCCTGAGCTCCTTCTTCTGGGAGCTACAAGGGGCCAAATCCTGCACCCAGACCGGCCAAACCACCTGCACTCTGCGGGGATCTGAGGACAGAAGATGCTCCAACACCCCCATCCTGAGCCCCATCCAGAGCCCCCAGGAGCCATCCCCATGCCCAGGACGAGGCCAGCACAGTGCATGAGGACTTTTATTGGGTCTCCTATGTACAGAGCCGGGGTGGAGGGGTCGGTCAGGGTAGGGGGGACTCCCCAAGCCCTGGCTCAGAGCAGGGGGTGCTTGCCCTGCTGCTGCTGCTGCCGGTTTGCCAAGTGCATGAGCTTGAGGAGCAGATCTCCGGCCGAGCCGTCCATCACCGTCAGGTTCTTCTCCTCTGCCGCCTCCTGAGCGCCGTCGCTGCCCTCGTCCAGGCAGCCGGTGTCCATGGCGCACGTCTCTGCAGCAAGGAGCAAAACGTGGCCATGAAACGGGTTTTGGGGAACGTCAGGGGGGTGTTTTGGGCTGGGGAAGGGGTTGGTGGCAGCCAGGGGGGACTGCACAGGTCGTGCTCCAGTTTTGTCTCTCCCGTTAACCAGGGAGTGGGGCTGGATTTCCGGGCACATCAGGGAGGCTGTGCTGGCCAGGGGAAAGCTGATGGTGGGTCAGGAAGGAGCTCCGAGCCCAATCCTTTAGAATCAGAATGGTTTGGGTCGGAAGGGACCTTAAAAACCATCCCGTTCCAGCCCCTGCCTTGGGCAGGGACACTTTCCGCTATCTCACATTGCTCCAAGCCCAACCTGATCTTGGACACTTCTATGGCAGCCACAGCTTCTCTGGGCACCCTGTGCCAGGCCTCCCCACGCTCACAGGAAAAAATGCCTTCCTTACAGTCAGCCTGAATCCAACCACCCCAAATCATCTCGGAACGGCGCCAACACCGCTCCCCCTCCATGCCTCAGTTTCCCCTCCCCGAGACCAAACCACCCCACCAGAGAAGCGTTACCCGGAGAGTTCTCCCCCTCTGCCATCCCCCCACGCTCCCCCGCCCACCCCAAACTCCCCGTCCCAGGGTGTCGGTGACCCGGTTTACCGGCGGTGCAGCAGATGCCGGGCGCGGCGCAGCGGCCCCCGGCTCCGCAGGGCTGCCCGCCGGCCTGGCACGGGGAGGGCAGGTAATTCTCCTCGGCGCAGCGCCGCGTCTCCGCCGTGCCCAGGTAGCAGCCCAGCTCCGCTCCGCAGCAGATGCCGGGCCCGAAGCAGTTCCCTCTGTTGCCGGGGCCGCAGGGCATGCACTGAGGAAAGGAGCTGCCTCAGCGCCCAAACGCCTCCAAAAACACACCTTCTCGCGCCCTCTTGTAAACCCACACGCGAATGCACACCTGTGCATAGAAAGCAGCTCCCCACCAGCCCCTCTTGGAGGTGCCACTCTGCCACCAAGGCTGGTCGCTGCCACCAGCAGCGTTGAGCTCGTGTCCCCGCTCTGGGGTGTCCCCGCTCTGCCCCCGTGACCTCCCTGTCCTCTCTCCATGCGCTGTCCTGTCCTCTCTCCATGCGCTGTCCTGTCCTGCTCCCCCCCAGCCCAGCAGGACGCCCAAGCCTGAGCCTCTTCTCCAGGCGCCAGCAGCACTTCGGAGCGGTCACTCCTCCGCCACTGCCCCATCGCCTGCCCTTGGGCGTGTCCCCAGCCATCCCGAAAAGGCCCCGGTGCTCCGGGGAGCGTGGCCCAGCCAGCGGTACCCACAGGTGACGGGGAGCTTCTGCGCCCCACAGAGCCACTCTGTCCCTGCTGAAGCTCCGTCCCGTGTCCCGGAGCGCCCATCCCGGCCCGTACCTGTCGGAGAGCTGTGTCGGCCAGCGCCCGCTTCCCGCCCCGGGGGCAGTTCTGGATGTAGCAGGCGGAGGACAAGGCGAGGAGGCAGAGGAAGGAGAGGGGCAGCGAAGGCTCTGCCATGGTGCAGGGTGCCCGCGGCCGTGCCAGGGGAAGCTGCTCCAGCTGCGTCTGGCCCCGTGCTGAGAGAGCTGCTATTTATGCTGCCATCACCCCTTCCCAGGGGAGGAGGAGGAGGAAGAAGAGGGATGGGTTGGGTTTTTTTGTTGTTGTTTTTTTTTTTTTTTTCTTTTTGTTTTTTTTTTTTTTTTTTTTTCTTCCCAAATCGCATCCAAGCAAATCTGTAATTGAGATGATTCAGTGCAGCAGCACTCAGGGCTGGTGAATCCTACCCTTGGCTGCTCCGAGGGGCACGGGCCGGCCCTGGGATGTGCTTGGGAAGGGGCAGTGGGTGGGCTGGGGGTGGACTCAGGGAGAGGTGCTCCTTCAGAAGGTGCCGGTTTGGGGAGGGTTGAGGGTTTGGGGACAGATGTTATTCAGGAGATGTGGTTTTGGGATGGATGTGGATTTTGGGAAGGGTGCTGGTTCAGGGGGTGATGTTGATTGGGGATGGAAGTGGATTTTGGGAGGAGTACTGGTTTGGGCATGATTCTGGTTTTGGGTAGATATGGATTCTGGGAAGGGTGCTGGTTCGGGGGGTGAAGCTGGTTTGGGATGGATGTGGGTTGTGGGAGAGGTGCTGGTTTCACAGGGATGCTGATCTGGGAGAAGTGCTAATTTGGGGAGGGATAAGGGTTTAGAAGGTGCTGCTTTAGAGAAGGTTGTTTATTTAGAGGATTCTGATTTGGGATAAATGCTGGTTTGGAAGGATGCAGATTTTGGGAGATGCTGGTTTGGGGAAGGGTGCTGGTTTGGGGGATGTTGGTTTGACTGATGCTGCTCTTGGAGGGGAGACTGGAGGGGAGTGACAGGGTTGGGGATGGGAGAGAACCCCGGGTGCAGAAAAACACCCCAAAAGCCAGGGACTGGGCTGTGGCATCGAGGTCCAGGGCAGGACTGTGTTCCCAAAGATCTATCAGTGCCACTCATGGGTCTCCTGCCTCTTCCCCCTCTTTTCCAAGAAAGCAGAAGGCAGGGAAACCAGTGGGAGAGGGGGATACCTGAAAAAAGGCACCTTTGGTATTGGCACCAGCACACTCGTGTCACCCATGGGCTGTCAAAAACATCTGTACAGGAAAAACACCATCAACAGCCCCTGCCCCATCCAGCCATGAATAATCCTGTTGTTCCCAGATCCCTTTTCCAGCTACACCGAGGGCAACCTCAGCAAAGTGAAACTAGTGTGCAGAAAGGAATCTGCTGCCTGTGAGTATCTGCCCTCTCCTCCCCCCAAAAAATGCTGGGACTGGCTCAAAGTGATCAGGAGGGGTTTGTTTGGGGAGGCTGGACAATGTGAGGGTGCTGCCAGCTGGGGTCCCGCTTCTGGAGTGGTTTTATCTTTTACTCATCTTCACATAAGGTGGGGAATTGAGGCAGGGAACCATAAAGATCAGCCTGGACATCACCTGGGGTGGCTGAACATGTTTTCCCCCTGCCCCTCATTAGTTCCCCTCATTTTCTCCCCCTCATTATCACCCCTTTTCTGCTGGACAAACACTCCAGACCCAGTTAGAGTGAGGAGAATGGAGGTACCCTGGGTGGGGAAGGGGCAGCTCTGCTCGAGCATCCCAAAGGAAACAGTGATCCCACTGCAATCTTCCATGGAAAACCTTTGTGTTTGTTTCAAAGTGCTTTGAAAAGCTCCACAGGAGGCAGGGAGCAATGCTGGAGGGGGCTGAACCCCAGAGCATCATTTTGCCTCCCCCCCCCCCCAAGGGAAACTGAGGCACGCAGAGAAGCATTTTATGGATCAATGCTGGGTGGTCCCAACCTGCTCTCAGCTCCTGCCGTGTGATTTTGGAGCATGGATCGACCCGGGGGGTGACAGTCCTGGACTTTGGGGCTGTTGCTGGGTCACATGAGGGCGATTTCCTCCCCTCCAGGGGGGTGAAGGTGGCCACAGCCCCTGACTCAGCCCTCCCTGGGACCGAAGGAGCGGCGAGTTCCCGAATTTGCCCCGTGACGCTGAATCACCCACGTGGGGCAGCCGTGGGGGATTTAATGACCAACATCATTAGCACCAGCCTCGTTTCCCCGTCCAAACCCATCCCTTCACAGCGGGAGCCCAAACCCACTTACGTTGCAGGGCCGAGGAGGACGCAAAAGCCCTCGGCTGGGAAAACTTTTCTTTTAAAGAACCCCAAATGTCAGCTCTAAATTGGGTGTTACGCGCTCGTGCTCCGTCTCTTCATTACTGTATCGTAAAATTACATTAGCTGGGAACGATCTGCATTCAAATGACTCTGTGTCTGGAATGATAACGCAGGAATATGAGATTAAAATGTAATTATGCTCTTTAAAGTCAAGGAAGGTTAATAAAATGTTTTTCCAAGTTGCAGAGGCTCCACAGCCGCAACGCAGAATCACTTACGGGAATCAAGGGGAGGATGAGGTGGGAACGGGGAGGGGAAAATGGGTAGAAAACACAAAAAAAGGGGATTTTGGAGAGGGAAATATTGGGGTCACCCGGGGTGAGTCATGGGATATGTGATCCCAGGGGTATGGATTTCCCAGGAGTGGCCAGAACCAGCCTTGCCTAGCTGGGATGCTCCCTGGTACCCAGCGTGCTGCTGGGCCCCCATCCCACATCCTGCTCCCAACCGAGGTGTTGGGGCCAGAGTCCTACCCCAAATCCTCCAACACCAGCCCCAAGGTCCCTTCCTGTGTCTCCAGCACCGGATTTGGTCTGCCACGTCCCTGCTCTTCCCCAGGCTCTTCCCCAGGGGATGCCCCTTCCTTAGGGCTGATCTAACAAGGGTGTGGCCGGTGCCAGGGAATTCACCGGGGCGTTGGTGGCTGCCGTCCCTATCCCAGCTCCCCTCGGGAATGAGGGAAATCCCAAAGACCTGACCTGGACTGGGAATGGAGCAGCACCCCCAAATCTGCCGCCTTGCTCAGCCAAAATATGGCCCCAGCTCTTAAAGACGCCAGCAAAGGGGCTGGGGAAGCCAGAGGGGCTCAGCCACGAAGATCATGGAATTTTTGAGGTTGGAAAAGCTCTCCAAGATCACCGAGTCCATCCATTTCCCCAGCATTGCCAAGGCCACCACTGACATGCTCACAAGTGCCACATCCACATGACTTTTAAATCCTTTTAAGGATGGGACCTCCACCACAGCCCTGGGCAGCTGTGCCAGTGTCTGACCATCCTTTCCATGAAGAAACCTTCCCTAATACCCAGCGTGAACCTCCCCCTTCCTTCATTAACAGCAGGAACTTCGTTAGCTCTGGTGCCCCCAGAGAGGTTTGTGAGAGCCCCTTTGGGGGCAGGAGAAGGGATGGAGGTGGTGAAACTTTGCTGCAGCACACAGAGCTCCCAGTGCCAAAGTTTAACCAGGATAAATGAGAGTGACTGCCTTCAATCAGGATTAATCAGAAAAATGGGATGAATTTCACTGATTTGTGCATTCCCTGCCTTTGCCGTGGCTGGAGGGGGATGCAGCAGGGAATGAGAAACTTCTGGAAGATGTCACATGGAGAGGAGGGTCAGGCTGGCAAGGGAGAGGTCCCTGCTCCTGCCTGGGAGCTCTAATGCTCCTCAAATGGATCTGTCACTGTCATCGTGGCCCCGTGGCTGACGGGGGGTTAATGGCTGGGGGGTGGATCCTACACCTCCTCCCCTCACATCATGGATAAAGATGCTCCTCTGCTTCCCTGACAGCTGGAAAACAGTTTTGATGCCTCTTTAAAGGCAGCACAGCCAACGTCAAGATTGGCTGGGGCACTGCTTTGATCATTTCCATGGCCAAATCCATCCTGCTGGGATGTAGACATCACGGCGGGAAGTCACTGACCAGTAAGGGATGGATTTGTCCAAAAAATGCCTGAAGGACAGCATTAGAGGAAATTGCTCAGGCTGCAGTCAATTCCATCCCCCAGCTCCAGGGAGAAGACAGGCTTGGTACTGGGAATAAACTTGCTGCTGACATCCATTTGGGAGCTGATGAGGGATTGCTGTGGGTCCAAGCAGAAGCAGCCGTGGAAATTTCCTGGCTCTGTGTCACCCACCACCTTGGGGTGCAGAGGGTCCTTGCTGCTCACAGGGGTTTCAGTGCCCCGGGATGAGTGAGGGAGATTCACACCCAGCAGGGGCAGGTGGTCCTTCCCTGAGCTCCAAGATGTGGGGGCAGAGGGAAACTCATCCCTGGATGAGTTTCCTGTGTGTCCCAAGAGGGGACACAGCAGGTGAGATGTGCTGCCAAGGGTCCCAGAGGGTTGAGGAGGAAAACCGGGGGATGAAGGTTCAGAGAACCTGCCGTGAGGTGGAGATGAGCCCTGCCCTGAGCAGGGAGGGGGACCTCATGTCCCAACACCATCCCTTCCTTCCAACCCACGCTCCGTGTGGTTCCTGCCCCTCCCTGCAGAATGAAGGGAACCTGGAGATAATTTGGGAGATGGCTCCCACCTGGATCACTGCCCATTGGCAGGACACCACAAGGAACTTTTTGGGCACTGGAGTTCGTCAGAACCGGTGACTTTGGAAGCATCCAAGCTTTGCTAGCTCTGGAGAAGGTGATGGCTCTGGGGATCCAGAGGCAGCCATCCATCTTCCCCCTTCCCTGGGGGAGGTGTGAGAGCTGAATCACCCCGGGATGGCTCACTGCAAACACGACACCACCACTGCAATGGAGCAGATTTACTGCCTCTGAATCGTGGGGCTTTTAGGAATTCTGTGCCTACTTTCTAAGTGTTTATTATTTTAAGACGTGTGATTTTCTATTTTCGCTCAGAATGGAGACGGGCTGTGAGCTCCTGCTGACGCAGACAGGGAGCAGGATCAGTGTGGGGCCAGCACAAAGCCAAGTTTCAGTGCATGAGCAGCTCCCTCCCGTGCCAGGAACACGACAAAGTTGCTCAGGTGCCTTTTGAGAGCAAATAAAGGTGTTACCAAGGTGAGCTGAGTCAGCTGGAGGCTCGTCATGGCCCAGAACACCTATTAGGTGGCACCAGCAGGGGGTTGTAGAGGTGACAAACCCTTTGATGTCACCTTACCCCGGTATGTACAGGACAGAACATATCGAAGTCATTCTTTGGCTTTTTTCTGAGCAGCTCTCTGAAGCCCCCCGGGGGGGCGGGTCTCATCCCTGTGATGCACGAGGCTGCTGCCACAACCCCTCTGAACCCCTGGTCTGCAGCTCCTCTGTGTTGGTTTGGATACTCCAGTCTGTTTCTTTCCTCCTCTGCCAAAAGATGCACTCCACCACATCACTAAGCGCCAGGATGAGACCAGTGAAGAGCCAGAGAGAGAGAACTTGACTTTAAACATTTTATTAAGGCTTAAATGTCTATCAGCCAGCCAGGGCTGGGCTGGTCACACGACATAAACCGAGAGGGTGGGATGGGATGGCTTTTCTACAAGAGTCTGGATGAGCAGGGTGAGATCACTGCCAGCTCCTCACACCTCACATGGCCTCTCACTGTTGATCCCAGGATGAGAGACGCTCCCAGCAGGGAGGGGAGGGTGAGGTGGGGAAGGGGAGGAACTCAGAGGGGCTTTGTGTGTTGTTGTCACTCACAAGGACTTTACCTGCTCCACAACCGGGTGGCTGCTGGTCAAACGTGGTGTGAAACTTGCAGGGGGAAGCTGAGCTGGTCCAAAAGGCACCTGTGCTAAACCTCTGAGCCTCGGGGGCAGTGCTGGAGACCAGTCCTGGATAAATACATATTCCTTGATAAAGAAGCTATGGCTTTTTGTCATCCTTAGGCTCTGGCGCCGCGCTCTAACCCCCCCACCCCCCACTGCTCTGTAAGCACAAGACCGAGTCCTCTCCACTCTCCCGCTCTCCCGGCGGCTCCTCTGGCGGCTCCGTGTGGACACGGGGCACAACAGCAGCTCTTTCTCGTTCTCCTGGCGGCCCCGGGGGTCAGAAGTGAACTCTCCTGACATCGTGCGTGGCCGCCGCCCTCTTGCAGCTCCCGCAGTGGATGGGAGACGCCGGAGCCTTCTGGCCCTCGGCCAGGCAGGGCCGGCACACGAGGTGCCCGCAGGGGAGCTGGTACACGGGCTCCGCCTTGAAGTAGCAGGAGAAGGATTTGCCACAGGATGCACATCCCTGGGTCTGGCTGCTCCTGCCGTGCTCTGCAAATCCACAATCACAGAATCAGCAGGTTGGAAAAAGCTCCAGAGATCATCGAGTCTGGCCTGTGACCCAACACCACCATGTCCAGTCGCTCCTGGTGATTCCACCACCTCCCTGGGCAGCCCCAAACAATGTCTGATCATCCTTTTGTTGGAACCCTGGTCACTGAGAATTTTAGACTTTCTGTGCTGATAGACACTGACCCCCAAGAAAACACTGCATTTGACCTGAGGCCATGGAGAAGGCTACCAAATTTGAATGACAGCATTGGGATTATGGGTGTGTGGTTTGAATAGAAGTGTGTGATATCACATGGTGGAAAACTTAAAGAGTTTTAGAATATAGTAATATATATATAAAGCAAATACAGGATTTAGGGTGCAGGGTAAGTCCTTCTTTTTCACCTTCTTCTTCATGAGTCTGGGTAGTATTTTGTAACTGGATAGAAGAGTCCACATTGTGGGAGTCAACATTGTGGGCCATGGGTGATTGGTTATTGGGTTAGAAGTAGAAAAAAATTTAGGTGTCATTTCTTAATTGGACAGTTTATTCTTAAAAGGCCTTGGAGAGAGAGAGAGAGACATGAGGCCATTTTTAGTTTGTTAGCTTGAAGTTCTGTAGAATTCACTGTTTGTGAGACTGTGATATAGATAAGAATTATCTATAATTTGAGTCCAAACAAGAAATACCACCTCGCACATTTAATCCTGACTCTGGCAAAAAGAATATAAAACGCATCACCCATTCTGTGAAGAAATGCCTCCTCATGTCCAGCCTAAACCTCCCCTGGCACAGCTTGAGAGTATAAAACAAAGGGAGAGGAGAAGTGGGTTAGGCAGGGAATGTGACCTACCCCTTCTGTGCCAGTGCTGCCCAAAGCTGAGGGCCCCAGGTCCTGCAGACTCCCGGCACAGCTGTGACTCAGGACTGTGCCACTTTCCTGTCATTACCACAAGGAAAGGGAACTGTCCAGCTCCTAGGGCAGGGCGTGCTCAGAAAGGGATGGATCACATCAGCACTTGCACCTTTCAGGCTTTTAATTGAGGACAGATGACTGTAAAAAAGGGCTTTTCACTTCTACTGAGACTAAATCATCCTCCCCCTCCTGCTCTTCCGACTGGATTAAAAGCGGCGATTCCCAGGTGGAACAGTTGAGGTGTCACTTTGCATTCCTGTCACACACGACCCATCCAGGGCCACTCAGCTCTCAAACAGCAGCAATTTTAGAGGGGACAGGAAAAAGCTTAAGAGCTGAACGTCACTGTGAAACAGCAAAAGCTGTCTGGGGAGGGGGAGAAAGAGAAAAACAGGCACAGACAGATGGACAGACAGAGAGACAAAGCCCTTCCCAGGGTCACCTGGCCCCTCTGAAGCCCCTTCTCAGCCATGAGCAGGCAGAGCCTCAGCCAGGGGAAGAGAAGCCACGACATGTGGAGGGACATCTGAAGGTTCAATGCTTCCAAGAAATAATTTTTGGAATTTTTTCTCTTGCAAGAAATAATTTAGCCTCTACCAGGCTTTCTGCTTTAACCACCTGCAAATTCTGTGCAGGTCTCTCCCTAAGGCTGAGCTGTCCCTCCTCCCTGCAATTCCCTTACTGTGTTTTGTTCTGTGTTCCATTCCTGCTTTCCTTTTCTCACCTCTCTCCTCGTGATGAGCCAGGACTCCCCGTGCCATCACCTCTGCACTCCAAAGGAATAATTTTGGGAATGCATACACAGCTGGATGAGTGGCTGAGCAGCAGGTGGGAGGCAAACAGTGAGGGCTTGGTAGCCTGGATTACATACACTCAGTCCTGCTGGGATTCTGGGCCCACTCATGGCTGGCTGGCCTGAGATGTTGCTGCTGTGACCTCTTCCTGCTAAGGGCTGGATGTCACACGGTATTTCATAGAATCATGGAATGATTTGGGTTGGAAGGGATCATAACGCCCATCCCATTCCACCCCCTGCCATGGGCAGGGTCACCTCCTACTATCCCAGGTTGCTCCAAGCCCTATCCAGCCTGGCCTTGGACACTTCCAGGGAGCCAGTGGCAGCCACAGCTTCTCTGGGCACCCTGTGCCAGGCCTCCCCATCCTCACAGGGAAGGATTTGTTCCCAATATCCAATCTCACCCTACTCTTCAAGTTTACAAACATTCCCCCTTGCCCAGCCACTACCTGTCTGTACAAAAAGTGACTCTCCGCCTTTTTTGCCAAGGCCCTTTTAAGCATTGGAATTTGCTGGATTTACACCTCTCTTGCAGCATCTCCACACTAGACTCATTCTCCACCCACGTGGCAGCTCCCCAACTTGCTCCACGCAGCTCACAGGCAACACTGAACCATTCAGCCCAAATTGCAGAGCTCTGAGAACAGTCTGAACTAAGCTGGAGCAGGCTGAGCAGTGTGTCCAAGCACAACACATCCCAGATCATCCTTGGGCAGCACAGACAGCATCCCACACCTTGTGGGGGTCAGCAAGGCCTAACCTGCCTCAGTGGGAGAATAAATTAACAAAACTGCTGAGACAGAGGCAAGGATTGTGAAGTAAAGCTTGCTGGAAGACAATGTCGTATTTTTATATGGAATATATAATACTCTGGGCTCTGAACAATGCTCCCTCTTAACCCAGCCCCAGCTCCCAAAGGTGATCCAGAGGTGCCTGTTGCTCACCAAGGACAGTGCCCACGCTCCAGGAACTGCTGCAGCTCCCCTCTCCTGGACCCTGCTGCTGGCTCTTCATCAGCTTGGCTGTGAAGGAGGGCATGGAGCTGAGGGCCGAGGTGAGGGCAGTGTCCAAGCTCTCCGACAGCTTCTGCTCGTGGGACACCAGGTCTGCAAAGGGAAACAGAGACCAGGTCTGCAAAGGGAAAATCAGAGACCAGGTCTGCAAAGGGAAACAGATAAATCAGGTCTGCAAAGGGAAACAGATAAACCAGGTCTGCAAAGGGAAACAGAGACCAGGTCTGCAAAAACAGGAAAAAGATGAAGAAGCAGATTCTGGGAAAAAGAATCTGTGATGCAAACACTGCTTTGGCTCTGGAGGAATTTTAGGAGCCCTGCTGTTTGTTTCATTGAGAGGTGTCTTTTCCCTACCAAGAGCTGGCATTTGGAGTGGAGTGCCTTGTCTCCTTTGGATTCTAGAGGCGGAATGCCCTATGGATTACCACCAGACAGTCATGTGATATCCTAGTGCCAACTTATACAGGATCAGATTCACTTAGGTTGGAAAAGTCTTCCAAGATCATCAAGTCCAACCCTAAACCCAGCACTGCCAAGGCCACCAGTAAATTATGTCCCAAAGTGCCACACCCACATGGCTTTTAAATACCTTCAGGGATGGGCAGCCTGTGGCAGGGCTGGAGGACCCTGAAGGACCATGAAGGAATTTTCCCTAATATCCACCCTAAACCTCTCTCTTGGCACACCCTGAGACCATTTCCTCTTGTTCCCTGGGAACAGAGCCTGACCCCCACCTGGCTGCACCCTCCTTTCATGGAGTTGTAGAAGTCTGCAGGACTGAAAGAGGGCAAAACTCCAAATAACCCAGGAATTTGTTTTCCCCTGAAATCCCAGACACTCCCTCAGCTGGCTCCTGAGGATCCCAGCCCAGTGCTCCCAGCCTTGCTCCATGCGGCTCACGGAGAACATTTAAACCATTAATAAAATCTGTGGGACTTGTTTTTCCCTCTCTGTCCCAGTTCTGAGGCACAGGGCCAGGGCTGGACCCTCCCTGCAGGGCTGCCCTGTGCAGCACCGACGGCGATAATTAAGATGAAGCATTAAGAGAATGTTGTCTGCATCACTAATTCTGTTAAATCCATCTCCCAGAGGAAGTGCTCGCAATTGGTGCTGCACATTTGCTCCACCAAACAAGGCTGACGATCCAGTGAAGCACAAGCTCCGTGGGCTAAGCACTCTGCTTTTATTTATGTATGGACACAGCAGTTTCTGCTCCTGTGGGGCTGGGGCACATCCTAGTGGGAGCTGTCACACACCTCCACAGCCAAAATAACCAAAGATTCCTCCTAAAATCTCTAGGCTGAGGGATCAGAGCAGAAATGTGCAGTCTGACTTCTCCCTACTCTTCCTGGCACCACCTGACATCAATTACTTTCAGATGAAGAATTTGTTTCAAATCCAACAGCCACCTGAGCTTTGTCCTCAAAACGTTTTTGGGCAGACTGGGAGAAGGGTGAAGGCAGTGACAGGTCCCAGCAGCTCTGGGTCACCATTTGACACGTCACAGAGCACTGGGTTTGAGCAGACCAGGAAACTGGGCTTACCTGCCTAGAGAGCCGACCATGAAATACCCACACACCTGGATTTACACCCTTTGTCCTCAGGTGCCACATCCACATGGCTTTTAAATCCCTCCAGGGATGGGAACTCCACCACTGCCCTGGGCAGCTGTGCCAGGGCTGGACAACCCTTTCTGTGAAGGAATTGTTCCCAATATCCAATCTAACCCTCCCCTGGTGCACCCCTTGTTCCCTCCTGTCCCTGTTCCCTGGCAGAAGAGCCTGACCCCCACCTGGCTCCGCCCTCCTTTCAGGGAGTTGTTGAGAACAACAAGGTCTCAAGAACTCTCACCTGAGCTTCCTTTTCTCCAGATCTGCAGCACATTTTGCATTCCCAGCACTGTTGTTACTACATCACTGGGAAAAGGATCGATGAAGGGAAACCAGCATCCATTCTCTTCCCCTGCAGCCACAAGTCACATTCCTTGTCTAATTTAGCCTCTCCCAGGTTTTCTGCTTTAACCACCTGCAAATTCTGTGCAAGGCTCTCCCAGGCTGAGCTGTCCCTCCTTCCTGCAATTCCCTTGCTGTGGTTTGTTCTGTGTCCTATTCCTGCTTTCCTTCTCGCCTCCCTTCCTCGTGATGAGCCAGGACTCCCTGTGACATCATCACTGCACCACTAGACATTTCTTTTCCTATTTTTGCAGGACACAATAAATCCCCCTGGATAAAGAAACTTCCAGCCAGGGAGGTGAGAAAAATATTGTCTCCACGTGGGAGGAAAAGAAAGGAAATCCAAACTTAAAGGGGAACAGGGTGACCCGAGCAAACAAGGGCTGTGAAACACTGAACAGGGAGCACAGGAGGTGGATGAAATGACCCAGCTCCACCACACCTATCAACAGCCTGGAAGCTTTCTAGAGGTGTGATGAGAACTTGTACTGGATTTGTTCTGATTTGAAACCCCAGCCTGGGGCTGTCCCAACATTCAAGGAACAGAGGTGACTTGGGGGAGCCACAATACCTGTGGAACAGTCCATCTGGATCAAGTGGGAGTCACTGTCAGTTTTCATTTTTTTTAGCACTGTTCTCTGAGGTAGCTGTGACAAGTAAGTTTGTAGCAGAAAAATAGGGCGGCTGCAGGGAGCCCTGATCCATGCAGTCCATTTTCCTTTTCAGAGAAGACATGGTGATGGAGGAGGGCACCAGGCTCTCTGAGGCATGAGCCCTCCCCAGCAGGTTGGTGCCAGGGATGCTGTGCTGCAGCAGGAAGTGGTCTATTCTGGCCTTGAGGGTGGGGTGAGGTAGGGGCTGTGAGTGCTGGCTGAAGGCCACCCCCGTGAAGGGATCACTGGGAACACGGCCCCAAGACGCCTCGCTCCGGTTGCATTTCTCCAGGGTGGTCTGGTCAATCACTTTCCCAGAGGGCAGGAGCATGGGTAAAGTCATGATCTCCAGAGTGATGGGGTCCAGGAATTCTTCAGGGATGTCTTGGACGACATCCACCAGCTTGTGCAGGGTCTGCTGCTCGTTGGCACTGAAGGGGACACAGTCGCTCTCCATCGGCGTCCAGGGCTCCGGCTTGACGCTGCCGATGTCCTGGGCCATGAACTGGGAGGCCACCTGGAAGACGCCCTCGATCACCTCCTGTGGGCAGGACTTGGCAGGTTGTCCCCACACCTCCAGCCTCTTGATGCTGGGCAGGCCGCCCCCGGCCACGTGGGTGATGCAGATTTTAAGGTGGGACACATTGCTGAGTGAGGCCGGTCCTTTGTTCCAGAGATCTTGGGACACCGAGCCGGGGTAGGAGAAGACATTTTCCATCTGATGGAAGGGAGGCCTCGGCTTAAAGCCTCTGTGGCCAAAAGTCACTTTGCTCTGATTTTTTAAGACAGCTTTGCCCACCAGGGTGAAGGTGTCCTTGTCCGACACAGGCTGCCCGGCCAGACCTGAGCACTGCCCCTCAGGGCTCTGCCAAGAGGTTTTGTTGCATGAGGTAGAGGTGTAAATTTCCAACCCGGAGAAGGTCTGGTAGCCCCCAGAGGAGATGTCGATGTTGATCCTGCAGATCTCGATGTTGAAGGGGAAGGAGATGGTGACGTGCACCGGGGGTTTGATGAAGTACTCGCTGCGGAAGCCGCGGTTCCTCCTGGCCAGGTCCTCAGAGATCAGGTTCTCCACCTCGTAGCCATCGGCAGAGATCTGCGTGCCAGCACAGAACTGGAGTCAGTTGGGAGCAAGGAAATACAGGCAAAGCCAATTCCACCAGCCTTTCCAGGGATTCTCAGGATGATGTCAGCCAGGAGCCAAGGCTGAGGTTTATGTGCAGCTCAGGCCAGGCAGGAGATCCCTGCTGTAAATGCAGACCCATTTCCACCCTCCTCCAGCCACGTGCTCCCATCCCCTCTTCCTGCACCCTCTGTCACCATGTGCAGACCTGATTTAACTGCTGGAAGAGTGGAAAATTGGGATAATTCGTGGTTTTGGCTGGCTCAGTGAAATAAATCAAGGAGGAGAGGGTGGCTGGGAGCAGAGGATGAGTGTGGGGGAGATGGGAGTCTCCTCTTTCAGTCTCCCTTTTCAGGTAGGAGTTTCCTGATTTTCTTTGTGCCTACTTATCCATGTGGCAATGCACAGTTACAGGATCCCAGAGGAACTCTGGATGTGAATCAGCCTCTGGGAGCCACCCCATCCCAGCCTGAGGGAGATTCATCAAACCAGGCTGGGGTTGGTTTGGAACATCCAAACCCACCATCTGCTCTACTCCTGGGCAAACTGATTCAACCCATTCACTTTCCTGGAAGCCCCAGGCCATGAGAAATCTGCAGCCCTTGCTGAATGGACAAACAAAAAAGAGGAAAATCTATTTATTCCACCTGTTTAATATGGTATTGATCACGACAATCACACCAAACCACTGTGGCATGGCTGGGTCTCTCCATAGAAAATTCCAGCACTGCTGCTTTTGCAGCATAGTCTTTTACAAAGCCAAGGCTGTCCTGGATTTTGGGGTGGAAACTTAGAATTAAAAAATAGATTTGAATGAAAACTGAGTTTTTTAAAGAGATTCTGATATGCTGAGTGAAACCAGAAATATTTGGAAAGTAACTTCAGCAAATATTATCAAGAGCTATGTGTTCCAAGGGGCAGAGGGAAGGCTGGAATATTGCAATGGAAAAGGGACCTCAAGCCAAAGAACTTATACCTGGAAGTACATAATGCTGTCTGGTTATGAGATCCTGCAAAATTAGGGCTTTTCCCTGCAATATTTAGTGTGTGCCACGTCAGAGCAGTGATGCTGATTATCCCACAGCAGCAGTGAACAAGCTTCCCCCCAGGATAATTCCACCTAATCCCTCCCACTCCCCAAAACCCCCTCATCAACATTTTACCTTGTTGCAGTGAATTCTTGGCTTGAACTGTGGGAGACAGATGTTTATTACCATCTTGGCAGCTGGAGAGAGGTCACTTGCTGAGCATCAGAGTCAGCTTGGAAAATAAAAATTAAAAATAAAAGAAGTGAATATCCACAAGCAGTGAAAGGATCTTGTGTTTTAGGTGAGTTACAAGCTTGGGAATTCCTAAAATGCAGCTCAGATCTGAGTCCAGGAGGTGAAGCCAATATAAACTCAAATGAATGTGGTGGAGAGATGAGATTGAGAGAAAAAAAAAATCACATTAATATTAATTAGTGAACCTGTGGAGAAAAATCAAAGAGAAAATGCCTATTTTAACTAAAACCACCTATGAACAGACCAGCAATTAGATCTGAAGGTTTATCAAAGATGCAGGCGTTTTGTAGGTGTAGAAAAGCACCAGCACAGCACAGGAGGCTGTCACAGTGAGTCAAGATTAAGCACAAATATTAATAATTGGTGTTAAATAATTCCAAGGGAGCAGAGGGCACGGAATAGCTCTGAGGGAGATGTCTGACATGTGAACACCAAATTCTTCTGCTAGCATTCATTAAAGAAACTCAAGTGAACACACCTTCTTTCCCATCGAAAAAAAAGTGACTGGAATTGGCTCTCTCAGAAACGTTTTAAGAATGAAATTATCTGCGAGGTGAGAGCTTTAACCTCATGTTAACCCCAGCTTTAAAATGTCACCACCCTGGACAACCTTGCAAATCAAGGACTCGCTGCCTCCAAGAACAAGCAGCTCTAATGATTTTCCACTGATCTGTTGGTTCAGCCCAAATGAAATTTGCCTTCTGGGGGCACGTTGGAAAGGCAGAGTTAATGAGCTCCCTGTGCTGCATCTGCAAGGAGAAAGGTAGAATTCAAGGCACAAATCCCACGGATAAAACCCAACCCAACACAGAATTCACACCTGCAGAGAGCAGAGTTTGGTTACAATGCCTTGAATGAAGCAGGTGTGAGCCTTGTAAGAGGAACAGCCAGGTGGGCAGCATTTCTACCCTAAAATTTGGTTTGACAGCCATGAGGAGCAATTCCTGCTCATGAAGGAGCGGGACAAGCACGCACCAACTCTGCTCCAACACAACTTTCCTGGCTTTCTGAGTCTGAGAGGTTTCAAGAGCTGGGCTGCCAGTGAGGAACTGTTTAAACTGGTCTGACTTTTGGCACTCATTTCCTGTAGGAGACTGACAGCACAACTACAGGCTGTGCCTCAAAACTGCTCTTTCTGGCTCATTTTGAACCAAAATGAATTTACCAAGCGGTAAATTCACTTGGTCCTCAGCACTGGTGTTGTGAAGAGTGGCAAACCAACTCTCCTTGCTCCCTTCCTTGGGAAAGCTCAATATACTCCCCCATTCTATCTCTCCACTCTTTCCTGGGCTGAAGACTTCTCCTGCAACATGAGGAGCTCTGTTATGGGTATTTTATAGGATCTTCCCCTACTTATTTGTGACCCTGACAGAAAGAACTCAGGTTAATTTTTCCAGTCTCAATATCTCACTAAGAAAACGGATTATTCTGCATTTCCAAGTCACTGCACTCCCTTTTGCTGAAAGACTCTGCTACAAAAGCTGAGTCACTGAGTCGCTTTTACCCATGGCTGGGGTTCTTTTCCTCTCTCTTCCGTGTGTGCCTTCCCTAAGGTGAACAAAGATCTTTGGACTGAGGCAGCAAAACACAGACGAGAAAAAAATTCTCAGTACTTTTGGACAAGGAATTTTTAACCAGACTGTCTGGAGTTTGTCACCACAACTTTTTCTGGTGTCTTCTGTGGGACTACAGAGCTGCTGCCATAAGGAACATGCATCGTGGACACCACATAAAGTCCTTGGAGCATGAAATGAATGTCCGGAGGTCAGAGTACCCCAACCCTCAGTGCCACTCAGTATTCACATTCCATCCTAAAGGAGAAACCCAGGCTGTGCTCTCAGCTCTAGCCCCATGGGGACGGAAACATGAGGACACCACTGGGTGTGTTCCTGGAACCCAGCTCAGCCTCATGACTAAATATCCTCTGTTCCTGCTCTCACAGAGGCACCAAATCCAACCTGTTCCACCTAATCCTCTGTTTAGGACAGAGAAAGAAGCAATCACAGAGAAAAATGAATCATTAGAAGGTTTTATTTGTGGTGGAAGCATCTGAGGATCCATGTACAAAAGGAAGAGCATGGGAAGTACAGATGTCACCAGAGCAGGAACGGTCACACAGAGCAGCTGCCAAAAACTGAGCCAAACCCCCAGAGACCATTCCACCCAGTACCCAGCCACTGGGAGATGCACTGGGGAAGCTCTGGGCAAGCCCTTGCCCCTACTAGCCAGCCTTGGGGAGCAGTGCTGGGCAGAACACTTTGTAGTGGAGGTAGCTGAGCTTCTCGGAGCGTGTGCGCTTGAGCAGAGGGAACCATTCCCAGAAGGGAATCTCCACCACCACGTAGCCCAGCAGCCGCAGCTGCCGCCGCTTCAGGCAGTGCAGCCCCAGCAGCCGCCTGGAGCCATAGCAGAAGTGGTTCCTGTTGGACACCTGCAGTGCCAGCCTTACTTCCCAAGGCTGCCACTGCCCTGGTTTAGGCCCAACCTGTGATGTGGCACCTGCAGGAAGGGCTCCACCCAGGCATGGCGTTCCTGCAGCGTCCCCTCGCTCCTGTCCGGGAATCCTGGCTTCATTCCCCACTTCCGTTGGACTCTGGTTATGAGCTCGCCCCTGTATGAGCTGAGACATTAAATCATCTGTCAGACTAACTCCCACGCCTTTCAGCTTCTTGGCTGTCACAGGATCCTTGAAGTTGAAAGGGATGGGATGTCCATCCGCGGCCAAACGCACCTCCAGGTCGCTGGACCTGGTGTGGGGCAGGATCATGTGGTTCTTCACATACTCAGGGCCTCCCAGCATGCTCTCGAGGAGGGATGTGGCTTCTACAATTTCAGGCCTGATGTAGATTTCCCGCTCTGCAAAGCTTGAAACCATCTCAGTGAACTCCTGGCAAAGCTGAGGTGGGAGGCGGCTGCCTCGGTAGGTCGGGCACTCGATTTCAACGCTCTTACCAAGAGTGAACAGATCCTTGTTGAGCTCATATTTGCTACCTCTGGTTTTCCGGACAAACTCCTCCCTCAAAGCAAAGTCTATCAGCTCCTCTGGGAATCGTTTGACAAATGCCAGGCCAAGCAGAGCAGTCAGGAGATGCTCTGGAAACTTGCTAAACTCATGGAGTTTTGTATGCAGTTGCTTTATCAGGCTGGAATAAAACTCCTCCTCGTTCGGAGGTTCATAGTCCAGGCAACCAAACGACCACAGGAATTTGGCAGCATCCTTGCTCCGGCAGTAAGACACCTTGGAAGGCAATGAGGTAGCTACAGCAGCCAAAACATCCTCGTCAAAGAAGTGCAGGGATGAATAGGTGAGAGTGATGTGCATGATGCCCTGGATGTTTGTGGCAGGAATTCGAGCAGGAATCACCTTCCCGAGCTCCCTCATGAGGGGCAGGTGGTCCATGCGGGTGTAGCGGAGCATCTTGAGCACGTTCACCAAGGCGTAGGTGCTGATGTCCTCCATCTGCAGGGCCACCCTGTCTGCAATCCTCCTCATGACGTGGTCAGAAATCCCACTGAGGGACTTGAAGAGCCCCAAGCAGATAGCACCCAGCTCCTCCAAGGTGAAGGCGTCCAAGTGCTTCAGGATCGTGCTCTCCACCTTCTGCGCCAAGTCTGTGGGCGGCCTCCGGCCTTCCCCGATGATGTAAAGGAGCTGCACAAACTGGGGCAAGGTGAGGTCCTGCCAGTGCAGGTTGGCATAGCTGAACAGAATGCCCAGGTAGGAGGGCACGCTGCGGTCCAGGCAGCGCCAGCAATCCGCCACCAGCAGCAGCTGCTCCAGGCCCATGTCCCATGCCCGCCGGCAGAACTCGGCCTCGCACGCGTTGAGCAGGGGGTGGGAGGCTGGCACGGCCAAAGGGACACAAGCCTTTAAAATCTGGATGAGATCTGGGGTACTGAACAGCCTGATGGCCGTGACAGCACAGTGACACAGGGCACTGAACCTGGGGTCTGACACCAGCACCATGCGTCGCTCTGCTGGCAAATGGCTCAGCTTGAAGAAATAATCCGTGAGAATTCCCGGGCTGCCCTCACACCCGGCCACACTCTGTAAAATCGAGTCCCCTTCCTCTGCAGGGAGGGTCTGTGCTGGCTCAGCGCTGTCACAGCTGAGAGATCTGTACTCAGGCCTCCCCTTCTGGAACATGCGGGGGTCCTCCTTGGAGTTGTGCAGTTCCTGTTTTTCCTTCTCTGCTTCCTCCTTGTGCAGCGTGGCCAGGATGGTGTGCTCCAGGAACGTGCTGGACTTGGCCTTGGGCAGGGCATTCCTGACGGGTGGCAAAGCTTGGGAAGAGGCAGTGGGGAATGTCTGCAGAGCCTGCGCAGCGCCAGGGCCAGTGAAGGTGTCACCGAGGGCCTGGCTGCTGTCCCTATCCACATGCTGCTGGGAGCCAGCCCTGCCTTTGGCATAGGCAGCTGGATTATACAACACCCTGTAGTCCTGTGGCTTCAGCAGCTGGATTGTAGCCCCGGATTCGGTCCCAGTCTTGGCTGCTCTTGGCTTATCTCCTGGCTTTTCCTTCTTGCCTTTGCTGCTGCCACACTCGGCCTTGCGCTTGGCTGTGGTGGAAAACGCTGTCACCCTGCTCAGCCCGGGCAATCTTCGGCACATTAGCACCGTAGCCATGGATCTCAACTTATTGAGGCTCAGAGCTGCTTCCAGGTACTGAAAAAAGGGCAGACGGAGAGTGAGTGGCCTCCACCTCGCAGGCAGCACGTTCTAGTCAATCCTTTACACTACCCAAAGGGAGGAGTTGCTGGTGCCTCCCCTGGCCAGGGCAGCTGGGTTCCTGCAAAGCCACTATGGAATGTCACCTCATGCAAAGATGCCTCAGGATGAGCACCCAGGTGACCTGGGGATGGAGTAGAAGGCAGTCAAGCATGACCTGCTGCTCAGAAGACACAAGAAACCTGGCACAGACTAGGAGAGTTAAGAAAAAAAAAAAACATCATTTTTTTCATTTTAAGAGACCCAAGCTGCTTTTCTTTCATTCTGAACAATGAAAATATGTTTTTGCAGAAGAACTGCAGCTTCAAGAGGCTTTATGTGTTCAGACAGAGCATTCTGCTGCTTTGGTCATGGTGGTCTGAATCACTGACCACCACCTGAGAAGTTGTCCAAATATCCAGGGTGCCACACTGCCCTTTCCACCTGGAGACAGGATGTGGAGCAAAATCTCCACAGAACAAGTGCAGAGACTGAAAACTGGCCCAAAACCCGCAGATGGAAGTTGGAGGAATGAAGAAACATGGCCAGAGTGAAGTGGGGGAAGAGCAGGGAAGAAATAACACAAATCACTATGTGATGCTACATCCCAGGCTGAGAACCAGGAAGAACAGAGCTTTAAGCTTCAGATTTGAGAACATTTCCCAGAGTTTAAGGGTACAGGAGGCTTAAAAATGGCTGGTGCCTTCCTAACTCCTGCCTGAAGCAGCTCCAGCTCAGAGGGTGAGGATGAGAAATCCGTAGGAGTCCAGCTGGGTGCTGCCAGCCTGCACGGGCTGCCAAACCAGCCCTGTTTACCACGACTCAGATGCTGATCAAAAAAAACCAATGCACCAGGTCAGATTTTTCTCTCAAATCCTTATCCCACCCAAATATCCATCACACAGTTGTTATCCACTTCCTTAAAATCCCTTGTACCACATGGAGCTGGGCAATCAGGAAAGCCAAAGCCTGGCAGAGATGCTGCCACTGCAACACACTCTGTGCTCCCCACATGGGGAAATAAATCCTCATGGACACTCCTTGGAGCTCTGCCTGTATCCATGGCATCCTGATCAGGGATGGAGTAAGATGTGGGATCAGCACAGGCAAACTCAGTCTTGCAGCAGCAAAACGGGCACTTTGGGGCAGAAGAGGTGGGTTTGGGGTGTGTGAGCAGGACAGAAGGATGGGGGCTCACATGCAGCTCTGGCTGAGCATAAACTAGATTTTTTTTTTTTTTTTTTTTTGGTGTATAAGGATCCCCACATCTCCCACGATCCAGGGACACCTTCCACTATCCCAGGTTGCTCCAAGCCTTATTCAACCTGGCCTTGGGACACCCACTGCTTCTCTGGGCAACCCACTCCACTGAAGCAGATGAGGACATCTGACATCCTGTGCTCCATGGACAGAGCTTGGAGGCAGCAAACACCAGCCAGAGGGATGAGAAGCTGCTGGAGCAAAAACCACCCCAGCATAAGAGGTGAAAAAACCAACTGGGCTGGAGACCAAGAGGCTCTGGGGGGGGTTGCAGGGAAGGAAAGGCAAACCGAAACGTGGATTTGTGGGGAGAGCCATCCAAGGAGGAGGGTACAAGAGAGGCCACTGTGTTTTTAGGATGATAAATAAATATTGTGAGCTGCTAAACAGCCCACTGGGCACTTTATCTGTATCTCCAAACATCCTGAGGCAGTCCCAGGAGCAGATCAGGCTCTGTCCCACAGACCCCAGGCTGTTACAAGGCTGTAACTGTCTCATCCTAGCATGAGAAGCCAAATTGTGCCAGGCAGGAGAGACTCTGCCCCTTCCTGCCTATCTGAGGAGCAGGGAAAGGAAAAGCCTCTTCATAAGCTGGACAGGAAAACCCAAGCCAAGAGCTAGATTTCAAAGATCTCCTGTTCAGCTCAAGGGAATGTCTGATAAAATGATCATTCCTGGTTCTGCTGGTTGTGGTGTCCAGCCTGAAGTGGCCACAGGTGACAAGGCTCAGACTGCACCTGCCTGGGGGAAAGAGAAATCTCTTCCAACATCTCCTCCTCCAGCACCTCACAGAGCTTGGACCATTAAGAGGGGTTGGATCATGCTCCAAAAATCATCTTGACCAAGAGGAGGTTTATCCAGGCAAGGCCTTCCCAGCGATTTCCTCATCTGACTCGACTTCTGAGCGTCTTTGTCTACTTCTTCTGCTAACAAAACCCAGGTTATTTATATAAACCAACTTCTCTCTGCTGTGAAAGGTGATACTCCCCAGGAAATCCAGCACTACTGCTCTCAGAACCCCTCCCAGCAACAACAGCCCCACTTCAAAGTCAGGGAATCAAAGCCCCGGTGAAGGCTCCGAAGGCGAGCGCCGTGTGCTGCTAAGAATATCCTCCACGGATTGACTGTGGAGCTGTGACACATTTGGGAATCCAGGCAGCAGAGAGATTGCTTCTCTCCTCCTTTGCTCCAAATCCAGCAAAAAAGAGGAGACCACGCACAGCAGGGCGAGGCTGGGATGGGACAAGACAGTTCCACGCACCCTCAAGGGCAATGGGCTGCTCCAAGTGATTTTTCCATAATTTCCCTCACCCCTGGCCCAAATCTTTGTAATCTTTCCAGTTTCCACCCCAGATCCGTTCCAACTCCACCGACACCTTCCCTGGATTTGCCTCTCTTCACCTTGAGCAATCGGCCTTCCTTCCCCCTCCCACTTCACATCCCAACACAGCCAAACTCCTTCCCACCTCTGGCAGGTCTCTCCAGAATTTTCACTTCCAGCAGCTCCAAGGAGCTAGGGACTTTTGGAGCTGGGCCCTGCAGGCTGGGAATGCCCTATGAGGAGCTGCTCAGGCATGGAAACACCTCTGTTTAAGTGTCACAGCTGAGCATCCCTACACACCTGGAAAAAAACATTCCCAGAGGGATGTCAGCCACCCCAGGGGCTCAGCCCTGTGGAAGGGACAGTTCATGCATCTCAAAATGCTGTCAGGGCTTTTGATCCCTCAGGAACACTCAGAGGGGCTTTTGGAATCCTTGTGCTTCCACAGATGACCAAAGGGCAGAGGGAATCTCCTGGGGAGGTGTGAGGAATGAACAGGGTATGAAATGTTTGGGATAAAACAACTCCTTTTGGCCAACACGCTAAAGTGAACTCTTGTGCCTGGGCTGGAGAGGAGAGCAACAGAAAAGGGATTTTATTCCCCCAACAGGTAATGATGTCAGAGTGTGAAATTGTCACTTTTTGGGTTGCTTGTGCTTTTTCCTTCTCTTTTGAGATCACAGAATGGTTTGGGTGGGAAAGGATTTAAAATTCATCTCATTCCACCCCCCTGCCATGGGCAGGGACACATTCCACTAGCCCAGGCTGCTCCAAGCCCCAGTGTCCAACCTGGCTTTGGACATTTCCAGGGATCCATGAGCAGCCACAGCTGCTCTGGGCACCCTGTGCCAGGGTCTCACCACCCTCACAGGGAAGAATTCCTTCCCAAAATCCCATCCAGCCTTGCCCTCTGGCAGTGGGAAGCCATTCCCTGTGTCCTGTCACTCCTTCCCTTGTCCCCAGTCCCTCTCCAGCTCTCCTGGAGCCCTTTTAGGCCCTGGCTCTGAGGTCCCCTGGAGCCTTCCCTCCTCCAGGTGAGCACCCCCAGCTCTCCCAGCCTAGCTCCAGAGCAGAGGGGGTCCAGCCCTCGCAGCATTTCCATGCAATTTCTTCCTCCCGGGGCTGCAAGGCAGAACCTTACAGGGCTGGACTGAAAGCCCCAGTCCCGCTACTCACCCCTATGGCTGCACCTACAGATACATAACACATAAATATAAATATATATACACAGACCTATATATCCACATATATACATATACGTGTAGAGGGCAATGCAGCTCAGGGCAGAACGAGGGCGGCTCCGCCGGCTGAGGGGGTGGCTCGGGCAGCGGGCAGAGAACGGGGACAAGAGAAGAGGAAAGGGAACGGGGATGAGAAAGTGAAAGGGAATGGGCACGGGAAGGGGCCGGAACTCACCGAGACCGCTCCAGCGCCGCCACCACCGCCGCCTCCTGCCCCCTTCGCCTCCTCCCGCCGCTTCCGGTCGCGCGCCGGTGACGCCACTTCCGGTTCCTAACGCGCGCGCGCGCGCGGCCGGCAGGTGGGGACAGCGGCGCGCGCCCCCGCCCCTCCTCAAGGCCACGTGACACGGTGATCACGTGATGGTCCAGAGTCATGTGAGCGCCGCGGGCGCCGCCATGGCAGTTCCCCGGCTGCTACTGAAGTGCCGTGGTCTTCCCGCAGCACCCGAGCCCTGGGACCCGCCCGAGAAGCTGTGGCTGCCCCTCCATCCCTGGCAGTGCCCAAGGCCAGGTTGGACGGGGCTTGGAGCACCCTGGGATAGTGGAAGGTGTCCCTGCTCGTGGTAGGAGGTTGGACCCGATGGTCTTGGAAGTCCCTTCCAACCCAAAGCATTCCGTGACTCTGTGAGCCGGTGGTTACAGGACACCGTTCTTGGCTGCAGAAACCCGCTGGGTACGTGAACACCCAGGGATGTCCTTTTGTGTCCGCAGGGAGGCACCAGCCCCCTCGCGTGTGTGGGTTGGGGTCGTGAGTGGGGTGCGTGGGAGGCTCCTGTCCGAGCTGACACCCGTCACTGCAACTGTCCCAAGAGGACGGGAGGGGATTCAAGTGACTCTGGACCTGTGGAGATGTGGCCTGAGCCCCTGCTCCAACAGGGCCATCCACAGCCCATTAGCCAGGGCTGTGTCCACACAGATTTTGAGTATTTCCAATAATCACGGTTCTGCTGCTCCCAGAAATCTTTCTCTCATCCACTGCAGGCTTTCAGCACTGGCAAACTATTTAAATATTGTCTTGAGGCTTACATACCACTCGTGTCCCTTCCTGATATTTCTGCCAGGTTTACTTCCTATCCACCTCTTCCTTCAGATCATGCTTTTATCCCCTGACAAGTGAAGACATCCCATTTTCAGGAGGCCACAGGGGTTTGGAGGAGAGCCACACTGGCTGATGGCACCTCAGGCTTTAAACCTGAGGGAACTCCTGCAATCCCTGACTCATGTTGCCCTGGGAGGCACTAGCTTTGTCACCAGAGGGCAGGAGACCTCTCTAATAAAGCTGCCATCTGGAAAAGTGCTGGAATTGCTGCGTCTTTAAAGAAAAACAACGGTTATCTGTTGCTTTTAGTGACGCTGACAGCGTTGGGTGGGGTTCATTTGAGTGAAAACCTGCAGGTCTTTGATGTGGTGTTTCCCCCCTGGTTATGAGGGAGGATGGATGAACCTTGGCCTGGGGGCTGCCTCCAAACCCTCACCCCGTTGGATCTGGGATCCAGTACAAATTTACTGCATTTTGATTGTTTTCTACTCCTTCAGCCACATGAAGGGCTCGTGCTGGGGAAATCAGGGAACCCCCAGAGATGCTCCAGTGGGGGATGTGGCTTTTCCAAGTGAAAGCTTGGCACAGGAGGGAAGGGGAATTGCCTTCCCACCACTGCAGCTGGACTGGAGCATGCTGGTTCACTCAGGGTGAAACTTCCCCCCAAGTTCCCCAGCCCAGCTGTGGATCTATCCCCAAAATCCCCCTGGTTCTCACCCTTTCTCCCACCTGTGACACAACCAAACAAACCACGCAGTCCTGTTTTTAAAATGGGGCCTTTCTCCATTTTATTTTGCCCAATAAAAATCCTTCACAGTCAGGTCGAGAGAGGAGAGTTGGAGATACGTATACATATAGATCTGCATGTCTATTTATATATATACATACCTCTGTACAGATATATTTATATATTCACCATAGAAAATGGCAAAGGCAGTAGCTCTTCACATCTGGATAACCCAGTGGGAACAGACAACAGACCAGCAGGGGATTGGGAAGTGTGGTGGAGTTTTAACAAGAACCTCTGAAACAGATACACCTTGGCTGTACAGAAATCCCAGAATGCTGCGTGTTACACCTTATTTCCTTTTTTTTTTGTCTTTTTTTGTTTTGTTTTTCAACCTCATGTCTTTAAACACACTTAACCAGAGGCAAAGTCAAGACAACGGTGTTTGGAAGTGACCAAGTGGACAGGATAGACACCGGACTTTATGGAGTTATTTTTAAAATATTTTTGTTATTTTTTAAAAGTATATATATATTTATTTATATATATATATATAATTTTTAAGATTTTTTTAAAAGCTTTTTTTTCTTTTTTTAGACTTTTTTTTTTTTTTTTTTTGCAAAGTCTCGTTTAAACGCAGTTTGGAGAACCAGCAACAGTCGACGCAGAAACAGAACAGTAACGGAGTCGAGTTGAGAACACTTCTGGTTTGAATTCACAGTCAGAGGACAAGAGAGAGAGAGATAAAGAGAGAGACACCGAGGCGTCAGGAAACGAGAGGGAAGAAAGCACGAGGCTAGGGTTGAATTTACACTCGGGGAGTGCGGGTCGGGACGAGGGGGTCTCACGCAGGAGGTCCTGCAGAGGGGCACGGCCCGGCGCCAGCAGAGCTCCTGTTATTGCTGGTGAAGTCGGACAGCAGCCTCGCCCCGGCCGCCCTCCTCCCCGCGGGGGAGCCGGGGTTTGAGGGCACGGCTGTGGATCTGCTGGAGAAGGGACGACTCAGCGACGTGCATCGGTTCGGGGCGAGGAAAACCCTCCCCAGCGTGGTGCCCGGAGCGAGGCAAAGGCCAGCGCGGCTCCTCTGGGCTCACAGCGATTACCAGGTCCCGGAGAGTGCAAACGAAGACACCCTGGAGGAGCCCCGGCCCCGGGCTGGGCTCTGCGGGGACACGGCTGCCTGGGAAGGGACTGCATAGACACATCAGCCGGGTGTGCAGCATTGGGTGGTGCTGGGACGCTCCTGAGCCCGTGGCTGGAGCTCTGCCCGCACGTATTCTTGCTCCTTTCAGTCGCAGGAAAGGGGTGAAGGGGGAACTGCTCCTCCGAGCCTGGCTCTCAGGAATGGCAGAGCCACAGTGTCCCACAGGGTGTCATTGAAGGTGACTCCATGAGCTCAGACACTCCAGTGGCTCCCATGTGGAGAGGACCCGCTGCAGGGACCCAGTGACAGCCATGGGATGGCATCAGGAGGGATGGGTCACATCTCCTGGGTATCCAGGCTGGCGGCCTGCTGGATGTGGGAAGCTTCGGGCTCTGTGGATAAACGGGAGCTCAGACCACTGTGGTTATTTAGAGCCAGACTGGACCTTGCATCCCTTTCCAAAGGAGTTGAGGCCAGGGCTGGAGCTATGAAGGTATTCACGGGAATGTTGGCTTGTCTGCAGGAGTCAGAGTGGGAAAGAGTCCCTTTTAAATCTCCCTGGAAAGATCTATTGCTTTGGGACAGAAAGCAGAGACTTCCTGCCAGAGAAAACAGATTTGTGAAAGAGCTGTGGAGACACAGCCTAGTCCCAGGCTCCAGACCTGACACGATCCCCATCATTGGGACAACCAGGGAGGAGGAGGATTATCCTGAAAATACAGGAGCCTGGCACTGACAGCAATTGCACTGCCAGTATGGAACATCCTATTGGGAAGCCAACATCTACAAACAGCTGGATGTGATCCCTACCTCTTGATACACTGCAGGGTCCTGCATGCCCCTAAGGACCTCACAGACCCCTCAGACCCCTGTTTTTTCTGGAGAGTGGAAGGACCAGGGAGCTCCGGAGCTGGGTGGTGATGGTGTGAATCCCTGTGCAATGATTCCACAGGATTGCAGGCCATGGGAATGTCCTTCAGCAGGAAGCCAGCTTGTCCTTGGAGGTAAAGCAGGGCTGATGGAGCTGCCGTGGGAATGTCAGAGAGGAGAGGGTCAGTGTGCTGGAAAGCTCCTGAGAGCAGGGTTGGGATAACCCATTCTCAGTGGGGGCTGTAGCTCCGGCTTGTTCGCATGTACCTGGGAGAGCACTGGGAGAGGCACTGACTGCTCCAGTGGGATGGGAATGATCTAAAAGGAGGCAGGAGAACCTGGAGAGCTGCAGCAGAGGAGCAGCAGGGCACAGGCAACACATGAACAGAGATTTAGCAAGGGGTCTTGGTGAACAGTAGCTTATGTAAAGGGGTTTCAAGGCTTAAACTGAAGGTTTAGGTTAAATTAACAGTGAGTTGGACCCTCTCCTATCTCAAGGATAGAGTGGAGAAGGCTAAGAATGGCTGGGGAGCAGAGGCACAGTGAGAGGCATCTGCCCAAGGCCCAGACCCACCTGAACACCCACCTGCAGGAGCACCGATCTCACTGGCCTCCTGCCAGGCCCAGGAGCCTTCATGGAGCAAAGGTGGGCAGAGATGCCTTCAGCATCCTGAGCAGGAGAAGCGAAGGACACACTGCCTCCACCTTGGAATTTGGTTCCTTGGTAAGGAGGGTGCTGAGGATGCCCTGGGGTGAGCTGTGGAGAGGACACCAAGGGGCAGCCAGCAGGACCACAACCTCTCAGGATGCTTATTTTCCTGGACAGTTCCCACTGAGCCAGAACAATTGACTGGACCCTGTAGTGGTGTCTGCTGCTAACCTAGAGCAGACCTATTGCTCTGAAGATGAGAGGCATGAAGTTGCCTGAAGACAAGAGGATGCATGGCTTGGCATGCATCATCTCTTCAAAAAGAAAGGGAATGGCATCCATCCCAACTCCTAGGGACAGCCCCTGGTCCATATTCTCCACGGGAAATGTGTGGAGACAATTGTTATGGCTGTGCAGGACACTGGTGTCACCAACTGAGGACAATCACCTTAGCCAGGAATTTCTTTCTATCCTGTCCTCTCTCGCACAGGAAAGGCCCTTATGAGCCTGCAAACATTCCCAGGTGAGACACAGGGAAATCCTGTCCCCTGCCGGCTCATTCCCCTTTTCCAGCCCACAGCAGTGTCATCTCTCTGCAGGAAAGCCGGGAAACAGCTCCAAGCATGCAGCCCAGCGTTCTCCAGAGATCTTTGGTCATGTTGCTTGTGAGCTCGCTGCCTTGAGCAAGCTATAAAGTGCCACTACAAGGGGCAGTAGGGGAGCAGGATGGTTCTTTCCATGGAGCTCAGGGAGGACACCTCTGGGAGCCACTGTCTGCATGGAGTCTGGGTGGGACACCAGACGGGCAGAGGGGACTTCACCCTTAACCACAGGGCAATTGCAAACCTGGCTCAGGGTGACAGCAAGTACCAAAGCAGGACAGAGTGGCACCAGGCTAAGCTAATCCCAAGTGGATTGCTTTCCGGAGGTGCTGAATTCCCACTGCAGCCAGGCACAGGTCGGGGTGTTGAGCACCCCCTATGCAGTGCTCAGTGCTCGGCCCCGCTCGCCAACAGAGAAGCCACAGAGCCTTCTTGTCTCCATTTAATCATCAACATACAGATCTGGGCTCTTATTTACATCCAAGTACATTTCTCTATGTACATCAGCGTAAGAGCAACAATTCCATTTCTCTCTGGAGCATGGAAACCCCAAGGTGAGAGACCACCACCAGTGACAGCAGGACTGGGGCCACCAGCTGCCAGCAGACAGTGGCAGGAGCTAAGTGGGGCTGTGTGAGGCACAACACTGTGCCCTGGTTGTGGTGTTCACCCTGGGGATGAGAGGGGAGCACTGGAATCAGCCCAGCTGGGTTGCTGGGACAGCAGTAGCAGCCAGCCTTGGTGGTGGAGCAAAGCAGCTCCACGTACAGCAGAGTTAAGACCTTCCCTAGCACCAGGATAGCCTGCTCAGCCCACATCCTCATGGATGGAACCCACTGGAGCTGATCAGTGTCCTCTGTTTGCCATGTGGATGTGCCTGGAGCACGACTGGGCTCTGTACATGGGGGTCCTGTGACACCAGAGCTGCTCCAGGACTTCCACCACTGGCCTGGCTCTCCCAAAACTCTTGGGTCATATTGTCCAGCTGCATGTGTTGGGTATCCCCAGAGCATCTCTAATGCTTGTACACCCCATGTATGGGCAACTGAGCTGAGACCCTCATGGCCACAGCTTGTGGTGGTGATCAGTTTGAGAGGATTTTGGGGGCAGGTTTGGGGGCAAGTTTGAGAGGATTTTGGGGGCAGGACTTGGAGAATGACACCTGAGCCAGGATATCACGATGAATTCCACTAGCTCCAAGGTGGAGGAGGCAGCTGGGGGATGGTCAAGCCCAAGTTCCATGGGACAAGAACAATTCATCAGCCCTGCCTGAGCCTCCAAGAGACACGCCATTCCCAGGATATCTCACCCGAACACCATCCTGGCACCCCTTGGCTGTCCTAATCCAGGGCTAAGACTCCAGGGCCTCAATGAAGCTTTTGATGAGAGATTTCATTAACTTGTGAAAGTGTAAACATCTGGAAGGAGCCAGGTGAGCTCCCATCTGGGCACAAACAGCAGGAATCCCAGTGTCCCACCATCATTTTCCTCCGTCTCTGCTGAGCAAAGGGCTGGCACAGGGGAGAGGACTTGATGGGGAGCAGCACATCCAGCTGTGGGGAGGAATCCTGAAGCACAGGAATCCTTTGTGGCAGCTTGGCTCCCAAAACCATCTCTATTTTCCATAGCACAGATGGGGTGGTTTTTTGCAGGACAGCCGGATGCTTGGGGGATCCTGGGTGGGAGAATCTCGAGAGAGGGAAAACCAGGAGCAGAGTGTCTGAATGGGTGTCTGCAAGGCTTTGTCATCCAGGGAATGTCCACAGTTGAGGTCTCTGAGATCTGGATTGAAACTGGATTGATGTGATGCAGTGAAGAAGGTGGAGGGAGTGGGCCTTTCCTCTGAAGTGAACAATCTTCATAAGAACAGACACCAAACACCTGCTCTGGGATGGAGGACAATGTGGGCTTGTCTGATGTGAAAGGAAAGCTGTGATGGTGCAAGACATCAGATCTCCAACCCCGACACTGTGGGATGTTTGACTCTGTCTGGAAGGCCTGGAGTATGACATGGAGGAAGCTCTAGGATTTGCCTGGCCAGGTAGATGTGAATGCCTCCCTGGGCATGGCAAAGTCTGCAGCTCTGTGGCACTGACAGGCAGCTGCACTCTTTCCTTGCTGGGGTGCACAGCTGATGTCCAAGAGTGCTGGAGAATCTTCAGGATTTGCAGTAGGACTCTTCCCCACACCCCTCAGGAGTCAGACCTGGCCTAATCCCCCTTTTATGGCTGGTCTAGGGAAAGGGGCTTAGCCTGAGCAGCCCTGGTGTTTTCCATGAGTTGTCTTCCTCCAGCTCCAAAGACATGGGCAGAAGTGGTGGGAAAAGACAGGAACTGTCAATTTGGATCTTTAAATACCCTGGTCTTGTTGCTCTTTTCCATTTTCAATGGCTCCAGGGATCTCTGGCAGCCACCACCAGCTCCTGGCCAGTAGCACTGTCCAATGACTTGGGCTGGTGGGACTAAGTGCAGTCTCCACTCTGCTCAGTCTGGAGCTCATCACAACATTTGTTCTCAAACTGAAGGTCAGACCTGGTCTTGAACTGGAGAGCTTTGGGGAGACAGGACATGGAAAATGTGCAGCTTCAGCCTTTTGTTTGGAAGGTCTTCAGCCTCCAAATGCCTCGAGGTTCTTCCTTGGTATGCACATGAAATGTAATCTGGCCAAACTCTCCCTGGAGTCACCTCACAGACATTTCAAGACATCCCAGTGCTAAATCTAACTTTTCTCTTCTAGCTGCTCCCCAGGGCAAAGAGCCAAAATCCCCACTCCTACTGATCCTTTGGCCAGTGCAAACTCCACTTTGCAACATTTTTCTCCTCTTTATTGTGATTTATGGTAAAAAATTGTCCATGATAGGAAGAACCAAGCTCACTTTGCCCGTGTTTTCAAACAGAATGCCAGGTTTTGCTGCCTCGGTGACTGTGCACATAGGATTTGGTTTATTATTCTGCCAGGGCATAAGCACTTGCGTGATCTTAAACATTTTCCCCTCTTATTTTCCCCTCAGAGTTAGTAGCTGAGTATTTTCTTGAGCTAGGCCTGCAAGTTATCATCTCCATCCCTGAAGTGTGGGATGCCCCGTGGGATGGCTGTGGACGCTGTTTGGAATGGCACACCATTGCAATCCAGCTGTGATGCTGCTGTGCCCCCCTGCAACTCCTGAGTGAGGCTCAAGTGCTGTTTTTAAGCAGACCCTAGACCAAGAGAGTGCACCAAGATGTCACTCGTTTGGGGACAGGGTGGCACAACTGCCCACTTTTGGGGCAGATTGCTAAAGCTTCAGTTTGCATAAACATCCCATGGGTTTGGATTCCACTGACTTTGAGAAGAGGGCTGTTGGGAAGGGTAACTAGCTCAGATTTCCAAGCTTTTTCTTGCTGTAGCCAGCTTGGGTATAGAGTAAGAGGACGAAGGCAGAGGTGAGAGGGTATTTCTGCTCCCGGGGTTGGTCGCAACCTGGGAGAGGAGCGGAACTGCAGGAGGAAACCACAAGGAAGTGAAAACGCAGCATATGTTAATCTCTGCTGAGCCTCCAGGGAGGCTCCTGCTGGGACATCATTCCTTGTTGGCTTCAGTAACCAGGACAGGCTCATCCTGCTCCTCAAGGATGTCCTAACCTCTTGCAACCAGGGCAAGAGGGAGTCGTCTGGTAGAGATATGTCTGGTTTCACTGAAATCAGTGGCCAAGCTCACACTGACTTCACTAAGACCACCGTCTAGACAGGATGCTTGATGCAGAACACTTGAGTTTGCTCATGATCCCGAGAGCTTTGCTCCATTAGCCAATGTGGCTAAAAATGTCGTGGAAAAAAAAAAACCCAACCCAAAAAACAACAAACCTGCCGCTTTGAACTGTTTTGCTGCACGTAAATGCTTGGAAAACCAACAAAACTGCATATAACCCTCCAAAACAACCAACCAAAGAAGGGTGAATTGTAGGAAAGGGGGTGGCAGCCTCTAGCGAAGTAACAGTCAGGGCAGATTACAAAAGAGCCAATTGACTCTCACCAGAAGAAACCCAGATGAGATGTCGCATTATCGATAGAAAACCAACACAAATCCACAGTTATTTTACCTACAGAGCACAGAAGTGGAGAGTAAGGGTGATGGAGCCTGGTGGGAGCGTGCTCACACCGCTCCGATGGGAGCGCATTATCCTTCGGAAGATCACTGGCTTGAGTAGGTACTACATGCACAGCAATAAAAAATTCCGTTGTGTCACCTCAGTCCCTCCTCAGATCTCAGTGGACTCTATTCGCTCGAGTCTGGAGGGAGTCCATGTCTTCTTCTCCTCGGTGTGCGGGGGGCTGGTGGCCTTCGTGTTCATCTCGTTGACCTTGTGCTCCAGGAGCTGGTTCTTCTGGTACATCTCCACATAGTTCAGCTGCAGCTGCTTCTGGTACTTGATGACTTTCTCCTTCTCCTCCTGCCACGTGCGCCGCTCCTCCTCGAAGTCCATCACCTGCTGCTCCCGCTGCTGCCGCTCCAGCTTCAGCTCTGTCTGGAGCCGCTCCACCTCCCTCCGCAGGGTGTTCACGCTGTCCTCGCTCTGCCGCTGCATCTTGGCCTCATCACTCTCACAGGCCAGCGGGTCCCGCAGCTTCTCCCCAAGGTCCCCGCCAAAAGACCCCGCGGGTCCCATGCTGGCAAGTGTCCGCTTCAGGCCGGAGACCTCCAGCTCACAGTGGTTCAGTTTTTCCCTCAGCACCTGGACCTCACTCATCTTCCTCTGCAGCTCGCCCTCGCAGATCTCCAGGTTGACGCTCTTGGAGCTGTAGGAGTCCTTCAAGGTGAGGATCTGCTCCTCCTTCTCCCGTAGGAAGTTCTTACCTTCCTTGAGCTGCGACCGCAGTCCCACAATTTCATTGAGCTTCTGGGAGACGTCAGCCTGGGAGTCCTTCAGCTGCTGCTTGAGCAGGGAGATCTCCCCTGCCTTCTGGCACACCTGCAGGGAGAGCACTTGTGAGGCTGGTGGATGGCAGCAAGGAGCTGATTGTCCCCTGCACTGCCTGTGAAACAACCCTGCTCAAGGACCCAGCCTTCACCAGGACCTAGACCATGCCACCGACCTAGAGGCTGTCCCTAAAAAACACCTCTGTGTTTTTTCCTGGCTCTCAGAGACCTGATGCTGTTCCCAGCTGGAGCTGCCCAAACAGCCAAGCCCAGTGCTGCAGTCCCCACCAGTGATGTTTTGCTTCTGCCTTCATCTTACTCTGCCACCCACATACCTATGGGCCTCAATCCCAAACCTTCTGCTGAACATCTGCAAATGCCACATTTCAGAACCTAATTAATCCCAGCTTCATTGACTTTCCATCAGGATTAGCAGAACAAGGTCTTCTTGATTCTAGAGCAATGTTTTGCCTCTGCACTCTTAATAAATTTAAAGTTTCTAGCTTGGGCATGGAAGGATTAAAATTCTTCACATGTTCAAGCTGAAAAAAAGATATCTTAGCACTGGCTATACAAACAGACCTTGATAAAATGTTCTAAAAATAGGAACAGTAGGAAAAAGTTATTTAGGACTCAACAGGAGAACGAGAAAAAGGAATTTGTCTTTCAGCCTTTTAAGAGAGACAAACTTACTAACAACTGAAAACATTGTGTTACAATGGACAGCATGAGGTAGACATTGCTATTAGTGTCACTCTTAGCTCAGTTGCTTTTATAGCTTCCATTTTTAAAAAATCCAATATCTGAAAAGTGGTTTTGAGGCTCGCCCAAATACAAATGGTAAAAGAATTTAATTAAAATAGACTTAAGCCCATTTTTGGCAGGCACAAGTACCTGTGTGGAAAGACCTGTGTTCCCTGAAACTGGATTTGAATGTCATGACTTGGAGTGACCGGGCTGTGAAGTCAAATTATTAACCAGCACAGGAGGGTGTGCACAAAAAGTTGCACTTATTTTGGCTTAATTGAAATCAACAGGCCTGGGACTCAGACAAGTGAGGACTCAGACAAGTGTTACCTGGAGGTCACCAACCCATGGCCATTATCTGTGGGCTCCACTTAGGACATGTGGGAGGTACTTTGGGTCACCAAATCCTGCAATGGAAACCTCATTCACAGCCTGTTACAACAATGCTCTTACCTCCCACTTGGTCTCTTCAATCTTTGGGAGAAACTCAGCCTGCTCCTTCTTGAAAGCCACAAATTTCTTCTCCAGCTCCTCTCGTTGCTGGAGGAGTTGTCCCATGTCATCCTGGAGTTTTTTTTTCTCCTGCTGGAGCTTGAAGATTTGGAGTTGCAGAGCCTGCTGAGCCCGCTGAGCCTTTTTGGAGACCTGCTGCAACTTGTTGGCATAGTTCTGCCTCAGGTCCTCCATCTCCCTCTCCCAGATCTTCTGCTTCTCCTCGAACACCTGGAAGATGGCTGCCTCACTCTTGTCCAAGTTCCTCCTCATCTGGAGCACCTCCTGCTCCTTCTCCCACAGCCGGTCCTCCAGGTCCTGGATGATGTCATCAGTGGAGGGCGAGTGGAAAGGCATAGTTTCATTGAGATGGTTCAGTCTGTTGAAGGACGAGGTGCTCTTGCTGGAGGACCGCCCGCTGTCTGAGGTAGATATCCCGTTGTATCCCACAATGTTCTTCTCCACGTAGGTGGTCCCGATGCGGTTGATGTGGCTCGTGGAGGCGCTCATGGGGCCCACGTGCTGGCTGTAGCCCGTCCCGTAGGTGGGCAAGCTCGTGAGCGAGTTACGGCCTGAATCCGAGAGCCCCCCGCCTTGGTTTGTAGTCCTGTTAAGGCTGCTCTTGTCGAGTCCACCCTTGGGTGCGGATGGGCTATTGCTGTTGGCATGGTTCAAGCTCTTTCTGTTCTCTGCCATTCCGTTGCTCTGCGGCGGGCAGAGATTCTGCATGGAATGGAAGTTTTTAGGAACTACTGGTTTAAAGGCTGAGGGTCTAACTAAGGGCTCATTGCTCTGCAAAAAGGAAAAAGGACCACGCATCAAACACGGCAGGAGGCTCGGTAACAACACACAAAAGAGACACATCGGCACAGGGTGGGGCTGATGCAGCTTGGGCTGGCTGCTTTTCCCACCTTGTTACACACCCTGGACCATTTGGGGTTGCACATGAGAGACCTGTGGTCACTTGAAGGGCAACACTTTGCCTTCCCTTCCCCAAGCTAACTTAGGGATAGCTAACTATCACTCCCAACCTGTGTGATTTTTACCTCGAATACTCCTTGGATTCTCTTAGTGCTTTTCATAAGGAGGGCTGCCCCTTGCTTACCAGACTTGACCAAAATAACCCTAATTTTTGCTGATTATATTTCTATCCTTGAGGTTGCATTGCCCTTTCGCTGAAAGCTGAATCGAACCCTTGGATTAGCAGCCCTTTTGCCTCAGGAGAATCACATCTCTCTCCTGCCAGTGGTGACCTATGCCTGTGGGGATTTCGTGTCCTGCTTGTCCTCAGACAGGGGCAGGTAGGAGGTGTGACAGCAATGACACCAGGCAAGGAATATACCAGAGCTGCTCTCCATTTGAAATTTGTGTTTTCTGTGGCATAAGCAATGCTAAGGGACAATAGACCACAGCTGTAAGGGATTTAGAAAGGATTTAAAGGCCTTGCACATTCCTCACCCCATCAATACACCATTAGAAATAAATTTTTCCTCAAAATGGGATTGAGTCTCCCCTACTGCAGGTTGGATTTTAGGTGAAAATTAAACTGGAGGAAGCAAAGGTATTTTGAAAATGACTTTTAGGAGAAACAGAGTAAGCCCCACTGAACAGGCTGGAGACCAAGTGTGAGACTGAGATGGACTGCAGGGACTGGTGGATTAACAACCCAGGAGAAAAGGCCGCCAAATGCTGCAGAAATAATACTGGACACAAATTATGGAAGTCACTGGAGCAGAGCAGCAGGCTACATAAAACACTGCTGGCTCTAGAGCTCTGTTCCTCCAGGCCCGGGAGATTTTGCTCCCTGAATGAGCAAATGAGCCTCCATATGAGCCATGAAGACTGGGCTGAGCTGGGAGATAAACATTTACAGGGGTAGTTCCCAAGCCTTTTCCCTCACAAGAGGCACTGGGATTGTGAGCAGATGCTCATGGCTGCTCCCAGGCAACAGCTTTAGATGTCGGTGGTTGGAAACTGCCTATAAAAGGCACAAAGCACACAAAACAAGAGTGGCACTCAGATGCTGAACCTACTGAAACAGGATCCAACTCCAGCTCCCTCCCCATCCTTCAGGGAGGTTAGGCACAACATATCAGGGAAGTTGGAATAGCCAGTGACTTAAATACAGGCTTAAATGAGCTGTATATGGAAGATTTGTGGTCACGCTCTTGGGTTCCTCAAGAACAAACAAACCCCACTGAAAGTCATAAGAATTATATCGCCTCTACATAAAAAAATGTACAAAATGAAAACGAGACCATCAAGACCGCACTGTTGTCCAAGGTCTCCTGGTCTGTGCTTCCAGAGAAGCACCGTGGCCACCCAGCTGCTCCAGGAGGTTCTCACCTGGTCTAGTTTGCCGGAGATCGGCAAAATCTTTGGTGGGTTACTGGGCTCTCGGTACTGGGGAGGCGGTGGCAGGTTCTTCTCATTGTTGGCAGTCACATTGCCGCAGATGTCCACCTTCACCTTCTCGCTCTTGCGCAGGTCACCATTGATGTAGAGGGAGTTGGAGACTTTCTCTGACTTGTAGGTCTTCTCCTCGCCAGAGTAGCGGTTGGAGATCTCCCGGGCGGAGTAGCCGTTGCGGGGCCCCCCCTCGGTCTGCCGGCCGCTGCTCTGCGTCCGGGTGCCCACGCTCTTCATGGCGAACTCCTGGTCGTTGGCCACGCCGCTGCCCACGCTCCCCATGGTGCTCTTGGGGATGGTCTGGGAATAGCGAGGGGCGAATGGGCCGTGGAAGTTCTCCGGGCTGGGATAGGCCGGGTCACTGAGGACGGGCAGCGTCTCTAGCGTGGCCATGGCAGCACAGGGGTGAGGTGGAGGCACAGCTCAGTGGCACTGGGACAAGGAGAGGGGAAAATGGGTTGTTAAAGAGATGCCTTTTGTCTGCCGTGCCCTTTGCGGATCAATATTGTGTCCAAATGATAGGGTTCTCCTCTTCTGTGGGACCTCAGATTGTGGGCTTGATACTTCTGGGTCTGAGAGATTTTAGCCTGCTAGCAGCTGCTAACTTTTTCCCCAAGGAAAAATTTCTCAAGAAAGCTTCTCAAAGCAATCTTGGCAAACAACTATCCTTTCTCAAACAATCTTTCTCCAGGTGGTGTTTTGCTGTTTCTCTAGTTTAACCAATGGGATTAGAGAGGTGTCATTCCTATTCACCACTCATGTTAAGTCTGTATCAGAACACTTTATAAAAGGTAGTAAGAATTAGACAATAAAGCCTTTTTCTACACTGTTTGCTTTCTGAAATATTTGGAGTCTCTCATCTTTCTTTCGTGTTCTACAACGACACCCAGATCCCTCAGAGGAGCAGCCTTCCCCAAATATCACCCACTGCTATCAAAAAGAGCTCCTAATCTTCTCAGTCCAAGGGTTGTGGTTCCCAGGGGAGTGAGTTGCATGGATTTTAATAGGCAAAGCTCTGCAGCACTGGTGAGACACAACCATTTGCTGTGCCCAAGCTTGAGTTATTTCTGTCATTTTTCCCATGTTTGAACAAGTTTGTGTTCCCATTGGGATGGAAAGTCTCCATCCCTGGTCTTGGCTCATACAAGTGCTCCCTCTAGCTCATCCCTTAGGGATGACACCACAGGGTTTAAGCAACACAATTTCCATCTCTTTCTTGGGATTGTTGCTTGCCTGAACTTGAGCTTTTAAAAGATGCTTTTGTGCAGGTGTCATCCTAAATTTTCTTTTAAATCTTTATTCCCCTTCTCCATTTGAATTTTACTTAGGCTGTGCCTTGGCTTGGCCAAAACTAGGCCATGGGACATGGATAAAATGCAAATAATGGTTTCAAAAGTTGTGTTTCACTAGGGTTGTCCTGGGACCAATTACCCTTGGGACCAATTCTCACATGTCTAGATGCGCTTCATCAGCTTTTACACAAAGGTGTAAAATCCTATTTAAGAAAAGACCCATAAGAACTTTTGTTGTTGTTGCCTCATTGAATAATGGAGAATTTGAACCTGTACAAGCCAAGGATCTCATTACCTGAAGGAAGGGAGAAGGTGCATTGCAAATTTTGAGTAACAGAACCAAACCTGGAGGAGCAGGGTCAGGAGCATGGTCAGTGGCTCATGGACAGCTGTGGACACTCAGCTGACCATTGTCCACCCAGCCCTACTGAGTTCATTGACTCAGTCCTCATGGGCCAGAATGGATGCTTTTCTTTTGTCTCAGACACCCTCAGTTCCAGGTTTCCCAGGGCAATAAACCATCCTGGCAGTGTGGGGACTAAAGCAGGAGTTAAAGGCAGAAGAAGGTGCAGGTTTCCCTGTGGATGAGATACAAATAGTAATGCCCTTTGGATAAAGGTTCAGGAATGGCAGAGGTCAGGCACAACCAGCAGGAAGGGGAGATGGAGAAAATCCCCATTTCAGTGGGGTTTTGTCTCTGCTTGGGGTAGGTATGTTCATTCAGCCCTCCCTGAGTAAAGCAGAACTAACTGGGTTTATTTCCCTGGAGAGCAAGCAGAGGTCTGGAGCTCAGCTCCCATGTGGTGTCTCACAGAGCCTTGCTATTTGCACTAATAATGGAATGGAAAAAGAATTAGAAAGGTTAAAGCAGGGTCTGTGCTGCTCAACTTTGCTTTCATTAAACTGCTTTTCTGGAGGCTTCTCCTTCCCCTTTTCCCAGCATCCTGCCCTGTCCAAAGTACAGCCTGAATGGCAGATGTGGCAAATGCTGTGCCACAGGGAGAGGACACAGAGCTGCTGAGATGGGATTTAAGGCTCCTTCCAACCCAACCCATTCTGGGATTTTATGATGAGCAAGCATTAATTGAACACTTTGTGTTCCCTGCTGAGGACACTCTGCAGGTCGCACCTCTGTCCGCAGCAGATGATCTCATGTCATTGCCTGATGAAAGTCTAAAGGCCAGGCAGTAAAAGAGGATCATATGAGCACATGTGGGGATCCACTGCAGTCAAAACACGAGTGTTGATTGCTCATAGGTGACAAAACCTCTGCCAGCAGCAAGAAGTGGCAGTCTCTGGTCACGTATCTGGCATGTGACATTTGGACACGTGCTCTGAGCAGCACTCAAAGGCTCCTGACCCCGTCACACCCTAAAGGTACTTCCCAGAGAACATTACTACTGACAGCTTATGAGTGCACAATGTCCAGGGGTTAATCCAGGTGCTTGCTGAGCATCTGGAGACTTGGCTGGGCTGTGGAGTGATGAGGAAGGATGGAGAATACCCACCCTGAAGCTGCAGTCAACCAACCAAGCCTTTGGATTTTATGAGTCAAGGGAAGACTTTCTGTCCTCCTAATTTAGGAATAACCTGCTTTTCACTGACTTTGGGAATCTTGATAGGCTGTGACTTCTTTTTATGAGACAGCAGGCACCATGGGAGGGATGTGCTGGAAGGTCTCAGCTCCAGACAAGGAAGTGGCATTGTCTCCTTGCAGTGCTCCCCAGCCAGCAAGTGAGAAATCCAGGTTACTTTTCCCTCACTGGGTAAATTTCACGGTGACATTTGCACATTCACATTGACTCTCTGGGGGCAGGATGAGGTCACTGGAAAGTTTGATCCTTCCAAAAGGAAAAAAAATAAAAAGGCCAATGCAACAACAAGCATTTTCTTTTAACTGGGAATCATCCAAGAAAATATTCTGAAAAAACCCCCCTTGTTCTTAGCTTATGTTTACGGCAAACCTGGGAAATGATAAACAGAGCATACAGACAAGTGTTACAAATATGTTATTAAGGAGATTCCAAAAGTGCCAACAGATTCCTGACAGTACAGCTTTGTTTGCCAAAAAGGGCCATTTTTTTTCCGAGAACGACAACCCTTGGGTTCATATCTTCTGGCCAGCTCCAGTTCCCAGTCAGGTTTTACATTGGTTGTTCCTCAGCTGAACTGTGAAATCAAATTTTGAGCACAGGAATAATGTTGCCATGCTCTGACACAGAGCAGGAGAGTCCTTTTTTCTCTTTCCAGGTTTGGGGGAATGTGTGACTAAAAACTTCCCCAGGACATTTCTTCTTCTTAAATCTCATCATCTCTGGGGCAAGAGAACAAGATGGCTTCAAACTGAGAGAGCGGGATTAGATGGGATATTGGGAAGAAATTCTTGATTGAGGGTGGTGAGGCCCTGGCACTCACCAGCCCAGGGAAATTGTGGCTGCCCCTGGATCCCTGGAAGTGTCCAAGGCCAGGTTGAAAGGGGCCTGGAGCAACCTGGGCTAGTGGAAGATGTCCCTGTCCATTGCAGGGGGTTGGAACTGGATGATCTTTAAGGTCCCTTCCAAACCAAACTATTCCATGATTCCATGATAACTGCCTCCCTCCCATGGGAACTGAACTGAAAGTGGGTGATTCCCAACGGTGCCGAGCCTGTCCACAAGCACAGAGAGGCTGAAGGAAGCCAAGTGGTTTGCCTTTAGCAGCATTTCATTCCCAGGCTGGTCCTTTAGAAAGAAAGAAGAGTCACCCTCGAGCATGGCTGGGCAACCTTCTCTGGCCAGGGACACTGGGAATCCACAATTCCATATTGCACCACCTCCCCATCCCACCCAACTGCAGCGGCCTCTTGGCTTTCCTGCAGCAGCCTTGCCTCCGAGACAGCAATATTTTGATGCCTGATTCAGAAAATCTGGGGTGAAATGTCCTTTTCTCCAGCTGTGACAGGCAAACTCTGCATGTGCAAGAGTTTCCTTTCCTTCCTGCAGCTCCAGGACACTGCTGGATGTTTTTGTAAATACAGTCATTTGTAAAATAACAACTACACTTGCTCTACCCAGACCATTCAGTGAATGCCTTCCAGTAAAAAGCAGAAAAATCGCTCTGCTCCGAGATAAGCAGCTGAATGGTTAACTAAGACTAAATTATGGAGGCCTGGCTCTGTTTCTGCCTGAGGAGGTTAATTGTTAACACTCTCCTAACAAAGGCCTTGGGGAGACAGACATACCTCGGGCAGCGTGCCACGGGGAGAAGGGGATCAATCATCGCACTTGGGCTGGAGAGCTGCAGCAAAAAGCCCCAGAGCAAGGCAGGGCTTTGGCACAGGCGCCAACCCAGGCATGTGGCACTGGCAGCAGGGGCAGAGAAGGCATCTGAAGGTCAAAAATTCCCCCCCCCTCCCCTTGCCAACTATGGTAACAGGTGTGCCCCTGACCTTCATTAGTCAGGTTTGTTTGCATGGGCTTTAGCGAGTGAGCAATTACCGACACCATAAACCCTGTGCTCTGCGCTGTTGTTTTTGTAGGGGCAGGGCCTACACCTGCCCTCTTGGGTTGGCTCTGCCAGTTTGCTGGCAGTGCTGCCAGGGGGTTGGTTTGTCTAGAGAAAGAAAAGTCCAGGTGTCCTGGGGTGGTGGAGTAGGTTAGAAATGGTGGGAAAGGGCTGGAAAAGAATGCCTGTGGTAATTTTAGCTTCTTCCAAGAAGATGTGTGGAGTGGGAAGGGAAGGACAGGAATGGGTTAGCAATAAAGAGCTAATTAAAGCTCCTGTAGGGAGCAAAATCACCTGTGTCCAGTGAGGCATTAACAAGCCCTGGGGAAAAACCCCACTGAAACCCCAGAGTTGCAAGTGCACTTGTAGAATCATAGAATCACAGAATTATTCAGGTTGGAAAAACCCTCTAAGACCATGGGGTCCAACCATTCCCCCAGCCCTGCCAAGGCCCCCAGCTAACCCTTGTCCCCAGGTGGCACGTCCACACGGCTTCTAAATCCCTCCAGGGATGGGACTCCCCCACTGCCTGGGGCAGCTGTGCCAGGGCTGGACACCCCTTCCATTTAGAAATTTTCCCTAATACCCAGTCTAAACCTCTTCTTTTTAGAGGCTGTTCTCTCTTGTCCTCTTAGTTTCAGGCGCAGCTTCCAGCCACATCCTTCTTCCTCTCCCTCACCTTTTCTTGTACATCATGTCCTCCAAAAAGGCCACTCAGCTACTGCTCTGCCTCCTGTGTGTCACAGGCCATCACTGGCCACCTCCTTATGGCCATGCTGGACCCAAACCTGGCTGAGAGCTCCTCCACTGGGATTGATTAAAGAGGGACACCACAGCCCCCTTCCCACCTGGCTCCAGTGCCCTGGCACCTCCTGTTCTACACCCTTCTCAAGTTGCTCAGTCTGAAGAGGGGAACAGAATGAGCTTTTCTTGTCCCTCACAGGCTTTTTTTTCCAGCCCTCAAGTAACTCTGGTGGCTCTTTTCTGCACCTCCTCCTACTCCTTTCCCCCCATCCTGGCTTAGTGGCTGCCAGGTTTTCCTTCACCACTGGAACACAGAACAAACACACTTGAACCTCTCTGCAAAAACATGCAGATCTCAAGCTTTTCAACCACAAGCTTTTTCCACAACCAAAAGCCAAATTAAGTCAGAAGAACAACTTCTGCTCCTTCCCCAGGATACAGACCTCTCTTTTCCCATTTATCCCTGCCCTGCAGATCTTTTTCTCCCCATTCAGAGCTAAAAAGCAAACTCAGGAAGGGAGGTTGGAGCGTTAAGTAGTGACAAATTCTTGCAGCCACTCTCAGTCGCTTCTTGGGCTGTGGGACTGCTTTGTATCTGCACAGTTTCCATCCTTCTATGCAAAGGATTTATGATTGGATTTACTTTTTGGACACAATCCTGAGTAACGTGCCCTAGGGCACCCTGCTGAAGTAGGGAGGTTGGATTTGGACTGCGCAGCGTGGTAGTCCTGCCTAGGAACATCCAGTTTGAGACTGTGGGGACCATCCTGTCCCTCTGTGACCCCCCCACTTTCCAGCTACACCTGTCTCAGCACCTGGGAGCACTGAGGGGTCTGCACAGGGACCTGCAGCATCCTATGGATAACTGGGCCCAGTTCAAAGCCCTCAGTCCTCTCAGTACAAACCCATTTCTGAGACAGAAGGATCACACTTTGCTTTTCTCTCCTGAAAACATGGCAACATCAGGAGGGGGTGGCAGGATTGGGGGCAGGCAGGTCCCAGTTTTGGGGGCTGCACTTCCTTGGGCTGCTGTGGGAAATAAAAGTGAGCCGGCTTAGAAACATTTCCTTTTCCTTTTCGCCTGCTAATGAGATAATTACAGGCTTTTGTATTCTGGGAAACTACTTTCTCATTATGGGGGCCGCATCAGCTATTTACATAATAAGCCTGAAACAAAAGAGATGAGATGAAAAGACCCAGGCGGCTCTTCGGGGGAGCTCTTGTTGAGCTGCCAAGGGACAGCCAGCAGGATGACAGATTCCTGCATCCCCAAAGCTCCTCTGGCCTGGAGTGGGTGGCAGCACTTAATTCAGGATCTCCCCAGCATGGGATGCTCCTCACTCTCAGCTGTGAGGGTCCCCAGGGTCCCTCAGAACCAGCTCTTTCTTAAATCACTCATTGCATTTCTTGATGCCAAAGGATTTGGGAGGGTGGCCAAGAATCCAGACCCACATCAGGGAGTCATGTCAGCATTTGTGGGGCTCACAGTGGCACCTGGGGACGAGTCCCACCAGAGGCTGATTGATACCAAACTGGCCTGTCCCTTGTCCCATCTGCCATGTCCCAGTTTCCTCCAGCTGTGGCCAAGGGACCTTCTGGGTACCAGCTTATCCCATATCCCATATCCTATATCTCATATCTCTATTCCTTGTTTCACTTTCTGATAAAGGACATGATGGGTACCAACCTGTCCCATCTCATATCCCATATCCCATATCCCATATCCCATATCCCATATCCCATATCCCATATCCCATTTTCACTTTCTGACCAAAGGACATGATGTGTACCAACCTGTCCCAGCCCTGTCCCTCCAGTTGGCCAAGGGATGCATTGGTTACAAACCTGTGCAATCCCATTTCCCATTTCCCATTTCCCATTTCCCATTTCCCCATCCTCCCGGCTGGCCAGTGTGTACCAACCTGTCCCACCTCATGTCCCAGTTCCCTGCCCCCACAGCAGACTGAGGGGACACTGGGTACCAAACTGTCCCATCCCACAGGCCAGTGCCCCGTCCCTGAGCTGGCCAAGAAACTCTCTGTGTACCAAACTGTCCCTGCCAGCCTCGCCACCTCCATTCCCCAATAAAGGCCCCATTGTTCTCCCCGACAAAGCCTGAACACTGACTGCAGCCTGCTCCACCTTCCCTGGCCAATCCTCCCACTCTGCTATCAGTTTTCCTCCCTCAGCTGGTCGCTGTGTTTAAGGGACACAGTCCACTGCCACGCTGTCCCCATCCCTCAGGACGTGGCAGCAGGGGGAATCATGGTGAAGCACAGCCACAATCTTCACTGTGGAGCACAGGGCCTTGGCTTTGTGCCCTCCTGCTTGTCCCTCCTTCCCTCCCAGCTCCCCGAGGGTGTTCCTGGAATGGACATGCCGCCACAGCTTCCTGGAAACCTCGTACTGACAGTAAAATAATCAGTAAATCAATCCGGGCATGGCTATTGCTCATGCTGAACAAGCTGCTCCACCTGTCCCAAGCCCACCTCCTCCATCCCAGCTCCTCATCTCTGGGTGTTCCCAGTTTTAATCCACAGGATTTTCAGGATCTGAAAAAGCAGAGTGGAATTAAAAGCCAAGCACCTGGCAGGCCTCGCCAGTCTTGAGCTGTCCCAGTAAATCAAAATTATTCTGGAGGCTGGAGTGAAGTGGGCAAAGCCCCAGAGAAACCTCGGTAGGTGACGTGGAGATGTGACAAGGTACATTTGTACAGCCCCAGGGAGGCTTTTTTGTCTCATTCTTGGCGATTTTCAAGCCCTGGATGGACCAGGCAGGGTCCACCAGCAGCAAGATGGCCTGGAGAGCTCCCAGGGTTCTTTCCACCAGAAATTACCCTGCCATGGAGTTTTTGCAAGCCACGTTGGGTATCCACCAGCATTCCCCTGGCCAGAGTCCTCATCCTCAGGAGGATTTTCCCCCCTTTTCCCCATCTGCTCTCAGAGCCCTGGGTTTGGATCAGGGCTGGCATCCTCCAGGATGCACCTGAGGGCAGATAGGAAGGACTTTCCATGCCCTGCCTTATCTGCCCCCCTCATCCCAACGGGCAGCAGGACAGGATAGTTTCAAGCTCAGCCCAAACTGCCATCTCAAATCCCATGTGTCCATGAGGAAGGGTTCATCCACAGTCTCATCTGTGACCTTTGTGACTGCCCACAGAAGACACTCAGGGCCAGCTATGTCGTTGTCCCCAGGGAGGTTCTGATGGTAACCTCTGTCCAGAAAAGCACCAGCTTTGGTGGCACAGGGAAAACACCCTGGATTCCCTCAGTACCAGGCATGGAGAGTCTGATGGAGCAGCCTCAGAGCTGGCTGCAGCCCTGAGGGTCTGGGACGCCCCATGCCATGGGCTGGACTGCTTGGGGTCATCCTAGCCCTGTGTGCCTCAGTTTCCCCTTGTTAAGGGGCTGCCAGTGAGATCCATGGTGAGATTTCCCCATCCTGAACAATTCATCTTGGTGCATACCATCTCTGCTCTGACCCCCTGGTGCAAACATAGCCCAGCAGGTATGTCCCATCCCTAAAAAGCACCTGGAAAAGGTCCCACTGGCTCAGCCCTCCACTAATGCGCTGCAAATCCTTTGGAAAGGTGGCTGGAGATGAGGTGCTGGCAGCTGGGCCTGTGGGACTCTCAGATACAGGGGATATGAGGGAGCTTCTGGTCACTACTGGAAGTGTCCCAGCACAGAGCTACATCCCTTGCCTGGCTCCCCAGCATCTGCCTGAGCATCCTCACACATCCCCACACCCCAAATCTCCAGGATCCCAATGTGAACTCCTGCTCCAGCCCAACTCCAGGCCTCAAATGCCAGGGGGACCCCTCCTCTTTGTCACCAGACCCCCCTCCTTCCCTGCACGATTTAAACCCCTGCCCTGGGCGGGATGTTTTGAGGGAGAGGCTGATCCTGCCCTTTGGGATGAGCCGTCACACCCAGAGCGGTTCCAAGGAGCCTTCCCCACGAGCCCTGCTTGGCTCTGCCGTCTCCAAACTTTGTCCAAACCTCTGTCCCCGCAGGAAGGACAAGGAGAGGACCCGCCACCAGCTCCCACCCGCCGCCCACGCCGCCAGCCCGGCCGCGATTTATCATTAACTGGCCCCGAGGAATTTCTTGGGCGCGGAGCCAGCCCGGGAAGTGCTCGCTCCTCCCCGGACACCACGTTCGGAGCAAACCCCCCCGCGATGGCTCGTCCCGCCGGTGCCTTGTCCCCATCGCCGGAATTAGCGCTGCTAAACAGGAGCGATGCCCTAAAATCCGCTGTTGTACAAGGTCTCGGTGCTGGGGGAATTCCAGCTGGATCCAGGGGGGGGTTATGGAGGGGGGAAATCGCAGATTTCCCCACCCAGCTCCGCGCACCCCATCTCTGCTCCGAGCCCCGGGCGAGCCCAGCCCAGTGTCCCCCCAAAAAAATCACCAGCAAAGGGCCCCACCAGCTCAGCCCAGCACTAATCCACCGAAAACCCTCCGCTCCCCTGCCCGGCCCCAAACAAAGACACCCAGCCAGAGGGGGAAGGAGAGCAAAAAGGAAAGATCCCACAAAAAGCCGGCACCCATCGGGATTTACCTGGGCAGCCCACGGGGTGTATCCTGCAGCTCCCCATCCTCCGCCGACCGCCAAATTCATTGTTTCCCTGCGTGGTATCCCGGGAAAAAGTCCAAAATAATACCTGCGGAGAGCAACCTGCTGCTGGGCTGCGGCCAAGGGCTGCCCTTCGCTCGGTGGGATTGGCCACGGCGCCCGCAGGAGCTTTAACTCTTTGTGCCCACGTCCGGCAGGGATTTCGGGAAGGGATGGCTCCGTCTTCCTCAAAGGGGAATTTGGGGCTGATGGTTTGTTTTAGCTGAAGTGGAAACTTTGGAGTCAGACGCTGGGTTTTCCTGAAATAAGGATTTGGAGTTTGCCTTTTTCTATTTTCAGACGGGATTTTGGGGTCTGACGGCTTGTTCCCTGCGCAAATAAGGATTTGTGGATTTGGAAGGTTTTGGGGTTTGCTCAAATAGGGATTTGTGAATTTGGAAAGTTTTGGGGTTTGCTCAAATAGGGATTTGGGGTTCAGGGGCTTGGTTTTTGCCCAAACAGGGAATTTGGGGTCAGACCACGTGTCTTTTTTCAGATGGAAATTTTAGGGTCTGACAGCTTGGGTTTGCACAGAGAAAATTTTGAGGGTCCAACAGCGTTTTTTGCTCGGCTGGAATTTTGGGGTCTGACTGTTGGGTTCTTTTGTTTTAATACTTTTTTAAAATTATTTTTATTATTTTTTCCCCTCAAGTAGGGAATTTCAGACTCTTAGAACCTGTTTTTTTTTCAAATGAGGAATATGAAATTCAGTTTGCTCAAACGAGGATTTTAGGATCAGACGGTTGGGGTTTGGGTTATTTTTCAGATAGGGAATTTTGAGATCTGATGGCTTGGTTTTGCTCAAACTGAGATTTTGGGATCAGGTAACTTATTTTGGTTTAAGGGGGATTTTGGGGTCTGGAAGGTGGGTTTTACTCAAATAGGGATTTAGGGTCTGACTGCCTGTTTTGGTTTTTGTTTGTTAGTCTTTCAAAAGGAGATTTTAGGGTCTGAGGGCTTCTTTTGATAAAAATAGAGATTTGGGGCTCTAACAGCTGGGCTTTTTTCAAATGGAATTTTGGGGTCTGACAAATTGGGCTTTTTTTTCAAGCGGGGATTGCTCAGAACAGCTAGTTTTCACTCAAACAGTTATTTTGGGATCTTTCTATCAGGGGACCCTTCTCAACTTTCCCATCCTTCTGGGGATGCTTCCCAGCTGTGTGGCTGAAATGAAAGGCTGTGAAGAGCTCTCAAAGAAGGGCAGAGAATTGGATGGATGGGATAAATGGGATGATACATCCACAGAATCACAGAATGGTTTGGAAGGGACATTAAACCTCATCTCATTCCAACCCTTGCCGTGGGTAGGGACACCTTCCACTATCCCAGGTTGCTCCAAGCTCCATCCAGCTGGCCAAAAGCTGGACATGGATGCTGCCCTCCTTTCTTTCCATCATTCAGAGCAGAGCCCTGGTGACACAGGATGGCCCAGAGCTCCTTTTTCCCACTCTCCCAGCTGCCAGTGCTGCGGCAGGAGAAAAATCAGGCTTTCCATGAGGGGCCAGTCCAGCCTCAGCACTTACTCTGGATTATTTGCAGTCATGGAGGGAAGGAAAGAAAGCCACACAAAGCTACCATTAATTTAGACCCATTTGCTCAAGTGAATTTTCTGTTGGCAGGATGTCTGGGGATCAAAGGAGTCGCCGGTCGGGGCCTTGCAAATGGTGCTGGTGTTGGTGGGCAAATAACAGCGAGAGCAGTAAAACAGCAATAATGCCAAAATAATCAAATTTGGGTTAATGTGCATTTAAACCCGGGAAAAACACTCTGCTGGGGTGCACGGGGAAGGTGTAAATTATACAAAAATGCATTCCTGTGGAGATTCAAGCTCTTAATTTTGCCCTTAAGCTCCAGAAGCAGAGAATTCTGACAAATAGGCTGGGTTTGGGATGTGTGTGCACCAGGCAGACAGAGAGGCCTTTCCTTCCCTGGCACTGCTCTGGCAATAACCAGAGCTGGTTCAGGAGCTCTGCTGCGATGTGGACCCTTCCCCGCAGTGGGATTTGGGGAAGCTGCCCGACCACAGGAGCCCCTGGCTGCCCTGCAGGGAGCTGCAGCATGCCCAGGTCCCACAGGAGCCAGGCAGTTTCCTGACACTGCAGCTGGTGCAGGCTGTGCTCATGCTCCCTTTGGGAGCTGAGTTATGTCTTAGCGCTTCCCACAGATGAATAAATCATGATGGGAGAGACTTTGGAGAAGGCTGAGAAATCCAGGATAACCCGTGCTCCTGGCGCTCTCAGGTGGGGCATAAACTTTTGAACCCCAAACTCCCATTTCTAACCCAGGGCTGAGCCAGCAACCTCTCTGCCCACCCAGCTCACCTCCAGCAGAGCCCCTCCATCCCCTCTGAGAGCCAGCAGAGACACCCACTTCTCACCCAGCACTCCTTTGTGCCAGGGCTCCTGCACAGCCAGCTGCACCCAGGCCACTGTGTGTTTACCTGTCCCCATGGAACACAACCACCAGGACTTGGTCTCAGCCCTTTGTGGGGTCTGTCCTTTTCTGCTTGGCCCTTTTTGGGTGGCCTTGGTCCAACTGTGTCACCCAGACCCAACCAGGCTGAGGTGACCTCCAGCCTGGGACTACAGAATTGGGTTTACCCACCTAAAAAGCCTTCCCTACCCAGCCACGATGGCCTCGCTCTGTCTTGGGACTGAAGCTTTGAACACCCAAAGCCTTCTTCATCTTGAAGAAAGGAAAAATTTACTCTTCCAAACTCTTTGTTCCCATGTCCTTCTGTTCCCTTTTCCCTTTTCTTTGCAGGAGTGGCAGCCCCCTGGTAGGGTGATTTCCATTCTCTTGCAGCTGTTTCACTTCAAGATTCCCCAAGCTGTCTGAGGTTCTTGGACTGCACCTGCAGGATTGGTTCAGTGTTCTTTGCACTGATCAGAGAAGGAGGAAAACATCAGATGCAGTGAAGTCTGAAGGAGCATCAGTGGCCCGGGACATTCCCCGGGGAACATGGAAAGTATTGATGTGCTCCGGCATGAGGCAAGGCGGAGGTGGAGATGGGAATAGGAGCAGAGGCATCAGCTCCCTGCACTGAGATTTCTTCCTTGAAAACTCTGGGGAGCTGCTTTTTGGTACAAGACATCCCCATGTGACCAAGAGCCTCCCTGCTCTCTTCACCTAGACTCCTTTATTTAGAGGGAAAGGTCATTTTCAAAGCCTTGAGGAGTAGAAAAAAACCCTAAATAAGGGTATTGATTTGCCAGCCAACCCTGGCTGTTGAACACACTTTGAGGCCATGAATGAAGTGACGTCTCCATCCCAGGATGTCTGAGTGCCTTGGCTGGCCAATGTCAAGGCCAGCCTGGTCTGGTGATGAAGACAGTTCTGAGCTTTCCAACCAGCAGCACAACAGCTTAAACCCAGCTCAGACCTCAGATGTGAACTGACTGTGCCTCTAAGTGCTTGACATCCATCAGGCTGGACACCGAAACAAGAATCCCTGCAGTACCTCCTTTCCAGGCTCTGTTTGAAGCTCTTCCCCACTATCTGTTATTAAAGCAGAGATTTCCAGCCCCGTTTTCAGAGTAAAGACCCCTTTTTCTGTGACAGCCAATGGATGCGGAACATCCAAGGGTTTCCCAGTGTTTGTGGAGAGATGCTACCTTGCCTGATTTGTTGTGAGGGATCCCTGCAGGGATCACAGGGATCACAGCCAAACGTGCAGGATGGGGCTGGTGGGGGAGCATGACTACGCCATGCCAGGAAATCCAACCTTTCTGCTGGGAAAGCTGATAAAATCCCCAGCAGCCTGCACAGCCTGAGCAGGCTCTGCAGCTGAGCTCCCAGAAGAAATGTCAGGATGATACCCAGAGTTTGTTTGTGTAAGAAGAAACTGGCTATGTGTTAAAACAAACCTTCTCTGCACCCAGGGGTTCACCAGCACAGGGATATCCCACTGGTCTGGAAGTTAAAATGCTGGGAGAGGATCTTCCTGCTCATTAAGTGGAATAACTTGAGCCTGTGTGAGACCTCTTCGTACCTACACAGAGCTGGGGATGGGAGAGGACTTTCTCCAAGCTGCCACAGGGGATGACAGGGGGTGCTGAGGCTGGGTTGACCCCAAAAGCTGAGTTGAAGCCAGCTGCTGCAATGGGACACATTCCTTCTCCAGTCCATGACATCTGCCTGCTCAGCTTGAGCCAGCAGGAACAAGCCAAAAGACTCTGGTTTATGTCATCCAGAGGGATGGTTTCCTATTCTGGAAAGAACATCCCTGCTGGTATAAGCTGTCTCTTCCTGCACCAACACAGGGTAGACAAAGCCTCACAGTGCTGGCAAGCCACAGCCTGGTGCATGGGCCAGGTCTTCCCATAAATCAGGAGAGGCTCCTGCATCTCCACCTGTGGGTGCTGAAAGCCCAGAGTGTGTGCTGCGTGTCCCAGCCATGGGATTTGGGTCAGGTCTGAGCTGCCTGGGGGAGGATGTGAATTCTCAGGTTTCCCAAATAATGTCTAGACCAGAGAATTGTGGAATCACAGAATCATCATAGAAAGATTTAGATTGGAAGGGACCTTAAAGATCATCCAGTTCCAACCCTCTGCCAAGGGACACCTTCCACTATCCCAGGTTGCTCTAAGCCCCATCCAGCTTGGCCTTAGACACTTCCAGCGATCGAGGGGCAGCCACAGCTTCTCTGGGCACCCTGTGCCAGGGTCTCACCACCCTCACAGGGAAGAATTTTTTCCTAATGTTTAGTCTAAATCTCTCATCTTTTAGTTTAAAGCCATTCCTTAAGCATCCTTGGGTGATTATCCAGAATGAAGGAAACAAACCTCCTGTTCACAGTTCCAAATCATCAGGCCAGGCTGAGTAAAAATAAATCAGAGCAAACCAGCTTGTAGCTAGGAGGGCCAGATTTCCACTGAAATCACCAAGTGTTCAAGGATCTGTTGGAAGTGCCCTTTCTGTCAATAGCAGGAATTAGGGATTTGTCACAGCTCTCTTGCCTCAAGGTGGGAGGTTTTTTTCAGGGAGGAACATCAGGCTCAGGACTAAGTTGTGTGTGCTCATGGGGTCCCATCCATCTCCATCTCCATCTCCATCATGACCAACCTCTGCTCTGGGGAAGAATTGGTGGCTGAATGGTTTCAGCAGAAGCAGAAGCATGAGAATCCTCAAGCTTTGGGAAAGATCTTCTGGAGGAGCAGGAAGCCTGGAGCACCCCTGTGGTGGCTCCCAGGCCTCTCTGGGTAGGACTCAAGGTTGACAGTCCCTTTCCAGGCCACAGGGACCCAGCTGACACAGTCCACGGACCACAGGGAAGGATTTGGCTGACTGGAAATGGGCATGGGCTGAAATGCCACCTGAATCCATGACCATCCAGGCCATGGACTCCTGGGAATTTGCAGTTAATAAATGGCCTGAGTGCTACAAACACGTCCCCCAAGTACTGCCTCCCCCATGACTCTTAGTCCTTGGAGGAATTTGGGTATTGCCTGCCCTGAGGACAAATTCCTTTGCAGTCGATGGCACTGACCCAGGACTGGAAAACAAATGGTTTTGCTTCCAGTTCTGCTCCAGCCACCATCTCCCTGGCTTCCTTTCCTCGGGCTGTGTGGCCAATTCTCTCAATTCCTCCAATTCCCAACTTTCTGAACTCTGCTTCCCAGCCATTGAGGGATTCAGCCTTGTCCATCTCCAGGCTCATCCTCCTCAATCCATGCCCTGGCTCGGATGCCATGCAGGGGAAAAAAAAAAAAAAAAAAAAAAAGTCTTCACAACCCAGATTTGCAACTTTGGTGGCATCAGGATGGCCCAGAACTAGGAATCACCCCTCTGCATCACTTATTAATCCTTAAAAACAGGGAGAGGAGATGCAGGTTCAGCCAGGAAGAGGGATGGAAGAGGGTGGGAGCACAGAGGTGCACAGCCAAAATACATGCTGCCTGTACAGGCTGATGACTCCAGGCTGCTTACCTACCCTTTTTAATGAATATGAGTGGCCAAGGCGGGGTCTTACTGGTTGTGCCAGGGGATTGTGTTCCCCCAAGGCCTGGTGGTGGGAGAAGCCTCTGTCCTGGAGATACCATGGCTTGGACCTCAGTGGCCTGTGGGCAGTGAGACAGAGAGGCTTTGAAGTGAAAAAATGGAAAACCTTAGAAAGGATCCACAAGCAAGAGGGAAAACCACAAAGAGGATCCACAGGCAAAAAGGAAAACATCAGAAAGGATCCACAGGCAAAAATCTCTCTTGTATTGGAAGCAATTTTGGCTGTGATCATGCTGTGATTTCACCTTGTCAGGAATGACTTTGTGGACCACCTGGGAGATCCTCCTGCGTTCTGGAACAACTTTTTGGAGCAACTCAAGCGTTTGTGACCCACCAAGCCTTCACCCTGCAGGGACAAACCAGCTTTCCTCTGCAATTTTCATGCATCCTCAGCATCCCCCAGCCCATTTTTGGGAGGAGGTTCCATGCAGGGGCTCCTCCACAGCAGGAGGATGGAGAAGTTGGCTTCTAGTCCATGCCACAGGAGATGCCAGGGATGGGGGAACCTGTCTCCAACGTGACCTCCTTCCAGTCCACCAGGTGAAGAGGGGCCTTTTCCCAGCCCTGCCAGTGCACAGCCAACAATTCCTTCTGCTCCTTCACAGAGACATGATGGATGGGGAAACCCAGGAATGGGATTTCTCTGGAACTGCCCTTGTGCTCCCAGCTGCCTGTGAGCCTCACCCCATCCCCTTCTGAATGAGCCACAGAGAGTTTAGTGCAAGGAACAGCAAAGAAGGAGTTGAGGGGATGGGCCAGGGAGGGAAGATTTCCATAGCTGCATAATAAAGGTGATTACATAAGGGCATCCTGCGTCATCTGCGGCTGGCATCTCCGGAGAAGTAATTACATCTGCACTACACATCTAAAGAAAATATTATCACGTTGGCTTCCAAATTCTATAATTAGCTCTTGCAACATGTGTGCCAGGGGCTTTATCATTCCGTGTACATTGGCTGTAGACCCCAGGCGTAGACACATGGAGTTTTTTGGGTTTTTTTTTCATTTGCCAGCTAGGAAAATATTTGGAGTTTAGCATGGCAGCTGACCCCAGTCCCCCTGGAAAGGGTGGCTCTGAGGGTTTGAAGTGGTGTGTGAAGAGTGAAATATTTTGCTGTTCTGCCTCAGTGCCTGCTGGGCCGTGGGGATCCAGCAGGAGGGCAAGAATAGCAAAGCCAGGGCTTGGCTTTCCCTCCTCCTTCAAATACTCTTTGATTTCTGCCCTGATGCTCTGAACCTTGGGAAGGCTTTTCTTCCCTCGCTAAATAAATGACCTGATTTGCAGGGAGGTAGGTGTTGCCCTCACTGGTTCCTGGGCTCTCTGCTCTGTCGTATAAAACAAACCCCTTTTGCTCACCCAGCTTTGGACTTCAGAACCAACCTTGGGCTTTGAACACTTCTCCCATCCCTCCAGATCCTCAGCAAAAGGAAAAAGAGGCTTTGAAATGGAAGCAGAGGCTGCAAAGCTCTTGGTTTGATGGAGGGCTTTTCATGTGGAGCTGGAGATGGCCACGGGACAAGCTGGCAGCACGAGGGACACGGCAAGGGCAGGGATGGATGGGAGGATGAATGAGGCGGGGATTTGGTTTCCTTCTGTTTTCCATTTGCTCATAACCAGCCTGGGAGCCCTGGAAAGCGCCAGCAGCTCTGCTGCAAACAAAACAGTGAGGAGATTTATCCACATCTCCTCCAAAGGAGTTCCTCCAGCAGCGGCTTCAGCTGGAAAGTGGGGCTGTGCACAACCAGGAGAGTGGGAGGGAGTGCCAAAATCCCAAGGGCTTGGTGAGAAAACGGTTGTGTTGTGTGTGTGAGAGCGTGTGTGAGCAGCTTGGATAAACCATTCTCAAGTGGAAAAACATCCTCTGTATCCTGGCCTCGTGCAGTGTGGTGGTGACAGCTCCTCCCTGTTCCTCAATTTTGTGTTATTTCCACTCAGAAGATGCAGAGAGCTGGAGGGTGGGAGAGAGGAGGACTCCAAAGCTCAGAAGAGCTGTCATTAGGGCCAGATCTAATGAAACCTGTGAGCTGCCCTGTGAGGACTGAATAATCAACCCAGGGGGCATGAGGTGAGGCCTGCCCAAAAGGACCATTTTGCTCCAGTTCACAACCAATCTCAGGAGCTGCTGGGTGTGTCAGTGACCAGAAATGTCTTTCCAGGAGAGGAAAACCCAGGGTCAGAAAGCAAGCATGAAAAAAATCCATGATGTCTCTACTGAGATATCTCCAGCCCCGGTGTCCTGTTGTGCTTTTCTACAACACTCTGTGCCTGATATAAAACCTTTCTCCATTGCCCCAGCCATCCTGAAGATCATAATCACAAGTGAAACACAGAATGCTTTGGGTTGGAAAGGACCTTAAAACTCATCCAGTCCCACCCCTGCCATGAGCAGGGACAACTTCCACTAGTCCAGGGTGCTCCAAGCCCCGTCCAACCTGACCTTGGATTACTCCAGGGATCCAGGGACAGCCACAGCTTCTCTGGGCACCCTGTGCCAGGGCCTCCCCACCCTCACAGGGAAGAATTCCTTCCCAATATCTCATCTAACCCTGCCCTCTGGCAGTTTGAAGCCATTCCCCCACATCCAAAGTCCCTCTGCAGCTCTCTTTTAGCCCTTTAGGTACAGCCTTTGTCAATTACATTGCTCACCGGAGCTTTGCAGAGCATCCCACGCACTGATGGGGCTCACCAGAATGTGGGGTTGTGTTGTATGGCTGCACCTTTGGGGACATAAAGCTGCTGGCCTTGCCCTTCTGCCCTAACCCTGCTCATGTCTGGTTTTCACTCCTTCCATCCCAGTGCTCCTGGGGAGGCCTTAAAAAAACTCAGTACCTCTTTTTTTTAAATTTTCCCTCTTCAGCACCAGAGTCCCAGGAAGAAGGCGAGGAAGGATACCCCAGTGACACAGCCCTGGGCACATCGTTCTGTGTGGGAAGGAGAGAGGTAGAGAAGGTTGGTGTGGGAGCAAGGAGAAAGGGAAAGCAGCTTTGTCAATGATTTGCAGGAGAGAAAACAAGCTCCTGCATGGTTTGGGTGGTTTCATGGTGAGCGTGGGGGTGCTGGGTTAATGGTTGAATTTGGTGACCCTAAGAGGTCGGGTTCTTTCCCAACCTCCACCATTCTGTGATTTTATGTTTCCAAAAGAGCACAGCAGTTCCTACCTGGGGCTGTCCATCCATCCTGAGCCAGCCCAGAATCTGTGGCCTAAATCCAGGTGTCGTGGGTTGCAGTGCAGGATGTGACTAGGGATATATGTTCTATTACTGTTGAAACTGGTTTGGGGAATGTTTTTTTCTCTTCTACAACCCATCGTCCCTCCAGGGGATATCTGCTGTTAATGGGCCATCGAGGCTCACTGCATGGCTGATACAATTACATCATCCCATTGGGAGATGCTCCACCCAGGGGGAGGAGCCCAGCATTCCCACCTGGATAAACCTGGGATTCAGAACACCAGGACAGTCTGTTTGCACTGGGTTCCCAGAGGGAAACCAGACACACTGGACCTTCAGAAGAAAACCACACCCTCCTACAGGATCATCTCTGCTCCAACAGAACATTGGTCACTCCAGGAGGACTTGATTGGGCTGCTCCCAACACCCTGACCAACAGGATGTCAGGCTGTATTCTGACTCTGTCAGCGTTTTCTTTTTTGTTTGTTGTTTGTTTGCCTTTTTTTTGTACTACATTTTTCTTTTCATTTCCCTAGTAAAGAACTGTTACTCCTAGTCCCATATCTTTCCCTGAAAGCCCCTTAATTTCAAAATTATAATAATTCAAAGGGAGGGGTTTACATTCTCCATTCCAAGGGAAGCTCTGGATTTCCCTGGTGGACACCTGTCTTCCCAAACCAAAACACCAGGCAAAGATTCCTGGTGCTTTGTTCAAGGATTTGCCAGAGGAGAAGTTTGTCTCCCTGGGCTGCAGCACCACCTGCTCTCTCCACTCCTCGCTTTTCCTCTCATCCCTACCTTGAGCTGGGGGAAGCAGAATTCCTCAGGCGTGCATGTAAAATGGGAAGCACTTGTGAAACAAGCTCCAGAGGAGCTTGGCACATGTTACAAGCTTGCACTTCATATATTTGGGACAGAACTCAGCCCGGCACAGCATCCTGATTAATTTGTCTGAGCTGGGAGCAATCCCACGCCGTTCATCTCACCTGTGCTGCTGACAGGGACTGCCGTGGGATCTGCCTGTGCAGACACCGGGAGTATTCCCAGCATTTTTCCTCGGTAGTTTGGGTTTTTTTAAATGAATCCGTGCTGACAAATTGCTCAGACATTCCCTGGAGGCTCTGCAGGAGCTTTGGGGCAGCGCTTCAGACAGGACAAGAGACATGGCCAAATGACACACAGATGCGGAGCTGTCTCCTTTTTTCAGTTTTTTAGCACAAAAAAACCCCATCAGGAAGCAGGTGAAAGCAAAAATAAGAGAGAAAAGGAAGAAACCCCTTCCTCAGGCAGTGGTTGGTGGCCTGGAGTGCTCCTTGCCGTGGGATACAGTTGATGTTCAGTGTTTGAGGGGAAACTTGGCAAGTTCATGGACCAGAAATCCATCAGGATCTGCTGTAAATTGCACAGAAGGCAGATTGGGGAGTGTATTGAGGGAATATAAAGCAGGCTGTCAAACTGGCCCTTTTCCCACCTATCCTTGCCCATTGCTGATAGAATTGTTAAGGTTGGGAAAGACCTTTTATATCATCGAGCCCAAAAATTCATATTGATTTTCACCCCTAAACATTAAGTGCCCCCATTGTGTCCTAGGAATGCAATAGACTGTGCAGAAAGAGCTGTGAAAATTACAATTTTTGTAATCCAGAGGTGCTTGTGTTCATGATTCTACAAAAAACAAAACCAAACCCAAACTAAAACCAAACCAACCAACAACAACAAAAAGAAAACCCAAAAAACCCACCAAACCCCCCACAACATCAAAAACAACACCCCGCAAAAAAACCCCAAAATGCCCCAAAAACTGAAAACAAACAAGCCAAAAGCAAAAAACCTCAAACTCCAAAAAACCAAGCCCCTAAAAATGCAAACCATACAAACACCTTAATATTTTGCTAAACTAAATCAAACCAGGGAATTTTCCGTGCTGAGGATGGATTAACTGTGAAGAAAGTAGCTAAATCTGCATGGTAGAAAAAGAAATTCATCTCCAGCAGGAAGGTGGGATGGTGGGGAAGGGGAGGTGAGGGCTGATTTTTTGGGCAAGCTGTGGGAAGGAAGAGCATCCCTGGGAAAAGGCTGCTTCTCCCATGAGAAGACGCTAAAGGCCCAAATTCCCTGGTAAGGACTGGAGCAACAGCCTGATGCATCCCAGGCCACTCTAAATGTGGTTTTCCTGGACACAAGAAGAGGAAATGCTGTCCCAGGGCCCAGCTGGAAGCTGAAGAAGTCCCATAATGTCACTTTTGCAGGTGGAGGGGTCCCAGGAGCTTCAGGGGATATGGCCATCGTGCTGTGCTATGGTGCCACATGGCCCTCAGACCCAGGAGGAAAGAAAACTCTTGGAAAAGATCTCTGTGACTTGGTGAGGAGCTTTAAAACTTGATCCATGTGCATTTATAGTATGAGGGATCAGCCTGGTGCAGAGAGACCTCTGAGTGCTCAGGGAAGTAACAGGGAGAGCTTGGAAAAAAGCATCTGGAAGGGCTGGAGATTGTCCAGGGAAGGGAACAGAGCTGGGGAAGGGTCTGGAGCACCAGAAGAGGCTGAGGGAGATGGGAAAGGGGCTCAGCCTGGAGAAGAGGAGGCTCAGGAAAGACCTTGTGGCTCTGCACAACTCCCTGACAGGAGAGGACAGCCAGGGAATTTGGGCTCTGCTCCCAGGGAACAGGGACAGGAGGAGAGGGAACGGCCTCAGGCTGGGCCAGGGGAGGCTTAAATTGGATATTTGGGAAAACTTCCACCCCAAAAGAGTGGTCAAGCATTGGAACAGACTGCCCTGGGCAATGGTAGAGTCCCCATCCCTGGAGGGATTTAAAAGCCGTGTGGCTGTGGCACTTGAGGACGTGGGTCACTCACTGGTGGCCTTGGCAGTGCTGGGGGAATGGTTGGACTTGATTATCCTGGAGGGATTTTTCCAACCTAAACAATTCTGAGATTCTCTCTGTGCATGATTTCTTGCTTTGTCTCTGTAGCTCTTGGCAGCCTCTTCCTGGTCACCGCGATCCTGCTTCCCTCATCTCCTCATCCCAGAAAGCAGCACTCCATGAGGCTGGCACCTGTTTGCCTGGGGAAAGGTCTTTTATTCCTTCTTCAAGCAAGGCACTGCTGAGATGCCTCTGAGGGAGGAGGGAGAGGGGTTAAACATCCCCCCCCAATGTTTTTTAGTGGTCCTAAAAATAGCCCATCTTTTCCCGCTCACATTGACTCATGGGCACAGACCACAAACTCCTGAGTCACGGCAGGGGCTGTGGGGAAATCGTCTCTCCCTGCTCTGCTCCAAACAGAGCGTGTTTGTGTCCAGAGTGACCCTAGGTCACCCTCGGAGGGACAGCCCTGTCCCCATGCAGGGGTGGTGGGATGGGAGATGGCACCGGGGGGTGTCAGCTGGGGAGGATCCTGAGCTGAGGATCCTCACCCTCTTCTGCTTCTCCTGGGATTCCCTGGGCTGCTTCCTGGGGCTCAGCCCTGCCAGGGGGTGTTCCATACCTGCAGGGACCTCCTCCTCTGGAATAAGGTGCCCAGCAGGAAGTGGGACCTTGTGTGTGTCCGTTCCCTCCCCACAGGATTTCACTTGGCTCTGGTTTGACTCCCACTCCCTCCTGCAGCTCCCAGTCCTCTCCCATCCCTTCTCGAGTGCCAGAGCTCTAACCCCGCATGGGAGCAAGTCAGAAAACCTTTCTCAGAAAGCTTCACTTCGTGCTCCCAGCTAGAGAACAGAAATGAAAGGAAAAAAACCAAATTATTCTGGAGGTGTGGGGACCAGGAGTGTGTCCAGCTGCCTCTGGGATCACAGCCAGGAGCGATACAGCCTCTAAAAGCCACAAGGTCACCCCAGGAAACCTCACAGCCACCAGGGAAGTGGTGACCACAGAAAATGGGGCAGAGGAGGGGGTCTGTGGTCCTTTGGTGCCAGCCAACCCCCTTTTCCCTGAAGGAGACTTCCCACCAAGAGCTGTCCCCTCTCCAGCACCCAGATCCTCATGATCCTAACCCAGCATTCCCAAAACTCTGCACTTTGGCCACTGAGGCCCTTTCCCACCAAGAGGAAAGTGCAGAAGGATGTGCTCACATCTCCCCTGGTCAGTCCCACCAGAGTAGAGACCTCCCATCCCACAGCTGGGGTTAAAGGAAAGGTTCCCATTGATATTTTGGGAGCCACTTCCTTCCCCTCCCCTCCTCCAGAATAGCTTTTTGTCTTTGGGTTTATTTTCTTTGTTGCCTCATAAAGGTTTGACCCTGGAGTGTTTTGAATGGACTGGGAGGCAGCATTGAATTCCTCCTGGGATGTGGCTGCCTCGGGCACGGGAGGTAGGGAGGGAGGGAGGAGGGAATTTCATTGTGTCCAACCTTGCAGACCTTCGGGGAGGAATAGCAGTGGCTTCTTTTGCTGTGGTTTCTGTCTGTCCTCTGCCCGCTCCTCCCTTGGCTCAGCCATCCAGCCACCCCCACTCGTGTCACTTGTCCCTGGCAGAGCTGCTGGGTGACAGCTCCACCAGCACAGCAGTGGGAAAACGGGATTTCCATCCCCATCCCAGGTCTGTCCCAGACTCTTCAGGGGTCTTCACCCCTCTGCTGCAGCTGGGAAAAGTCACCACAAAAATCCCTGTGGACCCCACCGATGGATCCATCTCCTTCTTGTGTGTTTACAATGTCTTAAAATAAAGAATAAAAGCTCTGGTTAATGATCACAGAATCACAAAGTTGGAAGGGGCCTCCAAGATCATCAAGTCCAAGCCATGTCCTAACACCTTAATTAAACCATACCACTGAGTGCCACATCCAATCTTTTTTTAAACACATCCAGGGATGGTGACTCCCCAGGCAGGCCATTCCAGTACTTTATCACTCTTTCTGTAAAAAACTTTGTCCTAACATCCAGCCTGATGTGGACCAACCAAAGGGCCTTGGAGAGCTCAGGTTTCATTTGGGTTTTCTCTTTTCCACTCAAAATACTTAAGAACCGGCGCTGGCAACCAAGACAAAACTTACTGGCGTTCTGGCTCGATAAAGTTATGGAATTTACTCCACAATTCAGTTTGAAATTGGCCATATCAGGTCTCTCCTGGATGTTCATGGACTACAGGAAGGAAGCGACTTTTAATTTGATTTTAAGAATTAAGAGCAGCGAAATAACTGCAGCAGCATGGCCTGTCCTCAAGCTGGAGATCAGAAAATTGCTGATAACAATGAAGGGAAAAAAAAAAAAAGCTCAATAATTTCTGTTCTGGCTTCGGAAAAAGCAGGCTGATGTTCTCATATTGCACAGGGACAACGAAGTGCTTTCTAGTCCATTAGTAACCCAGGAAGACACTAAATGGCATGGCCTGAGGATAAACATTTTTAAACAGCGGGTTCAGATTAATTTGCTCCCAAGAGCCCCGTGGAAGCAGGACGAGGAGAGGTATGGGCTGCTGCTCATCCTCTCTAAGAAGTCCTGGGATTTCTCTCAGATCCCAGAAGAGTGGAAAGATGATAATCTCAGGGCAATATTAAAAAAAAAAAAAAAAAAAAAAAAGGAGTGGGGAAAGAAGAGTTGGAATGGTGTGCAGCTCAGCCGGGTAGAAAGGGATGAGAGGGATGGAGCGTGGGAAGCTGTCAATATAAATAGATGGCTCATTAAAAAACAGCATTTCACAGAGTCCTTCAGCCGCACCGGGGGCAGGTTTGGATCAGGTGACCCCGGCAGCAGCACAGATGGAAATGTGCCCATGTGAGGAGCTTTGCTTTGGGGTGTTGTGGTTATTCTGGTTAAAAATGAGTTGTCACAGGACCATGGAAATGGAATGGTTTGGGTGGGAAGAGATTTAAAGATCATCTCTTTCCATCCCCCTGCCATGGGCAAGGACACCTTCCACTATCCCAGGTTGCTCCAAGCCCTGTCCAACCTGGCCTTGGACACTTCCAGGGACAGCCACAGCTTCTCTGGGCACTCTGTGCCAGGGCCTCCCCATCCTCACAGGGAAGGATTTCTTCCCAAAACTTAGGGTAAATCTGCCCTCTGGCAGTGGGAAGCCATTCCCTGTGTCCTATCACTCACTACCTGCCCTTGCTGTCCCTCTCCTTTCATCACTGAAGTTCCCAACAGGGAATGTTGGATCTTGACTGGATTCCAAGGGACTGGGGCAGGGATGGTCCTCCCAGCCTCCCTCCTCCCTGTGCAGCTGCTGCTTAGTGGAAAAGGGCCTGGGAGGATGAGGATCTCACTGATCCCATCCCATTTCCCCTGAGCCTCAGAGCTTTTCAAGGATGCCTCCCACACAAACTTGTCTTTGGATCCCCCAGAAGGTTTGCTGCCATCAGAGGACCCTCTCCCTGATGCTGCCTGCTCCCTCCTCGCTCAATCTCTTGCTGTTTCATCCTCCATTAATTTTTGGCAGGGAATTTTTGGAAGGGAATTATGACCTCTGAGAAAAGCTGCTTCACTTGGTTTTTCTTTAACCCAGCGTTTGAGTCATCTCCAGTTGCATTTTGAAGTGGAGTGGAGTCGCATCCCCTCATCCCTTCACCCCATAAACAGGGACTTTAACCCATTTTAAGCTCTGAAATAGCTACTCCGGATATTTTGGTGGCTCTTAGGCACTCCAGGAGTCCAAAATTCCTGCACCAGGCTGTGGTTCCCCTCTGGAAGATCTTCTGCAGCTCCACGAATCACCGGGATACCTGCAAAAGGTGTCCCTGAAGCAGGAATTACCTCCCTGCTGCCATTTCCACCTCTTACACGGGACACGCCGGCCACTGGCCACCCCTAGGGAGGCAGAAACCCCCGAGGTAATTCATGCCAATTACTGCAATCAGCTAATTAGCAAACAAGATCGATTCAAATGAAGTTGCGGTGTCAACAGCTATTATGCAAGCTTGCAGTGTGCTGGAGGAAAGCCACCCTGAGAGTCCTGGCGGTCAAAAAAGCCCTCGGGGGTGGGAATTGAGGAGAGGTAGAAGGGATGTGGGGGAGGTAGCAGGGAAATTAAAGAGGGGGGGAAAAACCCATCGCTGAGACAAATTAAGGAGGGAATGTGTCAAGAATGGAAAGTGATCCAGGTAATTGCTTGTAAACACAAAAGGGATGGTGAAGAGGGCTGATTCCCATCAGCCAGGCTGGGAATGAGGGAGAAGTCAGATCTTCACTGGGGAACTATCCGGGCTCCTCTGTAGGGATCCCCCAAAGGTGGAAAGCAGAGGAGGTTCTCCCTCTTGGAAAATTCGAGGACGAAACATCCTGGGAAGAACTCTTTGCTCCCGGCCACAGGACACTCATCAGGACCAGCTCTCCAGTGAAAAACCGATTGCCACTTTTGGGAGCGAATCGCCAGCGGGACTTGCCTGAGATGCAGCGATCTCCCGACGGGAATTAGAGCCGGGCTGGCTCCATCATTTCTCCTTCGGGAAGCGCAAGCCTGAAGCTGGATGGGGCCGAGGGTGGGACACCGGGAGCCGTAGCCGGGTGTAAAGCCTGCAGAGACATCTGCTAATCCTCCCCTAAGCCCGCCGCGATGGATTTAAAGGGTGTTTTTGTCGCTCGCCCCCGGGATCAAGATCCTTAGAGGATAAGCGTCCGAAGGAAATGAAGGGATTGTTCTCCCCGCAGTGGGGTATGAAATGGAGATGTGGATCCCGCTGGGATGTCCCCGGAGGGGTGCGGGTGTCATCTCCCCCGTGCTGTCCCTTCGGATGGCAGGGATGCTGGAATTCGGGCAGGAGTTTGGCTGCCCGGCTCAGGAGCTGACAGATGCCCTGGTTTTATCCCAGCAGCTGGCCCCGAGAAAACATTATCCGGCAGCCCAAATCTCTGCCCGCCTTTTAAACCCTGGAGGGGTGCACAATTGCTTTGCACTGCAAAGCCAAGGGTGGAGAGCTGGAGGGAAGGGTTTTCCCTGGTTTCTGTCCCGGTCAAAGCCGGGTTTGGGGCTGTAACATCATGTCCTCAATTACTCTTCTGTGAGGGACAGACGTCAACAGATCGATGGAGAACTTCATTATAGAAGGAAAAAAAAATTCAAGTTTTCCAGCTCTGAGGAATAATCTCTGAGTGGTGGATGCATCCCCACAAATGCTGGGATGGCTGTGCCAGGAACGGGGGCATTCATGGCACGGGGTGGCTGCCCAGGGATCGCTCGGGTGACTCGCAGGGCTTGTTTTTAAAACAAACAGATCCCTTTTATCGCCTGAAATCCCGCACCTCCGCCAGGAGGAAACATGTGGAACAGAGAAATGTCACCATTAATCAGCTCTGGAGCTCGGGGCTTGGCTGAGGGACCTCTTCCCAAAGCCACGTACCCACCTCCCACGGTGCTGGGCACAACCCAGCCCTGCCTGGAGCCGGCCTGGCTGCTCCTGCTCACCCCGCACATTGCACGGAGAGGGAAATAATCCTTCCTTTCTTTTCCAGCTATCAGGAATGCACCACACCTGGTGCCCCTCAGGGAGTGTTTGCTGTCCCGGCGGGCGCCAAGGCTGGGTTGTTTGCCCGGGGAATTTTTTTTTTAATGAAATATTATTATTAAAAGCTAATTTGGGCCCCTGAGAGCGTGGAGGGGAAGGCAAAGCTCTTGGCTGGCACTGAGGAATGTCAACAGGCCGGGGGTGGGTAGGTTTGGCTGGTCCCAAAGCCCTCCTGAGCTGCAGGAGATGAGTTTGTCTGGGCTCTGCTGGAAAACAGACAGGGGGATTACCACCCCAAACACGTGCAGGTGACACATTCACCGCTTCAGCCACAAGACCAGGTTTTGAAACAACCCATCCTCGCCCCCAGATTAGCTCCCATTCCATACAATCCCTTGAGAGGCTGCAGTGCAGCCTGGCAGAGGGAAACTGAGGTTAAGGAACCTGCCAAGGACGGCAAGTGCCAGTAGCAGGGAACAAAACAGATTAAAAACTTTCCATTTGGGACTCAACAGCACCAGAACCACTCCTGTGTGTTGGGGACACCCTGATACCCAAAGAGATCAAGCCTTGGGGCTTGAAAAAGCACCGTGAGGGAGGAAGAATGGGGCAGGGGGGAGGAAGAGCGCAGCAGATCGGAGGAAGGAGCAGAGCAAACTCCTGCTGTGCAGCGGCTGGCTGGGCACCAGCTCGGCAGCAGTGATTTATTATTTACATTACTGGAGGAGCTGGGAGAACATCAGGGTCTCCCTGAGCCTGGCACCAGCTTTATGGGCTGTGCTCAGCCTGCTCCTGGAGACGGGTGTTTATGTCCTTGCTGAGCTGCTCTGGGTGTGGATGTGGATTTTCCTAACAGAGACCTTTTGAGAAATGTGTTTGTTGCAGGAGGGAGAGATTTGAGCCAATAACAGATCCGGGTCTTTCCAGAACCCCCCTCCCCTGAGAAGAGACCACCAGGGACCCCCTCCCCTGGGCAGGAGAGGCATGGGGTGCAGGGGCCTGTGGGGATCAGCTGTGCCTGTCTCATCCCAGCATCCCTAATGATTTGGGGAGATATTTTCATCCTCTCCTTTCTGCCCTGGAGTCTCTGAGCCACCTCGAGGAGCCACCCCAGCTGATCCCTAGAACGGGGACAGCCTTTCCTGTCTTCCCATCCCACACTTTGAAACGTGCACACAGTCTGGCCAAAACAAACCCCAGTGTGTCCCTGTCCCCCGTCCCCTGTCCCTGGTTCCTTTGCCATTCCTGGCAGTGCTGGAGGCAGGGACTGCACTGCAGAGGGACGTCTGAGGTGAGGCAGTCAGTGCTGCCATCCCAACGTCTCCACTGGGACGGCTTGGCTGCTCCTCCAAGTGCTTGCCAAGGGCAGAGCCGGGGATGTAATGAAGGCAGCGGCCCATGGGGAGTGGAAGGAGCCTGTGCTAGATCAGCTGATATAATTAGAAAGCGGGGACAAGGAGATGAGCTCCTGTGCCTGAAAGCTGGGCTGGTTTTTTCCCAGCTCCAGCAGCTGGGCTAATAAAAGCTCCGACCTCCCCTTGTGCATCATCTCCAGTGCCTGCCTGGGGGCACTGCTATGGCTGGGAGGAGCTCCCACATTCCAGCCTTTCCTGGGATGGGGCATCTACAGCTGCTCTGAGCAACACCCACCACCATCACCTCAGCCAGTCAATGTCCTGTCACACCCTCAGCTGGGCCCACCAGGATGGGCAGTGTCTGACTCCCCCCAAAACCACTCTCCAAGCTGACTTTGCCAACCAGATCCATGTCCAGGTTTTGTCTCCTCATGTTTTGGTTCAGGCAAGAACCCCCAAATTACCCCAAATGGGCCCAAAATGACAGCCTCCTTGGAAAACGCTCAGCCCAAGCCCTCTGGTGATGGTGAGGAGGGGGTGGATTTGTATGGGAATATCTCCACCAAATGAGAGGCCAGACTGGGAGAGCTGGGGATGTTCGGCTTGGAGAAAACTCTGAGACCTTCCAACACCTTCCAGTGCCTAAAGGGCCTCCAACAGAGCTGGAGAGGGACTTAGACAGGATATTAGGAAAAAAAATTCCTCCCTGTGAGGGTGGAGAAGCCCTGGCACAGGATGCCCAGAGAAGCTGTGGCTCCCCCTGGATCCCTGGAAGTGTCCAAGGCCAGGTTGGACAGGGCTTGGAGCAACCTGGGCTAGTGGAAGTTGCCCCTGCCCATCCATGGCAGGGGGATGGAACGAGATGGTTTTAAGGTCCATCCCAATCCAGACCATTCGACGATTCTGTGAAATCACAACCCCACAAGCCAGAGTTTTCCCTTGCAAGATAGAACTGGATGAGAGATCTTCATCCATCTGCAAACCCACCTCATCTGCTGTTCCAGCACTGACCCCTCCTAACAACCCTCAAAACCTCCAAACTGACCTCATAGCAAGGATTATTAGGATTTAGCAACAGGGAAACCCTGGCTACTTGGGCAGTGCAGAACACACCTGGATGGGCTGGAGCAAGCAATATCCCTGCTGGATTTCTGGGACATACCCAGCTGGTTGGGAGAGGAAGGAATGGAGCCTTCTCAGGGCTGGAGGGAACATGGAGAGCCAGAGAGAGATACAGGCTCTACAACAACAAGGTGCCTTGAAATCCTGAGCCTACAGAGATCAGTCCTGTGGGTGTTTAGGAGAGGCACGTGGATGCAGCACGAGACCCAGCCTGGTGCACTGGGCTCCTTCTCACCTCCCCTGCACAATAAACCCCCCCGATCCCATCCTGCTCCCAACCTGTCCCTGGCAGGCATGGATCTGTTGGGCATCACGCCACAGACTTTCCCAGCAGGGAACCAGTTCCCTCCAGTGCTGGACAGACAGTCAGCCACTGCTTATCCCAGGTTTTCATTCCTGGTTTGGATCATTATTTTTTTTACTGGTGCTGGGCTTCCACAGGAAAACATATCTTTGGGCCACATACCAAGGGATTTGGTTAATTCGTCACCCGCAGACGCACAGATATTTATTTAAAAGCGCCTCTTGTTATGTTACTTGGCAACTTCCAAGCCCGTGTGTTTCTCCAGCTGATAAATATTTGTGAGGCTGGTTGTGTGAAGAGCAGCATGTGCTAATGATCTGATTGCCTTTTTCCCGGGCTCCCTGCAAAGGGAATGGGCTCCGTTGCCCATCAGTGGAAAAGGAGCAGGACGTGCTGGTCAGCAGTGACTGGACATGAGCCCAGGTGTGCTCAGGTGGGCAAGAGGCCAATGGCAGCTGGATTTTGTCAGGAATGGGGTGGCAGCAGGGCCAGGGCAGTGCCTGTCCCCTGTGCTGGCACTGCCAGGGCACCTCCAGTGCTGGGGGTGGTTTCAGAACCCCTCCCATCAAGAAACACCTGGAGGAGCTGGAGAGTGTCCAGGGAAGGGAATGGAGCTGGGGAAGGGTCTGGAGCACCAGGAGCAGCTGAGGGAGCTGGGAAAGGGGCTCAGCCTGGAGAAAAGGAGGCTCAGGAAAGACCTTGTGGCACTGCACAACTCCCTGACAGAAGGGGACAGCCAGGGAATTTGGGCTCTGCTCCCAGGGAACAGGGACAGGAGGAGAGGGAACGGCCTCAGCCTGGGCCAGGGGAGGTTCAGGTTGGCCATCAGGAGGAGTTTCTTCATGGAAAGAGTTGCTAAGCATTGGAAAGGGCTTTCCAGGGAGGTAGTGGAGTCACAATCCCTGGAATTACCCAAGGACGTGGCACTCAGTGCTCTGGTTTAGTCGGGGTGGTTGTGTTTAGTCGGGGTGGTTGTGTTTGGTCAAAGGTTGGAACTCAGTGATCCCGGAGGTGTTCTACAATCTGGATGATTCTGGGATTACACCTGTCTAAACCTGGAGCATCCCGCTTGCTCTAGAGCACCTCACTGGCCTGTGGTCAGGATCTGGCCCTGAAGGAAAGAGAGGCTCATAATGGGCTCAGACAAAACTCATCCCTCTGACTCAGGAACCAGATAAAGCCAATAGGACCCACATCTTCATGGCAAAGCCTCCCAGTTTTGTGAGATGAAAACTCAGCCCAAATCCCTGTGAACCTGGCTCCCAGCCTTGCAGCCTGCAGGAACTGCTGCAGCTCCTGCACGGCTTAAGGGGACTTCCAGCTCCCTCTGCCAGGACAGCTCTTGGCTTCAGCCTAGCCTGGATGATAAGGCACGAGCCATCCCAATTTCCTGATAGCTGCCTTAGCAGTGATCTCTGCTTTCCTTGCTATTTAGGGAGCTCCATGGACCTTCTTCCCATCCATGGTGGGGCTCACCCTGGTCCTTTCCCCCATGGAAGTGCCCAGGGCTGTGGGATGATGGAAGAGCTGAGTTTTGGGTGCTTTGGGGAACCACCTGGATTACTGCAGGACCTCAAGGTGCTTGATCCTCCACCACCTCCAGGCTGGAGCATCACAACCTTCCTATGGCTCCTGGTGTCACCGTGTCCTGCAGGAATCATGGAATGGTTTGGGATGGAAGGCACCAGGGATGCCCCTCCCTAGACCAGGTTCCGTGGAAAAGGCTCCCACAACCAGAGGATTAATCCAGGGGCCCAGCCTGGCTTTACCCATGGAGCAGAGGTGTGGGGGAGCCAGAGAGGTTGGGGGGTCCCTGCCTGCTCCCCAATCCCGAGGGCAGGGATGTCTGGGCTCCTGGCCTCGTGCCTCCATTTCACTTTCAGATCCCTCAAATAAGAACCGTGTTTGCCAGCTCCTGTGACAGGAATGACTAATGGGAAAGATCCTCTGTGAAGGGAAACAAGAGATCTCCTTGTTTCACCCTTTGTTTGCTGGGTTTGTCTGACAGCCCCGGGCATGGCTCAGTTACTCTTCGGGAAAAAGCAGATTTTGAACCCTTCAACAGCTCCGGAAACACTCTCTTAACTCCCAGTCTTCCCTGTCGGGATATAACTCCCTTCAGAAACTTTTTATCCACAGTTTATCCACAGTTTATCCACATTCCTGCTCCATCCACATGGAGTTATCACGCAGCGAGTGCCTCCGACTGCTGATGCAACGTGGTTTTCACAGTGTATGTGGAAAACACCCTCCCCAGCTGTCTGCATTTCTGCAAGTCAGGGGACCTGTCTTTCCGCCTCTTTTCCCATTTTTCCTCGGGATGGGTGATCAGACGTGCCCTTCTCATGGTGACGGCAGCAGCAGGGGATGCCCGGGGCTGGTGCTGCAGCTCCCAGGGAAGGGGGGGCTCTCCCAATCCTGCCCCTTGTAGGACAAGCTGCTGCTCTCTCCCAGATATCTACAGCCAGATGTTGGACTTTCAGATGCTTCTCTCCCTGCTCCTTTTAGCTCCGAGGGAGCTGGGAGTTGATCCCTTGGGACACCAGCCCGGTGAGCCAGCAAGGAAGAGTTGGAAGAGGAGATCTCTTCCCTGCACGGAGCCGTGAAGCCACACAGGCACCGCGCCGCTTTTTAAATGCCCGCCCCTGCCCCGGGGAGCCAGCGGGAACAATTCCAGCCCTTCCACACAATCCCTCCTCTTTCCCTGTTGCCATCACAAGGCCGACTGTCGGGACAAGGCGCCCGCTCCCCTTGCCGTGAGCCCGGACAGGGAATCACACCGCTCCGGCATTTCCACGCCTGTTTTCAGCCCGTTCGCCTCCCAGCCTTTGCAGAAAATAAATTCCCCAGCCAGGCTGAACTCGGATGACAGCATCGCTGCTATATTTAGCCACGGCAGATCGCGGCTCCAACCAGGGCCACACATAAACAAAACCCCGGCGCACGGAGCCCGCCTGGGGAGGGCACGGCCGGGGGGACGGGATGGAGCAGCCTCCCAAATCCCGCCTGCCCCAAACCGCGGCTGCCCCGCGTTCCCTCTAAATCCAGCACCCCCCCTGGAGGGCTCAGCGTCGGCACAATCCGCCGCCGAAGCAGGTTTGAGGATGAAGGATATGCTGGAGGGTGTTGGAAGCAGAGCGTGGCGAGCTGAGGGAGTTGCCAAAGGTTATCCCGCGGGGCGAGCGGCATCCCCCGGCCGGGACTGCCCCCGCTGGCTCCCAGCTGGAATTCAGGAAGCCGTCGGCATTCCCCCCCTCTCGTGGACTGTGCTGTGGGGCAGAAAATGCCAGAAAATGCCCCGTTACAGCGGTGTCCGCCCTTCCTACCTCCGCTGCACATCTCCCTGCAGCCTTCCTGCTGCCGGTGTCCGCTCCTCTCCCTGTGAGACCCTCTGCCGTGGCGCATTCGGGGATTCACGGAGCTGCGCTGGGATTCACGGGGTGTGGAGCAGAGGGAAGAGGTTGTGGGTGAGCAGCAGGGTCCGTGCCCCGCTCACTGGCAGGCCGTGTCCTCCTCCCGCAGCTCCCCACGTGGGGAAGAGGATGGGGATGCTCAGGGAACGCTTAGGGGGATGCTCGGGGGCTTTCAGGGAGTGCTCGGGGGTGCTCAGGCAGTGCTCGGGGGATGCTCCAGGAATGCCCAGGGGGATGCCCAGGAGGGTGTGGAGCATCCAGCAGCCCAACACCGTCGTCTGGAGCAGAGGGATCATCAGGCCTGGGGTGGGGGGGCCGCTGGCAGCCACAGGTCCCTCAGGCTCTCGCCTCGGCTCCGAGGAGGGGACGGGGTGGCGAAGAGGGGTCCCTGCTCCCCCCCGGCGCACCCGGGGCCGCGGCTGGGGCTCTGTGCTGCAGTGCAGCAGCCCCAGCCCCGCTCTCTCCCGGGGAGGTGGCAGAGGGGATGCCACCTTCACCCCTCCCTTCACGGCAGCGCCCGCTCCAAACCCGGCTGCCGGGCCAGCGAGCGGGAGGAGCCGTCGGGAGGAGCAACAACCCGCTCCTCTCCCGATGGGGACGGAGCCCGCGGGCCTGGGACCCCCAGGAGCAGCGGGCAGGGGGTGGGCGCGCAGCCACGGCTTGGGGGCCGCGATGGGCGCCGGGGAAGACTGGATCCCTGCAAAGCCAAGGAGGCACCGGCACCTCCTCGGGTGCTGTCCCAAGCGGGGATCCCCGTGTCGGAGTGGGGAGGAACGCTGGATGCCCAAGTCCTCGCCAAGCCGGGGGGGCATCGGCGCCCGCCGGGGTGAAGCCTCAGGCGGGGAGCCCCGTGTCATGACGTCCCCCCACGCCCTGCCTCCCTCCCCACCGCCGCTGCTGGGCGAGGGCCACCCAGCACCGAGGCAGATGACATAATTCCCAGCAACTGCACGTTAATCACTCGGCCGCCAGCAACCTCCTTGCCGTGAATCCAAGCCCCAGCCCCAGCCACGGCTCCCCTCCCCTGGCATCACTGCCAAAGAAATAAAGAAATTAAATAAAAAGAAGATGAGGGAAAGGTGACGAGGGGGGATAACCTGGCCTTGGCACTGGCACACGGGTCTGCCTCCCCCCTCTCCGCGCCGCTCCTCCCCGCCTCGCACTCTATTTTTGGGTGCTGTCACATCCCAATGGCCCCGCGGGGCCAAATCCAGGCAGCTGCGACTTTAGGCACAAACACGGCTCCCTCCCCTCCATCACACCCGAAATCGGCGCTGGCGGCCCATCCTCCACCCCACCCCCTCCCCAAAATCCTCCCCTCCCCCTCCCCCAAATTACATCTGGGTGGGTGGTTCAGGCGAGCGAAGCTCCAGCAGCAGGTCCCCCACCTCGCTCTCTGTGCACCCCACCTCTCTCCACCCCCGAGAGACCCCCCCCGCTCCTTGTCACCCCTCATCCCACCTCTCCCAGCACCGCTTCCCAGTTCCTCCCAGTCGCTTCCCACCCCGAGCCTTACTCTTGGCGGGGATGCTGGGGCTGCGCCGGTGCCCGGCAGCGATGGCAGCGATGCGCAGGAGCGGGCAGGGATCGGGCCGGGCTCAGGGATCGCCGCCGGGCGGCCGCTGCCGTCCGAGGGGTCTCATCTCATTTTGTCCTGTGTCACCAACACACGCACACGCACACACACACACACACACATTCGCAGCCACGTTTCCCCCCCCTTCTTGCGGCAAACGGCGGCCAGCCCCGACCCCACCCCCTGTCACAGCAGCAGCCTAACAGCGAGGACCGGGAGGATGGAGGAGGATCTGCTCGCCTTCCCTTTAACTCTTCCCTCGCCACCCCCCCAGGACAGGGCTCTGTCCCCGTGGACCTGGCTGGGGATGCTGCGATGCTGCTTGGACCTCCCTCACCCTGTAGCCTTCCCCCACAGAGCCCCGGGACAGGGGATGTTTGGGGTCTGCTGGTGCCCTGGCTCTGTCCCCCGCAGCCTGGTCGTGCCTCATCGCCCTCGTGCCCGCCAAAAAAGAGCCCCCGAATACAGGTGAGCCCTGACATTGCTCCAGGCAGTGGGACAGGGGATGTCTCAGGGGCACGTCTGGGGTTTGGGGGGCATGGGCAGCCCCTGGGTGACAGGTAAGGCTGTCTGCCTGTACCCACCATTAAAATCCCGTTTTGATCCCTATTTCCCCCATTTCCAGGAGCAGAGCCCTCTGGGATGGAGGGGGCACAGCCTGAACCCCTGAGGGTCTCCAGTGGGGGTGGGATGGGGATGGAAAGTCAGTGTGGGAGAGGAAACAACTTTTCCCATCCCATGGAGAATCCAAGGACCTGAGCTCATGGGTGGTGAGGGGGGACAAACTCCCCAAATTCCCTCTTACACAGATGAGCTGAGAAAGGCACATCCAAATGGCCAAAGACTCCAAATGAAGACAGGGCAGCTCCCGACTGGTGACGTTCCATGGAGTTGTCTTCTCCAAGGAGAAATGAGAGGTGCCAGAAGGAAAAGGAAAAGGGAAAGCTCATGATGCTGTCCATAGAGAGGCTGGTGGCACATATCCCTGCTCCCAGCTCCCTGCAGCAAGTTTAGGTCCTGCAACACACTCTGCTTCTCCCCTTGGCCTTTCCATGGATATATGGAGGTCACACCCTTCCTGCTCATCTCTCAGGAGTCCCAGGAGAGAGGAAAGAGGCAGGAATTGCTGCCACTGAATTCTGCAGACTTCCAGTGAAATGGCAGGGTGGATAATTAATTATTCCTGCTAATAGTGCTGGACAGGCCCTTGGCTGCTCCCCCAGAACTGCAGGCTGTGAGTTTCTCCCTGCACAGGTTGTTGCTGACAGCACTCCAGGGGCTGTGTGTGATCCTGCCTGGATGGAAAGGGCAGCTGAGGCTCCCTGATTTACTTACAGCCCTTTGAGGACTGGGATTAGATGGGCTGGGCAAAGCCACCTCTGCTGTGGGTGGGATTCTGCTGCTTCCCACCAGCACTGTCAAGCAATGGAGCAATTAAAGTCCTGCATGGACAACTGGGGAGGTCTTGTCCTGTCCTTCCTGGGCATCCTGGTCTGCGCTGAGCCTGCCACTGCAGCCTCTTTTGGGGGTCGTGCAAGGGTAGGAGGTGTCCTACAGGAATCTCGTGGACCTTCCCATGCTGCTCCAGCCTCAGAGGAGCCCCGCTCCAATTGTCACCCCACCACACACCTCCAGGATTTAGCGTCAACATGGAGCTGCACCTGGTGGGAGTTGAGCTCCAGCTGCCCTCTGCAAGGGGCACTGGAGTTCTCCTGGACACCCTGAGAGGATGAACAGGGAGCCTGGATGTGTCCCTCTCCCCAAAATGGGTCATGCCTAAGCTGGGGCAGGTCCAGTTTTGTAGCTGAGAATCAGAATCACAGAATCATTTAAGGTTGGAAAAGACCCCTAAGATCATGGAGTCTGAAAGTTAACCTATTGTGCTTGCATTTCTACCTCGTGTCTGGGTGGATTTATGTATCTGAATTTCTCTGACGGTTTTAACTCAGTCCTCACATCTTTGGACATTCCTGGGCCTGTGTGGATGGGGTCCAGAGGGATTTGTGTACTGACACAGCCCTGCAAAGAAAAGGTACTCTGATGGTGTTACAGTTCCACTAGGCCAGCCCAGCAATCTGTCCCCAGCTGCAGCTGTCCATGGACACCCAAGGAAGAGCAAAACAGGACAATATTTCCCCTTGGCATTCTCCAGCATCTCCAAGGGAGAGGTTTTTGCCAGGTGCAGACATCCCTGGGAGCTGAGAAACCTCAATGTGCTGTGAGTCCATTCCCCACTGCCAGATGCTGCCTCCTGGGGTGGGTTGAAGCTCAGAGCCTGCAGGACACCCTCCCTTCACTCCCCCATTCCAATCACTGAGCCTTTTGATAAGGATTATCCCAGGACCACCACTGCAGGATTTTCATTCTCCTCCTCTCCACCAATCCCCCTCCAAGTCCTTGCAGATGCAGATTTCCCTGTGGCAGGTTGGGATGAATTCTCCTTCCAGAGGACAGCACTCTGCCCCTTCTCCTCATCCTCATCCCAGCCCTGCTAACACCCTGAGTGGACTTTGTTTTCCCTTATTTTCTGAGTGTTTTGTGTGCCTTGCTGTGGTTATCATGCTCCAGCCGTCAGCTTGCAGCGAGTCCCTGGGAGAAGGTGCCAACTTTAACATATGCCTGAACAGTTCTTTTCAGACATATACAAACTGGAACAATGCCTCGCTGGGAATATGCTTGTTGGTGCAATTTGCCAACTGTGGCTTCAGATCTGCTCTTTTCAGCATGCACCAACTATTTGTAGATGGTGCAAAAGCCGGGATCGCCACACACGGATTGATGGCGGTCTCTGGAAGGCTCTCTCCAGGCATGCAGGAGCTAGCAGGGAAGACAGTCAAGGGCTGGCCAAAGACCTCTGAGCATCACAAATAATGATCAGATCAAACATTTTGCTTCTGAGAACGTCCATCTTTTCCCCCTTTGCTTTAGGAAAGGCAGCACTGACTTCTCCATTACCTGAACCATGGGCGTGTTCTCACCTTGTGCAACCAGGACTTGGCCCAACTCACTCCATCCCCTGGGTTCAAACATCCCCCAGTGCTTCCTCCATCACTGGTGTTCACCTTTCAGGCAGGGCATCATTGACTCTGGTGCCACTCAGGGTGACTCAGGGTGTCACTGCTCTGTCACACCCTGGGAAAAACGCACTGACCAGCCTTGGCTGAACATTCCCATAACTCCTTCCCACGGGTTTGTAGACACCATGACAATGTTTGAAGGAAATCTGGGGAGATGATAACAAGGTGAGGCTGGGGTTGTGTCCAGGGAAATGGCCAGACTTTCCAAGTGGGCAGTGAAGGCCCAGTGGTGATGAGGCAGGCGAATTTTCTCCTCAGCACCAATGAGGACACAGCTCTGCCCTTGCCCACAGGCCAACCTTCATCTTGCAAGCTCCCAGGGCAGGGATCCTCACCCGTGGAACACCCTGGGCAGTGCTGTATGGGGAGGTGCCCACGAGCTGGCCCAGGAGTGGGAGGGTCAGTGCCTGGACTGCCTGTTCCCCATGGAGGGCTGCCAAAGGCAAAGGCGTTTGAGACAGCAGATCATCAAGGGACCATTGTTCATAGCAACCTCGGTGGAAATATTTGTGTGTGTGTGTGTGTGTGTGCTGGCATCCAATTTGGCAATGGTTACTCAGCACAAGTGGGCGGCCTGTCCCTTTCTCTCAGCTGGAGCCTCCTCCTCCTCACAGGGACCCAGAAGAGGGATGAAAGGAGACCAGATGGTTTGGGGGTGCTCAGAAGTACCAGTGCCAAGGGCTGTCTCATCATGGCAGGCTGAACATGCTCAGGACCAAGGAGGTCTCTCCAAGTAATGGGGAGATGCAGGAGGTCTGTGAGCAATTCTTGGGAATATTGGTGGTTTCACTGGATTTTGAGGAGAAGGAGCAGAAACTGAGATCTTTGGGGTTTCATGAAAAGAAGAGATCTTTGGGATATGGAATTCTGTATCAAAATCTCTCTTTACAAGTCCAAAGGAATTGAAGAACTGATGGACTTTGGGCAAGGGCCTGGAGTGACAGGACAATGGGGAATGGCTTCCCATTGCAAGAGGACAGGGATGGATGGGATATTGGGAAGGAATTTTTCCTTGTGAGGGTGGAGATGCCCTGGCACAGGATGCCCAGAGAAGCTGTGGCTGCCCCTGGATCCCTGAAAGTGTCCAAAGCCAGGCTGGACAGGGCTTGAGCAACCTGGGATAGTGGACCGTGTCCCTGCCCATGGCAGCAGTGGGACTAAGTGACCTTTAAAAGATTTTTGCAGCCCAAACCAGTCTGTGATTTTATGCTGAAGAAACACTGCTGGCTTTTCAAGGAAGAAGCCTCAGGGCTTCCTCCAAGTGAGAACCCAGGGGCAGAAGCTGGGCAAGCTGGCCGAAGCTGGCATACTCCAGGTTCTCTCCTCTTTCAGCACCACACCAGATCTGTCACAGTCCTTTCATGGAGAAGTTCCCATTGAAATCTTTGCTGCTGCTCTCATCCCTGCAAAAGTGAATGGAGAGATTTGTCCTGACCTCCATCCCCCTCCACAGCTCCCGGCATTTCGTTTTTCTCCAAAGCAACACTCTGCTGCTAGAATCAGCTGAGATGAAACCGAGCTGGCTCCTACACACCTTGGAGCTCAGGCAGGGCTGCTTCCCACACAGTGTCTTTCACCCAAATTAAACAGCTCCCAGCTGAGCCCTGCCATCCATCATGCCAAGCCTCAGGCACAGCTCGGGTTTGGCAGCTTTTACACCTCTGCGGGTTCACGTTTAGCGGGGAAAGAGCAGAGACCTTTTATTTGTGAGGGTGTTGCAAAGACTGTGCAGCTTTGGAGGCTGCAGGGCCATCATTGGGATCACGCTGGAATCAGTAGGAGGCTGATTGTTGATAAAGATAGCAAAGACCTGGGCTCTGAGGTTCTATTGGGGAGAAATCCTTCCCTGTGAGGGTGGTGAGGCCCTGGCACAGGGTGCTCAGAGAAGCTGTGGCTGCTCCTGGATCCCTGGAAGTGTCCAAGGCCAGGTTGGATGGGGCTTGGAGCAACCTGGGCTAGTGGGAGGTGAAAAACGCCAGGTTGGAATGAGATGGTCTCTAAGGTCCCTTCTGACTGTGACTCTATGATTCCCTGATTTTCAGGCTGCAGTGCTGGACATTCCTGGCTGCAGGCTGCCCACTCCTGGGGCTGTCACTCCTCAAGGACACATCACAGACCACACCTTGTTGTCCCCACCAGTGCCAGGTGAGCAGCAATCCCACCTCTTTGTCTGTGTTGACCTGAGCTCGGTTCAGTTTTCCAAGTGGTGTCCAAGAGCTCTGTGGGTGTCCCAGAATATCTGAGGCACCTGCAAGGAGCAGGCAGACATGGAATGGGGTCTCCATTGGCATCACCTGTGGTGGAGATCCTTGTTGGAGACAACACTGCCTGCTTTCTCTGTATAAGCTGAGGTTTTTGTTGGATATTAGGGAAAACCTCCTCGCTGAAAGACTAGTTAATAATTGGCATAGGATCCACAGGAAGTGGTGGAGTTGTCGTCCCTGGAAGTGCTCAAAAAATGAGATGTGGTGACCTGGTCTTAGTGGGAGTGGTGGTAGTCAGTCAAAGGCTGGGCTTGATCTGAGAGGTCTCTTCCAACCTGGATGATTCTGTGAGTCTAGGACAAGTGTTTCCATCTATTTGAGGTGGGAAATGGAGTTTTGGCCACCTCAGGTCCCTGTGCCTGTCACATCCACGTGGTCTGTGTCCGTATCCACACTCATACCAGATAGCCACAGCCAGTTTTCCTATGAACCCCCCTGCAGAGAGACTGATTTCTGGGGTCATTTTAGCACCTCTCCCCACACCTCTGAGTGGCAAATGAACATCTTCCAGCTCTTCCTGGTGTAGGCTCTGAGCCCTCCAGATCAGCCACTTCAGCAAGGTGGAAATCTCTGCCTCCTTTGCCACAGAAAAGCTGCAGGGGGGAAACATCATTATCCTGATTTCTACCTTTTTTTGGGGATTTGCTTCCAGGGAGAGTAGCCTTGGCTGGCAGATCCTCCAGCCCCTCACAGTCTGCTTGCTGGAGAGCAGCCTGGGGGAATGACCTTGGCCTCAAATCCCGTTAGGAAAGGTCCTGGTTAAACAAGGCTGTTCTCAGAGTCACAGTTTACAGGCATCCTAGGCAACTGCCTTGGGCTTTTTCCAGTCCTCCAGGGAGAAGCATAGTTCCAGAAATCAATGACTGAGTTCTTTTGAAAGTCAGCAGGACCCTAGCGTGATCCAAACCACTCTCTTCGGTGCTTTCTCTCTGCTGAAAGCAAAGAAGGGGTCCCTAAATGAGACCCCTGGGCTGGAGCCGCCTGAAGGGGAGCAGCCCTGGCCCTCTGTCCCATCTCCAGGGGTTGGTTTGCTCAGTGTCCACTGCCCACCCTGTGTCCCATCCTTCTGGGCACTGACTGCCCAGCTCCACCCCGAATGGAGCCAGGCAAGGGGAGCCAAGCAGGCTTTGAGGGAAAACACCTTCATTTTTTAGTGGAAACACCACCCCGAGGCTGTGCTGAAGCAGGGAGAGCTAATCTCTCCTTGTCAGTTCCCAAAACTCATTTCATCTTCAGATATTCCCCCTCACTCTCTTTAAAACTGGGATTTTTCTCCTGGCTCCATAAGGCTCCTTACTGAACATGCAATAAACACCCAGACCTTCCCATATCTATGTTTTCCCCTGCCCAAAACACCCATAACTTGTTTTGTATTAATTTTATATTAATCCCTATCCTAGCAGTGCTTTCTCCACATATCTGGACTGCAAGGCTTCCCCTGAGCTTCAATCACTGACTTAGAAAGTCTTGTTCTCCTGCCTTTTTCCCATCCTGCATCTCCCTAAAAAAACCCCACCATAAAAAAATAACTGAGGACACCCTGGAATTCCCCCCTTGGTGTCCCTGATGTTGGGACACATCAGAAGTCAAAGCTGAGGCTGACACAAATCCCTGCCCAAGGACAGGAGCTGGGCTTGGAGCCTGGAGAAGATGCTTCCCTCCCATTAATGGGATGAATTCATACATATTGTGGAATATACTTTATGAATGAAGGCAACCGAGAGGCTGAGGGGTGCTCCAGCACAAGAGCTCCACATCCCACCAAAGGTCAGTCCTGCATCCCCCTCCTGTGCCTGTGCTTCTGAGGGATCAAAGGAAAAGCTGGAGGAAGCTCAGGGAAAATGCCACATTTTTAATGGCCTGAGAAAGCTGACTCGTGGCCAGAGATGCAGAGAGGTCAGATGGCTTTGTGCAATAAGGGGGGAAGGGGTGAGTGGCTCGTGGACTGACCCCATTGGTGCTGTGGAGACCTTTTTGGGGGTTCCTGGCTTTGCCAGAGGAGCTGGGAAAAGGCACAAGGGAGAGGCAATGATGGGAAGATGGAGCTGCCTGAATTCCTAAGTTCACCCGGTTTTTTTAGCAGTGAGGGTGTTTTACCAGCTGGACAACTTACAATTGGATCCTCTCCCAGTCTTTAAACTGAGCCCATCTGTGTTTTTAAATACTGAGTTTAACCCCAGAAATGATGATACAGACAGAAAAAAAAAAAAAAAATCAGGCTATTAGCCACTTTCTGGAAAGGTCCAGATTCATTGCACTTCATGACCCCTTGGAAAACACAAGGAAAACCTCTGCACCTCTCAGAAACAAACTCCAGGATGTTTGAAATTCTGTTTGTGCTGCGTCCAGAGCGGTGTAGCAACAGCTGAAGGTCACAAGCACTGTATAAATAGAAAGGAGGTTTTATTGTGACATGTCCATCCGGAGCCATTGCTCCTGGGTATGCCATCTGGGATAGGAGCAGGAGCCTGTGCATCCCCACTGCAGGAAAGAGAAAGGGATTCTGTCCTTGCAAGGATGACACCATGGGAGGGGGAGGGAGAACCACGAGGTTGTAACTTGGCTCCTAATTTTACTGATTTTGAAGGAAAATCAGAGGTGTGATGGAGCTTTGGAATGGAAATTCCTTCTGTGGGGTTTCAATCACTAACCCAAGGAAGGAAGAAGGAAGTTTTCCAGCCATGGAGAGCATTTTCTATCTGGGGAGTGGTTTGCAGTGACTGTCCTCGTTTGGGGGACCTCAGTGTCCCCATCAAAGGGGTAAGAGGGGCTCTCTGATGGCCTTTACCATGTGCTGGTAGGATTTTACACCAAACTCTAACCACATGCTACAGATATTTTCTGGCAAAAATCCTGCTTAATTCCATTTCCCTGATCCATCCATCAGCTCCTGTACCTGACATTCGTCTTCCTCATGTATTTGGGTGATAAATTCTTCATTTATGGTGCACAGGGGATGGTGCAGGCTTGGTCCAGAACAACAGCACCAGGAAGGAGATTGGCTGAAACAACGGGTCATGATCACTCCAGCAACACCCTGTGGATGTCAGGAAAAAAGGGCAGCAGCCATGAGGGAGAAACCTCTGGAATCCTGGTAAAAACAGTGGGAATGAGACACTGGGATGGAAGAGCTTGACCCAAGGGATGCAGCTGGGTAGGTGAAGGTGTTTGCTAATGCAATTCCTAATGAGAGAGGAGAGGAGATCTTGGCTTTCGTTCAGAGGTGTCTCCTGGTGTTTCAGGCAAGCACTTGGAGAGGGTCACAGCCTGTAAACTTCGGACATCGTGTCTGGATGGTGACCAAAAATGTCTCAGCTCTGGCTGCCTGAGGTCCATCTTGTCAGGGAATCTGCTTTCCCAATGGAAGGGACAGTGTCCTGTCCTGTCCCAGGATAGGTGAACCTAGTGAGACCCAGGTTGGGGACCAGAGAGCTGTGAGTGCTTGATGAGGGCCCCTTTTTGGGAAGCCCAACCCTTTCTTGGGAGCAGATCCTCTGACAGCTGCTCAATGCTACCTCCTCCTCTCTGTGATCCCACTCTTGGGAGATCTCTTTTAGCCACAAGTACAGACTAGGAGCAGTACCCTGGACACCCCTTTTACGAGATCCAGGTTGTCTGCACTTCTTGGAGCATGAAAAATGTGGATAACTCCCCAAAATATCATTTCCTGCTATTGCTGGCTGGAAGGAACTTGCTGATCCAAGGGAGAGCTGGAGGTCAGGGATGCTCTGGCAGGGTAATCCAGGACTTCAGCAGCACAGATGTGTTCCAACTTCTCCCACTTCAGCACAGGCTTGCTGGATCCATTGTTATCTTCCCGCAGGATTATTTTTACCAGGGGATTGGGATGGGATCTGGAAGTCTGTTGAAGCACCTAAAGGTGGCTTGTTGGATACCCATGGGAATAAAAGGCAGAGAATCCCAGCTTTTCTTTCCAGCTTGAAGGCAATGACTGTTTCTTCCCCCTCCTTGAAGGACAGCTGGGTGTGTGGCATTGTGGCCACAGAGAAGAAAATCCTTTCTCTCCTGCTCTCACTGCTGATCTGGTATTGGATTGTGCGATGGGTCACACCTATTGATCACAGCAGGCTAAAAAAGACACAACCCATAAATAACTCCTGATGTCCCCAGCTGGGCCAGGAATCCTGAGCAAAGGGCTCTTGGGAGAGCTGTGGTTGGTATTTCTCTGTCCTTCTCCTCTGGGAAACGCTGGGGATAGGTTTGGGTTGAGCCAGATGATTTGGGCTCACTGCAATGTTTTTGCTGGTGTTTTTCTTAGCAGGGGCTGAGTTATCTCAGTCCTCAATCCAGCCCTTCCTGGGAGAGCCTCACCAGTGGGTTTTTCTCCCAAATTTGCCCTAAACCAGGACAGCCAGCCAGGCTGGAATGGGGCACTGCTGCTGTTTGCATGCCAGTGGCTTAAGACATGAAGGCAAAGGTGACTCCTGTCTGCTCTCCCTTCCCTGAAGTAATCCCTTGTATTCAGTCTGTCCTCGAGTCATTCCTTGTGCTCAGTCTGTCCTCTGAACCCATGGAACTGCCTGATTTTGGCACAAGAAACTGTGAGAAACACAAGGCAGGGAGATCAGAGTGGGGAGGATCAGACTGGAAACAGCCCCAGATGGTCCCCAAGCTGGAGGAGCGAAGCCTGGTCCCTGCAGAGCACCAGGGACCCACCCCAAATCCAGGGCCGCTGCTGGCCAGGGCACCAGGGACAGCAACAACCCCCTCCTTAAAGCTCTTACTGATGATTCCGGGCCCCATGTGCTCAGTGTGGCCTGACCACGGTGATGGACACCGTGAGGAGAGGAGAGGACACAGCCAGGCACTGTCCCTCTCCCTCCTCCCCCGTCCCCTTGTTTTTACACAGCTAAAAAAAAAAAAAAAAAAAAAAAAAAAAAAAAAAAAAAAAAAAAAAAAAAAAAAAAAAAAAAAAAAGAAGACAAAGCATTCCTCACGTAATGATGATTCGGCCAACAGGTCAAGTGAAGCATGACAGATCTCATAGCAAATTGTGCTGCTGGCACTGAGATCCCTGTGCTGAGGGGCCAAGTGGGGTCCCCGCAGCATCCTCTGGCTGCTCACACCCTCTGTGCCCTGGGGTTTTGCGGGGCGGGCCCAGCCACTGCAAAAGAGACTTTGGGAGCAGCACGGGGCTGGTAACTCACAGCCTGGGGGCATTTCCCACTTTATCAGAGCCCGTGGCAACATTTTTGCCTGACCCAAGAGTTTTCTCAGCGCCCAGCGTTTCACGGGGCACGCCGTGTCCTGCCTTTCCCTGGCAGTGGGGAGGAGGCAGGAATGACTCTGCTGGAGCAGAACTCCAGGGGGAGGGAGGTGAGGCAGGTTCCTTCCAGGGGGCCAGGCTGGTGCTGAGAAAGCTCCAGAGGCCACGCAGGCCCTGCTCCAAACCCAAGGAATAAAATCCATCCCGTTGCAGGGAGATGGAGAGTCAGGCAGGGAGGGGAAGGTTTATTTAGAGAAACACCCGTGGGCTGCCTGCCCACACCAGGCTTTTAGCTGATGATCTGCACGTGCCATGGCTGGGGGCGGCTGGGGGAAGGAGTCCACTATTAAAAGCCTGGCAGAAGCTCTGCTGAATCCTGCTGGAGCTCAGCGAGGGCCTGATCCAGCAGGTTCCCACCTCCAGTGTCACCTCACCTGACCCTGGGACCAAATCAGAGACAAATCCAAGGTGTCTCGTCCTCTTTTATCCCAGAGGTGCAGCCTGGGAGCACCTGGCACTGGTAAGGAGCAGCAGTTCCTGAGAAACCAGGTCCTTTAAAGGATTATCCAAGATTTACAGTGTGCCCAGAGAGCCACTTAAGCCCCGAGCATCTCCTGGGAATAGGTGGGGAGAGGCTGTGCTGAAGGGAGGGACGCTCTGGAGAGGATGGAGCTGTGCAGATTCCCACACTCCTGAGCCGGGTGCAGCCTGGAACACCAATGATCCTTGGCACTGATGGTGATCCGGGCACTGAACCATCCCCTTTTCACTTCTCGCTGCAGACACCTCCCAGCGATGTGAATCAGCGCAGGATAATCCATCTCCGTTCCCTCTCCGTTCCTGCCTCCCTTCAACGTGCCCTGCTCTGGGGCCGGCTCTGTCCGCAGTGATTAAGGTGGAGATTCCTCCTGCAGCCAAGTGCGATTCCCGGCTCATTAACACCGGGAGGACACGGGAAAAACCAGTGCTGGGTGTACCTGGGGGTGCTGCTGCTGCTGAGGGGTGCCAGGGATGGGGACACGGGAACAAATGCTCAGAGCTTTTGGGACCTTGGGATTTTAGTGGTTTGGATGTGTTTGCATTGGAACAGTGGGGAATCGGCACAGAATCATGGCTTAGTCACCTCAAAGGACTTCTGCCATGAAAAGGGAACCTTCCCCTATCCCACGTTGCTCCAAGCCCCATCCAACCTGGCTTTGAGAAGCAAGATGAGAGGTGAGGAAGGAATTAACACCGCCAGGAATAAACACGTGCCCAGCAGGGCCAGATTAGCTGCAGCAGGACTGGGGGCCGTGGTTGCAGGAGCCCACCTGAGCACATCAACCTCCCCTGTTCTTTGGTGGTCCTGGTGCCAGGGAGTGAATGTAGGAATGACCATCCAGAATCTGGGCTTTGCACCAGGGCTTGTGTTTTCAGGGAAAACATCTCAAATGAGGGTGTTTTCTTTCCTTTTTGTCGCCTCTTGCAGGTAAACCTGGAGTAGGAAAAGCATCTCTACTCTTACTGAGAAGAAAAGGTTGTGGCAAACTGTCTCTTAGGGTAGTTTGATATGGATTTGATAGTTTGAAATGCATTTCCAAGGATTTCTTGCTGCATTCAGGAGAGCTTGGAGTGCTGGCAGGTCTTTCAGCATCCTTCCCCCAGCTCCTGAGCTATGAGAAGAAAGGAGGAGCAGCTCCCAGAGCCACCAAAACACAGCCTGGACCTGCCCCATCCCTCTGACAGCAGCACTCTCTGCTTCTGCACCAGCTGGGATGGGTTTTGCAGGTGCCAGGTGTGTGTCTGGAGCAAGAAATGGCCACTTTCTTCTGAGCTGCGTCAAAATTACCTCGTCCAGGTGATGCCTTGGGAAGGCTGACCTGAAAGAGAGACTGGACAGAGCTAGAGAATGAAGTAGATATTTATTAAAAACCTTAAAAGACACAGCTTGGGCAGCACGAGAGCCTGGCCAGGGCTACACCCAAGGTTGACCCAAAATGGTCACAAAATGGATGACCATTCACGAGGTCTCACACTTTTATAAGTTTTGGTTCATTTGCATATAGGGGTTTAATTGTCCCATTGCAGCTTCGAGTTGTGAGGTCTCGTCCTTCTTGTTTTCTCTCTTAAGCCCACCACCGTTTGTGCTTTTGGGCCTGAAAACTTGTAACCCTTGTCTGTGGTCTCTAGCAGGAAAAAGATTTTTCTCACCAGGGAATCAATCACAGAATTAAACTTGTCTGGCTTGGAAGGGACCTTAAAGACCATCCAGTTCCAAACCCCTGCCACAGGCAAGGACCATCCCTTTCCTCCTGCCTCTCTCACAGGGATGTGCTGTGCCATAACCTCCCAGCAGCCACCTGGGATGGAGGAGGGGAATCCAGGGTCATTAGTGCAAAGAGGAATGAGGCCAAGAGGGCTTTCATGCCTCAGCATCTTAATTGAAATGGGTTTCCCACCCTCCTCCCCCTGCTCCCAAGCCCAGCACATCCAGCCTCTGTCAAGGGCATCTCCTGTCCCAGTGCTGTGCACTCTGTATCCCCCATGAACCACTCACATCTCTTTAATTAAATGTCAAGATATGCAGGGTTTATTTTTTTACCTTTTAAGTGTCCTCTGCTTGGAAAGACTCATGGAAAGCTCAGTTACTGTGTGGTGAGTAGAGGGGGAGCTGTGGGTAGGAAAATTGCGGGGAAACTGTGATCACAGCCATGCAGGATTCCCTGAAATCCTCTGGGTTGTTTTTTTGAAAGGCTGGGTATCAGGGAAAGGTTCTTCCCCCAGAGGGTGCTGGGCACTGCCCAGGCTCCCCAGGGAATGGGCACAGCCCCCAAGGCTCCCAGAGCTCCGGGAAGGTTTGGACAATGCTCCCAGGGACAGGGTGGGATTGTTGGGGTGTCTGTGCAGGAACAGGAGCTGGATCAACGATCCTGGTGGGTCCCTTCCAGCTCAGGAGGCTCCATGGTTCTGTGATCTACCAAACACAGCTTGAGGCGTGGCTCCTCCATCTCCAGAGCCAGGGCTGGTCCTGGGGCATCACCCCCGGGGGAAGCCAGTCCTGTCCTGCATCAGTGTGGGACATCCTGAAGAAGCAAAACTGCTTCCCTGCAGCCAAGGGCAGCCTGGCACCACCCCCCAGGGGGCTGGGGACAGTGTGGATTCCCAGAATCCCAGAATCTCAGAATCCCAGAAAGATTTGGAGTGGAAACAACCTTGAAGCTCATCTCACTCCACCCCCAGCCATGGGCAGAGACACATTCCACCATCCCAAATTCCTCCAAGCCCTGTCCAAGCTGGCCTTGGACACTTGCAGGGAGGGGAATTGCACAGCTGAGGTGCTCCCAGCCTTTTCTGATTCTCCACACTGAGTCCCCTGGAGTCACCTCCTCCCCTGTGTGCTTCCCTGCTCAGATCTCCCTGGCAAAGGCGCAGTGTCCGACGTGGAGAGGTGCCAGCTGCTCCTTCTTGCAGCTGATGGAGGGCTGGATGCCGAGTGCTGGCACTCCCAAAGGATGTTCCTGTACAGTTTGTCCTCCCAAGGAGACCTGGAGATGAAGCAGGGGAGGGAGGAGGCAGCAGGGCAGGAAGCTGCAGGCAGGACACATTCATCACCTTCAGCTTCCCAGTGCCAACCAAAAATCCACATGGCTCCTGTTCCAGGCCACCCACATCCTGACCCACCTCGGACCTGCTCCAGGTCCCTGCTCCAGCCTCAGACCTGGCCAGGGTCAGTGTTGCACCTGGGAAAAGCCTTTTTTAACCTTGATAAATTTTTAAATCTCAGTGTAAATCCTGCAGCGGTGTCAGTGGGATTTGGGAGTCGACCTTGGTAGGATGAGATGCGTTTTTGTCACCTGGGAAGCCCACACTGGGAGTCAGCTTCAAATTCAGTGAAATTTAGTGTTCCAAACCAGCCATAATTTCTTCTGGAAAGCACTTAAGGAGGCTTCTCTGGTGGCAATATGAGCAGACAATGGACTCCAGCCTGGATTCCCGTCCACATCCAGTGTGCAGTGGGAGCTGGCACATTCCATGTGCACAAACACCAAAATTCAGGTGAGGAGAGAGCAAAACAAAGAGAAGAAATGGTGCCTGTGTCTGGGTGGAAGGCCCATGGCTCCAGGAAAAGGAGGCTGGAGAGAAACATGTCCCGTCTTTGGTGAAACCCTTCAAAATTCCCAAATGCTTGAAGATAAAAAAATGTCAGATTTTAGAAACTGCTTAGGTTGGATGCCAGAAGGACGTGGGCACTGTCTGGACTCCCAACACTGGTGTGTTGATGTCACCTCAGTGGAAACCACGAGCCCCCCTGGGATGCTCAGCCTTGGTGGAGCTGCTCCTTCTCCCCAGTGCAATTTGGGGACTGGGTTGTCTGGGAGGCATCACAGTTCCTCTAGTGGGATCTCATTATGTGATGAGCTGAACATCTGGATTAGAATAGATCAAATAGTCACTAAATCCTAAATAAGCCTGGGAGCTCAGTGGCAGCCATATGCTTCCTACTGACAAGCTGAAAAAAAAAAAATCTCTCCTTGCCATTACCTCACACTGCAGCAGTGTTTTACCCTCCTCCAAGCCAGCTCAGGGACAAACCTTCTTGCTTTGCCTCCCCAGCCCTCCCTGCTCTTGCCATCCTCTGGACCAGCAGCCTGAGGCTCTTTTAGGCAGGGATGTCTGGAAATGGGAACTTAACCTCACTGTGCAAAAGATTTGGTGATGGGAATGAAAGGAATAATATTCAAAGGAAGATGAATAAAAGGAAGAAAACCAGAGCTTTGTTTAGCATTTGAAGAATGCTCAGTGTCCCTTAATGTTTGGGATTTTAGGAAAGTCCTGCAGGAACACAGTGAATATTGATGTTTTGTTGTCTGTATCCTTCTGGGGCCAAGAGGAAAGTGGAGGTCAAGTGGCCTCCAAGAGCTGGATGGAGAACACAGAGGGTGGGATGGGCCCAAGGGTGCTGCAGGAGGATGCAAGACTCATGGAATGGTTTGGGTTGAAGGGGACCTTAAATCTCACCTCATTCCACCCCCTTCCATTGCAGGGACAACTTCCACTAGTCTAGGTTGCTCCAAGCCCCATCCAGCCTGGCCTGGGACACTTCCAGGGATCCAGGAGCAGCCACAGCTTCTCTGGGAACCCTGTGCCAGGGCCTCTCCATCCTCCTAGGGAACAATTCCTTCCCGATATCCCATCTAAATCTCCTGTTTTCAGGGCACACTCGAGGGAGGACTCAAGGGTAACACACCATAACATTGCCTTTATGCCCTGGGAGCACAAAAAAAATGAGGTGTGGCCACTGCCTTTAGGTCATTGCTCCTTATTTAGCTTAGCAAGACAAGCGCTAAGGTCCTGGGAGACCTTGGCAGGCTTGTCCAGGAGCTTTTTTTAGCCCTTTTCAGCTGATTTTAGCTGAAACAATGCATTGCCCAATGGTCAGATGAGCATTGCTGGTGTGGCAACCAGTCTGCCCAGCAGTCAGGCCACCAACTTTCACCTTTTGCAACAGCACAGTTTCACCCTAAAAACATCCAACTAGCCAGTGAGGGTCTGACTAAAATCAGGGGTGGTTCTCTGACCCAGCTGCCGGCACCAGGTTGTGGTGTGAGGTATGAGAACAGCACCCACCAGGTCTCACCTCCCACCCTCACTCCCTCCAGCAAAAAAATCTGCCATGCTGGTGCCTTGCTGTGGTGACTCTGAGGAGGACAGAGCACAGGAGGTGCTCAGAAGCCTGTGTGTAGCCACTATAATTGCATTATGGATGGGAATTAGCAGTAATTGGATAATTTGGGAGCAGCGTGTTGGATTTGTCACCGCAAACGCTGACAAAAATGTCGCGGCTCGTCGTGGTTTGCTGGTTAATGAGGCCAGCCTTGAGCTCCCTGCCCTGTGCACGAGGGCTTGCTGCCTCTTTTGCCTTCTAAATTTTAAGTGTAGCACTTCAAGGATAATCATGTGGAAATGGCATGGGAAAATCAGGGCAGGCCACGACCTGAGTTGGCTGGAGAAATTCTCCTTCCTTCTCTGGTGTGAAGGAGAGGAGGATGGTGGTGGCTGAGCTGGGTTGGATCAACCATTGATTATTGATTAATGAGAGATCAGATGGGAGCACGGAGGTGTCCCGCTGCTGTGCCCTTCTCTCCCTCTCACCCATTGGTGTGGCTGGATGGATGAGGCAATAATTCACAGAGGCCAAGTCCTGCTGGGAAAGGTCCGAGGGCCCAGTTTGGGCTCACTCGTGCCTCTCAGCAGAGGGAAGGACCAGACCTTCTCCTCTGGGATGCTCAGCCTGAAGGAACCAGCTCTCCATTTGCAGACACATCTCCCCAGGTTCCTGTTTTTCCTCGGAAAAATGTGGGGTTTGGTTGTTTGGGGTTTTTTTCTGTGGAAGGGACTGGCTGTGCCGTGGCAGTGTGGGATCCACACCCCCTTTTCCCTTTTGGCTGAGATCTCGTGGTTTTGCACCTGATCTCCCATTTCCTTCAGAAGGGAAAACGAGGGGGCAGGAGAGGAAACCACATCCCCCAAGGAATGGAACCGTTCACCAGTTCACCTCAGGCTTTGTTCCAGCTGTGAAACACCTTCCTCCTCCTCCGCCCTGCCTCCTTTTCTCCCCGCATCCTGGGAAAGGCCGGAATTTGGGGCCAGGGAAAAGCGCTGGGGGAAGGGGAGGGAGTGATGGGGGAAGGGATGCTCTTCCCACATCGCCTGTGCCGCCTGCGGTCCTGTCTGCCTGTGGCCGATCCGTGCCGGTGCCGGGTGACGGTGATGCGCGGCGACACCCGGCTGTGCCAGCGGGGACACGGCAGCCCCCGCCAGCCGCTGCCCCTCCCGCAGCCACAGAGCCCCAGGAGCTGCTCCAGCGGCGCCCCGGTGCCCACGTCCAGCCCCGCAGCTCGGGGATCCCGGAGGTCTGGGGAAATGGGCTGGGGAGAAGGCTCAAGGTATTTGCCAGGGGAAGTTTCCCTCCTTGGATGGGGCAGGAGCATTTTTGGGACAGGGACTTACCTGCCGTGTGGAATGGGGTGATGGGCTGGGGGAAATACACCCCAGTGGTTAAGGGTGGAAGGTGCTTGTTCAGTCTGACTGCAGCTCCTCGTCGTTCAAATGCAAGCAAGGCCATCCCTTCTCCATCCCCAGACTCTCCTTTTCCATTCCCATCCTCCCTTTCCCCATTCCCATTCTTCCTTCATCTACTCTCATCCTCTTTTTCTCCATACCCAGCCTCTATTTCTCCATCTCCATCCTCCCTTTCTTCATCCCCAGCCTCCCCCTCTCCATCCCCATCCTTTCTTTCTCCATTCCCAGCCTCTCCTTCTCTCTTCCCAGCCTCCTCTTATCCATCCCCAGGCTCTCCTTCTCCATCCCCAGCCTCTCTTTCCACTTCGTCATCCTCCCTTTTCCCATCCCCACTCCTCCCCTTTTCCATCTTCTCTCCCCAGCCTCCCTTTATCCATCCTCAGCCCCGCAGCTCCTTTTGCTCACCCTGAGCTTGCCCCTGGCTGTCTGTGCTGCCCTGACCTTGACCTGGCCCCATAAATCCCAGCCCTACAGGATCCCATCCCTCTGTCTCAAAGCCTGGAGCCAGGAGCAGGAAGAGGGGAATCTCCCCTTCACGCCCAAGGCCAGGGCACAGGGACGCTAAAACCATTCTGAGAACACAGCCCTGATTTCTCACCCCGGCTCAGGAAGACACAGGGACATGACCCAGTTATTTGATGGCAGCGTTTAATATTTCCCCTGCGAGGCAAAGCCAGCCCGGCTTCCTCTCCCTCCCGCTTCCCAGCCAGGCAGCCCGGGCTGGATCGCCGCCTTCCCGGGGCTTAAGAGCTCATCGGGCTGGGATGGAGGGGAAAATGTGACTGTGCAGCCTCATCAGGCGCCCAGATGTGCTGCTGATTCATCCGATAATTGCGTAAGCCCCGGCGGCGCTGGCTCCAGCCGGGAAGCAGCTGCTTCCTACGGGCTGTGCCTTGGAACGGGGGTGCAGGGGGAGACCCCCTCCAGAGGGCTCAGGATGAGGGGGCAGCGCTCCAAAAACTCCGCAGAGAGGTGAAGGAGCTGCAAGAGACATCGCTGTCATGGTGGGAACCAGGTGGGCAGATTCAGGAGCGCTCACAAAAGGTAACCCCAAGGTGGCCAAATCGATCCTCCCATTTCCCTGTTCAATATCCAGAGGGGTGTTTGGCCTCTCTGTTCGGCCTCTCTGAGAGATCCCGTGTCCCTCCTGAAGGGACAAAGGACAGATCTCTCTGGGGTGCTCCGTGCACTCGCCCATGTAATCGTGTGGATGTAATTTAATTATCCCTTCCTTGATGTTTAGCATCACAAAGGGAAAAGCTGCCTCTGAGCTGAGCCGTTGGAGCCACCACTCTGGGACTGGTCTGGGGGAAAGAGGGCTTGAAACTGGGCTGGAGAAGCTGCAGCATTCGGGAAGGCTTTAAAAATGTCCTGCCTGAGTTTATTGCTGTGTCCCAGCTCCTGGCTGTGCCTGTGTTCAAGAGACATTTGAACAATTCTCTCAGGCACATGGCTTGATTTTTGGGATTGTCCTGTGCAAGGCCAGGAGTTGGGCTGATGATCCTTGTGGGTCCTTTCCAGCTCAGGAGAATCCACGATTCTCCCAGCAGCAAACTGGTCGGAGAAGATACAAAGCCCAGGTACTGCTTTTGTTCCAGGGCCTATGAAAATTTATTTGTTTTCCAAAAAAGACACAGGCATTGATAAGAAAGACCTGGATAGACCAGGGCTTCTACACAGTCACCCTGCAGAGCAGAGGTTTCAGTGAGGCCGTAAAAACTCCTGATCTGCCTTAGTAAGGGTATTTTTGCAGGTGGGATTTCACAGAAAACATGTATGTGTGTGCATCTGTTGGGTGTGTTTGCACATGAATAACACAACAGAGGTTTCAGAGGACAATGTTGCACAAAGCAAGAGCAAGAGACGTGTTTTATGAAAAATTCCCTGGCAAGATGAAACTATGTCAGAAGAACATTCAGGACCTTGTAAAGGATTTCAGTGCCTGCTGCACGCACACGCACTCCCACACTCAGCCTGAGCTGCAGTGTACCTCTGCAAGTTTGGGATTTATTTTTTGGGGGGGGGGATTTGGCAGGCTGGTGTTTCTGAGGATGACCAAGACCTTGGACAACCCACCTGAGCATCCCCTGGGCAGCAGGCCCCAAATCAGAGCCACCAGGCAGGGGAGAAACCACGAAAATGCTGAATCTGGTGGAGCAAGAAGGGAAAAAACTTCACCCTTAAGTGGCAGAGGTGGTGGGTGAGCACATGGAGAAGGGGGTGGCAGAGCCAGCCTCATGCTTTTGGGATGCTGGGAGGAGGGGAGGAGGCTTTTTTCTTGCAAGGAAGGTGCTCAGTGAGTCACCCAGGACCGGAGCAGCGTCTGGCTAAGCCGGGGTTTAGCGCCGTTCTAAGCGGCTTTGGGAGCAGCGAGCGCGGGAGAAGCGCACACGGGGAAAAAAAAGTCGGGAAAAGAAAAACAAACAGTGCCAGTGGTTATGTAAGGGATCAGAGGGCTGCCCACGTGCTCCTTGGGGTCTTCCACCCCTCCCTCTTCCCCCAAGGGAATGCTCTGATGGGTTTTGATTCATCCTGATCACCCCTCGCTAGGAATTCCCTTGTTAGGAATTTTTGGGGAGACGTTTGTAGAGGAGCAAAGGAGGGTTCAGAGATGTGATAGCTCCTGTTGGAGGGGTGACAGAGGAGGATTTGAAAGGGATTGAACGGAATTCTAAAATTAAGGGTGGCTGGAAAAAGGACATGGACAGCTCCTTGCTGGCCCCACTGTCTGTCAGGACACAGAACTGGGGACAAACGAGCAATCAAGTGACACTTGGGTAGGACAGATCAGACAGAACAGAGACCTGCTCCCCATCACCTGTACAGATAAATAAGGAATTATTGTTGTGGGATGCTGCAAATACAAAATACTTACATAGATCCCAAAAGTTTAGCACCTGATAATCCCAAAAGGCTCTTCCAAAGATTCAACTTCTGGCTTGTGAGAACGAGGGGGAGCAACTTTTACATGGGCAAGGATGAGGGAAAATGGACTTAAACTGGCAGAGGGCAGGTTTACATGGAATATTGGGAAGGAATTGTTCCCTGTGAGGGTGGTGAGGCCCTGGCACAGGGTGCCCAGAGAAGCTGTGGCTGCCCCTGGATCCCTGGAAGTGTCCAAGGCCAGGCTGGATGGGGCTTGGAGCAACCTGGGCTAGTGGAAGGTGTCCCTGCCCATGAATGATCTTTAAGGTTCTTTCCAATCAAAATCACACCATGGTTGTGTGATCATTCTACAACTTTTCCTTTGGAATTGTCTGAATCTGAAGTTGCTGGAGGCTGTGGATAATCTCTCCACACTGGCTGGATTTTTGTTGCCCTCTTCCCTGCTCTCAGAGGTTGAACACTGTACATGATGGACCATTAGCTGGATGATCCAAGGATGGATGGTCTGTCAGTGTGTCCTACAGGATGTGATGCACTGAGATTTGAGCCCTTTTTTGGGGGGTAAAGTTCCCCATGGGTCTTCCCCACTCCAGTGTCCAGGAGAGCTGTTCATCTGGGTGACCCTCGCCTTCTCCCAGCCAACAGTGATATCCATGGATCTGGTGGGTCTGGAGGAGGAATAGGGAGACAATCCTGATGCCTTGGGAAGGCTGACCTGAAACAGAGAGTGGACAGAGCTAGGAGAATAAAGTCGATATTTATTAAAAGGATACATCTTGTGCAGCACAAGAACTTGGCCAGGGCTACACCAAAGATGGACCCAAAATGGACCCAGGATGGACACCCGGTCATGAGGTCTCACACTTTCATAAGTTTTGGTCCATTTGCACATTGGGGTTTAATTGTCCAATTACAGCTTCAGATAATGAAGTCCCATCCTTGTTTTCTCTCTTCAGCCCGCTGTTGTTTGTGCTTTTGGGCCTGAAAACTTGTAACCATTGTCCTTGGTCTTCAGCAGGAAAAGGATTTTTGTCTCCCTACTCTGTGAAGAGAGCTGACTAACACCTGATATGAGGCTCAGAACTGCACCCCTAGGCAGCAGAGAATCTGAAAAACACAAAACTTAAGGCATCAATCCCAGCAAAGGACTGGCCTTGGGGCAGCACCATCCCTCCTTCTCCAGGCACCCACGAGACACCAGGCCATGGAATCCCAGAGTGGATTTGGGCTGGAAGAGACCTCAAAGACCACCTCATTACCCCCTCCATGGGCAGGGACACTGGAGGGAGGTTTCTTCCGAGCTGGAACCTGGAGAGAAGCAGCAGGGCAGCCCAAGCACCCCCACAGTGTCAGCAGAGTTCACTGAAGGCAGCCAGAACAGCGTGTGCTGAGCCTGCCTCACACAGACCTGCTCCAGCACAGACGCCCTGAGCCTGCCCTTGGTACTTCCTGCTTTTTTTCTCCCCTCTGTGCTTCTATTTAAAAGATTAATTCCTGCAGCTGGAAAGTTTTGTGCAAGCCTTGGTTGCATCACGGCGCAGCTGGGGTTGGCCAGGGCAGCAGAGCAGCCAGGAGAACCCCGAGTTATCCATGTCTGACTGGATAACACAACGATATCCCCCTGCAGGGACACCCAGGAACAGAAGGATGGGCAGAGGAGGGGGGATCTGTGTGGAAATCCAGGAAACACCTCTGGCTTCCTTCTGCAGAGTCCCTGCCCCGGGCTGTGAGCACTGCATCTCATGCAGAGAGGGGTTAATTAGAGTGAGAGGTGATAAATAAGAGATAAATGAGATCTGTGGGTTTTTTCTTGCCCTCTGGCCCACAGTTCTTCCTTCCTAAAAGGGAAATGCATGATCTCTGGACTTCAGGAGGTCTGGCATCAAGGGATCAGCACCTTTTATAGAAGGTGGAGAGCAGAGATCTGCTCAGCAGGAAGCCTGTAAGGACAGGAGGGGAGAAAATGAAGCCTCTCTGCTCTGGAGACAGGCTGAGGGAATTTGGATTAATCACTCTGGAGAAGAGGAGGCTCCAGGGAAACCTTTCAGCACCTTCCAATACCTGAAAGGGCTGTAGGAGAGCTAGAGAGAGACTTTGGATATGGGTCTGGAATGACAGGACAAGGGGGAATGGCTTTAAACTGCCAGAGGGAAGGGTTAGATGGGATATTGGGAAGGAATTCCAGGCTGTGAGGGTGGGGAGGCCCTGGCAGAGGTTGCCCAGAGAAGCTGTGGCTGTCCCTGGATCCCTGGAAATACCCAAGGCCAGGTTGGACAGGGCTTGGAGCAACCTGGGATAGTGGAAGGGGGTGGAATGAGATGGTCTTTGAGGACCTTTTCAACCCAAACCAAATTGTGATTCCATGATTCTAAAGTCAATTACAATATTTTAGATGTAGGAGGGGTTACCTGAACTCCTTCTTTGGCTTGTCCTGGGCAGGTGCCTCCACATGTCACTGTAAGCCTTTGTCATATCCTGCTCCATGCCTCAGTTTCCCTGCTCTGGAGCTGGACAGAATCAAACACAGCGTGTGCTGCAAAATTTGCAAAAGCAGCTTGGGTGGAAACTGATGGAGTTTGCTCCAAAGACAAATAAATCCTTGGGAGGAGATATTTGCTTTCCATGCAGAGTTTCAGCCTGCCATTAAAGCAGAGCCAAAACTGCCTCTTTTGGACAAAGCCATGGGGAAAGATTTACACTTCTCCAGCTGAACAGGAAGGTTGGTGTCCTGCAGCTTCCTAAGAAATCCCATCACTGCTGTGTTGCACTGCACCAGGTAGATGTTTTCTGTATAAGGAAAAGGGTTCTAGTTTCACCTAAGGACTTGTAAGAAAAAAAACACTAGAAGCTTCTTTGCTCTCCTGGCAGCAACTGGCTCAATGCCAAGACAAAACCACTGATAGGTCTCTTCAGCTGTTCCTCAGACGTTTCACTATTCCCTGTTGTGCTGCTTGCCAAAAACCCCACCTAAATTGTTCAATATTTAAGGAAGAGCACGAAGCTTCTCAGGGCATTCTCGAGGTGTTGCAGCAGGTGTGTGGGACCTCTCCCTACACTGTGCTCGGCTTTGTTCTTTGGTTTTGTATTATTTTCTTCTTTTATTAAAACCTTTTTGCTTTTTCAAGACATACTCAACCGTGGCATCTTGCTAATTATTTTGAGCCATTTTCTGTGAGGTGCTGGACACTCTCGGAGGTATTGAACCCTCACAGAACTAAATACATCTGGCTCTTTGAGGAATTCAATACTTCTGATGTCCCCTCAGAGGACAGAACATCTCTGACCACCCCTCTGCCTCCACCCAGTCATGCCCAGAAGGTCAGGGAGAGCTTTGTCTCACCAGGAACCTCTGGAATTGTCCCTTTGCAATGGAACAAACACAGTCATGACACAATAACCCTCTGCCTGAAAACCTGCTAGGCCAGTTCTACTCTCCAGGGCCACTTTTCCTCCAGTGGCTGCTCCTGTTTGATCCTTTCCTGCTCCCCAAATTCCACCCTTTGCTCACCCTCACCGCTGTTTTCTCCCCATGGAGGGGAAGAGTTGTACCCATGCTGCTGTCACATCCACCCTCTTTTTCCCTTGAAAAGCTGGAAATACCATCCTCATCCAAAGCCATAAAACTGACTGAGCTACTCCTTCCCATCCACTCCCAGGGTGCAGCACTCCTAGAAAAAATGGGATGATACTGTCAGAAAGCCCACTTTCGGTGCAGTATCAGCTCCATCCCATTGGTAAAGGGTGGATCTCTGTCCCACATCTCCTTGCACATCCAGATTTGTCTCATTTCCAAGCCAGCAGCTGCTTTGGAGTGTGCTGTGAAATGTGGTCTCATCCCCCATCCCCTTTTGCTGCTGAGTTACCAGATCCCATTTTCACCTTCCCATTTTCATCCGTATTCTGGATACTCCCACCATGCGTTTGGCCTCAGTGCCAAGTGGGAACGAGGCAAATCCCTCCTGCCTTTTGTCTCCTGGAGGGAGGAAGGACCAGGAGTGGGAACTGAGTCCTGTTTGTGACAATCCCACCCTGTTTTGGGTGGGGTACAGAGGCAGCCCCCCCAAAAGGGGCTTCAGGGGAGTCAGGTGGTGGCAACCACCTGAGAGGAGACAGGGAGGGAGTCCAGGCAGGCAGGTGGATCCCATGGCTGGATTCATCCTTCCCAGAGCCTGTTGAGGAGGGATTTTAGGAATGTCAAGAGCAGTTTGGCTGCGTGATAGCAGAGCTGGCACCCGTCCCCCAACACCTGGCCCAGGATGAAATCATCCTCCTGGGTGGGGGGGCTTTGTCATCAGTCCTAATTAGACACAGCAGGCTCCCTCATTAGCACCTATGTTTGGGACAAAACATCAGAGGGGCTCCACAGAGGGGGATGGAGGCAGAGGAAAGGCCCCAGCCCTCTTTTCCAGAGGGGCCAAATCCACCCCAAATAGGGTGCCTGATTCTGGGGAGCACTGCATGGGGACTGTCACATCTGCTGGGATATCTGGCACTTCTCCTGGCCGTGCTTCCATGCCTTTCATGTGCAACCTCGCCCATCTCCTTTTCACCCCATCCCATCCCACTGCAGCCAGAAAGGAGTTCAAGGAGCTCATGTTATTTTATGCCCTGAGTGTTGTTGGGCCCTGATTCCTCAGCACAAAGCAGAGTGATGTTTTTAGGGTGTTCAGCTGGCCGAAGGCAGACATTGTTTGGGTTTTGCTTATTTCTAGCCCATTTCCAAAGGAAACCAAGCGTTGGAATCCATGGAATTGCTGGGTGCTCTGAGCACACCCTTTCCCTTGGGTCTTGCCTAGGGATGAGGGATAAAAGCTGAGTTGCTGAGTGATGGGAAATCCCTGTCTTCCCATAGGCTTTGGCCTTGTCTTCCCAAGAATTCCCAGAACAACAATTCAGAATGAAACCCCAAACTGTTGTCATAAAAGAAGTGTGGGGTTGATGAAATGGCTTCGAACTCCACTCAACATTCAAAAATTCAAATATTCCAGAGTTAGAGGGGATATTGGGAAGAAATCCTTCCCTGTGAGAGTGAGGAGGCCCTGGCTCCCAGGTTCCCCAGAGAAGCTGTGGCTGTCCCTGGATCCCTGGAAGTGTCCAGCGCCAGGTTGGATGGGGCTTGGAACAACCTGAGCTAGTAGGTGGTGTCCCTGCCCATGACAGGAGGGTGAAGCAAAATAATCTTTAAGGTCTCTTCCAACCCAAACCACTTCATGGTTCTATGATTCCATGGTTCTATGGGGTTTTGTCCAACAGCATCAACCCCACCCTGAAATTAATCAGAGTCAATACCCTCTGCAGCTTTATTAGAAACATCCCTAAATATTCTGATATTAGGGATGGAGAGAGGGGGTGGATCCTCATGGTTTTTAGGTTGGTTTTTTTTTCAAATGAGAGGCTTCCTGGCAGTATTTGCCTGACTCTGCTCATTCATATCCCCACCAGCATCCAGGACATGCAGATGTGAACAATCCTGGATTCGGGGGAGATGGGAATCGCTGCCTCCAGCTCGGCCAACAGCACATGGATCTGGGAAATACTCATGGGGTCCAGTGTGACCCCAGTCTGCCCTCATTTCCCACTAATCCCAGCAGCATCACTGGCTGGGAGCACATTCCCAGCCACATGGGCTGCTCCACTGGCAGGGGTGGAGGGAAACCTCTGCTCTGAGCATCTCAGACCACAAATATCCAGGGCTGGAGGGAGCAGAGCATCAGGCAGGACACGGGGAGACAAGCAGACCACGGGTTTCCATGACAACCAGTTCAGGTGTCACTGATGCAGATGGGGATGCTCCAGAGGAAGGGATGGAGATGCTGCACTGCCAGAGATTTGAATCCAGCAGGGAAAGGCAGCTCTGGGGCTGGAAGTCTTCTCTGGCAAATGTCAGGGGGAGCTGGGAACAGCCTCAGCCAGCGTGTTGTGCTTGGCTCAGCTCAGCCAGTGAGCTCACGTCTCTGCAGAGCCCAGGACAAGGAGTGACAGCAGCCATGGGGCTGGGAGGAGCTGTCTGGGCACAGGGGGTGTGCTGCTGGTGTCCTTCACACTGGGGAGACTCTGCTGGGACCAGCTGGGCCTTTGGTGTCCTTCCTTCTCCATCCCCAGCATTGGCTCCAGCTCATCTTTCTTAATAGGATCTTAATAAGGTACCTGAATGTTGGCCAAAATGTTTTCCCAGCTGCTGGCACACCCAGGCACTCTCCCAGGAGGGTGGAGAGGGAGGAAAAGTGAAGCAGAGCCATTTCAACCTCCAGCACAGCCTGTGTTCTGAATGCACCTGGAGCCTTCCTCTGTCCCCGTCCTACCCAAGGGAATCCTCTTGGATTCTGTGGTGGCACAGGTCATTCCCATCCTGATGAGCTCCTGCCCTTTTTATGTAAAAAAATACATTTTTATTTAAAGCTGCTGGCAGGGAAAAAGCCATGGGAGCTCAGCTTCAACCACTCCACTCAAGTGTAGGATTTTTCCTTACAGAAGGTGTCTGGACATCTGAAGAATGTGCCAACTTCAATATCCAGAGATGGAGAGGGGGGATGTTGTTCCTGACAGCCTGATTTGAGTCTTGCAGAGGAACAAAACCTCCTTTTTCTCCTTTTTTACTGGCCTTGGCTCAGAGGAGACTCCATCAAGCTTAAGGTTTGATGTTCCCTGTTGAGCTCTGGTGGTTTAGGAGAGCAGCAGAACTCCTGGCACGAGTCCAACTCTCTGGAGAGGATCCTTCTGTCACATTTCTGCCTGAGATTATTGTCTGGAGTAGACACAGGGGTTGGGCTTGGGAGGAAGGGTGAAGAAGGGCAGGTAGTGAAGCCCAGTCCCTGTGGTCTGCAAGGGAGGAAGTCCTTGGTCCTTGCTACAGATGATCCCTGGGTATGTGAAATGTGGGCTGATCCCATATCCTCACTACAGAGCTCCATCAGAGTTTTTGGGGGGTTTTTTTGTGCTGGAATTTTTCCTTTTCTGCCCTTCCACACAGAGAGGAGCCCCACAGGCTGAGGGGATGTGTCAGGTCACTCCCAATGGCCACAGCTCCCTCAGGTCCAGGGCCTGGGGTTGTTCCTTTGGTGGGTTTTAAGAACAGGACAAACAGCTGGGCTGGCCTGGGTGTGAAGCTCCTCAGAGACTGGAAGTGAGGCTCAGGCTGCTTTAGACAGAGGGCTGGATGATTTTCCTGGCATAATCAACCTTTTAGCAGAGAATACCGAGGTCCTTTGCAAACATCACTGGGTGCTTTGTGCTGTCTGCACAAGCAGTTTGCTTTGCATTCTGGCTTTATTCTATTCCATTTCAGTTTACCCAAAATATCTTGGCATGCTGGTGAGTGGCAGCTCTCTGGGATGAGTGTGCATGTGAATATACTTCTGCTAACTCAGTGTGAATCCTTTCTGCCAGTCAGGCAAATAATGACAGCAGGGAAAATTAGCAAGGGAAAAAAGAAGACAAAGACATGCAGCATCTCTGGAGGACAACCAAACAGCCCAGGAGGGATGACCTGTGCCTTTCCCACTCTCCTTGACTGGGTCCTGTGGAGCTGGGCACCACAGCTGAGGTCCCTGTCCTGCCCCTGTGCCATCCTCTTCCACTCCTGGCTCTCCAGACCTTGGGGGCATGGCTTGGGACAGTGCAGCTCACCCATTGCTGAGGTGGCAAAAGCTGCAGCCCTTCAGAGCTGTTCAGATTATAAAATGAAATGAGTCAGGATCTGTCCAATGAAGCTTCCAAAGAAAAACAGGTATAATCCTTCCAAGAAAGAAACCTGAAACTGCTCAAGAGTAGGAGCCATCTGGCAGATTCCTAAGGATCCCAAAGGCCTGATGATGATGATGTGTGTTTTTCTGTGGGGCCATATCTGCTGTGTCAGTCCATCTCTGGGACTTGAAAGCACAGCAGCTGGTCAGCAGGGCTGGAACAACAGCAGGGTTGTGCTGTGTCAGGTCCCACCAGGGTGACACCAGCATGGTCAGCACCTCTGGCTGGAGCTGAATCCCAAAGGGAAAGGTCCAGCAGCTGGAGAGAGGCCCCAGGACAGGATCTGTGGTGTTCCTGCTCTCTGCTGGTGGGACAGGGATGAACCAGCTCCAGGGCTCAGGGAACAAATCAGGGGGTACTGGGTTATCCCCCTCAGTGCTGAGGGGAATAACACCAGGATTACAGAAGGGGCTGGGTTGGAGGGGATTCTAAATCCCATTTTGTTCCACCCCTGCCACGGGCAGGGACACCTTTCACTATCCCATATTGCTCCAACCTGGCATGGGACGCTTCCAGGGATGAAAGCATCAGACTGAGCAGACAAATATAATTTATTGACACAACAGAGCATCCTTGAGGACTTGATACAACCGCTTCCAAACAATGTCCTTGCCTTCCTTGAGCAGCACTTTGAGCTGGGCCCTGACTCCAAGGAATGATGGCATATTAGTGCTGAAAGTGAGAATGGCTTCCCACGGCCAGAGGGCAGGTTTGAATGGGATTTTAGGAAGGATTTGTTCCCTCTGAGGGTGGGGAGGCCCTGGCACAGGCTGCCCAGAAAAGCTGTAGCTGCCCCTGGAGCCCTGGAAGTGTCCAAGGCCAGGTTGGACAGGGCTTGGAGCACCCTGGGATAGTGGAAGGTGCCGCTGCCCATGGCCGGGGGTGGAACGAGATGATCTTTAAGGTTCCTTCCAACCTAAATTCTATGATTTTTCCTCTTCTTTGGAGCTTTCCAGCACAGGTCTGAGCTGCATCCCAGGGCTCGGTTCACGACCCACCCAGGATTCCCCCCGCTGTGAGTGGCATTAGCCACAGATGGAAGGACACGTCCCCGGCGACAACTCAGTGTCACATCGCGCCTAGTTGCCAAAAACTCTCCGTGCAAATCCTCGGGATGGTCTCCGTGCTGCCGGAGCCGGGCTCTGCTATCAAGGCATATTAGCGAATGCTAATGAGCTCCCAGCGCTGTTCCTGCCACCAGCCCGGCCCTGGATTACAGCACATGTGCTAAGCAGCTTACTCGGGGTGCGAGGCTGGGAGCAGCCAGCTTCCCAAACACTTTGGAGCCTCTGTTTAGGAGCAGCAGGATCTAAATTCGCAAATAATTCCCTGCCCCGCCTGCTCCCGGCCGACGGCCGCGACGCTCTGATGATGCTGCAAAGCTTTTGCTGTCAATCCTGTAATTCCCAGCACATTCAGGAGATGCGAAATTTCTCCAGCGGCTTTCCCGTTCCTGCTAAAAGCAGTAAAACTCAGCGACCTTGGTTAATTTAACCCCAACGCCCCGGTTGTGAGCTCAATGTCGCAACGCTGGGCGAGGAGCAGAGCAGCAGGCGGCTGCCTCCAGGCTTTCCCGAGCCCTGGGAAGGCGGGAGAGGGGCAGTTTGGGGATGCCATGGCTCTCCCTAACCTTGTGCTCGCCCTCCAAGCACTGGGGGATGCTTCGCTGCCGTTGCCATAGAAATGCTGCGCGGGAGGGGGGATGCGAGATCTGCTGCTGCCATCTCCTGGAGGAGCCGGGATGGCGAGGGGGGGATTAGGAAGAGGTCGGAGATGTGCCGGGCAGAGCTCAGCGCAAACCTGGGCAGGGACATTGGTACCGAGTGGTCTGGGCACAGCACAACTCACCCGGGGCCATGGGGTGCTAGCAGAATGTCACTCTGAATCTGCGGGCTCCCCCAGAAAAACATTAACAATTCCAATGGCCGTGACCCCAAATCATACAGTCATTAAAGTTGGAAAAGTCCCCAAAGACCAGCCAGCCTAATCACTCCCCCAGCATTGCCAAGGCCACCAGTGAGTGCCCTGTGTCCTCAAGCGCCACATCCACACGGCTTTTAAATCCTTCAAGGGATAAGGACTCCAGCACTGCCCTGGGCAGCTGTGCCAGGGCAGGACAACCCTTTTGGTGAAGAATTTTTCTTAAATACCTAACCCAAACCTCCCCTGGCCCAGCCTGAGGCCATTCCCTCTCCTCCTGTTCCCTGGGAGCAGAGCCCAACCCCCCTGGCTGTCCCCTCCTGGCAGAGACTTGTGCAGAGCCACAAGGTCCCCCCTGAGCCTCCTTTTCTCCAGGCTGAGCCCCTTTCCCAACTCCCTCAGCTGCTCCTAGTGCTCCAGACCCTACCCCAATGTCCTTTTTGTCACAAGCAGGACAGAAGTGCCCCCAGCACTGGAGGTGCCCCAGCAGTGCCAGCACAGGACACTGCTCTGGCCCTGCTGCCACCCTAATTCTGAGAGAAACCGGGATCATGTCCAGAACTACTCACATTGTATTTTGGGAGCTTTCAGCACATCCTGGACTGGCCTCCCTGACAGGACCCTGAATGGCTGGTGAGGTCAGCCCCAGGATGGAGAGTGGCTTGGGGGTGGCTGCTCTAGGAAGAGAACTCCCTGAAGGAGTTAATTCCACCCCCAGAGCACTGATGGAAGCAGCAGTGAGGGAATAAACGTGGCAGCTCAGGGTGCAGATGGAAGGGGATGGGTGTGAGGTTTCTCTGCCTGTGTGGAGGCATCACAATGTGCGTGGGACATGTTGGAGCTGCAGCTCAGCCTCGTTTCTCGGGGTTATGACCAAGAACTGCATCTTTGCTGCACACTCCCATCCGTTCCCATCCTTCCTGCCAGCAGGAGCTCACAGGGATTGCAGCCCACAGGGTGGAAATCTCAGCTCCTGGTCATGAAGGTGATGAGACACGTGCCAGGCTGTTGGATGGCAGAGACACACCATGAGGCAGGATTCCTGTGGATTCCTGTGACTGACCATTTTAGGGATACAGAAATAGGGTCTGGAACATGGGATTGTTTGTGCTAAAGGCCAGAACCACTGAGGAATTAAATTATTTTAAATGGGGTAGCCTGACCCTGGGCTTGGTCGCCATCACCCAGGGAAAAGTGTTCCCAGGAGCTACCATACTCCTGTGAGATGTCCTTGTCCCACCCTGGGTTTCTGGTTTGGGTTCTTTTTTTTTTTTTTTTTTTTTTTTTTTTTTTTTTTTTTTTCTCCAGTGCTCCTGCATTGGAGCAGATGAGTGAAATTTGGATTATTGGTGCTGCCAGCTTTGCAGCAGCACCTCCTGCACGGGTTGTCCCATCCCAGCCTTCTCCTTGCTTGGACATCCTGGCCTCATGATCCCACTGATCCCCTAGGACACCTGAGGCCATCCCTCTCCAGAGAGCTCCTGCCAAGTCAGAGGAATTCACACACAGCATTCCAGAGGAGCGTTTTCCTAGCAGGAGGGTGGGGAAAAACAAAGCCACGCCAGTGTCCTCCAGCTCTTCTAGGTGTGGGAGATGGCCCAAAGGTACCAGCAGGAGCAGGATATCCATGGCCTGCTCCAAGACTGTGGCACTTACACTCCTGATCCCAGAGTTCCCTCCCAGGCTCAAGCAGGGCCACAGTTCTGCTCTGTCCTCTGCTCTTAATTCCATGCTGGCAGGAATCTTCCCCTGAGACAAACCAGGAATCTCTGTCCTCTGCAGGGCCCCTGGATCCACCTGGCCAGAAGGTGTTTTAGGAAGTGCCCATCCCTCCTACAGTTCACATCTGAGCACACAGCAAAATCCCCTCTGCAACCATCCCAACTCTGCTTTTAGGTCATCTTAAACAAATTTCAGGCCACTAAAGGGCCTGAAATTCCACCAAGGGGAATTGTGCCTTTCTGCTGCTGGATGCATCTCACAGTGCAGGTCTGCACAGGACCTGTGGGGTTTAGGGACAACCAGCTCAGCTGGTTCACTTCAGAAAGGGAAGGGCAGGTCTTTAACTCCAGAAGAGAAATTAACTGGATTACTAGACAATCAATAAATCTGGAGTTGTTCCTCTCATCTCAACACCCAACTACTTCATCCCAGTAGGAGAAAGCTTTTGAAGAATCATTTTGGTTTGGTCTGATTGGACCTTAAGCCCATCTCATTCAGGGACACTTTCCACCATCCCAGATTGCTCCAGGCACTATCCAGCCTGGCCTGGAACCAGGATGGGTGAGGAAGGGAAAACTAAACCTGGACCAGGTGGGTTGGGAAGGGCTGGGACACTGCAGGTGTGGGGTTTTATCCCAGGCCAGCTGAGGATAAAACCAGGCCCAAGCAGCAGCTGATGTCACTGTGTTCCACCTTGTCCCCAGGGACAGAAAATGTCATGTTTGATGTATCCAGAGAGATCATAAAATGTTCTTCTGTCTTTAGGGCAGGAAGGAGGTATTTCCCACCCCCCTTCCTTTGTTTTACTTTTGTACCAAAGAAGATGAAAAGAATTAAAGTCCCAGCCCTGCAGTGCTGCAGGCACAAGACTTCCCTGGGTATCAGCTTTTTTTCTGCAGGGATCCTGCAGCCACAGATTGGTATTAATGATCTGGATATGCTTTTGGGGTTAAAAAGGAAGAAATCTGTGAAGGCAGAACTGTGGCTGTTCCTGTGCAGAGGGGAATATTGTAGCTTTGTGATTCACTGCCATCTTGTGATATTTAACGTTTTCCTAAAATGATGAACATGCAACATGAATTAGAACAGAACCCCAAACAAGAAGGAAAAAACCCCAAATCTGTTCCTAGTATCCATAGTTACAGAGAAAACTCAGAGACCTTGAGGGTGATGGGTAGAAAAACTCCTATCAAATGAGAATAAATAAAATGAGAAGTTGCGGCATTTGTTGCTTTTAAGTTTATATTTTAACCTGTAAACACTTTGCATAAATTCCATTCTTCCATCAGACCAGAGGCTGGAGTTTTCCTTGATGAGATCTCACCTTGTGTGTTCTGGAGACAAGGTTTTCAAATTTTTTTTTTCCCTTTGCCTTCGGGTGGAATGGCAAAATTAGGGCAAGTTCTCTCCAATGAGCTCGTAATTATTATAATTACTATTCCTTCCGTGTACAGCCAGAGTACCTGGGAGTCCTCTGCTACTTCAGGGGGAAAAATGCTGCATAATGCATGGCCAAGTTTAACAGAAAAGAGGGAGTTTTTTGAAAGTCAGATAACAAGGATGTTCCACCTTTTTAAAACTGATGAAAGTAGATTGGACAAAGCAGCAGGAAGGAAAATATCACCATCATCCTGTCTTTTGCAAAGAGGGGCAGTGCAAGGAGCTGCCCTTGCCCAGGGCTAATTTTGATGAGCGATCTGCATATGGATCATCCCAAAGTTCGTAGCCAAAAATCCACCACCCAGAATTTTACTGTATTTACAATTTTACCAGTGTTTTATTGCCCTGTATTTGGGGCAGCTGAGTCCAACAGAACCACAGGCTCATCCCAGGGAATGGGATGAGGGAAGGAATCGGGGTAAAAGTGAGAGAAGTCATGCCTTGAGACCACAGAATGATGGAATGGTTTGGGAAGGGACCTTAAATCTCATCCAGTCCCACCCTCTGCCATGGGCAGGGACACCTTCCACTATCCCAAATGGCTCCAAGCCCCATCCAACCTGGCATTGGACACCTAGAGGGATCCAGCGGCAGCCACAGCTGCTCTGGTGACCCTGTGGCAGGGCCTCCCCATCCTTAGAGGGAACAATTCCTTCCCAAAATCCCATCCATCCCTGCCCTCTGGCAGTGGGAAGCCATTCCCTGTGTCCTGTCCATCCCTTGTCCCCAGTCCCTCTCCAGTTCTCTTTAGGCACTGACAGGATGGAGGGAGATGAAGTTTAATACTCAAACACTGGGGTTTATTAGGTATTAGGATAGGGGAGCATTCCCATACCCCCAGATTGTTCCACCTCTCTCCCAGCACCCTCAGCCACCAGCCTCACCCAGGACACTGGGGACAACTCCCAACTCAGCCAGGACACACAGGGGTGTTGTGTTCCCTATCTCAGTGCCAGCAGGGAGGGAACAACTCTTCCCATCAGGGATCAATTCTTCCCATCAGGGATCTCTTTGGGATATATTAAACGTGTGTTTTGAATTAGAGCCAGTGTAGGAATTTTGGGGCCATAGCCCTGAATTTCTTCCCCCTTCTACTTCCATAGACACAGACTGAAACAGGAGCTTAGGTTCAAATTGCTTCATTTATAAACAATCCAAACAAATGTCCTGAAGCAATTGTGTTCCAACTGCCTCCTGGGACTTAGGAAGTGAATTCCTAGAAAATACCAACACACTCCTTTAATAGAAAACAGAACTGCAGTTGAATAGGGGGTGGCTGTTCCCCAAGGCACAGGGTCAGAGCACCAACACCCACCTGTACTCACCTCCAGCAGCCACTCACAAAACTCAGAGAAGGGCATAAAATTCCTTCAAGGCAGAGCAGAGCTTGTTCCACGGGAGTTTTCAGCAGAGTTGGAAGGCCACTAATGTATTTTATTACCTACATGATTTTCTCCTGGCTCATGTAAATCCCCAGCCTCACAATTCACATGCAGCAAAGCACCCCAAAATAAGAGAAAAATGAGTTTTCCTGAGTGCTGAGAGGATGCAGCTGGGTGAAAAGAATGGAAATGGTGGGAGAGGGTGAGGAGAGCAGAGCAGCTGCTGGCAGAGCTCACAGTTATGTCTTATCCCAACTGTGTCCCTGCCCATTTCTAACACAAACCTCTGCAATTCTTTCAATATTGTTCATTTTACCACAGGAGTAATTTAAGACAGGACAAAAAAAAAAAAAAAAAAAAGGCAAAGCCAAATATTTTTTAAAAATTTAATATGAAATCTCTAAGTAAGAGACTTTACAAGCCTCAAGGGTTAAATAACCTCTTTGCTGGCTGCGGTTGTACAGCACTCAGGATGTGCTGATCTTTCACACCAACACGTGGTGCTGGTAGAACTTCACTCTCCTGCACTCTCACATCCAGCAGCAGTGGAGAGATTAAAAGGAAATGTTTCCTTCCATTGTCTTATTGCTGTCTCATCCCACTGATAAGGTGGCTTTTATTCTGTTCAAGTTATCTGTAAGCTTGGCAGAGACAAAACCTCTTGTCCTCTCCAATTACTGTTTATCCACATAAATTCTGCTGATTTCAGAAAGAAGAATGAATGAATTATTTAAAAAATAAATATTCTTATGCAGGAAATACACTGACCCGTACAACTAATACATTAATAATCATTGGAACATTAATTGCATGACTCAGAGTGTCTGAAGTTTTTATTTAAAAAAACCCAAACCTGCAGAACAGAGGCCACGGGGTGGGGGGGTCTGAGGCCTTCAGACACTCTGAGCTGGCTCTGACTTCAAAGGATGAATCACCAGGATCTGCTTGGTATCAGCAAAACTGGTCTGCACAAGAAATGAGCCCAGTAAGCCCGTCCCTGGAGGGGTTTCTGTCTCTTGGCTATAGGGAAATTATGTGCCTTTTCTGCAAGCAAACTTTTTATATGACATAAACCAAGGAAAACATATTTATACAGCAAAGGTTTCCTGAAATAGCCCCTGGAATTTTTAACAGAGCAACCATTCTTTCCAGAGTTGCAGGATATATTTCAGCAAGAACAAAGACACATGTAGAATATTTTCTTTTTACTCTTTCCTTCCAATGTGAGTACAGCAGCCAAAACCTACAGACTTATGGCTGTGTCCATCACAAAGTTAAACAGCTCCATGGTGCAGAGCAAGCCAGAAGAATTCTGAATGCAATCAACCCCAAATCTGTTTGACAGAGACATCAGAATCTGCAAACAATAAAAAGTTTGTTTATAGCAAGATGAGACTGGCTGCCAAGGGATAAATTACTGATCCTCCTGGGCTACAGGTGCATCAGTGTTTGAGTTCCTGGCCAGTCTCTTAAACAATTTAACACCAGTTCTAACAGAAGGAAAAGCAAAACTTCTGAGTTTGGAGCTGATGCTTCAAAAGAGCATCCTACCTTCAGGCACCACGAGTGGACCAGGGAGGTTCTCGTTTGCTTTTAATTATGTGGTTTATTCATTAAGAGGTTAAACCCCTGCAGTGCTGTTCTCAGGCCAGGGTTGGAGCCACAGCTCTGCTGTCAGGCTGGAGGTTGATGAGGGAGTTGCTGGCCTGGGCCAGCTCAGCGATGGAGACTCGGCCTCGCTGCTTGATGTACTGGGCCACAGCTGCCATCTCCTCTGCAGTGATGTAGATGAACTTTCCCCTGTCATCAATCACACCTGCAGGGCAAACACAGGACCCTGCAGTCAGCACTGAGGCTCCCCTCACTTCCAACAGCACTCACTACTCTGGGAAGGGATGTTTCAGCTGCCAGACAGGTTTTTCTCCTGTGCCAGCAGCCCAGGGCTCTGGGAGTGCTAGTTTTGCTCAAAGGAACATGTTCTGTGCACTGGGAACAGCTGCCTGGGTGCTCCGCAGCAGCTGCTGCAGGTACCTCGTTTTCATGGAATCACAGAATATCCTGAGTTGAAAGGGGCTTACCAGGATCATTGAACCAGCTCCTGGCCCTGCACAGACACTCCAACAATCCCACCCTGTCCCTGCGGGTGTTGTCCAAACTCTCCTGGAGCTCTGGCAGGTTTGGGGCTGTGCCCATTCCCTCGGGAGCCTGGGCAGTGCCCAGCACCCTCTCGGGGAAAAACCTTTCCCTTAGAACCAACATTAATCCCCCTGACACAGCTCCAGCCCTTCCCTGGGTCCTGTCCCAGAGAGCAGAGATCAGAGCTGCCCCTGAGGAGGAAGATGCACAACTTGATGAATCTCTACTCAGCCTCTTCTCCAGGCTGACCAAACCAAGTGGCCTCAGCTGCTCCTTACATGAATTCCTCTCCAGACCCTTCCTTCCCCATCCTGCTTTTTTGGTGCTCATGTTCTCAGCTCAAGCAGAGCAGGAGGCTCCAGGAGGGCACTGAGAGCCCTTGTGGGGCCCAGCTCAGCCTTTCCAGCTTCCCCTCTGAAAGGGAATGCAGCTCAGTCTCCGTATTTCTGTTGCTCCAACCAGACTGAGAAGAGAACTCTGTTTTTATGTAATTACACCATGGCAGAGCCTCCCTGGCTTTGAGCACAGCCAGCGAAGACAGCACAAATCCTTATCCCTGGATCTTTTGGGGCATTTGAAAGGGTTTCCACGTGTACTTGCTGAGACAGTTGTTCTCCAGCCATGAGCACAAGATCGGGTCAGTAAATGTTTGTGCTGGCACCTTCCCTTTGGAAAGAACAAGACTGCCCAGCACTAAACCAGCCTTGCTCATGCTCAGTCTCTGCTGCCATTTCAATTTGGACTGGCTGGGAACAGGGCTGGGAACAAGCACTTCACTGACTCCAGCATCCTGCAGTGCTCTGGGATGTTTGCCTCTCCCACATGCCATACTCCAGTCCTAGCTTTAACCACCAGCCTCGGACACCACCCCAAATCATCCCAGTGATCCTCTCAAATTCAGATTTCAGAAGGCCCCATTTGCAGCTGGCTGCTCAGCAACTCCAAAAGGCCTTCAGAAGATGGGTAAATAAATAAAATACAAATATCTAGCTACAGAGTCCTACTAGATCCTTAAAACAGGAATGACACTGGAATGACACTGGAATTCTCTCTCTGCCACATTTTCTGCACCACCACCTCTTCACCAGCTTCAGAAAGATCCCCTTTGTGCTTTGGCTGTCACCTGTCAGGGTGCCATCTGCCATCAGGTCCTGGATTCTGTTAATTGCATCCTGTGCAGAAGAGAAAATGGAATAACAGACTGATCAAAAGGGAAGCAAAAAACATTTCACATGTTCAAATAAACTATGGAGGTTTATACTGAAACCCCGCAGGGTTAAAGAATTCAGTACTCCCACACAGAGAGATGCAATCAACCCTTTGGTCTTAGAGGAATGATTCCTTTTGGCATTTTGGAATGTTCAAATTAAATTCCCTGTCTCTTAAAGGCAACTTTTATTGTCATTACTTGGCTGTTTCAAGGAGCAGGGGGTTATAGGAATCTTCCCATGGAAAGGCTGTGCAGTGCCATGAAGATCCATGAAGCACACTAAGGTCCTTTTCCAAAGGAGAACTCATCAAAAATTCCATGTTTTTTGTATCTTTTCCTGCTCCTTTTAGAAGCAAACCTCTCCTACCAACCCAAAGCAACAGCTTGTTGAATTTATGGCTGGGTTTACTCTACAGTTACTCCAAGCATGCAGTTCTACTGCACCTTAAGTGCTGGTTTCTACAGTTCCACCTCTCTCTTTTTCTTGTTGTTATATGACTGCAGAAGGAAATGATGATTTAGATTTTAACCAGATAAATTCCTTTAAGGAACCCACTGCACATGGAACTCTAGTTTGAGAGGGAGGCAGGGGCCCAGTAAAGATGAGTATTTCCATCCCTAAAGTCAGTGCTTACCTGTGTCCTTAAACCCAGATGTGAAGCCAAGTCCTCCAGCTGGATAACCTTTGTTTTCTGTGGAAACAAACAAAAGTTAAGCTGATGAATGAGAAAGTTGGGAGATTTTTTTTTTTCTCCATTCAAATAAAAAATGCATTAACCAGACCAAACAGAACCTGTGCCTGTAAGTAACTTTTCCTAGTAAGCACTTTCCTCTGATGAAAACCCCTCAAGTTACCTAAAGCAGTGAGCTCTGTGGAAAGATTGAGTGCTCTGACCCACTTAGGGCAAGACTCAAACACATCTGCCAGCATTGATCCTGGACTTCTCCTTACACTAGGATGAGCACAAGGACCAGCCATGACTCTGTTCCTCCACCTCCTGAGTTTCTTAGCTGCTGCCTTTAATTTCCAGTGTGTTTTATCAAGATCCCTTTCTTCTTTGAGGGATGTTTCAAAGCACCTTTTAAAAAAGATCACTGGTGTGTATCAGCACTTACATAAAACCCAGGCAAGACTGGCAGCATTAAGTGCTTTAGTGTGTTTTACTGATGTCATGTGTATTAGTGCCATAATAATCTTCCTAAGCAAGCCAACACCTTATTAAAATTGTCAGTGTTGGAACTGCAAATTGTCATATTGCTTTTGACAGATCCTTCCTGCAGCTTTTCTCAGTCAGGGCACAGCCACCACTGCTCACATCTGGTTTTGTGCTTCCCTGTAGCTCCAGAGAAAACACCTGCAGTGCTTGTCTGGAGCTACTTGGTTCCTGCTCTCTTCTCTGCCAAAGTTTTAGGAATCATCTGTTCAGCTGCAAAAGGATGCACTGTTTGTAAGGAGCTCGGAAAAGACAAAACTGTTGGAAAGCTCAGTTAATATTCAGGACTACATTCCTAAAATCCATGTATGTACAGCCACAGGAGCTGCATATCCATTAACAAATTGAATACTTCAAACAATAATGTCCTTTGTTTCTGGTCTTGAGAGCATACTGGGAGGCCACTGAAGAAATAAAGAGAGGCTGAAATAGATTAATCTCTTTCATTAATAAAATCAGACCAAAAAGCCACAAACAGATTTAGTAGTTGTGAAGTTCGATGCAGCCAAGCTAGAGAACTGAATACCATGGACTGAACACATGGAACTGGAACCAGTCCATGGAATTCAGTTCTCAGAGCTGGGAACTGCCAACATTCGTCACATCTTCTTTTAAAGGGATTGGGGGGGGGGGGGGAGGGTTGGTGCAAAGCCACATGAACAAGAAAAACAGGACTTAAACCTTTGCTTAAAGATATTCCCCCTCAATGACCAAGTTTAGTGGAAACTTTCCAAGACAGATCTTGCTGGAGATGAGAGCCTGAGGGGGTGGGGTGGGATTAGGATGCACCCCCCCACACTCTGGAATACAACACACCATGAGGTCCCAAGGGAATAAAACACTTCTCCACATGCATCATGTTCTAGAGACAGGCTTAAGTTTCCTTCAGCAACAAAAACACATCCACATTTTCCTGAATTAATTTCATTTTAGGGGTGGTGCTGCTGCTGTCCCCAGCAAGGGATGAAACAGAGCAAGAGGCAGCATTTTGCTTCCAACACCCTTAAGAATAAAAGTGTGGGGTGAGCTATCTCTAGTCAGTGATACCAGAGTAAGAAATTATTCAACAGAGGAACTAAATTCAATTTAATTTTTTTAAAAAATGCCAATTACTCTTAATTTATACATTTTTTCAGACAGCTAGGAGCAGCTCAGCACTGCTTCCTGTCAATGGTTTCTGTGAGCAGAACAGAAGATGAGGGCAATACATAATCTATACATTAAGCACACTTTCAAGATTAAAGAAAAATACTTAAAACTTGTGAAAGAAAGCAATGCCCCAGTTCTGCAGCTCAGCTCTGCAGAGGAAATCAGGTGTCAAATATTCAGACTTCGGTTTCCAGCCCAAGTTTAATTTCTCTGACGTCAAGATGAAGTGACTGATACAAAATTTAGTGCTGAAACACCGAACTGGGAGTTTGTGACTAATCTGGTCCATCCACCACAACCCCTGGGGCAATGGGTAAGGTCTGCCCTGGCTGTGTCATCCCTTGGAAACCTCCTAGTGTTTGTGGAAGATCCCTAGGGACACTGGAATCTCCTTTTTTTACCTACAGAGGTAAAAGAGAGGCAGAGAGCAGCCCAGAAGAGCTTTGGAGGGCTTTGCACTGAGCTCTTGTCCAGAACTGCCTGGAAATTACTCCACAGGACTCTCTAAGGAGTTATCCATGAGGCAAATCTCGAAGTCCAGGAGATAAATCTGCTCTAAATCCAGGGTTTTGCTGGGATAATGGACCGGTGCAGAACCGGCCCAAAGGGTGAGATTTTGGAATACAAAATGATTAGCAGCTCACTAAGCATCCAAGTGATTTGCTTGCTAGAGAAGCCTTTCACACACTTCACCCATCCTGAGAATTCAGATTCCAGTAAAGGAAGAAAAGGATTCATTAGGAAAAAAAAGATTTGCATGACAGTGTTGGAGTGAGAGGAGAAAAATGCCTCTGACCTTTGATACAGCAATAGTGGAGAGCATTTGCCTTCATAGGTCAAAGGCACAAACCCTCATGAACACAGCTCAGGTTTTAAATGCCCAGCCACACAATGGGATTAAAGGGAGACTGACACACCCTGGTTAAAACAAGGGAGCTGCTTCTTAAAGTGCCCTGCTGAACATTGGGACAACAATGGAAGCTGCATGGATAGAAAAAAGTGAAGGAATCACAAGAAAAATCAGGATTGAGCCTTCCAGTGCCACCGTTGGAGGCCCAAAAATACTCTCCTGGTACAGCAACTCTCTTTCCTGCTGAACTCACACAGAGAGACTGTTTTTAAATCAGTGGCTGACGTTCACAAACAAAAAAGCCTGAATGTTGCAAATCCCAATCCACAGCAAACATTGCTTCCATAAACTCTGAGGCAGATCTACCAGGCCTGTCTTATACCACAGGGCAAGAGCCACATCCTGCCCCAAAAGCCAGGACCCAGCTGGAATGAAATTATTTTAGCAACTGTGGATGTGCTTGTGCTGGTTCAGTAAATAACACTTATTGAAAGTATCACTTTTGTTACTTGTTGAATATTTAAATAAATGAAAGAGGAAGTAAAGATGTCCCTCTTTGACAAAAGGTATCTCACACCATCTAAGGAGAAAAACCCAGGGCACCTTACCTTAACATATTCCAGGAATTCCATAAGAAAGCTGCGAGACTGGAGACAGCAAGGAAAACAGTTGTTATTTTAAATTCATCAGCATTAAATGCATGAAAAACTTGTGGAGTAGAAATACTATAAAATAGTTTAGATTCCATAATTCCTAAGTTTTAACTACACACATCAAGATATTGAACTGAGGGAAAAAAAATCTAGATTTAATCTTCACGAGGGATTTCTGACAGGTATTTTCTGAGACAGAATGTGGCTCAGGTACAATTCAAGTACCTGAAAGATTATCATAGATTTTTTCCTTCTTCCCATCATAAATACCCTGAAATAACCACATCTGGCTGAATTTAAGCATCATTAAGTCCCACACCAAGGACATTCTGTGCAGAGGAAAACCCAGAGTGACTCAGGACCTGCAGATGGCCAAGTGCAGCACAGCTGCACAGAACCCGTGGAGGCTCAAGCATTTCAAGGCACTTAATGCACCTGAAATCCAGTGCATTAAGGTAAGCAGCTCCATTTCAGAGGCAATACAAACAGTGTGCATTGAAGTTCAAAGGAGATCAGGTTACTCTGCAAACCTGGAAATCAATCAGCCGTAATTAACTGATGAGCTCTGGAGTCAGGAGCTTGATTTTCAGCCCCAACAACAACAACAAGGCAGAGTCAGCTTTTCTAAAAGGATACTGAAATGCTTCAGTACTTCAGCCACCACGAGGCCAGGGTGACAACTTAATTTCTTTCTTATTTCTGCTGTCTCCTGCTATTATTTCTGAATATGACTTTTTAATCGCCTGCAATTCAAGTTCTAACTCCCCACCTCTAACAAAGTTATCTCAGGCTGAGATCCAGGCATCATCAACTGCCTGTTCCTCTTTTAGGTGAGGAACACCCTTCTCTGCTCTGACATGGAGGGAGATTAATTTCTCTTGACAGGCTGTAGGAACATTGACAATCAACACATCGCAGCTTTAAAGGGTGTTTGAAATGGAACATGTCAATATTTAGGGATAATCTCATCTCCTAACAGGACAGGTACAGGTTTTTGAAGGAGCTGTCAAGAAAGGTGTGCATTTTGCTGTTCACTGCATCTTAAGAGAGTTCCCCATCACCAGACAGAACTTTCCTAATCCTGGTCTGATTAATTTTTCTTGATGGGAAGGGGTCCATAGTGAGAACCTGTAATGAGTCAATGGTGCTTTACACTGGGCACAATCTGCTGTGCTCAAAGCCACTCTTGGTCACACTAAAGCAAATCCATTTAATTCCAGAGTCGCTTCAGCAGAGGAGCAAATGCACACATGGCTCTGAAATAAATCCTTCCCAAGAAATGCACTGGACAGCTCAAATTGGCAGCTACAACCCAAGAGCAATTCCAGGATGTGATAGCAAATAAATTGTGTCTAACAGGTTTTCACCAGACAGAACAAGAACTCTGCCTCTCACAACAGCAAAACTTTTTCAGGTTTGCTGTGATTTTATATCAAGTATCACTTTTCAACCACCATCCCCAGCAGCTCTGCAGGCAGCCACAGAAGCAGCAGTGTGGGTCTGTCCTGAGGATTCTCTTATCAGAAGGCTTTTGAGGCAAGAGCTTGGTTTTTAATTTGATTTCACAGCAGCACTCTCAGTGTAGAAAATAAAGCCAAACCCAAGTAATTGCCCCCAAGGTCTGTGGGCACTTTCAAGCTCCAAATTCAGCTTTACTGGCTCAGTCTCTGTGGGTAAGGCAGAGTTGCTGACAGTGAGAAATTATCTAAATTCCAGAATGAGTTTTATTTCAGTTCTTAGACACAGGGAGGACAGAACTCATTTCCAGCAAGTTCTTTTAGAACTCCAAAATGACCCGTAGGAGTCTGGTATGAAGAACAGCAGCATTCCCCAAGAAATATTCCAGGGTTAACCTGTGCCACAGACACAATTTAGCTTTCACAAACACAAACCTTTGGCTGACTTCTACTTTCAAGTTCATTTTATACCAGACAGAATGCAGCAAGCCTAACAAGGGAAGGGGAACTGCAGAACCAGTCTCACGTACCTGTTCCTCTGTCATTGATTCTTCAACCCCTTCCTCTTCAACCACGAAACTCTCCTTCAGCTTCAGGTACTCTTCATATTCTCTCTTCTCCTCTTCTTCCTTTGCCTTCCTTTTTTCCTCTTCCTGGACAGAAAAGATGACAAGTGGTCAGTTTGCTTTTTCCCAAGTCAGGTTTTAAGTGAAGCAGCATCTTCTTTCTTTGCACATAAGAAGCTTTTAAGGTGAACCTAAGTCGTCCCTTGATGGCACAATCAGTTTCTGAGGCAGAGACCATCTCACACCCAGTGCTGGCTTCCACACCAGGGCTGGCTCCTGCCAGAGCTGACAGAGGGCAGAAAACCACTCTTAAATAGCAACCTGCCTGCCCCATTTGCATGAATCTGCTGCTTCTGACAGGAAGTCCCTGCCCCTCCCTGCACTTTGATGCAACGTCCACAGTTTTGGTTACTGGCCCCAGTTCTGCTCTGCCACTACAGGACACTGGGAGTGCTCAAAAGGAACAGTGGAGTTACACCGATGGAGAGAAAAAGCCAGCCTGTCAAAGTTTCAAGGAAAATCAAGTTTTCAAGGGAAATCCCTTTCTTATGAAAATTTTCTTCCAGCAAAATGTGCCTACATGGAATATAAATTATTATATTAAGTATTTTAGGCACAGGAGGCAAGGCATGATTGTATTAACAAAAGGGGTTTTTTTTACATGTTGTTTGTTAAACAAAAGCTTCAGGCTTTGAGTTATCTGCAATAAAAAAACTTCATGGCCTACCCTGAAATAAATATTAAAGTCTTAAAGCACACAATAAAGCTGACCCAGAAAACTCCAAGCCCAGCATCAGGTGATACCTAGTTATGTGGAATTCACATCCTCACAAATCAAAATGGTGATTGAAGGTTTGGGAATGTGACAGATTACTAAGAAAAATGTTTCAAATAAGAACAGGTTTTTACTGGGAGCTCCTAAATTTGCAGCTTGCCATTATTTTAATTTAAAATCGGTTTTGTTCTTCTCTGAGAGAAGGCTGGACTAACTTTGAAGGTTGGACTTGATGATCTCAGAGGCCTTTTCCAATCCAAAAGATTCCCTGGCTCACACAGAAGGAAAGTGTTTCCCTACAGGGCAGTTTCTTCCACAGAAGAATTTATGCTTGTGCAGCACCTGGTACAAAGAGCTTCCAAAAGGCTCTGGCCTCTGGCTCCATCAGATTCCAGAGGCTGATTAAAACAAACAGAGGAGTCCTTCACATTTCAGTGACAATCCCAGGGCATTCCTCTAGCATTAGCAGAAGAATCGATCTTTTAAAGAACACTGGTATTGATTTCTAAATCTTTGACATTAATATGGTAATTGCTTCCTTAAATAGCTGGAATGTAAATATTTGTTCAATTAAAACAGGGAGAGACAGGAATAGGTCATTCAGTACATAGAAAATATATCCATATTAAAAAAGATGTCCTTTGATAAAAAACAAAGACTATTTGGTCCCGATTTTGTTTCATCAAATTCCCAGAAAGTCAGGAGAAAGAATCCTGCCAACATCCAAGAATGAGAAAAACAGGACTGAAAGGATCTTAGTGTATCTGCAAAGCCAAATCCATTTTTTAAACTGCTATCACATGAAAAATCTGCAGATCTGAGGAAGCTCTTGAGACAAAACAAGATCATTTTTAGGTCATTCATCACCACAACAATTAATCCAACAGCAGATTTTTTTCCCTTATATGCACTCCAGATGCCAAGAACAACATAACCATATTTCATTTGGAAGCAACAGCCATTTTTCTTTTCTTGTAAGTGCATTAAATTTAATCTTGATCGTGGAAAGAGAAGAATAATGTTCTTCCTCTGGTCTATTAGAGAGGTTGTAAGTCAGCAAGATTTGAAAAGAGGGGAGAAAAAAAACCCCAATCACAAAGCCTCAAAATTGCTTCTGGTAAATAATTTCTAGATGGTTCTGCAAAAAAAGGAAAGATCAGAAGACAGTGTCCCATTTGTAACCGAGAGCAACAATAACTAGAACACATTTTCCTGCTTCTGGAAGGTCTAACAAATGAGCAAAGCTCCTTCTTGTGGTCCTTCCTTACCTGAAAAACAGCACCTTGCATTTTTTGGAAGTATCCCAGCATGTTCCTAACAGCACTTCCATTCCCAACACATGCAGAAAAGCAGCCCTGCTGTGAGACTGGCAAAGCACTCAGCTACCAGCCCCTCTTTTGCCAACAGGAGTTTGTTTTCCAGATGCTGAATTTTGATCAGCAGAGCACTTCCAGGTGCTCTGAGCCACTGCTTTGGTAGCTAAAGTGTGTCAGCCCTCAAAGCTTCCTGCTGGTTGAAAGCTTCCTTTCTCCTTAAACACTAAGTATTTCCAGCTGCTTTTTTTATCTAAAAATTAAAAATTCATGCAGAGCCTCACATGCTTTACAACCTAAATTCACCTATGATTCAACCTGTAGGAAAAAAGAAGATTTATCCAAACTAAAATCTATCTGCAGCTTGGTTCAGAGCAAGAGGAGAGATGACTTTGCACAACTGCCCAGGGAGAAACAACGTGGAGGCTGAGCAGGGGAACCCTGGCATGGTCAGGATGTCTGGGAATATTTATTCCCAGCTTTTTTTGTTCAACCATCTCTCTAACCCTCTTCTCTCATATGCTCATGGAGCAGCTGTGTGGGAGCTGCAGGGTCATATTGAGGCAGCAGCATTCCCACAAAACTTGGTGTTGTCCATACAAATAACCCAGGCATGGAAACACCCACAGCCCCTTGAGGTCTCCTCACAAACTGAGCCCAGGATTTGGTGCCAGTCCCACAGAAGGCACTAGGCTCAAAGTCACCTTTCAAACCCCTCACCTTTGGCACACTTTGGGCTCAAACCCACCTTTCAAACCCCTTACCTTTGGCACACTTTGGGCTCAAACCCACCTTTCAAACCCCTTACCTTTGGCGCTCAGGTTCCTTCTGAGCTCATGGCTCAGAGAACAGAGTGGCTGGGCCAGCCCCCAGCCATGGGTGGGGTGCTGGGGAAATCCCAGCAGATGGAAATTTGGTAACTGCAGATGCTCATCTTCAGCTGTGTGCCTTTTTTTTTTTTTTTTTTTTTTTTAGCAGGTTTGCCTTTCTCCTTACCCATCTAAATGCTACCCAGGCTGAGGGCTTGAACAGTGTAAAGACTTCTTTTTGATTAGTTTATTCCACTGCATGTGAAGAATAAACTATCCCACTCTGACCACATTTTTGTCAAACAAACAAATAAATAAATGAGTCACTCAAACCTTTGTCTTCTGTTCTTTTTCTCATTCATTCCCCCTGCTCACCAAGGACCTGGATGTGCTGTGAGGCTCCTTTCAGATCATCACCCTCTGTCTGCCTCTTACCGTGGTGCCAAGGATTATTTCCAAACATATTCTCTGTGCCCACTGCACAAGAGCCCAACTTTTTACCAGGTGAAACCCACAACACTCCCCAAACTCTCTTAGGCTTCCATCTGGAAGCACACCTCGATTTTTGGGATCACAAATTGCTCAGGAGTTCTGGGATGCTGCTTGGATGGAGAAAAATCTCACTGGTAGTAAGGAAGGCGGAGCAAACACTGGACACTCTTCAGTGACCCCATGCTCCCTGTCATTCCTTTATTTGTGGCTGCTTCCCTAATTTTTAGGATGAGGAACAGCATCCTGAATCTTTAGAGGGTCATGGACCAAAGAAACCCTTTTTGTACAGTATCCATTTTTTGTACTGTTAGGTTCTGCAGGAAGCCAAAAGGGACTTTGCAGAGAATAATTCTGCAAAGAGCAGAACATTCACAGAGCAGATGGATCTGTAGGATTCCTCCTCCCTCACTGCTTAGACAGAATAAGTGTCCTTATCCCCTCAAAATCAGAGGAGAATGAGGTTTTTAGCAAGGTTTTCAACTTGTACTCCCTTAGGAGAAATTAATTTTGAGGGAAGTATACACACTTGAAAACTGATGCTTAAACTGAAATTATGGAGTAGTTCTCCATCAGCCTCCAGAAATGCACTGTTTATGTAGGAAAAATTGATATAAATATCAAAGATAATGAAGAGCTCTGCTGAGACACACACAAATCTTGATGTTCACATAGGAAAACAAATAAAACTTAGTGCCTCTTGTTACATTATCGAAGAGTCAAAACTTTAGGGTCAAACCATCCAGAGGATCCTTGTGATCCCTTTCTCCAGCTTTCTCCAGCTCTGAAGATCCAGACCATTTTCATTTAGGCATTTAAATGCAAATTTACCAAAATCTCTGTGCATAGGCAAAGGAAAAAGAACTTTTTTTTTAATGTGAGCAATCTGCCAGGTTTTGTCTGAAGACTCTGTTTTGCAACATCAGAGGAAGTTCACTCTCATTGATAAGGTGTTGGCTGGTAAACCAGCTCACCACCAAAAAACTCCAAGAGTGAAAGGGAAATCCCCAGGGTAAAGCAGAGCTGAAGCAAATGGCAATTAGAAAGGAGCTTCCTCAGGCCTGTAGCCAATCAGCTCAGCAGAACACTGGAAAGGAAACCTGAATTTAAAAATACATGATCTGGTTTGCAACACTCAAGCCAAGGGGCAACCACATTTTATTTATAAGTGCATACAAATCTATTGAAATAGGAGCAGAGGGTATTTTTCTCAAGACTAGGCAAGACCGTAGCCCCCATAACTCCCTCAAGGTACAGTTCCCACCTATCAGCACAATGTCAGTAGCACTTCTTGGGAAAGAGACTGTTAAAAAAGGTTCAAGTGGAATTTAGCTACCAAAGCTTGTCTGGGGACTTGGCCCTGTCAGTGAACCTGCAGAAATATTCTGATGTACTGGGAAAAGAAGGGGAAAGTGAGGTATCTGACAACTGCAACATTGCTCAGGGAAACTTCAGTGATAAACTGAATTTTCTGTGTCTTGTGGGATTATATAAACTACAGCAGTGTCAGTGACCAAAATGCCTCTAAAAAAACAGCTCCCCCCTGTTTTTTTATCTCCTGACTATCAGTCACTCCTTGAGAAAGCGTTGAGAATTTTGCCTTTCCACCTCCTTTATTTAGATGAGGGAATGGAATCATCACAAGTGCAGTCCACAAGGCCTTACTGGTGACAAGACATTACTTGTGGCAATGAAGGATTCCTCCTCTAGAGGAAAATAAATGATATTTTATCCTGTGTATCCCATAAACCCAATGATCCTCAGTGTGCCTTTTCCATCACACCTTCAGTCTGTAACAAGATTGGGAAGATGAGATGTTCTGAGCCTAAGGACAGGCTCTCATCAATTGTTCTCTTTCTTGTTACAAAATCCATGAAGACAGATATAAAATGACTAGAAAACAGCTGAGCATGGACATTAAATATTATCAGACACATTTACTTTGATCCATGCTCCAAATGCTCAGCACTTACTAGGTTATCAACTTAGACACAAGCAAAAAAATTACATATTGAAAGCACTTTCCTCTGAGAGGCAGAACAATGTTCCTCATGTAGCCTGGCAGGTGGGCTTGCTATCCTGATAAATACTGGGAAAACAAATAATTAAACCAAACTAAAATAGCTTAAAATTACAGAATTTAAGTAGGTAGGTACTGGCTAAAGTGACCAAGCTGGATTCAGGCATTTGAGCAATTTTCCAAGTTCAAGGAAGTACTCTGTGGATTGTTGTGCACAAAATGTAAAAACAAACAAACACATAAAACCAGAGCTTTAGTTTGCATTGCTCTTTTTCCCTGAACCTTGTGAAATAGAAGTGCTGTAGTGCAGTCTTTCCTAGGAATACTGCAAATTACATCAGAAACAACTAAGACTTCCCTCATTCAACCAAAAAAAAAATTACACAGCCCTCAACTGAACAGAAACAAAACTAAAAGAAGGTAAACAAATATTTCTGTGTGAAAAGACATCTGGCTGAAATTTCACTTCTGTTCTCTACTTAACTTTTCAACTGTGCCTGAGTTAATCCAGCTAAATTGCTAAAGCCCAGATCAAATCCCAGGAGAAAAACTCAATCCTGTGCTAAAGCTTCTTCAGAGCAGAGTGGCCCAGCTCAGGTGGAATTTGCTTAAAAATTCACCTGCTGTGCTGTGCTGGCTGCCACCCTGCAAAGGACTGGAAATTCCTGTGTCATTTAATGTCAGGGTCCAGCCAGTGTGACAATTCCCCCAAAGCACTGGAGTAATTTCAACTTGTTATTCAGGGTTTCAAGAACATGAAATTCTCAGAACTTCAAGAAAATATTGAAGAAATAAATTTGTACATCTCTCTTGGAAGGAAAGCTGAGGAATTATTGGTCCTCTGGAAGTTTGGTCAAGCTGCTTTACAAAATTTCAGACTTTTCTACATATCCTGATGTTGTACTGCTGACATTCTTCCCCTTCAATTTCTGAAATTTAAGACTTCTACTGATGGAAAGGAACTGAGAGTTCAGAAGGAAAAATATCTGTGGGGAATAACCCCAGAGATAAATGGACATTCACATAAAGATCTCATGCATACAATCTATATGTGTAATGTATGCATTATTTTTCTAAATTGCTTTATCCTGCCTTCATGCCCTCGACAGAAGGAAAATTTTATTTTCCTTTTAAAAATACCAGTAACACACCCCACTTACACAACCTGCCCAGACACAAAATTAAAAAAAAAAAATAAAAATCCACAGTGACAGTGAGAGGCGGGGGCTGCAATTTTTTCATCTCAGAACTCTGCAGAACACCTCTGTCCTTTCCTCCAGAAGAAAAGCCACCACACAACTAGAGGCAACACCAGAGCATGAAGTTCTCAGCCAGCAGCACTGGTGGCCTGAGTACAAAAAGCAGCTCTGAAGGCAAGTTTTCCTCCCTCACTAATGAAAAATATTCCACAAAAGCATTTCAACTGAGCAGTACCTGCTTTTCTGGGTCACTCCTGCTAACATATGCACAGCTCAGGAATCTTTAATTGGGAAGCACATGCAAATACATAAAATTAGAATGAAATCATACAATTTCACATAACACTTGCAAAATCAGTTGCTGCTGCTGCTGCCTTTCACTTTCTGCCCTGCTGGTTCCAGCTGGCAGCTCAAAGGGAACAGGGGAAGTTGTGAATTTACATCCTTAGGAGACATTCAGAGCTGGGCTGGTCAAAGTCCTGAGCTCCAAATCCTGGATGTGGACAGAGCTGGACAGACCCTGTGGTCCCTGCAGGGCCCTGCTCACACAACTTCCCCAGAAGCAACCCCAAAAGCAAGGCTGGCTCAGTATTTCCAGAGATAAATACAATTATTCCCACCTGTCGTTCCTCCTCCAGACGAATTCTCTCCTCTTCTTTCCGCCTTTCCTCCTCTCTTTTTGACTCGAGCTTCCTCCGTTCTTCTCTCTCTGCTTCTTCAGCCTAAAATAAACATGATGCAAGCCAAGCCTTACTCTTTTTTTTCAATTCTACATTTTAAAATTGCCTATTATGATGCCATAAGGGGGTTTCTTACCACCTTTCAGATGCCTGCTCAGAAAGAAACATCAAAAAGAATAATAATAAAAAGCCATTATCATTTCACTTCCCTTCAGCACACTCAATGTTGTGGTAAATTTAGAAATTACCCTCCTCTCTTGTCTTATCTATAGCTCAGTAACAGTTTAAGTTTTGAATGTGCTTATGAGCTTATTACAACAGTGATGTCAAGTTGTGTCATGGAATTCCATTTCTCCTTCCTTGAAGTTTAGTTAGAATGGACCTCAAGGAATAAAACAAAAAGGATTTGGAACATAAACTGTAAAAATAAATGTATTCAAATGTATCATTAACCTGGGCAGAATCTCTTACAGAAAAGCTACAATGGTCTCTTGAAATAATTTTATTTTTGTTGTTAAGTCAAAGAGGTTGTTGCAAAATGAGGGAAAAATAAAAGGTTGCTTAGTGTATTTTTTTCCAGGCTCTTTAGGATACTTAGATTTGAAAATATAAAAAGAGGACAAGCAGAAAATATTTCAGGGGAAGATTAGCTTTGAGTGTTTCAGAGAAAAAAGCCCCATTCAAGGAATTTATCTGTCTACTTGGGAAAATAAAAATCAGCATGTTTTAAAATGAAACAGAAGACTCCTTGCTCCATCAACTGATACTTATCCAACTTCATTCAACTTTGCTCATATTTTCCACCAAAAAAAACCAAAACCCAAAAACAACAACAACAACAAAACCACAAAACAAAACAAGGAAAATTAATTACAATGCGTATGGAAAGTAGCAAAATTATTAAAACACTGAGTGAGAAAAGGTTCATAAGGGAAGTTTCTATATAAGCAATAATTAAGTTTATTACCAACTGTTCCATCTACTACACTGGATTTAAACCTCAGGTGACACTAAAATTCCTAATTTGGGATTTCACAAGCTTTAAAAATGTTCATACAGAACAACAGAGAATCTTAAAAAAAAATTTAAAAATCCCAAACATATATAACAATTCCAAGGAAAATGCATAAACTTCTGCCTTCAGAAGGTTGAAAAAGCTTCCCTGGAATTAACATCAAATGCTTTTCATCTTCCCCAGCCTGTAAAACAATATATATGGCTGAACACAGATAAAACCAAACCAAGTTTTTTACACTCTGAGAGCACCTGAACAACTGCTCCCAACTGCCCAGGGTGTTACAACAACACCATGGGGGGTGGGGTGGACTTTTAAGGGGAGACAGTGCTGATATTGAGCTGGAAGGCAGTGGAAACATCCAAGAAAGAGCATTCAAAAGTTTAACTCCTCTCCTCCCACGAGTCTGAGTGGAAAGAAATGAGACACTGTTTTCCATGGCCCTCTTGGGCTAACAAAAGCTGAATTTACATTTTTTAAGATAAAACAACCATTTAGTGATGACATTGCCTTTGCTTTTCTGGGCTGTGTCATCCCCAGTTCTCTGCTGAGCTGTTCAGGCTCTGCTCAATACGTGGCAGGAAATACTCACCTCTCTCTGTGCTTTCCTGGCTTGCTTCTCTTCTAATTTCCTCTGCTTCTTTGCTCCAATTTTCCCAGACACCTGAATTCTGGCACCTCCTCAGCATCCTCTTCCTCTGCAACATTGCATAAATGACAAATTTTAAATCATCTGTCATAAGTTCCCTGGAGAAACTTCACTACTGCCTAGGAAAGCAGCAGCAGATGAAAAGAAGACACACACACACTTCAGACAAGACCTTTTAGATGGAAAAAGGAAAAAAAAAAATCACATGACACTGCCAAAGCCACAGAGCAGAAGTAACAAGGCAAACACACACTCAAGTGAAGGCAGAAGTAAAAATTTCCTTGATCCTTTGAACGAAGGCTTTTCATGAATATTTCTTACTTTCCACAATTAAAAGAGAGACTTTCTCTGATACATAAATTGTGCTAATGGTTTGCATTATTGATCTGCTCAACACTGGCCTGCAGAGACTTTCTTCCCAGTTACCCTCAGGCTTTGCACAACAGACATCCACTGAAAAAGTGGGATTCAGAGGCACCCCACTCTTCCACTGGTTTGAGCCTGACAGAAATAACCTTTGAGAGATGAGGGGAAAAATCCTTGAAATGCAAATCTTGGGTCTGCCTGCAAGAAAATGACGTGTAGATATTTGCCTGTTGCATGACAAATGGTTGTTTACAGAGGTAATTTCTGCAGCGGTGAAATATGAAAGAGTTTTACGCTCAAAGGGTGTGCAAATGAGATTTCTGCTCACTCAGGAGGAAGAAGAGCTTTCAAAGGCAGCCACTTCCTCCCTGCCCAAAGCTCAGGAACATTTGGCCACTTTATTTGCTGGTCTAAAGCAGTCCTTGATCCCACCAAAGTCCTGGGGACTAACCTCAACACTCCCAGAGAAATCCTCAACTCACTGCACAAACACCACACAACACATTCACAGTCATGGCAGGCTCAAAATGAAAGCTCCTCACAGATGGATCCCCTTTCTGGGTAAAATAATTGGTGCGTTGAGCATCCCCAATGCTGTTCTACTCGATGCTGACTTCAAATCCAAACTGGAAGAGATTTCGTAGGGTCGGTGCCAGAATGGTTTCTGCAGGGAGCTCTCTCCAGAGCACCTGGTCTCCTTTTTTGGGAACCCAAAAAGCTGCTATGAAAGGAGCATATGGATGAATGACACTCTCCCTTTTTTTTTTTTTTTTTTTAATTAAAAATTAGCTTGGAAACACTTTTGTTTTACTAATTCCAAGACACAGAACAGGACTATAGTTAAACCAAGACATCACAAGAAATAAGTGTATCTGAGAGCTGTGTAGGTGGCTCTCAAAAAACAGCTGTTTTCAGGAGATGGAATTAATATGAGCCAGGTTGCTGAGCTGGGCTTCAGAGAATTACTGGAGTTTGATTATTGAGATGATCAAAAGGGTTCTCCCTTCCTGCACCACACAGAGCAAGGAGGGATACTAAGCCATGACACAGTCGCTTCTGTAAGTTTATTGATGCTTAAAATAGCTTTATTTATATTTTAAATACAGCATCGAAAGGAGTTCCAAACACACTGAATGAGCACACCCAGCATTAGCATTTATTACTCCAAAATTAAGAGCTCAGTTCTGGTATTATTGTTTAGAAAATTATTTCTTGCAAACACCACAAGTATGAAACCATCTATGACACTATTCCACCTGAGGGCTTCTCAGATTTCATCTATATTAAGATTACCTGAACCAGACCTGAGGCAGAAATCTAAGGAAAGCTTGTTTTCAAGCCTTTTTTTCCCAGTCCTGGATCAAACACCCCTTTTGTTGCTCAGGAGCATTTCTTTCCTCCTGTTTGAAGCATCTGCTGGGAACCCTTAAGCACCACTTCCTCCAGTGTGTGGAGTTACATTCAGCAAAAGCCAGAGATGGGGATGTAGACACAGCACATGATTCAGCAGAGCTGAAGAGGTCACCAGGGCACCAAACCTGGTTGCAATTAATATTGGTACTAAATCAGCCTGAACGTGCTGACAGCAACATAAACACATGGTCAAAGCATTTGCTGAATCAATTTGTTGTTAGAGCAAAACAGCTCCACCAAAAGCAGCAAGGGTGCTGCACACAGCCAGCAATTCTTCATTTCATTTTAATGAAGGGCTGATTGTTTCAGCAGCTTTTAACCATCACTTTTCACACACTTGTGGCTGTGACAACACTGGGAGACTCCATGGAGGGTGACTCCATAGGAACTTGGACTCCATCTGTCCCTTGGCTTCAGGTGTGAGGCAGGAGGTTCAGTTCACGGTGGTAAAAAAGCAGTCTAGCACTCCCCAAGTGCTGTGCTTGGGCAGCCTGGGTTTGTGCTCAGCTGGGAAACCCCACACACTTGCAGCTTTAAAACTGAAAGAAAGCAGGTTTAGATGGGATACTGGGAATGAATTTTCCCTGTGAGGGTGGGGAGGTGCTGGAATGGATTTCTAAGAGAAGCTGTGGCTGCCCTTGGATTCCTGGAAGTGTCCAAGGTCAGGCTGGACAGGGCTTGCAGCTATCTGGGAGAGTGGAAGGTGTCCCTGCCCATGGCAGGGGGTGGAACTGGATGAGCTTTAACATTCATTCCAACCCAAACCATTCTGTGATTTCAATAGTCCCACCATTCCCATCTCAGGAGTCAGAAAGCACAACCAGTGTGACATATTCTGCTTTACACAAACGTGGGGCTCTCAGCTGGCCAAGCTGAGATGCTGGCTTCAGGGAATCTTTGCTTTTCCTTGATATTTTGAACATACTGAGAGGCAGCACAACAGGAAAGTTATCAGTCGCACAAGTGTCTGAATTTCTGGAAATGTACAGACTTCTTTTTAAAAATGCTTTCCAGTACCTTTAGAAAATGTGTGCTCATGTTCTCTCTAGGACAGAAATTTAGCAGAATTCTGTACTGTGCACAGAATAGGCATAAACTTCCAAAATAAATAATCAGGACCTTAAAAATCATCTCATTCCAACTCCACTGCCACTCCCACCATTCCACTAGACCAGGTTTCTCCAAACCCCATCCAACCCTGGCCTAGTTGTTCTTCTCTGCTTCCTTTTAAATTTTGGGTGAAGCAAACGGATTCCCATCCATTAAAAAGAATGAGAATTGCACAGGTGGTTACTCACAAGAAGCCCTTTGGGCACAGCCAGCTGCCTTATTTACTATTTATACAGCACCTAACAAAAAGAGTAAGAGAAAGGAGGGGGAAATATGCCAGGCAAAAGCAGAAGATGTTATTAACAGTATGTAATTAATACCCAAGAGTGTGCGACACCCCACTGGAAAGGTGTGGCCATTCTGCAGTAACACAATCCTGTGGTGGGATTAATTATAGTCTAGTAACTAGTCTTAATTTCAATTTTCTTTAATTTTTAATTTCATTTGGTAGCTATCCACTATAGAAACAGAACAAGAAACTGGTTATTAAAAAAGCAGGCAATACTTAGGGCAGAAAAGTGCAGCAGACACAAAGGACAGCAGACACAAGGACAGCAGACCTTTAGAGCAGAATGTGAAGTTTATTCTCAGCTAAAACCATTTGGCAGAAGTGAGAAACCACAGATCTCCCCCCTGCACAGGCTGTCTGTGCCTGAACAGGATCAGACATTCACTGGGGGCACCAAACTCACTGGATGAGTAGCAGCAAGGCAGAATTGACTTTTGATTCACTAGTTGGGATATTAGTCAAAGTTTAACTGTACTAGAAAGGTTTTTCCAACTGATTAAGCATTAAAATAATTTCAACTACTACGCCAATTAACGCAGCTCCATTCACAAGAAACAGCGTGGGACCACATCACTGGTTCTAAATTTTACACATTTTCCAGATCATTCAGCGCTAAGAAAAAGTGCTTTATTTTAAGAGATTTCAGCACAAACACATTCTTCTTAAACTTAGGCACAATATCCATCACTCAATGGGGATGAAGAATTATTTTTACATGTATTTTTGCAAAAAAAAAGTAGTAGAAAACACTCATACAAGATTTTTTTTTTACCTGCATGATTTCAATGCTGAGCTTAGATGCCACGGAAAGCAATAAAGAGCATTTAAAAATACTCTATTATCACAATTTAAAAAACTTTATAAACCTTCTTTATTTTTTGCTTTCTTTCCCAATAGTGATTAACACTTACAAAGAAAAAGTGAGATTCTGATCTCCAAGCCTTGCCATGCAAAAGAAGAGAGGAACTTTGGATTTCATTTATGTTGCACTCATTAACTTTTCTTTATCATGTTTTATTTTACAAGCTTGAGCACTCAGACTGTCAAAAGCTGTTGGATTTATCATTACTGATGCCATGGAAGTAAAATAATTTAACCAAATGTTCACTGCACTGGAGATTCCAACACTTGTGCTCCGATGCACATGCTAAAAGCTCAGAGAAAAGCCATGCAGATGTTGGGATATTTAACCTTTTGGAGTTCTATGTTGCTGCCAGAAATAGACGGCCCACAGATTGGGGTAAATAATAAAATCAACCTGACAAAAACAGATTATTTCTTTGAGGGAGTCCTTACTTCCCGTTGTTAAAAAACCAACGAAGACAACGATCCACACAAAGTCCGATTTTTTGGCAACATTTTTTACAACAAGGCAGAGAGGTCATCTTGAAGATGTGAAAATGTCTTTCAAAATCAAACCCTTGAAAAATACTCCCTGGAAATGGACTGGGCTGCTGAGGCTCTTCTGGCACTTCCCTTTTGCCTCTTTTTTTCACTCACACCCCCAGCCAGACCCAGAGCATTGCCCAGTGGTCCCTGTCCTGTGGGACATTTTGGAAAACATTGGCCTTTCAAACAAATCTGTTTTGCTCACACCACACCATGATTTAGGCCAGTTGTAATCACCAGTTTCTCTCTCCCTCACATCAACAGCAGCAAAGTTTTGGCCTGACACACATCTCCAACTGACAGAAAACCTTCACCCTCGTTATTTTTACCACAGCTGGATCAAGACAACCCAACTGTATCTGTCATTATTTCATCCTCCTGAGTTTCTGTCACTTGAGAGGAAATTTCATTTTTGGTGTAAATATCAGATGGATGGGTCACTTTCTGCTCCAAAATGCAGTCTCAAGAGAAACACCTTCTTCAACTCTGAGCTCTTTATAGTGTTCAAGGACAAGGAGCAGGTTTGGAGGGTCAAGCTCAGCTTGAGAGTTGGGTAAGTGTTTTTTCTGCACATGATCAGCAACCAAGTAAAAGCTCTCAACAAAACCCTTATGTCCACCCAGAGATGAGCAGAATCCAAGTGGATGCACTCAGAGCATCAGTCAGGCAAAAACAAGAGCCAAGCACACCCTCCCTGGACAGTAAATGAAAGGAATTTGAAACTGGAAATGGGTAATGCCATTTATTTACACTACCACATGTCCCGAACAATTCTCAGTCCAACTCCAATTTATCCCCTTTTCCCACTGCTTAGCTTGGCCTCTCTTGCCCTAAATGATTAATGCCTGAAATCCTCACCCATTTATGCCTTGCAGCATTTTCATTTGGCTGTAGCAAGTCCACAAAGCCACCTCTGTCTGGGTTCAATTTAAATTAAGACACACACAGTTAATTAAGTCTGCAAGCTGCCATCTCAACCTAACCACATGAATACACAAGTCCCGCTCCAGACTCCTTTTCCACAGAGAAAGGAGCAGGGACCCTGCTCCAATGTGCAGAGCACAGAGGCTTTTAGCAAGACTCCCAGATTGCAGAAGGCTGCAGGAAAGGCAGGAGTGCTGTGGCTGGAATTAAATTGGGCAATTTAAGGCAATCAAAACCATTTTTTCAAAGCTAGCCTGAAAGTCACACTGGTGGAACAGCTCAGGGGTCTCAGTCATTTTGAGAATTATTTGTACTCAAGGAGAACCATCTGCCAGCAATTTTTGGCCATCAGAGGGTATTTGCAGGTGCTGATGTTCTCCTGACAGGTGACTGCGTGGAGCACTCAATCACCACGGAGAAATATTTCTCAGTGAGCTGAGGCAGGGTGGGCTCCTGTCCCATGGCACAGCTCACATGGATCCTGGGAATCAGGAACCCAGCAGTGTTTTCTTCTGGGAGGAAAGTCAAGGTATTTGGTGTGCACTATTGTCTGTCTGTGACAATCTGTAACTTAATTTAGTTAGCCACCCCAGCAAGCTGAAGAATCACAACCTGGTTTAGCTCCACTGGCAATGGGTGAAGTTTTGAATAATGAAAGAAACATTCACTATCTCTGTCTGGTTTAAATTACTCCTTATCCAGACCTACAATTAAGACTTAAGCTACAGAAGGGACAATTAAGTTTTCAAGGTTTTGATCTTAGTGGCCGGAGTTTGGTTTTGTTTTTCCTCCCCCATGCCTCTGTGAGAGATTTGAGTCCTAGCACAAAACACAGCAGCAGCACAGGCAGCTGAAACCGTGGACTACAACTTTACCCTCAAAGCTTCTTTCTCATTCTGGAATTGAAATCTGATTGTTAGATGGAAAACAGAAAACCCTCTTGCTAACCACAACTCCAAAGTCTGCAAGAGCTGCTTTGGGGACATTTCCTAGAGTCAGCAGAACTGGCTCCCAACAGGCAGAACTCTTTGGTGGCAACAGCACTTCCTACCTGACCCCACCTTATGACTCTTACAGGGACACAGGGATGGTCAGGGCATCCTCACACCCTCCCTGAGGTCAGTGCTCAGTTCCTTGCAGCGATGGGTTAGTGAAGAAATCACTTCTTGGCAGAAGTCAGTAACACAGAGAAGCATCAGGCAACTTTGCCCAGAGTGGAAATTCCACACACACCGAACAGAAATTTATGAGTAAACACTGAAACTATTCAAACAAACAGACAAACAAAAATCTACTTCAGTTTGCAGATGTTTTCAGCATTTACAAGGGAAGAGTGCAGAAACCAGACCGGCCTGGGTTTGGTGTTTGTGTCTAAATTGCCAAATAATTTTTGCCCTTCAGCCCCGGTGATGCACTGGGCTCTCTTTCCAAGGAGTCAACAAATTCTTTAGCCCAAAACTCTGCTGTGGAGAGAACCTGCTATTCCATCTGGTTCAAATGCAAGCAGCAATTAGGCAAAACTATTCCATAATGCAGTGACACAGAGAACATGCAAAAAAAAAGGGATAAATCCAAGAGTGATTCCAGGCTTGTGCCAAATGTCCACAGACAGGCTTTAAGACATGCAACAAATCCTTCTGTAAGGGGAAAACCCAAATCTCACAGTAAGACAGGTAGCTCAGGGCCAGGCTGAAGGATTTGCAGCACAGAGGGTGGCTAATCCAAATTAATAATGGCCACTGGTCACTGAGCACCTCAGCACTGGTTAATCAGGGACAGATGCTTCTCTCCACAGCTCCTCTGCTCAAGCCTGTGCTCACTCTCCAAAGGCTTTGCCGTTCCTGCTGTGCACCTGTGCTCAGCCACTTGGAAAAACCATCCCAAAATATGAATAAAACCACCCACAGAAGCAGCACGAAACAGAAGCAAAGAGCGAGAAGCTGTTTTAATTTGAGTAAGAAATTAGAGAAAACAAATAGAAGAAGGCATGTCATTTCAAAGGGAACTTCATGCAAAAGCAGCAGCACTTGCATCTGATGTACAGAGAGCTGCAAAAGAATTATTTATAAAGCCCAATGACATAGATTCTTCTGCTGCTAAGTGACAAAGTAAGATAAGATAAGATGAGCCACTTGCTTTGACAGCTTCACTGTCGGCCTTCAGCATTCAAACTTTTGATGTCTGGAGTTGAAAACCAAGTATTTTTAGATTCCATTTTCTTTCCAGGATGTTATCACACGAGAAGAAATAACCAAAGTTGAAAAGTTCACACCTGTCCATTCTCCATCTGTGAAACTGCTGAACATAATTAGCTGGAAAAGCACATTCAACCTGCCAACATGAGGCTTTCCTACAAATTGCAGGGTAAGAAAAGCTGAACAAAGTGCAAGCAGTCCCTAATGAAGGTGTCACAGAGGTGTGTGCTCAGTGCATTTGCCTCCTGCACATCACAAAGACACCCTGATCTCCACTGCAAACTCCAGTGCAGCAAAGCCCACTTGAGCAGAAAGCCTGAACACTTCACCCACGATCTGAAAGTAGAAAGAATCCAGGGGGGTGAATCATGGTGATCTCATCTCTCCAGCAATAAAGAGAATAATGTGTGAAGCTTCACCAGAAAAGGGAATTGTACTTACAGGATGTAGAAAGATGTTATTTATCACCATATTTTTGTCTATGACCACACCACAGAAATGTAGCTGTGAACTGGAAATCCAGCACAGGATTTACACAACATATTTCAACAGCCTGCTGGCAAAATGCTGCAGGTCTATGGTGACCTCCAGGTAATCTACTTGATCCTGACCACCACCTGCATGGCTCTCTGGAGAGCAAACTCCACATTTTGCAGAGAGTACATTGGGGAATTAATGCTTTCCACCAATTTAAAAGAGATCAGTAATTTACTACACTTGTTATTCAATGCAAGGTGTGGATTCTGCTTTCCTAAATTTAATTGAATTCCCTGCATGGCTAAGCAGAAATACAAAAGTTTTTAGGAAGGATGTGAAGAGGTCTGGCACCACAAATAGCTAGGATTCACCTCAGGAGGAAGCAGAGGTTTAATCTAAGGGGTATAGGGAGAAAAGGGATGAAGCAGGGAGAGAAGACAGATTATGATCAAACTGTAAATAATCCACCAGCAAAACTCAACAGCTTCCTCCAGGAGGCAGCTGCACCCTTTCCCCAGCTTTAACACCTGCTGTTACCTTCCAGCCACTCCTCAGCCTGCTGGACTCTCCTCTGGGCTATCAGCCTGTTGCCCATGTTCCTGCGGCGCCTGGGCATCCCCTCTGCTCGTTCCTCCCCATGGGGCCGGGGCCTGGCCCCTGCTGCTGCTGCTGCTGCCGCCACATTCTGCTGGTGCTCCTCGTCAGCTGCAAGAAGGAAATAAAATATTCCTATTAAAGCTGATTCTCCTTTCTGTCTTTTTGAGTTACTAAACAGCAAGGACCCAAAAGTGTGTTTTTCTTTCTGAAGTATTCTGATTTTTTAAAATATTAATTTGTACTGGTGTAACATAGATTCATCTGATTGAAAGCTCAGAGCCTGAATGTTTCAGAGCAGAATATGGAAATCATTACACATGAAACAAAACCTGAAGAGCAAACAAGGATCACAAATTACACCTGAAATAAACACAGTTATGGGGTAACTTCATTCTACCCCGCTGATTTAAACTCCCCAAAACACAGGTAGGTACAGACAGGAGGACACTTAGGGTCACTGCAGCTCTCACTGCCATCCTCTCTGCAACTGCTGCAGTTACTAATTAAGATCTGGCAAATGAAGAATATCCTAAGAGGAGCAGCTGGGAGCATGGAAGTGACCAGTGGGTTTAATTCAGAAGTTTTCCATAGAAAACGCTCAGATTTCCTGTTTCTTTTAAATATAGCAGCAACGCAAAAAAATTAAAACCAGGTATGTCATCATCCTTGATACCTGCTTTGCATATTCTAGCAAATATAACCCTAACTGGTATTTGTTACCTGCTCAATCCTGCAAAATATTAACTTTTAAACCTTAATTCAGGCAAATATTCAAATGGTCTCATGGAAAAGTGCAGAATTACTCACTCCAACTCAGGACACATTTATTTTGTGATCTGCTGGATGATGTTGTGTCCCAGGTCTCCAGCATCCCCTGATCCAAACAATGCCTTCCTAAAAAAACTCCTATTAGCATATCTCCCGTCAGAAAATGGGATGAATCTGAATCTATGCAGCACCAAAGGTCTGCCTGCAGCTCACCTCAGCTATCTCAACCTTCAAAGCTGACTTTGGGGCTGATAAGGACACAGCTGCAGCCCTGAGCTCAGCAGAGTCACCTGGGGCAGGCTTTGGCCAGCAGAACCCTCAGCAGCTCACGCTGCAGCTGCAGGAGACATCACAGGGATGTGACAGGCCCCCACGAACTCCAGCCCCAACACGCTGTGACACTTGGAACTGAGTCACTGCCTGTCACGCTGCTGTCACCCTCCTGGTCCCATCCAGCTCTGCAGACAAAACAGGGCTGTGAGAAATCACTGAGTGCAGGCTCCAGAGACGCTGCTTCAAGGCTTGCCCAGTCCTACCCACAGCTTATTTGGAATGCTATTTCCCCAAAGAAGCAGAGCAGCAGATCACTTCTTGGACACTGATAAATACCAAAAACGCTCTGCAAAAACCTTTTTATACAAATGCAGTATTTTTCTTCCTAAGTTCTTGAGATATGCTGCAATTCAAACCTCAGCATCCTTTCACCTGCAAGCTTCAGTTCCCAAGATGGTCCTGCCCAGCAGCTCAGCTGTGCAGCTCCAGCACTCATTCATTCTGGTTTTGGTTCCTGTTGTCCTGTGAAACAGAGACTGCTTTGCATTTTATGAAAGAGGAGTCTATTTATAAGCCACGTATTTCTTTCAAACCAAAGAGCTCAACCCTCACAGAGAAAAACATGTGAACCAAGCTCTCTGCTTTTCTTCATTTAATTCTCTACAGGAGACTCAGTAATTCCTCAAAGTGACCAGTGCGGACTGGGCTCAGGATGTACTAAACCCTATCAACCCTGGCCCATACCACAGTCAAACACACAGAGCAGCTGGTGGGACAATATTTGTCACATCTCCAAAACATGCAGATTAACAGAAGACACCAAGCCACTATAGATTGTCACTTAGTAGGAAAATAAATGTTTTAATGAAGCTTTTTTTCTTCCTTCCAGTCTCTAAAACATTTTTCCTGACTGCAGATTCTTTTTCAGCAGCACAAGCTGGCTGAACACGAGCCAGTGGCACCTGATTTGTGGTAGCACTGGGGTGGCAGCAGGGCCAGGGCAGTGCCTGTCCCCTGTGCTGGCACTGCCAGGGCACCTCCAGTGCTGGGGGTGGTTTCTGAGCCCCTCGCATCAAGAAACACCTGGAGGGGCTGGAGAGTGTCCAGGGAAGGGAAGAGATGGGGAAGGGTCTGGAGCACCAGGAACAGCTGAGGGAGCTGGGAAAGGGGCTCAGCCTGGAGAAAAGGAGGCTCAGGAAAGACCTTGTGGCTCTGCACAACTCCCTGACAGAAGGGGACAGCCAGGGAATTTGGGCTCTGCTCCCAGGGAACAGGGACAGGAGGAGAGGGAACGGCCTCAGCCTGGGCCAGGGGAGGTTCAGGTTGGATATTGGGAGAATTTCTTCATGGAAATAGCTCTCCAGCCCTGGCACAGCTGCCCAGGGCAGTGCTGGAGTCCCCATCCCCAGAAGGATTTAAAAGTACTGTGAATGTGGCACTTGGGGACATGGGTCAGTAGTGGCCTTCGCAGTGTTGGGGGAATGGTTGGACTGGACAATCTCAGAGGGCTTTTCCAACCTTTTTGACTCGAGCATTCTACAGCTTCTGTTTGCCAGGCACTCAGCTGGGCAGGGATTTGGAAAACATGAATGGTATTCACTGCATTTCTCCTTGTTCTTCGCAGGAGGAGAAAATCCTCATTTGCTTTGGTGTAACACACCTGGACCTGCTCCCTCAGGGGTCAGGGCTTTGCCCAAGTGACTCCAGACACAGAATTTGTTGCAGAATGCTTCAAGTTCAGCTGGGTGCTCTCCCCCCTCCTGAGCTGTGTCACACTCTGATGGCACACAGAGGGGAGGCTTCACAGAACAGAGGGCACACTTAAAAATCACTTTTCCTTTTTCTTGGGACTGGACTGACCATCAGATCTGAGCTCAAGAACGATTTGTTCAGAGGTCTGGCCCTGCTGGAGTTTTTTTTCCACCTCCTGCAGCACAGGGAGGGCGTTTGACTGCTGCACTTATCTGAACACATCTCTTCATTTTCCTGGAGCTGCAGAAGCCTCAGCAGTGGCACCCCAGGCTAGTCAGATCATGCAGAGATTAGTCACACAAGCGCTAATTAGCCTTGATCCAGAGCCATCTGAGTGAAAATTAATGGCCAGCATTAAAGAGGTGAGACAAATGATCCAGAAGCTTTGCAGAATGGCAGGCCAGACCGAATTAATGAGATAAACCCCTCAAATTAACAGTTAATACAAACAAAACACTCAACAGCTGTCTGGGCAATGGACACAGGCTCAGTTTGTATTTGAAGCTGCGGTGCTCAGGGTCTGACTCAGCCCTCAAAAGGCAAGAATATTTTTGTGCTGGGCATAGCAGTTCTGCCTCGGTGTTCAGGAAGCATCAGTGCAGGCAAGAGATTATTTCAGCTGACTTGTCAGCCAGGGCAGGGCAGCAGCTCTGAGACTATGGTATTGGCTCCTTCCTGAAGGGAGAGAGAGAGAACAGACCTGTGACCTGCAAGCAGAAATCTCTCCTGAACTGGATGTGCAGTACCACTACAAAAACCACCATGGAATCATTCAGAGCCCAGATCAGGACCTCCTTTTACACTCTCCAGGTAGAAATCTACCCCTTCACGAGATTACACAAACTTCTGCTTACAGCAGAGATGCTTTTCTAGACAAGCAAGAAAAACCCTTTCTTATCACAGCACCTTCCTCTGAGTTCCATCAGATGAGCAGGTGACACCTGGGCTGGCAGGGCTGCCTCAGGGACAGAGCTCCACCTGCTGCACCCTCACACGTAGTGGTACTTCCCACCACCCTGCTGGCACCGTCCAGCAGCTTCTGCCTCCGTGCAAAACCTCTGAAATTCAGGAAGGGATTCAAAGTTCAACAGGTGGAAGCTTCCCAGGGAGGTGCTTTGGCCCAGTGGAGCTTATCAGAAAGAGAGGTGGCAACCACGTGTAAAATCAAGAAACGCAACTTTTTTTTTTTTTTTTTTTTTTTTTTGTCATTTTCAGTAGAACAAGTCTAGGCATGATCCTGCTGGAAACAACGTGGGCTCAAAGTGACTTTTCAAAGGAAATACAAAGGTACAGGATTGACCTCTCCTGATCTTTAGCTCCCTAAAGCAAGCAAGTCTTGAAAATTTTTAAAAGCCAATTTCCACGAGATAACACAAAAAGAAGCTGCTGCCTCAATTCCTGCACGTCAACAAGAAAAGGTGAGAGTTCCACCACTTCTTTAGGACCAATGTCCCTGATTTCAAGTCCTTCCCAGGTGGAAACACAGATTTATTGGCAGAATTGTGGCAGCTTCCATTCTCCACCTAAGAAATTGGAATAGGAAAGCAAATTCCTGATTAAAACTAAATTTTGTGGCTGTTAAATATACTAGAGTCCAAGTGGTTCTGAAAAATAATTTCTGTTGTGTACAGAGAACAAAGTCATCCGCAGCAGCTGAAATTCTGTGAAGGTCTTTACCATGACAGAAAACAATATATTAAAGTAAAAAATATCTTAAAACCACAGTAAAAAAAAGCATGGCCAACTTGAGTCAAAAAATTACCATTAAAAAAATGCTTCAACATGATTAAATTGTCCTGAACATAAATTAACTTCAACCAACTTGCTCAAACTCAGTATTAAAGCTTTCCTCAAAATAACTCACATTATTTAAAATGAATGCTTGGGCTTCCATTTAAAACTTTGAATGCTTAAAGAGAAAAGAAATCCCCCCAAGCCCCACAGCCCCTGATTTATCAAAATGATGACAGGAGTCAAGCTCAGGAAACAATGTATTTCTCCAGGACATGTATTCCTCCCTCACTTTTACCAAAATCTCTTCATTCACAGGAATACAATAAAATTACACCAGTTTCCAAACCTTTCCAAGAGAAGAATTTAGACCAGATCTGTGGAAGCAGAGGTGTGTGGAAAATGTGTTGGAAAAATTAATTATCAGCAAAATCTGCTTTCAACACAAATCGCTTACCAGCACAGAATTGCACTGAGTGACTCTGTTTATACTAAAGGTGTGGTGGTTTTTCCTCTTAATTAAAAATTATCAAAGCAACTTCCCCAAAAGAAAATGAATACCAATTCCAACCCCAAAACATTCCATATCCCCAAAATCTGTGGAGGTATTGACTAGGAGTTTATAGAGTTTGTCCTGGTTAAATATCTTAATTTGACACCTGGCAGCCAAACAACCTCGCTCCTTCCATGGTGAGAACACAACACGGTCAGTGAGTTCGCACCACACCTGACTCCTTCCCACCCAGACAAGGTCACTTCTACCACACAGGAATTGGCAGTGTTGGTTATGGTTGGACTTAGTGATTTTTCAAGGTTTTTTCCAGCCCAGCCGATTCTGTGCTCTAACATTCATGAGCAGTGACATAGAGCTGAAAGTGCTGCATCATCCACCTGCTTCCCACAACACCGGGACTGCACTGGGTGAAGGTGGAAGAGGAGCAGAAGTGGGACATGGCACAAGATTGAGGACAGGTGCCTCTGGAATATCTGCAGTGAGGGAGACTGCACCCTCTCTGGGCAATCTTCTGCAGCTCTCTCCGTAAAGAAATTCTTGCTCATGTTCAGGTGAAGCTTCAGTTCCTGCCTGTTCTGTTGTGCCACTGCTGGGCCCCCAGAGCAGAGCCTGGGCCCTGCTCTGAGCCCTCCCTGCAGACACTGATGGACATGGATGAGGTCTCCTCTCAGTTTCCTCTTCTCCAGGCTGAACAGCCCCAGCTCCCTCAGCCTTTCCTGGTCAGGAAATGCTCCAGCCCCTTCATCATCCTCACAGGCAGTGCAGAACCCACTGCAGGTCCCTGCTGTTCTGAGGAGCCCAGAGCTGGACACCAGAGCACCCTGGACGTGCCTCCAAGGGCTCAGCAGAGGGGCAGGATCACTCCCTGACCTGCTGGAAATGCTCTTATCCCAGGATCCCCTTGGCACAAAAGAACACTGCTGGCTCAGGGACAGCTCGGTGTCCACCAGGCCACTCAGGTCCTTCTCATGAAGTCGGACCCCCTGTCTGCCAGTGCTCAGGGTTGTTTTTCCCCAAGTGCAGGACCTCGAACTGCACTGAGCTGAATTTCAGACGGTTTTTCTCTGCTCCTCTCTCTTGCCTGTAGAAGACCCTCTGAAGGGCAGCGCAACCCTTTGAGATATCGGCCATTCCTTGTTTTGTCTCATCAGTGAACTTGCTAAGGGAGCATCGACCCTTTTGTCCAAGTAACCGCTAAACAAGCTACGAACACTAAGCACAGAACCCTGGCGGACACCACTCGCGACATGCCTCTACCTACACCCTGCGTCCCTGATCCCCGAGATCTGTAGTCCATTATCCCCTCATTTACAAGAACCTCAGGGACACCTTCCAAGTCCCAAAGCCCCTGACAAAACCTCCGACAGAGAACTCAAACTTCCAACCCGGCGCCCCTCACCCTGGAGCCGCCTCAGGCCGGGAACCCCCAACAGCAGCGGCACTAGGCCTCGGTGCCCCCACCTCGCAGCCTGCGGGGCAGCCCGGACGGAGGGCGGAGTTAAGACGTCGGGACACCCCCGGAACCCTCCCCGGGTCACCCCAAAACCCCTCGGGACCCCCCAAAATCTCCGCTCCCCTCAACATGGCGGGTCCCCCTCGGGGGCCGCCCGATGCACGGCGCCCCCTGGCGGCTCACGAGAAACGCACCCCCCCCTCCCCCGCGCGGACTCAGTTAAGAGCAGGGCCGCGCCCACCGGAACGGGCCTCAGCGGGGAGAGGGAGGCCCGGCCGGTCTACTCAGAGCCGCGACCCACCTGCCCTGGCTTGGCCGCGGAGGCGGGTGGCGAAGAAGAGAAGGACAGCGAGCAGCACGGCAGCGGCGGCGAGCAAAACCGCGTCCATCCCGCAGCAGCGGCCCCGCCCACATCACCCTTGGTACGGCCCGTCCTCTCCCCCCGCCGCAAGGCCCCCCTCGCGCGGGCTGCCCCGCGGGGTGCCTGTGGCGGCGCGGAGCGGCGGGCACGCTGCGATCGGGCAGGCGCGGCGCGGGCAGCCCGCGGGAGGGGTCCTGGCTCGTGCCTGAGGCGGGCGCTGAGGGAGGGCGCGGAAAAAGGAATGAAAGGCGGAATTAAAGCTGAAGTTAAAGGAGAAATTAAAAGCTATGAGGGAAAACCGGCCGTGAGCGCAAGGCCCGCGGGTTTGGCCGCCAGGTACGGCTGCTGGTGACGCGTCCGTCGTCCACACACGGCGGAGATCCTCAGCCGTGACCCCGCACCGAGTCCACCCCAGGCAGGCCCTGACATCTGTCGGGGTGTGCCAGGCAATGATGAAACTTAAGTTACACCAACGAGTCATTTCTGTCTTCTGCCTTTAGGTCTCAGGAATTTGGGAATGGGATGAAGCTGGAGCTGCTTGGCTCAGCAGCGTGTCCGGAGCGATGTTCTGATCTGGCCTGAACCAAACGTGCACAAAAAAATGCAGAAACTTGTACTGGAGATGGAGAAGAAACTTCCCCCTTTTGCATGGTCACCCACTGTCGGATCTGAAACTTGTTCAGGCTCTGCCCCAGTCCTATGAGTGAGAACTGTTTTAAGCTTTACCCATTTTCACTTTGTGGTTGTGAAATTCTGGCTAATCAAGCCCTTTCTTGGTTCAGAAATGCTTTCAGTGTGACTGTTGAAAGCACTCTTGGGGGGAAGTGTTTTAATAAATTGAAAATGAGAATCAGAGGCTATGGGACCTAAAGGTGATCAAAAGAACTGTTTTAGCTAATTAGTCATTGCTGTGGACTCCTCAGCTCCCTGTTCCTTGTCACGAGCTCAGAATGAGTTCAGATCTGTCAGTACTTGAAAAGCAGCTTCTGCTGAGGGATTTGCTGAAATTTAGCAATGTAGAACCAGCAACACAGTGGGAAGCTCTCAAAAAAGAACTGAACTACAGGCTGAATATTTTATGGCAAAGTTTTATTTTAGTAATAGCCTTTAAAAATCTTATTTTGGGAGTCATTCATAGAATCATAGAATGATTTGGGTTAGAAGAGCCTTAAAGCTCATCTCACTCCATCCCTTGCCATGGGCAGGGACACCTTCCACTGTCCCAGGTTGCTCCAAGCCCCTTCCAGCTGGGCTTTGGACACTTCCAGGGATCCAGGGGCAGCCACAGCTTCTCTGGGGACCCTGTGCCAGGGCCTCACCACCCTCACAGGGAAGATATTCTCCCCAGTATCCCATCTAACCCTGCCCTCTGGCAATTGAAAGCCTTTCCCTGTGTCCTGTCCCTCCATCCCTTGTCCCCAGTCCCTGTCCAGGTCTCTTGGAGCCCCTTTAGGCACTGGAAAGAGGTCTAGAATCTCCTTGGAGCCTTTTCCAGGTGAACACCCCCAGCTCTCCCAGCCTGGCAGAGGGGCTCCAGCCCTTGGACACTTGGAGGATCCCCGTGGCCTTTTCTGGACTCTCTCCAGCAGCTCCATGTCCTTCTAATGTTGGCCCCAGGGCTGGAGGCAGCTCTGCAGGTGGGGTCTCACCTGAGCAGGGCAGAGGGGCAGGATCCCCCTTTTCCTGCTGCCCCACACTGAGGGATCAGCCCAGGGCACGGAGGGCTGTGGCTGGGCCATGTGGAGCTTCTCCTCCCCGCCAGCACCCCCTCACGTTCAGCTTTGGCTGAAGCAGTTGTGGGGGAGCTGGAGGTTCCCAGACCCTGTTTGTCATCCAGCCCTGCAGGCAGCATGCACTTGTGTCAGTGCTGAGCATTTTATTTCCCTGCGTGATCCCTACAGCCTTGAATGAGGAGATGGTGTTAATGATGGGATGTCACCTGCTCCTCTCTGGGCTGCAGAGGGAGCAGAGGAGTTTTTCCTGTAGGTGTCACCAATATCCCGCGTAGAAACTGAGCTTAAACTCCCGAGGAAGGACCGAGCGTGGGATGCTGAGGTCGGTTTGATATAACACCAGAGTCTTCTGAAATATTTGAGATCCCTTGGGTTGTGTTTCACAGAAGGCTTTTTGTATTTTCCTAATTTAAGTCTAGAAAAATCCCTCTGTTTTTTTTTCAATAACCATGTAAATTCCAGAGGATTTTGAGGCTGGCTTTCTACCAGGACACTGGGAGAATGTGTGAAGGCTGTGATGAGCTGTGGGTGGTGATTGAGTTTGGTGACTGCTGCTGGAGCGTGACTTGTTCCACTCAGTCATGCAAATACTGCAAGAATATCATGGAATCATGGAATGATTTGGGTTAGGAGGGACCACAGACATCATCTTGTTCCACCCCCTGCCATGGGCAGGGACACCTTCCACTAGCCCAGGTTGCTCCAAGCCCCGTCCAGCCTGGCCTTGGACACTTCCAGGGATCCAGGGGCAGCCACAATTTCCCTGGGAAACCTGTGCCAGGGCTCAGCACCCTCAGAGGGAAGAATTCCCTCCTTAATATTTAATCTAAATCTGTCCTCTTTTAGTTTAAAAATGCTTCCCCTTGTCCCAGCAGTTGTAAATCCTTAATCACAATAATCCAGTATTTGCAGACCTATGGAATCTTCTCACCCAGTGTGGGAGCAGTGCCTGATCCCAGTACAGGCTGTTTTAAGGGAAAATTGGTCTTTTTTTGAATTTATTGTGACAAGAGGTCAAATAGGACATTCCCACTCAAACGCCTCATAAAAACCACAGAATCGTTAAGGTTAGAAAAGCCCTCTTGCATCATCATCTATGCCCCCCACTGCCAAAGCCACCACTAAAACACCGCGAAGTCCCACCTGTACACTTAAAATCCCTTTAAATTTAAATCTTTGTAGGGCTGGAGGGCATCCACGTTTGAGTGCTCATGACTTTTTTGGAGCAGCCGGGAAAACTCGCCCAGCTGGCAGAGCAGCCCCGAGGCTTCGATTATCGATGGCCGGTAATGAGGCTCTAAGGAGAGGCAACTCCGTGCTAATAAACTAAAGTGCATCCAGGAACTCGGTGTATCCCGGGCCCTGGGGCCAACTGGCACAAAACGCCCTCTTCTTCCACACTCCTCACTTGCCTCGCCTTCCAGGAGAGGGTGGCTGGCTGCAAACTGCCTGCTGGGAGCTGTTCCTGGACTGCTTTGAGCCGGGAATGATCTAGGAAAATGCAGCTTGGCACTCAAGTTTGTGCAGCGGGACTTTCTAGCCATTTTCTCCCATGGATGTACTTCCCAGTGCCTGGGCATGCCTTATTTTCCAGCAGGGATGCAACCTTCGTGCAGCAGTGTGATAAAGTGTGTTTGTTCACTAAATCTGGGTGAAGGGATATAGATGCTTTGCTCACTAGAAGGGTGAAGGGAAATAGATGTTTTATTCACTAGAAGGGTAATAGGATATAGATGTAATAAAGTACATTTGTTCACTAGAAGGAGTGAAGGGAGATAAGTAAGGTATGTCCGTTCACTAAATCAAGGATGAAGGGAGATAGATAAAGAATGTCTGCTCACTAAATCAAGAGATAGATAAATTGTATAACTTTACTGACCCCTTCCTGTTGAGATAAACATTTTCAGGGACACGCTAATTGCGATGATTAACTGCATCTGAGGAAAGGCTAATCAAGACCCTAGCAACACAGGATGGACATGCGCAGAGTACATCGAGGACAGTCACGTCGACAAGGAACAGAACTGTATAAGAGGACACCAGAGACCCCGGATCGGCGCGGCGGGTTTGTGGGACGAAGAGCCCACCTGTCGCCCAGCGCTGAAACTGCTTTTGCTTTGCTTGCTGTAATTAATAAAATTTCAATTGGAAACCATAATTGGCTTTTGGTCATAAATTGGTAACAATTTGGTGCCGTGACTCGGATGGGAATGCTGGTGGACTCGTGAGGGGCTTGAGGAGGCGCCCCACCTACAATAATAGGTGGCCTTGGCTCCCGGTCTTCACCCCACTCCCACCGACGATCCGAAATTCAAAGCAAAGGCAGGGAAAAGACCGGTCGACCCTATAAATTCTGTGCACAGGAGTCCGGACGAAGACGCAGGAGCGCGTGAGTACTGCCCGTTGAGCAGGGGAATCCGTTCGGTCGGGGTCGGGAATCCCGGAGTGTGACGTATGATGTGTGCGTGAGAGGGAAACCGGCAGCCGGATTTCCCAAGTGAGAGCGGACCCTCAGTAGTGCGTTTCTCATTGCCCGCGAGGGCGTGAGCCACGAACCAGGGGAAGCGAGTGAATACGTGTGAAAAGAAGGCACTCCGGAAGATGGGACAGGGGAAAAGCAAGCCCCCTCCACCCATAAAGCCCCCTCCAGTACTTAGGAACTCCCCGCTAGGATTCATGCTGGAGAATTGGGAACATTATCCCGGGATAAGGGAGAAAGATAAGTCTAAAATGATACATTATTGTGTAAAGGTTTGGGGAGGGCAGAAAATATCAAAAGATGTGTGTTGGCCGATGTATGGGTCAGCTGATGATTGGGTACAGCAGTTATTGAACTTTTGGGTGAACTCCAAAACCCCTTTCAGTCAGGAGGAAAGTGACTATGCGGCAGTTTGGCTGACGACACCAGGGGTCGCTATTTTCAAACTTTCAGAGGAAAAAAGATCTAAGGAACATAAGGCTCGAAAAGAGGAAGAAATTCCCATGGGACCCCCACCTTATATACCCCCGTCACCACTGGCTCCCCCTCCGCCTCACCCCGAGCAAAGTGAGCAGGAGGAACTGGAGCAGGGACCGCAAACACGTAGCAAAACCCGGCAACATAACCTATTTCCCTTAAGGGAAATGCCGATGGGGGGTCCCCAACCACAGATGGGATTTATATCCGTACCTCTTAACTCAGGTGACGTACGGGATTTTAAAAGAGAGATGGGAAACATCCTGGAAGACCCTTTAGGGGTAGCAGAAAGAGTGGATCAATTCCTAGGACCTAACATATACACATGGGAGGAGTTGCAGTCCATTCTGAACATATTATTTACCGCAGAGGAAAAGAATATGATCAGACGTGCTGGGATGCGCATTTGGGACGCCCAGCATGTCCAGGGGCCCTTAGCCGATACCAAATGGCCCTTACAGAATCCTCTCTGGAATCATCAAGACCAAAACCATAGAGGACACATGCAAGACCTTAGGACTATTATCATCCAGGGTATTAGAGAGGCTGTTCCAAGAGGCCAAAATATTAATAAAGCATTCAATGAAAGACAAAAGAAAGATGAAACCCCCACGGAATGGCTGGAGAGATTACGAAAAAATCTGCAGTTGTATTCGGGCCTAGACCCTGAAACACCGTTAGGACAAGCATTACTAAAAACACATTTTGTAGCAAAATCATGGGAGGATATTCGGAAGAAACTTGAAAAATTGGAAGATTGGCAAGATAGAGGTTTGGATGAGCTATTAAGAGAAGCACAGAGGGTATATGTTAGGAGGGAAGAAGAGGGTCATAAGAGACAAGTTAGAATGATGGTGGCTGCAGTCAGGGAAAGTAGAGAATCGGATAGGCAGGGTAAGGGGGAGAGAACCCGGAGACCACCCCCAAAGCAAGGGGGACCGGTAGAGAAGAAAGAAGAAAAGACTTGCTTCTATTGTGGTAAACGGGGACACTTTAAAAGAGACTGCAGAGTCAGGATACAGGATGAAAAAATGTTTAAAGAAGATTAGGGGAGTCAGGGGCTCTACATATTGGGGACCCCGAAACATCCAGAGCCCTTGATAAAATTAAAACTAGGTCCCCAAGCTAAGGAGGTAGAGTTTCTGGTGGATTCGGGGGCTGAAAGGTCCACCTTACAGAGTCTGCCTCCCGGGTGTAATTCATCACGGGAAACAGCCCTCGTTGTGGGAGCGAGTGGGATTCCGTTCAAAGCCGGGGTGGCTAAAGACATTTTAATAGAAGCAGAATCCAAACTGGGGGTGGGGGATTTTTTGATAGTACCCGAAGCTGAATTTAATCTATTGGGACGAGACTTGATAATTGAATTGGGAATAAATTTGGAAGTTAAGGGAAAAGAACTGAAAATAAGACTCTGTCCTCTTAGAGTAGAAGATGAACAAGAAATAAATCCTGAAGTTTGGTATACACCTGAAAGTGCAGGACAATTAAAGATACCTCCCTTTATGGTCAAAATTAAAAACCCTGAGATCCCGATAAAATTAAAACAGTACCCTATATCCTTGGAAGGTAGGAGAGGATTAAAGCCTGAAGTAGAAAGATTAATAAACAGGGGATTGCTAGAACCCTGCATGTCCCCATTTAACACTCCCATCTTACCAGTAAAAAAACCGGATGGGACATACAGACTAGTCCATGATTTAAGGGAAATCAATAAGCGAACGGTTTCCCGGTTCCCGGTGGTAGCGAATCCATATACCCTACTGAGCAAACTGGGACCTGATAATTTATGGTATAGTGTGATTGACCTAAAAGATGCCTTTTGGGCCTGCCCCCTGGACGAATCATGTAGAGATTACTTTGCCTTTGAATGGGAGGATCCTGATACCAATAGAAAACAACAATTAAGGTGGCGAGTTCTTCCCCAGGGCTTCACGGAGTCACCCAATCTATTTGGGCAGGCCCTGGAGCAACTCCTGCAAGAATATCAACCCCACCCTGAAATAACATTAATCCAATATGTGGATGATTTATTGATTGCAGGAAAAGAGGAAGAAAAAGTCAGAAAAGAAAGCATTAAATTGTTAAATTTTTTGGGATTGAAAGGACTTAAAGTATCAAAAACGAAATTACAGTTTGTAGAAGAAGAAGTGAGATATTTGGGCCATTATATCAGTAAGGGGGAAAAAAAGATAGATCCGGAAAGAATAAAAGGAATATTATCCTTACCAACTCCGGGGAATAAGAAGCAGATCAGACAATTGCTGGGGTTAGTAGGGTACTGTAGGCAATGGATTGAGAACTATAGTAGCAAAGTAAAGTTCCTGTACCAGAAACTTAGCACAGACGGGTTATTAAAATGGAGTGAGGAAGATAAGGGAAAACTACAGAGGCTACGGGAGGATCTCGTTAACGCTCCGGTCCTAAGCCTACCAGACTTAAAAAGACCCTTTTATCTGTTTGTCAACATAGATAATGGTACAGCTTATGGGGTCCTAACCCAAGATTGGGCAGGGAAAAAGAAGCCGGTGGGATACTTGTCAAAGTTATTAGATCCTGTGAGCCGGGGATGGCCCACTTGCTTACAGGCAATAGTAGGATGTGCCCTCCTGGTAGGGGAAGCTAAAAAAATCACTTTCAATAGCAATCTTAAAGTACTATCTCCCCACAATGTTAGGAATGTACTCCAACAAAAGGCTGAGAAATGGATATCGGATACTCGGCTCTTAAAGTATGAAAGTATCTTACTAGAAGCCCCCAATCTGACTTTAGAAACTACCAGCTTGCAAAATCCTGCACAATTTTTGTATGGGGAACCAGATGACACAAAATTAGTACATAATTGTCTCCAGACTATAGAAGAACAAACAAAAATTAGGCCTGACTTAGAGGAAGAAGAATTAGAAGAGGGAGAAAGGATTTTTGTAGATGGGTCCTCCAGAGTAGTGGAAGGCAAAAGGAAGTCGGGATATGCTGTGATAGACGGGAAAACCCTTAAAGTGTTAGAATCAGGACCCCTGAGTGGCACCTGGTCAGCCCAAGCCTGCGAACTATATGCTGTATTGCAGGCCCTAAACAGATTACAAGGGAAGGAAGGAACAATATACACAGACTCCAAATATAGCTATGGAATAATACATACTTTTGGAAAAATCTGGGAAGAAAGAGGGCTAGTAAACTCACAGGGGAAAGATTTGGTGCATCAAGAATTAATAAAGAAGGTGTTAGTAGCTCTACGTAAGCCAAAAAGGGTAGCAGTGGTACATCTCAGAGGACATCAAAGGGGAGTGGATTTTAAAACCAGAGGGAATAACGCTGCTGATCAAGAGGCCAAACAGGCAGCATTTAAAGAGTTAATTGTAACTCAGAAAGAACAAGAGGAGCCCAGACAGGATTCCTCGGCCCTATTATTTACGACACAAGAAGAACAGAAATTGACCCGGATGGGTATTTCAAAGAACGCAGAAGGGAAGTGGCACTTAGCAGATGGGCGAGAGGTGTTATCTAAATCAATAGCTACTCGAGTGCTAACCAGGTTACATAAACAAACACACTGGGGAAGCCAGGCTTTGATAGACCATTTTGCCACCAAATACATGTGTATCGGACTGCACGACTTAGCTAAGCACATTACCCAGGGATGCCCCACCTGCTTGAGAGTTAACAGATCAGTACAAAGAAAATTGCCATTGGGGGGGAGACCTTTAGCTACCAGACCATTTTCTAAAATTCAAATAGACTTTACTGAATTCCCTAAAGTAGGAAGATATAAATATGTACTAGTTATAGTAGACCACCTAACCCATTATGTTGAAGCTTTCCCTACCACTAGAGCAACTGCGCAAACGGTGTCTAAAATTTTGTTGGAACAAATAATACCTAGGTACGGGGTAACTGAGGTTATAGATTCTGATCAGGGACCACACTTTACCTCCAAGATAGTCAAAAACCTTGCTGAGGCTTTGGGAATAAGGTGGGATGAACACACCCCTTGGCATCCTCAAAGTTCTGGAAGAGTAGAAAGAATGAATGGGGAATTGAAGAAGCAATTAGCCAAGTTAACGATAGAAACCAAGCTCTCTTGGATAAAGTGTATTCCCCTTGCCTTATTAAATCTTAGGGCCCAACCTCGAGCTGATATAGGAATATCTCCTTTTGAGATGTTATATGGAATGCCCTATGATGCTGGAATACCACAGGATCACCCTGGAATTACAGACAAAATCATTCAAACATATATTAATGAATTGATGAGATACAGACAAGAATTATGGAAAAAAGGACAATTAATCCAGCGTCCCCCTCTTGATATTACTTTACACCAGGTAAAGCCCGGAGATTGGATCCTTATAAAAACGTGGAAAGAAACCACTCTGCAACCTCGGTGGGATGGCCCGTACTTGGTATTATTGACCACCAATACAGCGGTGCGAACTGCAGAGAGAGGGTGGACTCATGCCAGCCGCATAAAAGGGCCTATACCCAAGGACGAGTGGGAGGTCAAGAGCCCAGCCGGAGACTTGAAACTTAAACTGGCTCGTAAAGGGGGGGGAACCCCACTTGAGAAAGACACCGATTGAATCTGACTGATTCTGGTCCTCTTGACTTCTACATCTTTTAAATACAGACATTGGGGAAACATACAAAGGATACATATATATTGTTTAACCTTATGGAATAAAAGAGAAGTGGTTAATGGATAGGGAACATAAGCATAGAACCTTTAGAATAAAATATTTACCTGGGGCTAGAAGGGATGATAAGGGGAATGTATATGCACAAGATGTGCAAATAAAGTGTACGGATTTATATTGTAGGGGAACCTGTTATCCATTTGTATGCTATCAATGCTTAGTGTGTAAAGACAGGTGGTGGACCCATTGTAATAACGGGTACCCACCAAAAGGAGTTTGTTATTCCTGTTGGTCTCTCCAACGAGAAATAACTAATTGGACATTGGCCCAGAGGGTGGCCACTGGAAACTTAATATTAGGATCTAATGAATGGTGGAATATTTTTGCAGAAGGGGTTAATCCGGACCTTTACTGTTATCATTCAAACGAACCAGTGCCTTTCGTGGCGCACATTATAGCAGGACTGTGCCGCAAAAGGGCAAAGAGCATCAATTGTAACGTTCCAGAGGTCAAAGACCATAATTGGAACACTTACATTCAAAAGACAACCCGAAGGGGCAAAACTCCCCTCCTGAAGAATACTCTTGCTGCCGAGAAGATGGTACACCCCGTGGCTCGAAGCAACCGAGTCGACGGGCGAGGCAGAGGAGACAAAGACTGTGGAGGAGGTCGCCCCGATATCAGTGGAATCAAGAGGTTATGGTCCAGGAAATGCCCCAAGAGTGGGAATGACCCTCCTATCCAAAATCGTACCTGTTATTACAAAGGAGAGACCACTAGTTTAAGGCTGACAATTAAGATGACTATCATGTTAAGTTTATTTGAAAGATGTTGGGGTGAACCGACACATCAACCGTTTAAGTGGTCCTTGATAAGGTGGGACAATTCCCAAACATTACAAACCATTACCACGGTAGGGGCTCCAAGTTTTACAGTAGGATTATGTAACATGACTAATATTGACCACTGTGGAAAGGTATTGAATCTGACTGGATTTTACATGTGTCCAAGCTCAACTCAAGGGAAAGGGTATTGTAACCTACCTGGGGAATATTTTTGTGGATACTGGGGTTGTGAAACAATTGCCTCTGATTGGTTGCCAGGAGGAGGGCCCGACAAATATTTGAGAGTAGATTTTGGACCGGCAGGATGTATTAAACCACGAAGAGGCCCATCAGGGGAAACAACCTATATAGGGACCTGTTCCTTTCTCTATGTTAATGTTACCCAGCCAGAGAAACCAGAATGGTTATTGGGGAAAACCTGGGGAATTAGGCATCGGGAACCCGGAAGGGATAGAGGGAATCTAATCTTGATAAAAAAGAACCAGCCCCATATGACACACCCACAGGTGTAGGACCCAACCCAGTACTGGTAGTAGGGCAAAACTGGACAGAGGTCACAAACAACAATAGCTCGGGAAAGTTAACAGTGTTGCAAACCGATGCCTCGGAGGAGGCCTCTAATTATAATACTCTTTGGAAAATAATGCAAGCCAGTTATGGAATCCTAAACAAGACATACCCCAATTTGACCAAAGAGTGTTGGTTATGTTATAATATGAGGCCACCCTTTTACGAAGCTATTGGGACTGATGCTGGGACAAGGAGAAGAAATGGGACTAATCCCAGAGAATGTCTCTGGAAGCAAACAAAAAAGGAAACCCCTGGAATTACATTGGCTTGGGTTACTGGGAAAGGAAGATGTGTAGGGACAGTACCTATGGGAAAACGTCACCTGTGTAATAATACCATAAGTTTAGAACAAGAATCAGCTGATTGGCTATTACCAACAGCTAATGCAAAATGGATTTGTAACACCCTGGGAGTAACTCCGTGCCTATCAGTAAAAGCATTCAATAAGAGCCATGAGTATTGTGTACAAGTGACAATAATCCCACGAATTATATACCATCCGAAGGAATATGTACTTAACCAACACATTACAGCTGAACACCACTTGGAAAAGAGAGAACCACTTACGGCTCTGACCATAGCAGTCCTACTGACCATGGGAGGGGCTGGAGTAGGGACAGGAGTGGCCTCTCTAGTATCCCAACAGAAAGAGTTTAAAACCCTGAGAATGTCTGTGGATGAAGACCTTAGCAGAATAGAGAAAGCCATTGATGGATTAGTAAAATCAGTCAGATCATTGTCTGAAGTAGTGTTACAAAACAGGAGAGGATTGGACCTCCTGCTGCTACAACAAGGAGGACTGTGTGTAGCCCTTAAAGAACAATGCTGTACATATGCTGATCATACTGGAGTAGTAGTGGATACTATGGCTGAACTCAGGAAACAATTAGAACAAAGGAAGCGAGATCGAGAAGCGCAACAAAGCTGGTATGAATTATGGTTTAATCAATCCCCATGGCTGACTACCCTGCTATCGACAATCATAGGACCCGTTATACTACTGGTATTGGGATTGACCTTTGGACCATGTATCTTTAATAGACTTATAACCATTGTAAAGAATAGACTAGAAGCAGCCCACCTAATGTTAGTAAGAGCCAAGTATGAACCACTTGAAATGGAAGAAGAATTAGAATGGAGCAGACAAAAGCTAAAGCGATTTAATGAACAAAACAAAATAGCCTGAAAGAAAAAGGGGGGATTGTGATAAAGTGTGTTTGTTCACTAAATCTGGGTGAAGGGATATAGATGCTTTGCTCACTAGAAGGGTGAAGGGAAATAGATGTTTTATTCACTAGAAGGGTAATAGGATATAGATGTAATAAAGTACATTTGTTCACTAGAAGGAGTGAAGGGAGATAAGTAAGGTATGTCCGTTCACTAAATCAAGGATGAAGGGAGATAGATAAAGAATGTCTGCTCACTAAATCAAGAGATAGATAAATTGTATAACTTTACTGACCCCTTCCTGTTGAGATAAACATTTTCAGGGACACGCTAATTGCGATGATTAACTGCATCTGAGGAAAGGCTAATCAAGACCCTAGCAACACAGGATGGACATGCGCAGAGTACATCGAGGACAGTCACGTCGACAAGGAACAGAACTGTATAAGAGGACACCAGAGACCCCGGATCGGCGCGGCGGGTTTGTGGGACGAAGAGCCCACCTGTCGCCCAGCGCTGAAACTGCTTTTGCTTTGCTTGCTGTAATTAATAAAATTTCAATTGGAAACCATAATTGGCTTTTGGTCATAAATTGGTAACAGCAGGATTTATTTTCAGGGAGAAATGCTGCAAGTGCTGCCTTCCAGCTCCCGCCCACTTGGATATGGACCTCGGCTATTCTTCCAAATCCTCTCGAAATGTGCTGATGAAGAGGAGCGTTTCTACATCACTCCTTTGTGCCAGTGGGACACAGCACCTTCCAGGAAGCACTCTGGATTGCAGGATCACACTCTGGGAAGGATCTGGATCAGAGTGCCAAAGAGCTGCAGATTACTTTATCATTGTAGAACACTGGGCTGGTGACCCTAAATGTGGGGTGAGCTCCACCCAGGAACCCCCTGCACCATCTGGAGCTCAGCACTTCCCCAAAGCCTCTGAAAAAGCTTCTGAGACCTGTCTTGGTTTGTTCTGGCCCTGCTGCTTCCTTCTCATGTTCTACTTGTGTCCCTTGTTTTAGGAGAAATAAAATGGTTTATTGTTGCTTGAGATAGCTTCCAAATCTACCTTAAACAGCAAAATTTAAACACAAGTAATGGTTTTAATCAAAATAGAATCTTAGTTCTTGAAAATGACATTACAAAATTTAAAAAAATGCATGAAAATTTGAAGGCTTGAAATCATTGTGAGGTGATTCCCTCTGTGTTGTGTTTTGTAACAGCTCATTTCTGCTCTGAAGGTTTGAGTGTCTGGTCTAGTTCAGCCACAGCTGCTTGTGGGCCAGGATATCTGAGTGATGCAGAGAGTGAGACTTGATCAGATAAAAGCTTCTTTTGCCTTAAAAGCTGTGGGAAGATTTGAAGCAAGTAATGCCAGTAAAGATATAAATCTAAAAGAAATCCAGCCAGGCTAAGGATTTCTTTGAGCAGGTCTTCAGAAATATTTGGAGATCAAGACTGTTGTGCTGACAGGGGATTAAAGAAAAAGATTGTGGTGAAGTGAAATCCCTACAAGTGAAATTTAGATGTTTTCCTTCCTGTGGCCACAAAACCAAAACCTTTCAAAAGCTCTTTGGTGAACAGTGAAGGCACAGAAGGTGGTGGATTTGGATGTCCCTGGTTAATGCCCTGAGCACAGGGTTCAGCCTGTATGGCTGTAACTGCATCTGTGGCTGTCTTTTCAGCAACTCACCTATAATCTTTTCTTCATCTCTTTTGGCTATAAACTATTCCAGATGACTCTTACCCAGTGTTTCTTGGGAATGGACACATTCCTAGAAAAGACCTGTTGTAGTCCCCCATCTCTGGAGGTGTCCAGGGAATGACTGGAGGTGATGCTGAGTGCTCTGGGCTGGTTGACAGGGTGGTGATAGGTCAGAAGCTGGACTTGATTTTGGAGTTTTTTTCTAAGACCTAGCTCCAGCTAAGTCTGAGCATGGTCCCAGCACCGGACAAGCTTCTCCTCTGGAATTTGGCAGCTGAAAATCAAAGATAAAAATACTGTGGTTTTTTTTTTGTTTGTTTTTTTTTGGTGTTTTTTTGTTGTTTTGTTTTTGTTTTTTTTTTTTTTTTTTTTTTCCCGAAGTCAATCTCGGGGAGGGCAACCATCACAGAAACAGCGGTGCTGGAAATGCTCAGAGGAAACGTTCAGAGGTTGCTGTTCTTGATGTCTTTGTCATTCAGAGCTGCTCCTGCTGCAGAGCTCTCTCCTCTCCTCTCATGCCCATCGAGCTGTTTGTCTAGAGCCTTAATGAGTTTCCTGTATCTTTTCAAAATGTAAATTGTAACCAATTTACAAATTATTAGTTAAGAAGTCGGTCACTGCAGCTCCGCTTTAATTTCACCTGTCCTTTCCCGTGTTTCCATTAAACCCCATTTAATTACAAATCCTATCTCATTCTCGGGGCATCAGCTGCATTTGTAATAAATGTCCCTTAAAATCCGTGACACAGCTGACAACACACGAGCAGTGACCAAGACCTGGATGAACAGGACTTCCAGTACAAATTACAAAGAACTGTTCTTCTGTCTTCAAAAATCCACCAGCACGAAGGGGAAGGAAAGCCAGAGATGTCAAAATGGAGTTTGGTTTCTTTGCTGCAGGTGAAGAAAAGGGGTGCAGTTGTGACCCAGCAGTACCTCCCTCAGGTTGTCCCCAAGGACTACAGGGACTTGCAGCTGTAATGGCTCTGCTGCCTGAGGGGAGGCTTTTAGCTGCAAAAATCCGCCTTTTTAGCCAACTGCCATAAATCAGGAGTGTTTGGTTGGATTGCAGACTCCACTTAATGGGAACGTTGCTCACCATTTCACATCCTGGTTTTGGCCTGAGCAGCTGGAGTCATGGACTGCATTTCTGTTTCTGGGTGCAGCCAGAAGAAATCACTTTTATTTTGGCTTGGCTGGAGACTGAACTGTGGGGTGCCCGTTGTCTTTGGTGCAAAGCCTCCTCTCCTCTAAAGGCTTTTCCCCACTGTTCTCAGCATCCCTTTACTGCTGCCTTCTCTCATGAGCACATGGTGGAATGGGCCAAGGAATGGGTCCTGGCTTCTGATAACCTTTTTATCAGCAAAAGGTGTGTCTGTGGCACAACAGCATAACTGGTGTAACCCAAGGGTGAGTGTTCATCTGCCTGTGTTCATCTCCCTTCCGGACTTCTTCAGCGAGGCTGGACAAGACCAGGTCCTCTTGCTCCCTGCCCTAGTGGTGCTATACTTCACTTGAGGTATCAGTCCACCTTTCTGTCTTGCACATGAACAACTTGGCCAGTTGTGGTCTTGCCTTGTGAGATCAAATTTCTCTTTTTTTTCTTCTTTTCAGCTTCGTAATTAAGGTTATAGAGAAAGGAGAGGCTGACTACCCTCAGAGGTCTGTGATAAAAGGCTGAGAAGCAACAGGCTTAGGCTGCAGCAAGGGCAATTCCGTGAGGCAAGGAGCAGTGTTTGCACTGTGAGGATGGTGAAATGCTGGAGCACAAGCCCAGAGGGTTAGGGGGGCATTGCTTCCCTTGGAGATATCCCACACTCAGACAAGGCACAGCCGAGCCTGAATTTTGATTAAATTCTGCAAATGCCCATGAACCAGAAGAGAAGGAATTGCACATCCAAGCAGAGATGAGAGTGGATGCAGCCTGCAGAGTCTCCTTATCTCTCTTTGAAATAACACTGCTCCATGCTACGACTGTTCAGCAGCTCCATGCTGACAGTAGGCCAGGAGCTGCATCAGCGACCAGGAACATTCGCTTTTCTCCTCGGACTGTGTGGAGTACACAGATAACTCTGGGAGCAGCAAGGCTGCTTTCATCTTCCTGGAGCTAATCCAAACGGATCACGTTGCTGGGAGAAGTCAGGGGAGAGCAGGAGAAGACAGAGTATCTTTATTTAAAAAGAAATTAAAGAAATCCTTAAAATCAAAGTGCTTAGCAGGGGTTCAGCAGGATTGGGAGGCAGCAGTCCTTGCTGGTGCTGAATTTATTGCCTTTGTTAAATGTCTGTACTGAATTGCCTTGTCTTCCCACAAATGCAGCTGCTCCTACCTAGTGTTGGTTGGGCAGTGGGGAAAAGGGAGCAGAGCTGTCTGTGCTGTCCCTGCTCTGTAGACAATGGAGGGAACACAGAATTGTGAGGACTGTCAGGCTGGATTAGGCTCGAGGCACACGTTATCTAGTTCCTTGCTTTCTTTGATGAACAGTGCAGTGGTTTCCAAGAATCATTTCAAAAGCTGTACAGAACATTTCAGAGGAAAAACTGTTTATTTTGTTCCACTTTGCCCCAAAATATTACCCTGACTGCCATCCTTGCAAGGTCAGCTTTAAAAAATCAGGAAGATTTCCAAGAGCCTCTGGAAGGCTGTGAGTTGCTGCTGGTGATGTAGACCCACAATAGTTGTAGGGACAAGTAATTGAGGTTGTCACAGCAGCCTGGGCTGTGGGAACAAGCTGGGGAAGGCAGCTGGGATCCCCTAGGGAAGTGGGAAAAGGTCAGAACTGACACATGGGCTTTGCCAGAGGTACCAGGAGTCTTTTGCTGCCACTGTGTTTTTTGAATCATGAAAGCTTGGAACCTTTAGATATTGGACTTGGATGGTCCTTGTGGATCCCTTCCGATTCAGGATGTTCCATGGTATTCTAAAGGAAAGGGCAGGGAAACCCAGGCAACAAATGTCTCTCAAAAGCAGCCAGGAAAACACTTCTGCAGGGCTCACTTTTTGCAGAGCTCTGTGTCTGGCAGAGACCATGATGCTCAGAAACGATCTGCTGCTGCAGATCCTAAAGTAGCTAAATTGGATCTCCAGGAGAGAGGTACAAAACCAATAACCCCATGAACAAGATTCACTGGATTTCATCTGCCACTGGCAACCGAATCATAGAATCGCAGACTGGTTTGGGTTGGAAGAGACCTTAAAGATCATCCAGTTCCATCCCTGCCGTGGGCAGAGACACCTTCCACTGTCCCAGGGTGCTCCAAGCCCCATCTGAGCTGGCCTTGGATACTTCCAGGGATGCAGGGGCAGCCACAGCTTCTCTGGGCACCCTGTGCCAGGGCCTCAGCACCTTTACAGTCAAGAATTAAATAATTCTGATCAATCTAAATCCATTCTCCACTCAGCCTGTGTTTGTGCTCAGGATTACCCCCACCCAAGGAATTTAATGGACTCCTCCTGTAAGTCAAGAGGTGGGTGTGGATACCTTGGGAATATCTAGGGGACTCAGAAAAATGGATTCCAGCCAGAACTCCCAGGGCTCCTGTAGCCTTCTCCATGCTTCTCAGGCACTTCCCATCCCACTGCTGGGCATTATCCCAACTCTAAGCCGGGTAAAAAGCAGGGAGATGAGTTCAGTGTGGCTGCTGGAGGATTTCCTGGATATTGATGAGTACATCAGGGGGATGGGGGCAGGTACTGTCTTCCGTGCCATTAGTGCAGGTCTGGAGGATGAATCGATGGCCAGAGATGACTGCCCAGGTTACTTTGTCTCCTCTTTGATTTAAGCACTGTACAATTAGTCCAGAGCTTGAAAATTATGCTATTAAACATTGTGCTGTCCTTCTTTAATGGATGGCTACTGGGAGAACTTACTGGAAGATTTCCAGTACTCCTGTTTCCATAGGAAGTGTGCACAAGGGCTGCCTAGGATCCCACCTATTCACCCCAAATCAGAATCACCTCTACTGCTGCATCCCTAATATTTGTCTGTGTGCTGGAAAGCCACGTGTCCTGTGCCACCTCCAAACCCTTTCAGTTCATCACTGTCCCTGTCACAGCAAGGTTTTCCTTTATTCCTGACCTAAATCTTCCTGCAGACAATATAAGCCCAAGATCATCCCCATCCCATAATGAATATTCATCATTTTCTGTAACATAACGAAGGTCAGTGTTCTTTAATAAGAGGGAAGAAAGGCACACAGGAGGTCCATTTAATAACAGAGATTACTGGTACGTAAAGCACAGAGATATTATAATTAATATCACAAGGGTGGGAATGTGCTGAGGAAAATCCTGGCAACCAGGAGGAAGGGATGCCATGAAGTTTTAGCTTCGAGAAGTTAAAAAAAGCTTTGACTGAAGTTAATGGAAATTCTGCCCGCATAAGAAACACAGGTGGAAGGGAAAATCGGCTTATTTTAATCAAAGCGAGAGAGAAAAAAAACCCAACCCTAATTTAAATCAGTCCAAATGATTGCAGTCTTAATTCTCTCCCCTTATTAGACTCTTCAATCCTAACCCTACAGCCCTAAGAGATCTCTTTGCACTGGAGGCATGGGAATTTGATTTGTATGCACGCTGACCTCGCAGTGATAGAGTGAATCCATCCTCTGTCAGTGGGGTGGATTTCCAATTAAATCTGCTGGGAAAGATGATTACATGACCTCGTTCTTGTCTGGAAGTGGGATGGGTGGGGAGGTTCCCCTCTATCAGTGCTCTCAGGTCTGAGGTGCTGGATAATTGCTATGGATAGAAAAAGGAGGAGGAAGCACTTTGCTCCTGTTCTGAGCTGAAGGAAAAAGAAGGATGAAACATCTGTCCATGAGGAAAAGCTGAGAGAATTTGGATTGTTCAGCCTAGAGAAGAGAAGGCTTTGGGGTGACCTAATGGCAGCCTTCCAGTACCTGAAAGGGCCCCAAGGGAGCTGCAGAGGGACTTTGGACAAGGAATGGAGTGACTGGATAAGGGGGAATGGCTTCAAATGGAAAGCAAGTAGGTTTAAACTGGATATTAAGAAGAAACTCTTCCATTTGAGGGTGGTGAGCCCTGCACAGGGTGCCCAGGGACCCAGGGAAGCTGTGGCTGGCCCTGGATCTCTGGAAGTGTCCAAGGCCAGGCTGGATGGGGCTTGGAGCAATCTTGGACTCGTGGAAAGTGTCCCTGCCCATGGCAGGGGTTGGAACGAGATGGTCTTTAATTCCAACCCAAACTATTCCATGATTCAGTGATGAAATTTAAAAAGGAGAGTGCGGAAAGTAAATTAGGACATGCTTAGTTTATTTAAAAAAATTAATTCCCAAAACATCATGATAAAAAAAAAAAAAACAAAAAAAACACAAAAAAAACAAAAACCAAACCAAACCAACCAAAACCAAACCTCACATCTTTAGTTTCCTTTTCCTCCCTCCTGCAATTTTTATCTGCTCTGAAAAAAAGAGAGAAGCAAGGAAAAGGATGCCAGGTAAGTGTTACTTTAGAAAGTCCTGATCAAAAGCCCTGATTTACCTTGGTTTTCATGCGGTTCAGCCAAAATTCCTACCAGGACATAAATGTGAACTCATTCCTTTCCTTCCCATTTCACTTTTTTTTTTCCCCATCCCAGAAATGACACAGGCAGAGAGGTTGGAAGCAGCCAATTGCCATGAATAAGTGGAGGAGAGACCCCATTTCATCCTGGCAGTCATTCCGGAAACGGGGCCAATTCATTAAGCAGAGATCTCCTCATCCCTGAGCAGAACAGCCTGTTCTGCCTGCCCCGAGTGCCTTCTGCTCTCCCAGCATCCTCCTAGCAGAGGTTGCTGCTTGGAGAGGGACAGCCTTGGAATCCTACCCTGAGATATTCATATCGATTTGGGGGGGGGGAGGGGAAGAAAAAAACCTGAACTCATTTTGTTGCAAATTTTTTAATTTTTCACTGCTCCCATCCGTCTTCTTCCTCATCCAAAGAAAGCATCCAGCCCAGGAAGATTCATCCAAAAAGAATGGTGTGTTTTGCAGTTATTTTGGTTTTTTCTTCTTTGGTTTGTATTTTGGGTTTTTTTTTTTTTTTTAGGGATTGCTTTACAACAGAAAAGTAAAACTACCGTTGAGGAAAAATATCCTTTTACCTCCCCTCATCCCTGTCCCTTTGTAACCTCGGGTTGGGCTCTGCAGTGCCAGCCCCAGCCAAGAGGGACCAGGAAAACTGGGCTTGGAGACTTCCCCAGTGATGGATTTTACTGCCATCCCGTGGTCACCGCCCTTTGAAGCCACTGGACAGATCTCAAGGTGGGGTGGGGTGGGGCTTGATAGTCTGGCAGTGACCCCCCCAAATAGGAGCTGGGCAAATGCCCACCGAGAAAACAGAGAGTGGTGAAAGCCAAGAGAAAGGAAGTGGGATTTCTCCTCCCATCTCCTGTTGAAACATAAGGACAGGCCATGAAGGGGCAGGTCCTGAAAAGGTGCTTAATTACCTTTAAGCATAAGAATGCCCTTGGGATTCTACTTCCATCTGTATGTACCTCCAATTTTTTAAAGAATTACAGACCCGTGGAATCTCCTGAGATGGAAGGGACCAACAAGGATCATCGAGTCCAACTCCTGGCCCTGCACAGGACACCCCAACAATCCCACCCTGTGCATCCCGGAGAGCATTGTCTTTCCAGGGTCCTGTCAGTGATGGAGTTGTGCTCATCCGCTTCTCCCAGGGCACTCTCGAGTCACTCACCCTTTCCTGACTTTTCCTTTGCTTGCAGAGAGAGGAAAAACGTCCCGGGTTTAACTTTAGCCCTTCCCAACAAGAAAGACTTTGAGTGTGGGGCTGGAGCGTGTCCAGGGAAGGGAACAGAGATGGGGAAGGGTCTGGAGCACCAGGAGCAGATGAGGGAGCTGGGAAAGGGGCTGAGCCTGGAAAAAACAAGGCATAGGGGGGACCTTGTGGTTCTGCACAACTCCCTGACAGGAGGGGACAGCCGGGGGGGCGGGTCGGGCTCTGCTCCCAGGACCTGGATTAGAGCAGCCACTGCCCCCTCCTGGCACATGGGGTGACTTAAACAGCTCCATGATTTTGGTCTAGGTCCATTGAATGAACTCTTGGCTGATCCCAGCACGGACCAGGAGCTCTCACACCCAACAGCCTTGTGAGGGATTTCTGGGTTCTGTCAGTGAAATCCAAGGCTTGTTCTTTTCATCTAGTCTGGGTGACCCTTCCGCATACATTTCAACACCCTGAACCCATAAATCAGGCTCAAACATCCTGGGGGATCTCATTCCCTGGGTCCAGCCCTGCCACTGAAGTGTCTGGGCCATCATTTTCCAGTCAGTGCTTGAATGGCTGGTGTGGATTTAGTGTGTCAGAGCAGAGATTCCACAAAAAGCAACATTTCCTGCATGCAGCACCATATTTCAGCATCGAGGATAATTCTGTATTCCCATCTGCTTTATTTTAAGCAGCCCCAGGGATGGAAAGAGCCACCTTAAGAAAATACAGCCAGCGCTATCCTGCTCCAGCCGCCCACGGGCTGACAGATTAAATCTCGTTTGCTTGTGCCAGAGTCTTGCTCACTTGTTTGTCATTATCTGGAGTTTTGTTAGGCTGTGTTAAAAAACAAAATCAGCAAAACAAAACTTCTTTACCTTTTTTTTTCTTTATTTTAATAAAAATAGAAGCTGTGTCAGGAATGGAGAAGAGTGCAGGCACACTCTTGGAGAGCAACAGAGCAGCAGTGATCTGGTCCTGCCAAGGATGTGTGGATGGGGAGCTCTGGAAGACTGACAGGAGGAATTTCTGGCCATGCCTCACCTTGGAAAATCACCCATCCCCACAGCCTAGCTCCAGGGCTTGCATGGCCACCTTCACTTCTAATGGCATTTTTAAAAATTCCTTTCCAAAATTTGCTGTTAGCTTTGCAGTTATCTTATCATGCACATCTTCTTCCACCCACACTGGACACCAGAACGACGATATCACAGTGAATTACATCCTTCTCCATTCAAATTCAAGTGGAAGAAATCCAGTGAAGAGCTGAGCAGACACATTTTGCCATCCTACATCAGCTTTCTGTGCTGGATTTACATTTCCCTTTCTTCCCCCTTTTTCTTCTCCCTTTCTGGTTTTGTTTGTTTGGGTTTTTGTTTGTTTGTTTGTTTGTTTGTTTTTTGTTTTTTGTTTTCCTTGCTGGACATCCTGATCCAGAGAATAAATCAAATGGACTGAACTTCATTAGTTGGGAAGACACCATTTCCTAGACCATGGAACCACAGAATCTTGGAATGGTTTGGGTTGGAAGGGACATTGAAGATCCTACAATTCCAACTTCCTGCCATGGGCAGGGACACCTTGCACTATCCCAGGTTGCTCCAAGCCCCATCCAGCCTGGCCTTGGACACTTCCAGGGATCCGGGGGCAGCCACAGCTTCTCTGGGCACCCTGTGCCAGGGCCTCACCACCCTCACAGGGAAGAATTTATTCCCAATATCCAAACTAAATCTACCTTCTTTCAGTGTGAAATACCAGCTTTTTGTAACCTCACCATTTGCTGCAATATGTTTGACAGTTCCAAAAATATTCAGGCCAGAAGAGCCCAAATGTTCCTGCAGCTCATGAAGACTAACCTGAACCCAATCTTCTGGAATCTGTGTGGTCATCTGAGTGCCCATGGGAAGTGCAGCTATGTCCCAAAGCACAGCAAGTGTCCTCTATGTGGCTGCAGGAGAGGTGACAAACTGGTAGAGGAAAGGTGAAGGCTTAAGGTGGATCCAGATTGTGCCTACAACCCCCAAAGGAGGGTTCTAGAGAAGATGGACTCTTGGAAGTACACAGGGAAAGGCAGGAGGTGACAAATCTAGTAAGAGGCAAGAGAAATCCAAGAGAAAAGTTTCCACTGTGAGAATGGTCAAACATAGGAAAAGGGGCTGTGGATTCTCCATTCTTTGAGATATTCAAAATTCTCTTGGACATAACCAAGCGTGATAAATTTGTGTTAGAAGAGGACTCATCTTTGACCCAAAAGGTGAACTGGAGGCCTCAAAAACCCTCCTCCCACCTCAATTATTCTGCAATACTGACACATGGAACAGCACGTGAAATTATTCACATCAAGTTGCTTGCAAAGCAAGACAGGGAAAGAGTTGTTCAGGCTGCCCGAGGAAGTGGTGGAGTCCCCATCCCTGGAAATGTTCCAAAAACACATGGAGGACGTGGATTAGTGGTGAATGTTGTGGTGGTGCTGGAGTGACTTGGTGATCTTAGAGATCTTTACCAGCCATAATGATTCTGTCATTCTGTGCCTCCATGGTGAGTTTTCCCACCAAAATGTAAGCCTGGGTGACTTTCTCAGGCGCATGGGGTGAGTTTCTGGAAGGGCTGGCCACAGAATCCAGGCATGTGAATTCCAGAGGGCTGAAATTCCACCTGGCTGTGCTGTAGGACAGACAATTTAGATCCAGAGGAAGGCCAGTTTTAGGACCATATAACTGCCTGTGGTATATAAACCTCTGTGGCACAGTTTTTAAACCATCCTTTTTTACTAAAGGGAAGCAAAAAATACACAAGTAAAATCAACTTTTCCCTTTTTTACCGGATGCCTTAAGCTTTAGCTTTCATATTTTCAGATTCTGTGCTGCCTAGGGATATAGTTCTGAGCCTCATATTAAGTGCTGGTAAGCTCTCTTCACAGAGTAAGGAGACAAAACAAATCCTTTTTCTGATGAAGACCAGGGACAACTTTCAGCCCAACAATGGTGGATTGCAAAGAGAAAACAAGAAGGATAAGACCTCACAACCTGAAGCTGTAATTGGACAATTAAACCCCAATATGCAAATGGACCAAAACTTACAAAAATGTAAGATCTTGTGACCAGCCAGCCATTTTGTGACTATTCTTGGTCCACCCTGAGTGCAGCCGTGGCCAGGCTCCTGTCCTGTCCAAGGAGGATCATGGAGGCCTTTCAATAAATACCTACTTTATTCTCTAGCTCTGTCCAGTGTCTGTTACAGGTCAGCCTTCCAGGGCACCAACCCCTCCCAAATGAACTGACAAAAATGACAGTGAACAACCCACACAGAATTGAAGAGATGGAGCTGTACTCATCTCTGGTTTTGTGGGTGATACATGAGAGCAAATAGCTTGGAGGACCTGGGAGAGTTGCACTTTTACCACCAGGGGTGGAAGGGAAAAGGGACAAACACAGCCTCTGGATAGACTCAAGCACAGAGCATCTTGTTTTGTCTTCATGGCCCATTGCAGTGTCATTGCATCGACTCAAATAAATTGCCCAACAATCAGGACATGCCTTCTATTGACCTCTGGGGACTGCAGACAATGAAACCTCCAGTGCTTGAACCAGGCTGTAATGAGAAGATTGATGGTTTTGGGAAGACTTGCTGACTGCAGCTGGGTTTGAGGGCTGGGATTTGCCAGAGCTGCTCCTCTCCAAATGGTTTTCCCATGGAGAGGTTTTGCTGGGAGCAAACATCTTCCAGCATCCTCCTGCTCTTGGCTGGAGCAATTCCACTTGCAATAACCTCCCTGGCTGTGCTGCTGGGTGAAGAGAGATTTATTTTCATGCATAAGAATGCTGGAGGAAACTGCCAGGAAACAACTTTGATTTTTTTTTAAATTTGTTTCCTTTTAAAAATTATTTTCATAAATTTTGTGTCTGCAGACTTGTGGTTCCAGTTATACGAACAGTAAATCCTTGACTTTATGTACAGAATGGAATTGTTTAGGTTGGAAAAGCCCTCCAAGATCAAGTGCAACCATTAACCCAGCACTGCCAAGGCCACCACTTAAATGCATCTCTAGATATAAAAATAAGGGATGTTTCCACTTTGCCTATATAAAGTATTTTTAGTGCAATTCCATTTAATCTTGTGTCTGCAGTGATTTCACCTGATTTGCACCTTTCTCTGTTGTCAGAAATGTCATTTTCCCAACCTGTCCCAGGCTGTTGTCTCAGATGGGTATGTGACCATGGCTCCCACACCTAGGGTTGGCACACCCCAGCTGCAGCCAAACCTGGGTGTCCCAAACCTCCCCCAAAAATGTGCAGCCGCCACTGCTGAAAATGTTCATCCCACCTGGAAAAGGCTCTGGGCAACCACCTCTGACCTTCAAGTTGACCCAAAGGGTTTGACCTCAGAGTTCCCTCCCAACCTCAGCCCTTCAATAGTTTGTGAAGGTGACCTTGAAAATGGCAGAACATCACTGAGTCAAGGATACGAAGGAAGAAACCCCACACAGACTTGCATTTTAATCCCTTTGAACTCCTCCAAGATCAGCCAGAAGCTCTGATTGGATTTGATTTTACTTCTTTTTTTCTCACTTTACAGCCTTGACTTGAACTGAACTAAAACCCGTGGAACTGTTAATTGAAAACTGAGTGTCAACAGCAGTTCAGCGCAGAAAGAGTTTCAATTAAAAGCAATCTCTTCTTGCCATCCAAAGTAATATTTTCCCTCCTGGCTAAATTTTAAGTGAAGCACAAAGTGGTTGCTTGTCAATGCTTTAATGGGATCTGAGCTATTGTGTGGGAAAACTTCCTTTCACTCAGAGGCCAAGAAGCTTTTCATTTTTCTGAGCTGAAAGCAGAGGAATGGGGGTTTTTTGGTGTGATGTGGCTGATTTGCTTTTCTCTTCTGGGCTGTGTGGGTGAGGAGTGAGGTGTGATGAAGAACACTATCCAAAATTCAGGGCTGGGTGGGAATCAGTGTTTCTCACTCCCTACCCCTCCTGGACCTCCATCCACTCCTCTCCAGGCTGGTGCTCAGCCTGGCTCTGGTATTTATCCAGAATGTTGGAGCTGAGTGAGGATAACATGGCCAGAAAGTCCCCAGGGGCCCTCAGGAAGTTTTGGCTGGGTTTTTGGCCAGTGAATGCTGCCTGACCCATGTGGGTGGGACATGAATTCTAGAGGGTTCTCAGAAGAGGGGAGCAGAGGAGAAAGAGATGTTGAGAGGGTGCTGGGAGATGTAAGAGGGGAGCTGGCTCTGGGGGTGTGGGGAAGGCTGCCATCAAGCCTGGTGACATCTCCTGGGAAAGGGAAAGGTTTGGGATCATTTTCCCTGATGCAATTCAGGATGGAGATCATGTTGAGTTGCATGAGTTGCATTCAGGATGAGAAGAAACAGCCTCAAAGTGTGCCAGGACAGGTTTAAGTTGGATACGAAGTAAAAATTATTTACAGAAATCGTTGTCCAGCCCTGGCACAGGTTGCCCAGGGCAGTGGTGTGGCGGAGTCTGTAATTAAATCATCCTCACAGCCTTCAAAGATCTGGCGTTGCATCCTGCTCCCTCTAGAGCCAGCCTGGGTGTCCTTGCATCAATCCCTTCTCCTCTTGGTCCCCAGACTCAGCGAGGATGTAACAGGGTGTGTCTTTCCCAGCTCAGTGTAAAAACCTCTAATGAAGCATGCGAGGGATTAAGAGCATTCCCAGATTTCTTTTCCTGAAAAAGTGTCTAAAACACCCTAAAAGGAAGGGGTGAAAAGCAACAGCTGATGAATAAACTGCTCCTCATCACCGGGAAATGGAGAAAATGCTCTTCTTGCTGTTTTGGGGCTTCCACATAAAATGCATTTGGAAGAAAGTTGTGGGGTGTTCAAAAACAGGAGAACATTTTAGGAACAAACCCACTGAATGCTTCTTTGTGCACCAGCTCCACTACCTGCTTTGTTTTCTGATCAGCACTGAAATGCTCCTTTACATGAAATTAAGGATGTGAGGTTCATATCAGCACTGCTCCCAGATGAGCAGAAGGGATTTTAAGGCACTCTTTGTTGTGTTAGGACCTCCTTTTTCGTGTTTTAATTAATTCTATTTAACCATTCACTGAGTGCACGCTGTGGCTGCTCTGCTCTGTATTTTCTGGCCAGATGTGCTCAGCATGCTCAGATGTGCTGTGGCTCTGGGCTTCCAAACTTACGTTTGTGTGGCGACAACCCCAAACATGGAATAATCAGGATATGTGAGGCTACACCAGTCCTGGGAGAACCAGTATTGGCCAACAGAGCTGCTTGTCATCATGGGAGCATTTCTCGTGGAGCATTTTCTGAGGAAAAGTCAGAATTGCCATGCTTTAAATGTGTGATCTGGTAATTTTTCCCCCTTTTAAGTGAAAGGAAATTGCTTGGAATTGGGCTGATGTGGAGCTTGAGCTGAAACTTGCACCCAGTGCACAGTTCTGTTGCTTTTTGTTTTGCAGACTGAAGGAATTTCTAATACTGAGGAAATGTGGCAGCCAGCATTATTATCTGGCACTTCTAACTAATTATTTTTGTATGCATTTATTTATTTATTCAAATCCATTAACCCTTTCATAAGCAAGTGGGAACAGCACTTCCTATGTCTCTCTCCATTTGCTCATCTCTAAAACAGGGAGATGGCTCCTACAGGTTCCCTCACAGGTCTTGAGATCCTGCAGAGGATGGGTTACCCCAAGAATCCCCCCTTTTTCTGAGCTGATCTCTCTGCTTTAGTTTTACATTTGGATTCTTTTTCTCCTTTGCTTCAAAGGTGTTCAGGAGATGAGCCAGGCGTAACCAACTGAGATTTATCTGTGTGTGCATTCAGCAACACCCATAAATCACTCCAGAGGTAGGTAAAGCATTAAGAACAGGATCATTTCCATTTTATTTTGCTACAAAGCCTCCTGGAAGAGTCGTGGCAGGTTGCCTTTGTGCTGAAAGACATAGCGAAGTTGATAAAGAAATTCCGCGAAGAGTTGATGTCAAGAGAAAATCTCTGCGAGACAGATGGGGCTTGGAGCACTGAATGTAGATAAATGATACCAGCAAAGTTCAAAAGCAGCCTCAACAGTTGCTGCTTGTCCTGTGGCTCGTGAAGAGGATGATGATTGCTCTGGATGGTGCCCCTGAGTCGTGTTTGTCATGGCAGAGCTCAGGCTGGTGTTTGGCACATTGGGATGGGCAGGAAATGATGGGGAATTGGGCAGCTGTCCCCTGGTCCTTGGTGCTGATTTAACCTGGGCCCCTCTGTGGGCAGGATTTACAGGGCTCTGCCTGTAAATCACAGGATACATTTCTGCCTGATGTTTTGGGCAAGATTCAGCAGGTTTATGTCCATCTGTCCAGTATTATTCTGGCGTGATCTATCCAGCATGTTCAAACACCCATCTAGGAGCAGCAGGGCACAAGAAGGGGACAGACCTTGTGCAGCAGACTTGGGCTTTCCAGGCATTTGAATTTGCACAGAGCGAAGGATTCTCCCTGCCAAACCAGGCAGGCAATTCTCTCCATTCCCAGTAACTTCCCATCAGCTTGCAGCACCCTCTATGTTTTGGTTTGCATACAGGTTTGTTAACCAAAGGATGTGGGAGACCTTGTCCTGTGAAATCCTTGCTAAATGTCTCTGGAAGTGTCCAAGGCCAGGCTGGACAGGGCTTGGAGCAACCTGGGATAGTGGAAGGTGCACTGGGCACTGGGTGGTCTTTAAAGTCCCTTCAAACCATGATTCTACGCATGTAAAATGAGAGTTAAATGGTACAACACTTGTTCAGGAGAAACAAGCCAACAACCAACCCAAAGCTTCTAATTTTTATGTTTTTCAGGATTCTCACTTCCTTACAACCTTGACAGGACAGCAAGATATGATCCAGCTGATGAATCACAGCTCTCTGGTACTCCCAGCACAGCAGTTCTATCACAGGACCAGGGTCACAGAGGAGTCACAAAATCAGTGACTCCTTTGACTGAGCTGCTGTTGGTCCTTCCAATACCTAAAGGGACTCCAAGAGAGCTGGAGAGGGACTTTGGGCAAGGACATGGAATGACAGGGTAAGGGGGAATGGCTTCACACTGACAGGGAAGGTTTAGATTAGATATTGGGGAGAAGAAAAAACCTCGCTCTCTAATTCCAATTCATCTTCTAGAGTCACCCTGGGACCTGCCATAAGCAAAGCTCCTCACCAGCCTTCCTTGAGGACATTCAGGAGCCCAAAGGACGGGACAAGAAATGGGCTGAGAGAGCTCTGCTGTGGCAATTCCAGTGAGTGGCCACAGTGGTGCATCCTGGGAAAGGCTGCTTGTCACTGCCCCAAAATTTGCAGCTCTAACATGGTCCTGAAGCCATGGGTTACTGTCCAGCATGGGTTTAGACAGATCTTTGCTTGCACTGGGGAGATTTAGGTTGGATATTAGGAAGAATTTCTTCACTGTAAAGGTGCAGGCTGTCCAGGGCAGTGGTGGAGTCCCCATCCCTGGAGGGATTTAAAAGATGTGTGGATGTGGCACTTGAGGACATGGTTTAATAGTGGCCTTGGCACTACTGATTGGACTGGATGATCTGAGAGGGTCTTTCCAGCCTAAAGGATTCTCTGATTTTATTGTCTGGACTGGTCTGTGGTGGATCAGCTCTTGCCAGAGGTGTGCAGAGCTCACAACAGCTCTGCCCATCTCCTGGCTCTGAGCACACACACAGGGGAGACCAAACATGGTCAGCCCCTCCCAGGAAACTCCCCAGCCGATATCCCAGGCAACTTTCAGCCCTGTTTTCTTTTAAGCATTCATGAGCCTTTCAGTCCTAGTGATATGCCATCAAATTTTGATGTCTAACGAAGGAACAATCATCTCTTCACTTCCCTTTTAGAGCAGCTGAGGCTTTCAGTAACATTACCCTGCCATGTTTTGACATCTGGCTTGTCAGCAAGAACATTATCTACCCCAATATGTTTTTTCCAGGAGCAAAACTTTGACATCAATTCCCTGGCAGGCTGGAGAGATCTTGCTGCATGCAACACCTCCTGCTCCCAAATAGTAAACACACTCCCAGACACAGCGCTTGGAGCCTCTGTGCTATTCCCAGACAAACTGAGAGGTGAAATCTTGCACCAAGTGGCTGCCCTTGGACTGCGCCATAAATCCCAGGAATCTTGCTGGTCTCTCTTTGGTGTAGGCTCTGGGGACAGGGTGATTTCTTTCAGCATCACCACCACCACCATCATCACCAGTGTGGGGTTTTGCCAAAGCTGAGACACCCACACCAGTGTCTGCAGTGTAGGGATGTGGTTTGGTGTCCTGATCTTTGTGCCAGAAGCCACCTGAGGTGCCCTCAGGAATATGAGAGGCTGTGAGGTGTGACACAGGTGGGAAATATAGGGTTTCCAGCTCTAATTTCACATTTAGGTCCAGTTGCCATCTCCAAGCCTTGCTGTTGTCCAGTTTTTAATGAGTGATTTTCAACCTCTGTGGATGCAGGTGTGTCCTTGGGATATTTCCCACCCTGGGATGGGCCACCAGGAGAAGACCAGCTTGCTGATCACTTATCTTTCTGCCTTCTTTTCCGGAAAATCATTCAAGAACCCTGTGTAACACCTCAACATCTTCCCACCTCATTGTCTTCCTGCCATTGTGGCATTTCTGGGACTTGCAGCCATCCACCTCCCCCCTGCCAGCAGCACTGCTGCCAGGAAGGATTTAACATCTCCAGTGACTTCCATGGACTCCCAGAGCACTCCTGGCCCCCTTCCACCTCTCTCTGCACCTTGGGCCAAGTGCAGCTGAGTTGGCATCTTTGGTCTGTTGCCACTTTATCCTGGAAGGCCTTGGCAGTGCTGGGATTTGCCAAGAGCAGGGATCTCAGGAGCATCTCTGCCAAGCCCAGATGGCATTTCTGCTTCCCTTCTCCTCCAGGCTCCTCTCCACGGCCTGGCCAGCACATGGGGTGGGTGTCTCCAAATCCCAGTTTGAAGATTCTTGTGGATTCAGGAAAAACCTCCACATCTTTCTGCCCAAAGGCCAGCAGGGGTTATAGCTGTGCTCAGTCCTGTCCCATGGCAATCCTGCCCCTTTCCCATCAGCCTGGACATTTGCCCCATGTCTGATTGCCGGGGGAAACCCTCTCCCACCTGGGAGTGTAGATACTTAGGGGAGAATTTCAGGGCTCTCTCTCAGAATCTCAGAGTGGTTTGGGATGGAAGGGATACTGAAGATAATCCAATGGTCTGAATTTAAGGATGATGAGGCCCTGGCACAGGTTGCCCAGAGCAGCTGTGGCTGGCCCTGGATCCCTGGAAGTGTTCGAGGCCAGGTTGGATGGGGCTTGGAGCAATCTGGGGTAGTGGATGGTGTCCCTGCCCATGGCAGTGTAACTGGATGGTCTTTAAGGTCCCTTCCCACCCAAACCATTCTATGATTCCAAGACACCCACAGGGAAGGAGGACACGTGGGGCCAGCTGTGTGTTCCACCCCTGTGTCTCATTGCCCTCCAGCATTCCCAGCCAGGGATATTTTGTTCTGTCTGAAGCTTCTCCCACTCACCAGCCCGGAGTGTTTTCTCCTCCTAACGAGATGTGAAGGCAGGCAGGCCCTTTGCTGGTGCACACAGCTATTTTTGGCTGCAGGAGGACTGACTGTAGCTCCTTCTAATTGCATAAGCATTTGTATAATTCATTGGCACTGGATTTCCTCACTGGGAGCCCGGGCACACGGAATGCAAAAGGACTTGTGCGTTTCCTCTCCATCCTTTCTTTCCTCTCCAGCAACTGTTCTGCAGGCAGTGGTTTAGTGCCAGGTCACATCCCCTCTGCTGGCAGGAAAGGCTCTGTTTCATCCCTTTCCCAGTTTCTTGAGGAGTTCAGGGCAAACCCAGGAGGATCTGAGAAAGTATTTCCTCCCACAGATTGCAGAGCACATGCCTGGGAGCAGCAGATCGGGAGCTGGAAGCCGAACAGCCGAACAAACTCCCAGGGAAGAGCTTCTGAAATGGCACGGGTGGGTTTGGTGCTGGGAATGACTCACACACCCAAAGCTTTGGGATCTCCAAACAACGCTGAAAAACAAACCTGGGGCCACCCCTCCCTCCTTAGTGGCACAAGCTGGAGACATGTGTTACCCATGGTGGCCCTGGGGAGACCTTTTTGTGGCCTTTCAACACTTAAAGGAGGCTCACAGGAGAGATGGGGACAGACTTTTAGCTCGCTCTGCAGCAACAGGATGAGGGTTAATGGTTTTAAACTAAAAAGAGGAGAGATTTAGATGAGATATTGGGATGAAATATTTTACAGTGAGGATGTTAAAACATTGGTGCAAGCTGCCCAGAGAAGTTTCCATCTCTGGGAACATTCAAGACCAGGTTTGGAGCAACCTGGGATAGTGGAAGTTGCCCCTGCCCATGGACAGTGGGTGGAACAAGACAAGCTTTAAAGTCTCTTTCAACCCATAGCATTCCACGACTATGATTTTATGATTCTGTGACTCTGTGACTGCTGGGGAGGCTTTTGAGGAGGAAAATGTAAATCTTTGCCTGGAGAACACTAGAAACATGACTGCTCATCACAACCTAGAGTCTGGCTCATGATGATCATCCCCTGTGAGTGGTGATGCCTGGAAGGGCTCTCATCTCCTTAAGATCATCCCTTTGCTGGATATTTTCACTCCATTCCATTGCAAACTGGTCAACAGGTGGCAAAGATCAAAGCAGAGGAGTGGGGTGAGCAGGAGGGGAGTGACACAGACAACTCTCCTGCCTTTTGGAGCCCGGAGGAAAAAAAAAATAAAAAAGATTAAATGATAATAAACCAGAGATTAGTGATCATTAGCCCTGCTGTCAGCACCCAGCAGGAGAACCCCAGTGTGGGCTGGAGGCACGCCTGGAGCTAAAATGAGCTCTGCAGCTGCTGCCACCAGGCTATTTTGGGTGACAAGCAGAGACTGTCTGTGAGTGCATCGAGATGTTTCATTAAAGCGGAGGCTCCGCTCTGCAAAACCAAGGTTAACAAAAACTCTGATTTAACACCTCCAAAAGGGGTGGGATTGCCTCCAACAATCCACAGTAGACTTGAAACTGCGACAGGGCTTTGGGTAAGCTTTGGGATGGAGCTGAGACAAAATCCACGCAAATGCTGACTTGCTTCATGACAAAAGAGTTCAGAGCGCTCACTTTGTTTTAAAAAATAAAAGTTTTCCAAATCCCAGAGCACTGTATTTTTAGGCATCTGAGGCAAATAATTGCTGTGGAAGAGGAAACTTGCTGGCTTCGTGACAGGAAAGAAAATACCTGCCTGTCTTGCCAGCTGCCTCCTTCTAACAATGCTCCATGTCGTGCTGGGGGACCGGAGCCTCCTCCAGCCCAAAAAATACCCATCAGTGGCTTAATTACACCTGGATTGAGGTCCTTTGTGTCCCTGGCTTTTCATACTTGAAACCTTAATGTCTATTTTACTTTTTAAAATGTTAGTTTTAATTTAATGCTAATTTTAAAAGTCCATTTGAAATTTTTATGGTGGTTTTTTTTTTGTTTGTTTTGTTTTGTTTTGTTTTTGTTTTTGTTTTTGTTTTGTTTTTGTTTTTGTTTTTAAATCACAGAGATCCCTGCTGCCTGTTTTCCCATGCCTGCAGCCTGGGTGCAGGGGGCTCAGCCCCTTCCCTTTGGCAATTTCATCCTTTGACTCTGGCTACCCCAAATTCCATTTGGATTCCTCTGGGATGAATAAAGCATTGTGCTTTCAGGTTAATTTTTAGACAGCAAAAGTGTTAAAAGTCAGGTTTACCTGTCCAGAGGTGTCGGATGTTGAGACACAAACTCAGCTCAGCTGAGGGGGCTAAAACTCCAGATGAATTTTTGGATGTCCCAGTGGATATAAACAGGCTGTCCTGGAGTCTGAGGAAGGCGTAGACTAACCTATAGGTTTGTACAGGAAATTCCTGTATACAGGAAAGTACAGGAAATCCCAGAGCAAAGACAAAACAACTCATGGGAGGAGCACATGGGGAGGAAAAATGAGCAGCCACTTTCTCCCTAGGCTGAGGTTTTATCCTCAATTATTTGCAGTCTTGTGATATTTCAAGGCCACTTGGTGAAATTTGTGGAGAAGATGAGAAAATCCTGGAAAGCACAGGAGCTGTTCTGCCACGTCTCAGCTTCGCTCCTGCTTCAGCGAGTGCCACGTATTTTGGGAATACCCACTCTGGTGGTTGTGCTTGGAGCCTCAAATTGGGTGGAAGGTGATGCAAATTGACACACTTCCACGTATGGAGAACTTCTAAAAGCAGTGAAACCTCTGAGGGGTGAAGGGAGGGCAAAGATGCAGCTGCTGCTGAGCACAATGGAGATGTTCTGATCTTCAGCAGAGCTCAGAGTCACCGTGGTGACATGAGGGAGCAGACAGAGCACAGGACAGGCAGCACAAAGTCCTCTACTCACTGAGGGGCAGCTTCACATGGAATCATGCCACTTCCCATGGAAATGGGTTTTAGAGGGACTGGAAAGGGTTTGTTCTTGTGTGGGTGTTACAGGAAGAGAGACTGGAAATAGGATTTACTGTGCATCAAATCTCTATGATTTGGTCCAGCTATCTTGGGGCTCCTCAGGGACACCCCAGTCCTTGGCTTTTTTAAGGGTGATGAGATGTTCTGTTGACTTTGAGGCTCTTTGACTGTGCAGGGTTTTGTCTGTGGCCGGGTCTGCTAAAAAGTGGTGGCCTCTCTCCCTGTGGCCCCTCTCTTCTCACTGTAGAATCAGAGAATTCCTTGGTTTGGAAAAGAACTCCAAAATCATCAGGTCCAACTGTTCCCCGAGCAGGTCCAAGGCCACCGCTGGCCCATGTCCCCAAGTGCCACATCCACATGGCTTTTAAACCCCTTCAGGGATTGGGACTCCATCACTGCTCTGGGCAGCTGTGCCAGGGCTGGACATCCCTTTCCATGAAGAAATTTCTCTAAATATCCAATCTAAACCTCCTCTGGCACAACTTGAGGCCATTTCTTCTCATCCTGTCCCTGTTCCCTGGGAGCAGAGCCTGACTGACTCCCCCTTAGCTGTCCCCTCCTTGTCAGGGAGTCATGGACAGCAAGAAGACCCTTCCAGGGCTTTGAACACTTCCCATGCCCTACCCAAATGCATGGAGACATGGAAACAATCCAACCTCCCCAGCAGCCAGGCCCTGTGGGCTCTGCAAACACAGGCAGGGTGTCAACAGGACATGGTCAACATTCCCTTGTCTGTTTGATGTCCCTGCAGGAGAATTAACAAATATGTGGTAAATCCTCCCTGCTGGATGGCAGAGTCAAGAGGAGAAAATAAAAGAGATGTCCAAAGCCACTCTAACAACTTTCTAGGGCTGAGCTGAGGGGCAATCAGAGATTATCCACCTAGGCAGGTTCTGATCTGGTTGTTTTACAAATAATACCTTTGCTAATTAACTATGGCTCATTTTCCCGCCTTGTCTGTGGACTGATCTAACAGTGCATTAGCAAACTCTCCAGCTTAATTAATCCTCCTGTTTGAAGAGAGCAGAGCAAGCAAGGCTTGGCTGGCTCACCAGCCACAGGGGAAATGTGGTCAGAGCATTATCCAAGAGGATGGGAGGGAAATACTTCCATGGAAAGTCCTTCTATCCACCAGGTGCAAAGCTGACAGGGAGAGGTGCTATTGCATCCAAAAAACACAGCATGATCCATGTCCAAACAGAGGCTTTATGCATATTTCACACAGAAGGATGTACCTTCCAGGGAGGACAAGGTTTTATTAAGTGCTGGAGGCTTTGCTGTTGTTTCTAGGAAGCTGAGTGCTCCCAGTTGTCAGGAGAAAAGCAGCAGTCCCAGCTCTGTGTCCCTTCTCCCTCCTCCTGTCCCAGCTGCCTCTCTTCCCGTGCTCTGTGAATTACCATCTGCAGCCCGGGACAGCCTGGCCTCAGATGAACGCCAGGGAAAGACTCTTACATAAAACCTCTTCATCCATAATGGATGAACAGCATCAAAATTCAACGGCAGCCTCCAGAGCCTTTCCGGTGCCTCGCCTACAAATTTCTCCAAGAGGCTGGAAAACCTCAATTTAGCCCTGCACAGTGATTAGAGAGGAACCCGGGAATTCTGGCTCCCCCCTGCCTAGGGTGTCTCCATCCTCAAAGGGTCTTTTAATGTAATCAAGCCCTTTTTAAGCTGGAAAATGATGTTTTGGCCTGGGCATACAGAAGTCCAACACTGGGCTCGTTCAGCCCTGGAGAGTTGGGATGTGGGATAGCAGCTGGGAATGATGGTGCAAATAAAAGCACCAGTGGCAAGAGACCCTGGCACCTTTCCCTGGCTTTTCAGCTGCTGTCTGGTCACACAGAGGCACTTCCAGGCCTGAAATGTCCCTTTAAGCTTTATGGTGAGGTGTGGGAGTGGAGGAAGATGGGAATTTCAGTGCTTTCATCTTGAATTACTCAGCTTTGACAGCAGCGTGAAGAATCCCTGATTTTTCCCATCTTTTTAGGTCTCTCTCTGCTGGTCAAGGTTTGTAGGTAGAGGTAGGAACTTCTGTTAAACCACCTGGGAAAGAAATCAAACTGTTTTTAGAGTTAATGTTGGGGCTTAGAACCAGCAGATCTCCAAACTGAGACTGTTTGTCTGGGGAGAGGTTTGTGCCTCTGGAAGAGCAGGTAATGGGGATCAATGGAGGAGTGCATGGAGGGGAAAGAGAAAAAAAGGGATAATAGAGAAAAGAGAAAGGACAATATATAAATAAAAGATAATAGAAAAGAGATTATAATGAAGGATAAACAGACAAGTTTGTAGCTTTTGGTTTCCAGAAGTTACAAATTTTAGTTCCCAAATTTCTTTGCACCAAGCGGGGTGAGGGGCAAATATTTCCCTAGAAAACCCATCAAGGGGAAACAGAGAATCATGAACGGTTTGGATTGGAAGAGATCCTTAAAGATCATCTCATACCATCCCTGCCAAGGGCAGGGACACCTCCCACCACCCCACGTTGCTCCAAGCCCTGTCCAGCCTGGCCTTGAACACTTCCAGGGATCCAGGGCCAGCCACAGCTTCTCTGGGCACTGTGTGCCAGGGCCTCCCTACCCTCAAAGGGAAAAATTCCTTTCCAATATCCCATTAATCCCTGCCCCGGCAGTGGGAAGCCATTCCCTATGTCCTGTCCCTCCACCCCTTGCCCCAAGTCCCTCTCTAGCTCTCCTGGAGCCCCTCTAGGGCCTGGAAGGTGCTGGAATGTCTCCCTGAAGCCTTCTCTTCCCCAGGGTGAACCTCTGGGGGTTGGAGTACAGCATCTCTGGAGCACCAGCATCTCTGGCTGAGCAGACTCTGGTTGTTCTCAGTGCCCACCATGAGGGTTTGGGTATTTTCCATCCTTTCCATCCATCACACACACACAGCCCCAGCTCCTTGGGGATGCCACATTCCCTGCACTGAGTTTGCCGGTCACAGACTCCCTCTCAACACTGACAAATAAATGCACAAAAGGGCACAAGTCCCACGCTGGAGTGATGGGAGCCAAGTTTTGTCTCATCTCACCCAAAAAAAAGCCGCTGCATTTGTCAGAGCAATAGCTCAGATCTGTGGCAGAGCGGAACCTGACCCACTCCCCCCGGAGACAGGGCAGTGGGAGATACAACCAAAAGAGCTCTGGTTGTCAGAAACATTCCCTGAATTCCTGTTAATACACCCATCAATTCAGCTGGAAAGATGCACAAGCTGAAACATTTTGACAACTGAAACGTTTTAGCAGTCTTGCATGAAAACGCTTCAATTTTCTCATTTAAAAGTTCCATTTAATTTTTTTTCTGCTTACTTTGTTTTAAAAGATTCTCAAAACACCCTCTGGTAAAATAAAAAATGAAATAAAATATAACATTTTTAGATCCCAGGTGCTTTTTAAGAACTTGACTCTCAGTGTCACAAATGATCAATTACTTTATTAATTTTTTTTCCAAGTGTGGTTGTAGGGACAGCTCTGATTAACACATTTAGACCAGAAGAAGCAACACATTTGGGCATCAGGAAGAATTCTGGCCATCAGGAAGAATTTCTTCGTGGAAAGGGCTAGTCAGGCATTGGAACTGTCCAGGGAGGTTTGGAGTCCCCATCCCTGGAGGTGTCCAAGGAAAGCCTGGATGTGGCACTTGGTACTCTGGGCTGGTAACAAGGTGGGGATTGGTCACAGATTGAACTTGATGATCTTGGAGGCCTTTTCCAACCTAAATAATTCCATTGTTGTGTGCAGAGGTTACTGTTGTTAAGGGCAGAGTTGGACCTTGGGAGGTGTCAGCCATGGATGGGGCCACCCCAGTTTATTCCTGGTGTTCCTGAGATACACGATAAAGCTGACACAACAGAACAAATTCATAGTCTCCCTTATTCCTTTCCATATCTAAACCTCATGCAAGCCCCTGTAAGTGCTTGGTTGCACTCATAAAAATCTTTATTTTTAACAGAGTCAGGAGATAGGCAGCAGAGGAGCTCATTCACCACCTTGGCTTGGGGCCATGTGAAGAATTGTTTTTTTTCTGGAAAGACATTTGCTCTGCAACACCCCTGCACTGAACGTGGGCATGGGCAGCCCTAGGACTTCTGCTGGATATTAAAAATTCAACTGGCTGCACAGAGCCTGGGGCTTTTAGAGCCACTCAGAGCTTCCTGTGACCCTTTGTCTTGGTTTCCTGGGAGTGTGCAGGTCCCCCAGGACCGCTGGCAGCTCAGCTGCCATGGAGGAGCAGAGCACTGAGGAGTTTGATGATGCATAGAGATGAAGCACTGCTGTCTTTCCTGCAGTGATGGGTTTCTCATGGGACCTCTGCTAAGTCTTGCCTCCTGTGGCTGCAGAAATCTCCTCCAAGGGCAAATCCATTCTGCAGCTTCAGCTTCCAGCTTTTATTATTCTCTAATAGTTGTTCCTGAGACCAGTTTGGAGTGCAGCTGGAGGACTGGGCTGAAGGCTGGGGTTCAAAAAGGGAGATTAAACAACAGAAAATGCACTCAAGTGGTGATAAAGAGTAAGGAAGAAGGGTCCAGCATTTCCCCAGAGAAAGAAATTGGGATACTGGATTGGGAGGAGGCTGCACATGGCCAGGCTGGAACTAAAATACAGAAGCTGGTAGGATGAAGATGGAAAAATAAACATGCTCACAAGATGGTGTGGAATTTGATCATGAGGTTAAAATGGTGGCAGTGTGGGCACAGTCCTCTGAGCCACCGTGGGTCACCAAGTCCAGGTGACAGGAAGACTGGGCTTGGGTGGGCAAAACACTTCAGGAGGTCTGGGACAGAGTCTCTGTGTCTCAGGCCTCCACCTGTAAGAGATGAAAATCTTGTGCCAGTGACCCCCACCTAAGGAAAGCCCAGGAGATGAATCCCAAACACACCAAACGCTCAAAGAGCAAAGATTTGGGCTGCTAGGAAAAAACCAAACCCAAACCCAAGCAGCAAAACCCATTATGCCCAAACCCCAGCTGAAGGTGACAGTTTGTTAGATGAAATCCACTGAGATGCTGGGAAGGGAAAATAAAGCAAAAACCCCAAGAGCTCTGGGGCTTTTAAGATGTATTTTTTGCACAATAGCTGCCTTTTGAAATGTAAAAAGGAATAAGGGGATTCACAGGATGAGCTGGAGGGTTCTCCCTCTCCACTTGTACGGAGATGAAAGCAAAAGCACTGCAATCTTTTATTCAGGAAGGCAGGAGTGGTTAAGATGATTAACTGCTCCTCATGAAACACTGTCCAAAGCACTGGGCTGGCATTTTTGTCCAGCCCAAAAATGAGCTGCTGAGTTATTTTCACAGACCTGATGTGATAAGGGTGGGCAAGCCAGAGAGGGGGGAAACCTAAAATGTGTGTTTTGTCAAGAATATTCATGAAAAAACAAAGACCCAAAGGAGTGAAGGTTGACAGTTAAAATCATGCATTGCTTGTAATGAATTTGTTCTGTGGTGCCATGGATCATTGATCTGTACAAATACAGCATCCATCACACTCCAGCAAAGGCTGCTGAGGGCCATGCTTTGCTCTTTGGTCTTTTTTCCCCTCCTCCCTGGCTCCCTGGCTGGACTCACCATTTAAAATCACACAAAATAGGCCAGTTTCAAATCTGCTGTCCCCACAGGTCTTTGGTTATGAAACCTGCGTGGTGGGTGCCACCGAGGTGAGCTCCATCAGCACAGAGTGTCTGTGGGTATTAGGAGATCACAGAATCTCAGAGCCTTGGGGGGAGCAGCAGGAATTGAGAATTTGATTGTCTTGGGTTGCAATGCAAGATATAACCAAAAAATATGTATTCTATTGCCATCTGCTGAAACTGGTTGGGGAAGTGTTTTCTTTATGTTTTCCATGACCTATCATCCCTCCAGGGGATATCTGTTGTTCATGGGCCATCCAGGCTCACTACATGGCTGATACAATTACATCATCCCATTGGGAAATGCTCCACCCAGTGGGAGGAGCCGAGCATTCCCGTCTGGATAAATCTGGGATTCAGAACACCAGGACAGTCTGTTTGCACTGGATTCCCAGAGGGAGACTGCACCCATCTCTCCACCACTGGACCTTCAGAGGAAACCTTCACCCTCCTACCAGATCATCTCTGCTCCAACAGAACCACATCTGTCACTCCAGGAGGACTTGATTAGGCTGCTCCCAACACCCTAACCAACATCATGTCAGGTTGTATTCTGACTCTGTCAGTGTTTTCTTTTTGTTTGTTTGCTTCTTTTTTTGTACAACTACATTTTTATTTTAATTTTCCCAGTAAAGAATTGTTATTCCTATTCCCATATCTTTGCCTGAAAGCCCCTTGATTTCAGAATTATAATAATTCAGAGGGAAGGGGTTTACATTCTCCATTCCAAGGGAAGCTCCAGCTCTCCTTGGCAGACACCTGTCTTCCTAAACCAAGACATTGATCCAAACTTTGTCCTGAGTCCACTGCAAGGTGTGAAAAAGGCCAGGAATAAAACAGTGAAGCCTGAAAACAGCACTGAGTAACATCCATAGGTATCACGTCAGGTTTCTCTGTGCACGCCTGGGTGTTTGGAGGATTCACTTTGCTTAACAAGAAATGCCTGTCTGGAAAGTGAATCTCTGAGCTTCTGACCCTGAGCTCCTGCTGTGGTCCATGGAGTGAAAAAGTCACTGAGAGGACAATTTGTTGGATGGGCAGAGAGATGGTGCACTCTCTGTGATGGGGCAGAGAGATCCTGCCTCAAAACAGCAGCAGCTTCTCTGCCTGTGCTCCCACAGAGCTCTTGAGCCCCACATTTCATGGAAGGGGAGTTATTTCAAAGAGGAATCCAGAGGAAAAGAGATTTGTCTTTTCTGTTGTGCACAAAATTATGCACTTTCAACCTAAGACCGATTAGGTATTTGCTGTCATAGTTGCCTCATTGCTGAAGAGCCCTCCTGGTGTGATCTTATCATAGAATCATGGAATGGTTTGGGTTGGAAGGGACTTCAAAGATGATCTTGTTCCCACCTCCTGATATGGGCAGGGACACCTGCACTTTCTCAGCTTGCTCCAAGCCCCATCCAGCCTGGCCTCAGACACTTCCAGGGATCCACAGCTCCTCTGGGCACAGTTTGCCAGGGCCTCCCCAGACTCACAGGGAAAAATTCATTCCCAATATTCCCATGAATCCTTGCCCTCTGGCAGTAGGAAGCCATTCCCTGTGTCCTGCCCCTTCATCCTTTGTCCCCAGTCCTTCTCTAGCTCTCCTGGAGCCCCTTTAGGCCCTACAAGGGACTCTGAGCTCTCCCTGGACCATCTTTTCTCCAGGGGAACATTCCCAGCTCTCCCAGCTTGGCTCCAGAGCAGAGGGGCTCTAGCCCTTGGAGCAGCACTGCAGCCTCCCCTGGAGTAATTCCAATAAGTCTCTGCCTGAGAAGTGAAAAAAAAAAGCACAAAAAAACCCCAGGGGTGTTTGTTTCTCTGAAGAGATGTGTCATAATGCCTTTGGAGAAGACCTGGCATCCCTGAGCCATCTCAGCTGCACAAGAAGATTTATGGAAAACTCTCCCTCTGATGGTGACAGTGCTGGAGGTCAGCTGGGAGAACCCAGAGCTTTTCCCAGGGCTGTGTTTGGGGAGCTGAACCCACTCTCTGTGACTGCTCATTATTGGAGTTAACTTTCCTGCTTATTTTTGTGATCAGGGATTCTAAGGCTCTGTAGGAACTGGAGACAGCACGGTGTGATTGGCAGAGCGTGGGAGACATGAATCCATAAATCTGTCCCTAGACATAATTGCTCAAAAGGGTTGATTTTTTTCCCTTCCTTCCATCCCAGTAAATGTTATATATCCCAGCATATCTGGGTGAGCCCCTTGAGGACTGGAGGAAATCACTTGCTGCATGCTGTGGGAAAACTGCACAAAGGGAGCAGGAATTATGATTGAAATGTGGATTCTTAGCTGGGGAGACAAGATCCTGTGGCAGAAAGAGCCACACTGGATTCCAATCCCTGAAAGGAAACTAAAAACGGGAATGGACAAAGTTGAGAGAATGGCCTTAGGCTGAAGGAGGGCAGAGTCAGGTGGGATATTGAGAAGGAATCCTTCCCTCTGAGGGTGGTGAGGCCCTGGCACAGGGTGCCCAGAGAAGCTGTGGCTGCCCCTGATCCCTGGAAGTGTCCAAGGCCAGGCTGGATAGGGCTTGGAGCACCCTGGTATAATGGAAGGTGTCCCTGCCCATGGCAAGGGTTGGAGCTGGATGATCTTTAAGTCTCTTCCAAACCATTCCAACTCGAACCTTTCTCTGAGTCTGTGATTCCATAAATGTGGGTGAAAGACACTCAGGTCACGGGAGAGAAGCCCCCCTGGAGAGTGGCTCTGCTTTTTTTCTCAGGGTTTGTGTCCACTTGATGTGAACAGCCATTGGCAGTGCCCACTCCTACCCCTGGGCACTAGCTGGCACTGCAAGACTCAAGAAGTGGAGCCCCAATGCATCAACACAGGACTCTCCAGAGGCTCTTCCAGGAGTGGGAAGCTGTCCCAAAGATGCCTCTCCTTGTTGGATTGCAGGCTGGTGTTCAGTGCCCATGGACGTGCTCAAACACTGGGTATGAACACACGGAGCAAGGGCACTGTCCTTGAGCTCTTGATGTTGTAAAGATTCTTTGCAAATTTGGCAAAGCTGATGTAGTTAACCCGAAACTGGAAGGAACATCTGGTTTTCATCTCTTTGTCTGGCTGGAGTCAAAGCCCTGCCCTCGCACAGTTGTGGCAGAGCTGTAAATAAATCTTCCCAGACAAGCAAAAAGAGGTTCCCTCCCCTACTTTCATCTTTCTCCCTGTAGCATTACTTGTCTGAGACATGGCTTGCTCTGTTGTTTGTTGTTGCCTTTGTTGTATTCTTGTTTGAATACTCAAACCCTCAGAGGCCAACTTTGCACTGTAACAAGCAAAATCTAGCTGACAGGTAAAGACAGGCCTGGAGAGGAGAGCGGGGTCATCCTGACTCATCTGACTCATAATTTGGGAGGCAAAAAGGCTTCCTGCCATTTTCTAGACAAGCAAAAAAAAAAAAAAAAAAAAGGTGTCCTCCTCCCTTATTTTTGTCTCCCTCCCTGTGGCACTGGTTATCTCAGAGGTGGGTTCTGCCTGCTCTCCTTTCCCATGTCCAGTGTCAGGAGAAGTCTGATGTGGTGGGAAGCGTCTGCCAGTGGAGATTTGTCTGGGACTGGTGATTGGTGATGGAATGGGAGGAGATAGAGTCTGGAAAAATATGATATGGCTTCAGAAGCACAGAGAGGGGCAAGGTTGTGGCTTGGTAAAAGTCTGTTTGGTCAACAGGGGAGTGCTTTGTGTCTGGGTTTCAGTGACCTGGATTTCTCTTGGTTAAGAGATTTCTCCAGTTAAGAATTAAGCTGGATGCCCAATTTCATCTCCCTCCCTCTTCTCTCCTTGCAGATAATTTAAAACATTTGGAATACTGGGTGAGACATGAATGCTGAATTGGTGCAATAATCCTTTAGCGAATCACATGGTCCCTAATGAAGATTGCTATCCACCCCTCTCAGACACCATCCCAAACAAACATATTTTCCAGCCTAAACTTTATCTGTATTCCCACAAACTCTGAGTTTACAGACTTCCACCCAGCACTTTTAATGCTAATCTCACCCACTCTTGATTTCCACAAGCAGCAAGGACATTTCTTGGTCACTGACTTAAGCTGGGTGAGGAACATCAAGCATCACCACTCCAGAGAAAAGCGAGACTGGGGCTGAAGTAAGGCTGGGATGGATGTGGTGTGAAAATCCATGTCTCAGAGAAAGGAGGTGCCATTTGGGTCAGGAAATCTGAAGGGATAAGGATTAATGAGGAGACAACAGCAGCTGGAGGGTGGTGGAGCTGAGCTGGGAGGTGGAGGTGGCTGTGAGGGAGCTCTCTGTTGGAAACCAGAGCCCAGAAGGAGAGGCAGCTTCAGTAGGACCTGAAGGGAAGAGCAGGGAGAAAAATGAGGAGAAAATGGAGGCTTGGAGCACCGATAGAAAAATCTGACTTTCTGTCAGGTGTTTCACAACCAGGGAATTTTTCCATCCCTATCTTGGCTGTGTGCACATTTCTGAAAGAGCTCTTCTAACAGTGGATTTATCCCACTCCAGAAGAGACCAAGTGCTTGATCAAGAGGGGCTCCAGCCATGGCCAAGCTCTCCAGGAAGCTTCCAAGACTTTGAGTTCCCTGGCAACTCAACTGCTTTGAGTTCCCTGGCTGGACTACACCAGGCTACGAGAGGTGCTATTTGTCCCTGGCAGGCTGGTGACATGGAGCATGAACTTAATTCTTGCTGCTCTGGCTGCTGCATTAGTTGAGATTTACATCCTTGCCTTGGTTTGGAAAGACAGGTGTTTGCTGAGGAAGGCAGGAGCCTCCCTTGAAACAGAAAACATAAACCATAAACCCCCTCCCACCTTCCTATGGGAATAGAAATAACAGTTCTTTACTAGGAAAATTAAAACAAAATGTAGCACTAAAAAAAACAAAAAAAAAAAAACCAAAAAAAACCAAAAAAAAAACAACACAACAACAAAAAAAAAAAAAAACCAAAAAAAACCCACCACAAAACCAAAACAAATCCCCACCACTGATGCAGTCAGAATACAACATGGCACCCTATTGGTCAGGGTATTGGTAGCAGTGCAATTAAAATTGTGGCTGCAGTCCTTCTGGAGTGACAGATGTGGTTTTGTTGGCGCAGAGATGATCTTGTAGAAGAGTGTAGTTTTCCTCTGAAGGTCCAGTGATGGTGAGATGGATCTGGTCTTCCTCTGGGAATCCAGTGGAAACAGGCTGTCCTGGTGTTGTGAATCCCAGGTTTGATCCAGGTGGGAATGCTGAGCTCCTCACACTGGGTGGAGCATCTTCCAATGGGATGATGTCATTGTATCAGCCATGCAGTGAGCCTGGATGGCCCATGAACAGCAGATATCCCCTGGAGGGAGGATGGGTGGTGGAAGAGACAAAGAACACTGCTCCACCTTGTTTTAACAGCTAGTAATAGAATACATATTTTTGGTTACATCTTGCACTGCAACCTAAGACAATCCCAAAGCTCAGCTCTTTGCAATCCAGTAAAAACTCTCTTCCAGTCACAGCTTGAGGCCATGCACTGTAAAGCAGCAAAACCTTAAAATTTTTGGCTTAAAAATTTCATAAATAGCTACTCTCAGACACACATAAGCAGCTGATACCTTGCTCCAGCAGCTCCAAAAATACTTGGCTTCTTGCTCCTTCAGCTCACAGGAAAATCAGCAATTTGTATGGCTGAGTAAATTCACTTTCACCTCTCTCAGAGCCCCTGTGATGGATGGTGGCACAGACAAGCAGCACCAGTAGCAGGATGGAGGGGGGTCTCCCCAGGCTTTTGGCCAGGCTTCCAATGCTGTTTTCCTTGGCATTTCTGCCGGAGTGAAACGGCTCCAGGGAAAGACTTGGCTGGCAGCTTTCCCAAACCAGGCCTGCTGCAACAGTTTCATGCAATCAGAGATTCATTCAGGGTGCGAAAGATCTGAGACCATCGAGTCCAACCCTTGACCCAGCACCATCCTGTCCCCAAGTGCCACATCCACACTGCAGCACTTCCAGGGATGGTGTTTTCATCTCTTCCCTGGGCAACCTGTTGCTATTCCCTCATTCTGCCAAGTGCAGTGACTTTCTGAGTCAGGGAGGCAGCTGGATGATCATCAGGTCCTCTTTCTCCCTGTTCTGGTCCATGGCTGCATCCTGGGGTCACCAGGAATTCTCAGCTCAGCAGCAGAAAGGATCAAATCAGCCCAAAGCCTTCCCAGACCTTACCCCTGGCTCTGTCTGCTGCTCTTCAAAAGCTGTTGAAGCTTGGGGCGTAGTTATTCCAAGCAGATCCTGCTGCTCTCTCCCTAAGCCTCCTCTCCCAGCCCTTGGCAGTGCTCTCTTCTTTCAAAAAGGGAGGGAAGCAAGGAAATGCAGGAAGTTCACAGCTTTGGGAGCACCAAGCCAGCTGGATGTGGCCTCTGCTCTGTGCTCACAGCAACAGCAATCCTCATGTCCTGCTGTCATCAAGACCATCCCTTTCTCCAAGCACTGAATTACACAGAGCCAGAGCTGGTGCCATCAGCAGCTCCAAAGGAAGTAATAATTTCCACTTTCTGACCAGGTTTCCAAAGTGCTGAGCACTTCCCAATGTTCTGAGCATCAGCAGGAGCTGCTGTCATAAGTGGGACCCTCTTAACGTGACTCAGCTGAAATACAAAATCAGCCTGAAAAGACGGGATGAGTTGGAGGATTTGAGCTGTTCTGCCTTGATATTAATTCTTGCCTTGATATTAATTCTTGCCTAGATATTAATTTTTGCCTGGATATTAATTCTTGCCTTGGTATCAATTCTGGCCCTATATCTCCTTGTAAGGTTGCAAAAGCTGGTTTACAGATTGTGCCAGGCACAGACACACACACACACACACACACACACACACACACACATCTAATTTTCACAGTAGTACAACTGGCAGAGGGAAAAGCTGGGTCATCCTGTCCCCCAAAAGCAAAGGTTGGCTTCCAGATGACTCAGGAATGTCCCAGAGATCAGCTTTGTCTATTTATATATTTATTCCGGCTGGCATCCATGAATCACTGCTAATAGCAAACGGTTGCATAATTTTAAGGAGGATGCTTTTGTGATGCCTCTGACCAGAGAAAATACATCTATTTTGGCTTGTGTCTATGAATAGATCTCCTGCTCTGACTCTGTGCATTCGCAAACCACAGATACTACTGAAAATAAGGCATGATTGGCAGGTACAGCCTGATTAGCATATACAAATTGCTGTGGCCTTTCTGCGAGCAATCATTTGTACAGATTGTTTCCTCTGTCTCTGAGCTGAAAAGAAACAGAGCTCCGAGGTTACTTGAGACTCTAAAAGAGTCAGAACATGGCTAGTGCTCACGCCAGCTCATTTCACACCCTTTGGAATGTTCAGCTATTACTGAACCGTGTCTTTTTCCCCTCTTCCTCAAGGAAAAGGCCAAACATGGGCTTTGGGTGAAGAGGCGTTTTTTTTCCCCTGAAGAAAATCCTTGCTTTTTCTTCTTCTTTTTTTTTTTCCCCACAGCTTTTATTTTTTTTTTTTTCCCCCTGGAGCAACTGTTCCTAAAATATTTGCTCATTGTGGTTTTCAAACACATGAAAAATTGCTGTAACAGTTTAGATTATATGTTTTTTATTTTAAAATCGCATCAAAACGGAAACAGAGGCTTGTGAGAGAAAGAAAACCTCGCCTGATGAAAAGTGCTTGGGAGTGGGCTGGGATTATATTCCTCCCTCCATATTCCAGCCAGGAATAGGTTTTGTGAGATTTTTTGAACTAAGTATATTATTGCACACTCCCCCTATGATGTTTGATGGAACCAATTATAGAGGTTCAAATCACGAGGCAAATCCATCAAGTGGCTCAGACTGGCCCTAAAGGTGCGGAATAATTTTGTTTTCTCCCCCCCTCCCCCCGTTTTCTTTTTTTTTTTTGTGAACATTGAACGTGGAGATAGCATCAAACTCTTCCCTGTGGTCAAGAGCACTCAGCTGTCGTTATTTTTGTGGGGCTGAAGGTTTCCAGGATTCCAGAGGTTGAAGACCTCCAAGAACTTCCTGCTCTCTGTAGGAAATACAGGGGTCAGCTGGAGGGTCAGTGGGTCACTGAGTCCTTTCCAGCGAGGACATCTTTCCAGAAATTCAATCCTACCCAGTTCAATTACAACAAACAGCATTACTTTGCAGAACAGCCCATCCAGATTTCAGAGCCTTTTGAATCCATAACGAGGCGTCTCAACATCGGTTAGGAGCACCAGGCGGAGTTCTGGCTGCAACCTTAATTAAAAACATCTCGCAGCAGGGTAAATAAATAATTCCCTTTTAAGTCTGAGGCCGTTTGGTGTTTCAGACCCTGCTGGGCTGGTGTGTGGGAGAGTTGTGATAGCTCTGCCTGGGTGAGATAAGTGGTGGAGAAGCCGTTTGCACCCCCTCAGTGTGGTCCCAACCACATCCTCAACCACGCCTCGCCCCTCGCTGGGCGCTGCAGACTCTCTGGCCACAACCACTTGGCTTTTTCCACGTTGTCTCAGAGATAATTTTCTGTTTCTCTCTCTCCTGGTTGGCTCTCCAGGGGCTTAAATAAACCGATTGTGAGTGGGTGTGTGGGTGAGAGGAGGAGGGATGTCAGGAAGGGAAGCTGAGCGTTTCACTTGGCACAGGAATCTCGTGTGATGCTGCCTGCCCAAAATTCGTGGGTCACTCTCCATCCCCAGCACGGAAAGGGATGGATCACGGCTTTGCTCCTTGCCCTCCTGGCCAAAATCAAGGCAGAGCTGGTGCTGAAGTAACACAGGGAGCTTGTGGCCTCTCTCTGGACATCACATTTCTGACAATGACCCAGCTGATGACACAAAATCACTGACAGTGGTGTTAGCTGCTGAGAAAAAAATTGCTGGTGTAATGTGCAGTGAGGCAGGACACACAGCATCGCAGGGAGCCACTGAGGTGAAGGTATTTCAGACTTTATTTTGGAAAGAAAAGAAGAGGTTTGAGACACTGCAGTTTAAAACTCGCTTGGAGCCAATGTGTTTATGTCAATTCACATCAAGCTGGGTAATGGGGACAAAGCAGGACCCCAAATGGAGAAATTCTTTAAGGAGCAGCACTGAGAAATTCAAGTCAGTGAAGGTTTTCAAAATGCTTTAGTGAATGTTGGAAAATCTCTGAAAATGGGTACCTGGCTGACAGGTGACCTTTAAAGGTCATCTAGTCCAGTCCTCCTACCATAGGCAGGGACATCTTCAGCTGCACCAGAGCCCCATCCAAAGTGACCTTCAGGGTTTCCAGGGATGGGACAGCCACAGCTTCTCTGGGCAACCTGTGCCAGTGTTTATCAGTCTCATAATAAAAAACTTCTCTCTTATTTTTAATCTAAATTGACTCTCTCTTAGTTTAAAACCATCACCCCTTATCTGTTGCAACAGACTCTGCTGGAAGGTTTGTCCCCATCTTTCTCAAAGGCCCCCCTGTAAGCACTGAAAGGTCACAATATTACATGAATAAAAGAAGTTTTTTCCTGCAGCCAAATGATTTAGGGAAGAATTAGCACAGATCCTGTGGAACAAACGCAATCCAAATGCTGGAATCAGGCTCCTTTTCAATATCTGCTGCTGGAACCCACAAATTAAACACAAAATCTCCAACCCATACAGGTTCTAGCTCCTGGTTCTATCAGCGTGAGGCTCCAGGACAAGGATGGTTGAGAAGTTCTGAGGGAGGAACTTCCCAGTGTTCTGGGAGGATGAGGAAAGAATGATCCCTTTCTCCCCAACTCATCCCCCTGACACCTCACCCATGTTGGCCATCCATCTATAAAGCCCTGGGGAAAAAAAAATATACATATACACCTGCAAAGAGGGATTTCCAATCTTTGTCACTCTGCTTAAATGATTAATCATTTAGCAGAATATCTATGTGTTAATCATGAAACACAATGTGTTTGTTTAGCCATGGGATTACTGGGAGCTGGACATCTCCCCAGCAGCCAGAGGGACTGGCAAAATTTGGGAACATCCACATGGAGTGCCAGGTCCTAGAGGAACCAGCATCATTCTAAACCTTTCTTGCGGATTGAATTGCACAAATTATTGCCCTGCAATATTTAATACCTTGCCATGGATACTGAGGAGTATCAGCCCTCCGTATCGTTGTAATTAATAATAACACCACCCTGCAGGGAAAGCGCCTCATCTAAATGCTCTCAGTTGTTAATGACTCAGACCTCAAGGTTTAATTCACCCTGTTCCCTCCTTGTTAATTAAAGGCACTCCTGGTGTCAGCTGGATTGGGAGCAGAACAGCTGCCACTGCCACGACAGGGAAATTGCAGCAAAGTTATCCCAGCCTGGGACACCCTGGAATGGAGAATGGACAGGGGTTGGCTTTATCTGACAGCAAAGATGGAAAACGTGCAACGTGGTGATAGACTCGCTTCCCAACTCCCTGAAATCCTTTCCTTTACAAGCCAGAGACTGCGGCTGGGGCTGATTTCTGCTCCGATTCCTTGATAGTCAGGAATTATTCATTTTGCAGCTGTCAGGCCATATTTGCCACACGCGGCGCTTTTCTATTTCGCCTCTCTCGGATGTCCTGGGGTTTTATAACTGAATTTATGTCCTTTGTGGCTCCCTTAGAAATACAATGAAGCCAAAAATAATTGTGTTTATTGCAACTAAGATGGAAGATTTTTCTGCGAGGAGGTAGCAGAGTTCAGGACCTGGTGGGACGATTTCCAGGCAGAAGAAGGGTCAAGTGACAAAAAAATCAATAGATTTTTGAAGCAAAGGTCATTTATTTACAGCAGTGCTGGATCAAGTCATAACTTCCCAGATTTAGGAAGAATCCTTCCTGGGATCCACTCAAAATTGCAAAATTAATGTGAATTAGTTTTTTCAATAATAATTTATTTATTTAGCAAGATTAGGATGGAAAACAAAGTCACCTTCAGTCAACAGCAATTTCTCTACCCCCCCTTCAGTACAACTTTATATATTTTAGTCCTCCAAGCCTTGTAGTGGTTTTGTTCAGGAGCCAAGATGCTGTGGAGTAATGGAAAGCTTAGTCAATCCCCTCCTGGGAATACATGTAAATAAGGAAGATTTGGCACAGGGACGAGCTGACGACACATTTTTTGGGCAGTGCACAGAAAAGGGGGAAAAATAAATCTCAAATACTTTTTCCTCACTTGAAAAAATGGTGCTTTCATGTTAGGCTGAAAATATCCTCCTGGTACCTTCCTATCTCCAAAGTAGCTTGGAAATGAAAGCAGCTTTGCAGGAAGGGCTTCTGAGGAGAATTTGTAGCGTTCTGAATTATCTCCCGTGGTCCTGCCTGGATTCAGAGAAAATTTGGATTTTTTTTTTTGCCAGAGGAGTTGAATTCTCCTCAGGGATTTGACCCCTCCTGCCTTGGGAGAACCACACACTCTTTTCCCCTTAAAAGCAAAAAAAACCAACCCCAAAACCTCCTCACAAGTTAATTCAGCCTTTGCCACTTGGAGGATGCAGAGGAGTTTAAAATCTCTGCATGTTCCACAAGATGCTGCTTCCCCAGTGTTACCTCTCTCCCTGCAGCAATTGCTCCTTAGAACTATCTTCAAACAGCCAGATCCAAATTTTATCAGTGGTTAATTCTGTTAGAGGGCCATGAGCTGGGAGATAAGTGGGTTCTCTCCTTCAGCAGTGCCTGCCAAGATCCAGAACCTGAGGGTTCTTTACTTTCCCTGGGATATTTTGTGGGAAACTTGGTTCACCACATGCCAAAGTCCCAGGATTGACAAACAGACAGAGATTTCACCCAGATGTCAGGCTGTCATTTCTTTCTGAGAGAGGAAACTCAAAATGCTTGAGGTTTGTGGAGTTTTGGGGTGGTTTGAGCACACACAGCTGGAGTATTGTGATCCTACAACCAGCCAGGGCCTAAAAGCCCACAGCTGGCTTTGCTTTGGGTTCATAATTCCACATAAATGGCTTTGGCTCAGAGAAGACCTTTCTGACCAAGACTCAACCATAATTTGATGTTATACCACATTTTGAGTCCAGGCCAGCTTTTGAAATGTACATTTTGAGAGGAATCTCGTAAGTCCTGCTCCAGGTGCCTTTCAGTGTAGCATTTTGCAAATCATGGGCAAGGCAAATATGTAAATCCTTGAATCAAACATTCCCGGGGGACACCTGGAGAGATCAAGAAGTCCAGCAGAGCTGCTGTGGTGGAATTATAGGTGATTGGGACAGTCTTGGTCTTGTTGAAGAGCTTTTCTAATTGACACAAAGCCTTTCCTCTGGAGGTTTGGAATCCAGGAAAAAAACCAGAAGGATTTGGGGTTTATTAAGCTGGATGATAACCTACATAATCTCATGGAATCATGGAATATTCTGAGTTGGAAGGGACCCACCAGCATCATCCAGTCCAACTCCTGGCCCTGCACAGACACCCCAAAATTCCCATCCTGTGCATCCCGGGGAGCATTGTCCAAACTCTCCTGGAGCCCTGGCAGCCTCGGGGCCGTGACCATTCCCTGGGGACTTTGTCCAAGAGGAGAGAAAAAAAATAGAGACCCCCCTAAATCTCACCAATGTTAAGTGTTATTGGCATTTTTAAGATGAAGACAGGATGAGTTACCCTCTACTGAAATTTTTTTGGCGCTTAAACATCTTATCCGCAGGTGGAAAGCCACCTAAAACCCCAGGCCCAAAAGTGAGCAAAAGCAGCTTCTATCTTCAAACTCCTCAACTCGTGGGCCTCTAAAGGGGAGTTTGGCAAATCCTGCCCCATCCAGCTGCATACAAGATCAGGATCTGGCACTCCTGTGGTTTTAGTGGGCCATGAAAGGCAGATGTAGCCATCAACCAACCCCACTAAAGCCCTCAGAACTCCAGGATCTGCAGCCATTCCAGCCCTGCAAATGCATTTGGCAGAGCTGTTTTACTGTGTTACAGGTTGGAAAAGAGACTGAGGGGAAAGGAAGACTTACTGAAGGGGGTTTGCGTGCAAAGGAAAACCGAACTGGAGAGGTGAGCAAGGCACATGCACGGGGGTGAGGAGGAGCTGCTGTCACCGTGATGTGATGGGGAGTTGATCCCAGCAGCTCCTGGATGGAAAGAAGCCACCACTCCTGCCCTCAGGAACAGCAACTTCTTCCTCCATTGGGCTGGGAATCAGGTGTGCCAGGGGAGCCTCAGGATGAAGACATTGAGGAGGAATTTTTTCATAGTCAGGCACTGGAAAGGGCTGTCCAGGGAGGTGGAGGAGTCCCTATCCCTGGAGGTGTTGAAAGACATGGCACTCAGTGCTCTGGGCTGAGTGACAAGTGGATGATCACAGATTGATCTTGGAGGCCTTTTCCAACCTAGATGATTCCATGGTTCTGTGAGTCAGGCTGGTGAGAAGAGGAATTTGGACACAGCAGTTTGGTTCATAGTTGGTGGCTGCATACTTGGAGGAGATTCAGGCCTAATGTATTTATACTTTTATTTATATCTATGTGGAGGATATAGGAATGGTAAAGGCACAGAGCAGAAGAGTTCAGATCCTGCCTAAGGCTGCCAGAGGAGGCAATGCCCCTGAGGAGAGGTAAAAGAGTCAATTTGTTAAATGAGCTCCCTAAGCTCTGGCTTGCTTTGCCACTGTGGCCCTAGGCTCCCAGGGCACTAAGAAGTCTCACTTAGAGAAGACTAAGTGAGAAGACTTCTCACTTCTTAGAAGACTAAGAAGGCAGGAGAAGTCTCACCACAATTATCCAGTTCTCCCCAGGACTCTGCTGCATCCAGCTTATTCTCCCCACTGTAAATATTCCCAGGGAAAGGAAAAATGTCCTTCTCTGGGATAAACTCTCTTGCTGCAGGGCAGGAAATCTGTGGGGAGAGCTGGGTGCTGCTGTGCCTGTAGGGAGCTCAGAGTGCCCATGGTGTCGAGAGGAGAGGAGGCTACACATCATTTTTGGGATCACTGAGCATCCCTTCCCCTTCTTTTGAGGGTCAGCAGCAGCACAGGGTGGAGATTGCAAGTTTTCCTGGGAAGTTCAGAGCAAGATTTTGTTGTGGGAAGGCAAAAAGTAAAAATTTCTCCATGGAAGGAACATCCAGCTTGGAAATGCCTTTGAGCTGTTTCATTCTGACAGTGTCCAACTGCCACTAGCAGATAGACCCTAATCTGATAACACTGGTGTCAAGTGAGTGTGATAAGCCCCAGAAACAAGTAACTTCCAAGCAGAGGCTGTCCCTCATTTTGTTTTACAGGGACAGACATTTCCAGGGAAAGCCGTCCTTTTCAATTTCCCTCCTCGCAACAAACATCTCTCCTGAAAAGTGATGAACACAACGCATTCCCAAAGGGAAGCCACTTCAGGAAATACACTTTCAAGCAGCTGTAGCCAGGAAAAATGACCCAACTCAGCTCCATCTCATGCAGCCCCTGGCACTCGATCCACCCCTGGGAGAGATCCCAGCTCTGGGTAATTAGGAGAACACACGCTGGAACAGAGCCCAGCAAAAGCAAACATGTGCTCCTTAAGTGCATTGACATTTATTATGGTAAAATTCCCTTTTCTTGTCGTTTTTTCCACGTTTCTGCTTCCCAGCATCATGGCCTGGAGGCAGGAAGGGGTTGCTGAGGCAGCTGGAGTTTTTTCAGTGAGTTGAAAGAAGATGAGCTGTTATTTTATACATGAAGCTGCACCTACTCTCTCCGTGGTCCAGGAAAAGAAAAAAGGTGGAAACAAACCCTGTCAACAACTCATCCACAGGACAAGGTTGTCTCAAGCATTCAAAAGGAAAAAAAAAAAAAAAACCAAAGGGGAGGCCAAGGGGAAATGGGATTGTTGGGCATTTCATCAATTCCTGGACAAGGTAGCTGGTAGGACCAGCCCTTCTGTAGGGTCATCCTCTGGTTCTCTCTGAAGTTTCCAGGAGTGCTGATGTGCACTGGAGGTTATGTGGACATCAGCTGATAAAACAAGCCAGGAGGACTGTGACAAAATCGTCCTTTCCAATCTCCAGGCCAGATGGTGGGGAATTGGACTAGTTGGTTTCTTCTCCCACAGGGTGAAAGTGAGGGGCTGAAGGATTCACACGGGCTCCACACTGGCCTTGGATGTGGTTTGGTGTCCACACTCAGGTCCTTTCCGTCAAAAAGGACCTTGAGAAGGTGGACAGTTCATCCAGGTGGGAAGAAGACTTAACATTAAGACAGCACAAAGCATGGAGAATGGTAAAACTGGGATAAAGGAGGAAAGGAAAAGATCCGCTTCCCACAATTAGAAGAGCATTGTAACGTGTAGGACTGGATGTACTCACTATCTACTAAGGATTTAGTTTGGTAGTCAGGAAGCACTAAAGGCTGGGAAAATGCTTAGAGCTTGCTGTGAACATTTCAAGCTCTCTCTAGGAGCAGGGATCAGAAATAGATTTGGGAAAAACCTTCAAAAGATGGTCTGAGGTTGGGCCCTGCTTCTGAGGAGGTGTTGTGTATCACAGTGGCACAAGTTGTTTTGAGGTTTTCACAGGGTCACCTTGTTGTCACTGCATCAGTGCCTTTCCTCATCCTGCCCCATTTCCTTTCCAGACACATGCAGCCCATGGGATCATCTTAGAATCATGGAATGGTTTGGTTGGGAAGGGACCTTGAAGATCATCTCGTTCCTTCCTCCAACCCTGGGGAGGGTCACCTTCCACTGGGCCAAGTTGCTCCAAGCCCTGCCCAACCTTGTCCATTTTAGACCTGTGACAATGGTGTTGCTCTCCTCAATCCTCCATGGAATCATTTAGGCTGGAAAAGACCTGTGAGATCATCAGTTCATTGAGATCTCTGCCCCTGCCCATGTTCCAGACACATCCTGTTCCTGACCAAAGTAGATCCATGCTGTGGGAGATCAGAATTGCAGGATAAACTCCACTATCACCATCCCAGCAAGGAACCAGAGTGAACAGATGCCTCTTCTGAGCTGTCCAGATGGCTCAGAGGCTGCAAAAGGCACAAGAAGGATCATAGCCCACGGCACCTTTCAAGTGGCCAAACAGATCTGAAGTGAGCAATGACCTTCATCAACCTCCTTCATGGAAAATGTGTCCTTGCAGCAGCAGGAAGAGGAGGAGAGGATGATGATGAGGAGGAATCTCTTTCTCTGCATCTCTCACCCGGCAGATATTCCGGCTGTGCAAACATTTTGAAGTGAGACCAGTGTGCAGCTTGCTCTCACCACTGGAAAATCCACTTTTCCACCCCAATTTTTTGCTTTCAAGGCAGCTTGCCAGTGAGTACCTAATCACATTAGAGGAAAAACACTTCCTTGGGATGGAGGCAGGCATTGGAAATAAAGGAGAATGTGGGCTGATGTCTGTGAGGGAGGTGAGGCAAAAGCTCCACCAGAGGATAGACTTGTGAAGCTCATCACTGCAGGAATGGCATCTTTGGTGTCCAAATGGTCTTCAGATTGAGTAAAAGTGGGTCTGGCGACATTCAAAGAGAAGATGGATGAATGGGATGTCTGGGATGAATGGGATGTCTGGAAGTCTTGATTCTAAGCTGCTTAAAGCAGCACTTCAGGATCTCCAAAGCTGAGTGTTGAAATGTCTTCCCCACAAAATATTTCTTGTTCCAAAGTAATTTCTAGTCTAGTAGAAGGTGTCCCTGCCCAGTGCAGGTGGTTTGGAACCAGGAGGGTTTTAAGGTCCTTTCCAACACAAACCATTCTGTGATTTTCCATGGGAAAATCCAGGCATTTCAGTGAAAGGTGTCCAGCCATCTCCTGTGTCAAATGTCCTCTAAATGGTTCATGTGCTCAACTCCAGATACGTGAATTCACTTTTGCAGGACAGAAAGGACTGGCTGCTACACTGAAATTAAACTGGTTTATTTGAATGGCTCTTGACTACCAGAGTGAGGGTGCAGGTAAAGCTGCTCCCTGGGCAACATCGAATGTTGGGGTTTTTTTTTCTGTGTTCCTAATCCACATGAGGACAGGGCTAGCTAACAAGACAATTTAGGATTCTTGCTCCCAGTAAGTTCTTGGAATGGACAGGAGAGGTTTGTCCTCTCAGGACCTGTGAAGGTCGGGGTTTGTAGAGGTTGTCCACTGGAAGTGCAGCTCCTGGGGGAGCCCCATCAGATGTGAGAGGATTTGTCCAAATTTGTCCAACTGCTTGGAAAGCAGATGGAAAAACCTTCCTCTGGTCACTCCTATTTTAAATTATGCATCCTCCATCTGCTGCCTTGAGCACAGACATGCTCACAGAGCTGCTGCCTTCCCAAAATAACCCAGGACTTTGGAAGAGGCTTTGCACACCCCTGCCTTGCCTGGCCCAGGCTGTCTCAGCTTCTCTCCTGTGCTGATGTCCCTGCAGGTGAAGGTTAGATGTCACCTGGAGGGAACCGAGTGGTGCAGGCTTGACCAGCCCGGCCAAAATGCCACCATGCCAAAGGAAGCTGCTCCCTCTTTCAGCTCTTTGTTGGGAATTTTACGTCTTTTGCTTTGGCTGCTCCAAGAGACATCACTTGCATGGAGAGGGTCTTGGTATGGCACCTGAAAATGTAACTGAGGGGCCACAACTGCAGCTTGAGCCCTGGATGGGCTTTAAATTTGGAAAGCTCTGAGTGCCAGCACTACTTAGGATGGGTATTGGCACCCTCAGGAGGCTGCTCCTGCTTTCCCACCAGTTCAAAGCATCTCTGGATGAAGGTGGAAATGTGTTGGCCCAGCACATCCCTGGAGCAGAACCAGGGTCCCTTCCCTCAGGTCCTTTCCCTTGGGTCCCCTCCAGCCCTGCTCCACCACACTGCACATGTTTCATCCTTTGCCTCTTTCCCCTGACTCTAAATCAGTTCTGTCAACTCCTTAATTATTTTAATTTTTCTTCATTCTCCAAATCCCTCAAATATATTTTATATATAGGGTACAGGCTTAAAAAAGAAAGCTACCGCTGTGCCCTTGCCTCTGAAATATTACCAGAAAAATGTGTGTATTTCATCTCTGTCTTTCATTTTCCCAGACATTTTCTGCTTTGAAGAAGCTTGAAACAGTAATAGACTGATGGCTACACTCCAACTCTATTGATTAACAGTGAGTGGTCAAGCTCTTCAGTGCCTGAAAATACATCCAGAAATGGGGACAGGTGAATTATTGCATTTTTCCACAGATGGAAGGAGTGAGGGGAGGATAAAACCTACAAGGGGAACTTCAAAAGATCTGCCCTCCCCGTGTCCAAATCCCCACTGGTGTGGAGTCCTGGTGTGGAGGAGAACCAAATGATTCTTTCAGTGGCTCAGCACAGCCCAGGGCTAAATCATTTATAAATATTGTGGCTCCAAATTGCCTCTGTTTAATGAGAGGAGAGCAGAGAAGGGAAGCAAGTGGGAACACTCTCCCACAATTTTAAGCAAGAGCTCAGTGCTGAGAGCCGGAATCTCTTCCCAGCCATTCCAGTCCTCACCAAAGGTCACAGTTTCAGTGCATTTTAGGACAAAAAAAGAGGAGGCATTGCGGGCTGCAGGATTTGCAAAGCCCAAGTGCTGTAAAAAAGTTGTGCTGATGGACACTGGGACAGGGGGCCTTCACCTTCCTTCCAGGATTCCTCTTTGGAACCTTGGAAGCTCCTGGAGCTGCCAGGGATAACAGCCTGTGGATTCCTGTGGAGGCAAGGAAGAGGAGCAAAGTTTGGAAGCAGACTGGAGCCCTCACTTTAAGGTTCCACAACCACATCCCGCCATTCCTCCACCTCCTGCCTCATATGTTGAGGTGTTAGGGCATGGGTTGGACTCGATGATCTTAGAGGTCTCTTTCAACCTAGTCAGTCTGTGATTCTGTTATTCTGTGATCTGGGAGAGATGTGAGGTTGCACAAAACATCAGAGAATCCATTTTGCCTTCAGAAAGATGGTGGGGTGGTTTTTTTGTTTGTTTGTTTGTTTTTTGTGGTTTTTTTGTTCGTTTGTTTTTGGGGTTGTTGTTGTTGTTTGGTTTTGGTTTTGGTTTTTTTGGGTTTTTTTGTTTTGTTTTGGTTTTTTTAATCTGACTTCTGCTGGCGTGGGAAAGCATTTTCCTCCTCTAATTTGAATTCCAGTTTTCTGTGCCCAGGCTGAGGGGCAGGTGAGGGCAGGTGCCAAGGGGGATGATGAGCAATAGGTCACTGCAGCTTGCAGGGTGAGTCAGGGAGAAGCCAGGAGAATTTGCAGCTCCTCTGCTGCACCTGCTGCAATATTTGGTGTACTTGAGAGTGTTTCTAAGTTCTCTTTCAACTGAGCAGCCAAGCAAAGCTTTCCCCTTGTATTTTAGGTACTGAAGCACCAACTCCCAAGGCCATTCAGGGCATTCCGAAACTGCCATTTCCAATCTTTGTGCAGTTAACTCTGAGCGATGCTTGCTTGGCTGGAATAAATCACCAAATTCAGGTCCTGACAGGATTAATGCACTGGAAAAAGGCTCAAGCCCTTCAGTGAAGCCGGGTGGTCTGTGAACACAGCAGCTTTACGAGTCCCATGTGTGACTGGAGAGTTTTGGAAGGACCAGAAATCCTCCAGTGGAAAGAAGCTGAGGGAAGAAAAATAGATGCAGCAACAGAATGGACAAGCAACTATGGGAAGGAGAGAGATGAAGGAAATGTTTTCACCTGAAATAATGCCTCAGTGAATAGCTGGGTGAGAGGCACTGATATTAACACACAGCTGAAAGCTGGGGAGGTCAAAGGAGAATGGATCTTTGGACACAATAAACTAAAAGAAATTAAAAAGAGAATGGATCTTTGGGCACAATAAACTGAAGGAAGTTCAGAGGAGAATGGATCTTTGGACACAATAAACTAAAAGAAATTAAAAAGAGAATGGATCTTTGGGCACAATAAACTGAAGGAAGTTCAGAGGAGAATGGATCTTTGGGCACAATAAACTAAAAGAAATTAAAAAGAGAATGGATCTTTGGTCACAATAAACTGAAGGAAATTCAAAGGAGAATGGATCTTTGGGCACAATAAATGAAAGGAGGTGATGATACAGAAATCCAGGCAGTTGAAACACAACAAGAAATCAAAGGAGTAAAGGCCCATTCTCCATCCTTCTACTTATCTTTTAATAGAATGGTATTTAACCTGTGTTATCACCATTGCATCCAAGAGACTTTGCCGTGGGGGTTTCATCTGTTCTGCAGAGCTCTCAGCCCCCAGTTCAAGTCAGAACATTTCCCAAAGCATTTCTTCCAGGAGGACCTTTCTTGGGCTCTGAGCATCCTTGTGACAGAAAGTGATTCAGCCTTGCCTGCTGCTTTGACCCCAATCTCACCTTGTTCCTCCCCAAGCCTGTATTTGTACATCTCTTTTCCTTTCTGCATGTTTGAATTCAATAGTGCTTTTTTTGGGTTTTTTTGTTAGGGTTTTTTTTTAAGGACTGGTAAGGGACTGTTTATTGGATGGTGACAAATCTGTTGTCTGAGCAGCTTTCCTAATAAACCAGATTATTTTTGTTGATGCTGATAGCTACAGAAACCAGTATCTGCCATGGATCTGCATCATCTGTTTTGACTCTACACTCCTCAGGAGAGCGTCTGCTTGTTTCCCGCATTATGATCAGGAACTGCAATACTCACACAGGAACTCTCCCCACTCCACTTCCATCCACTGATTTCCACATGGGTTGCTCAAAACCCTTGGGAATTCCCCATGATGGATGTGAGACTGGGATCATATTAAAACAGATTAAGGGTAAGCAATAACTAGCAATAAAACCACATCCATGCAGCTTTAATATCAGCAGTGGAGCAGCATCCCCGAGCACAATTTCATCGATTTTAGTGGAATTATGTCATGCATTCATTCAAGCCAGAACCACGATATATATTCCAGCGCTCCTGAAAACCCTCTTGGAATTTATTCTCCAGTGAAGGAGGTTCCATTAGAATAAAGAGACGCCAGTTTGAACCATTGATCAGAAAATATTGTAGCAGAGCCCAGCAGAGGGATTGCAGAGGACCTCACAGCAGGCTGACCTTTTGCTGTGGTGGCAGGGAGATTGCTGGAAAGAAGGGGACAATTAAAGAGTTATTTGCTGAGGGCACCTAGGGGCACTAAAACTCCTGCATTACAGCAGGCCTGGACTCTGGATGTGCCCTTTATATTCAGCTTGCAAAAGAGGCTCCTCTCAAGAAACAGATACAATATTTTTGCAGCTGGTGACGGGAGAGCCTTGACAAATTTCAGATCAGCTCACTTGGAGGGAACAAAGGCTGCCCAAGTGAGTCAAGTTCACTCCTCAGTAGCCATGACAACACTTTCAAGAACTCACAGTTTAGGGAAGAAGGGAAATAAATTCTGATTGGCGACACAAAGTGATCCATTTCTGCTCCTCACTGATCTGCAAGTGCCTGGACAGCTCCGAAGTTGAGAATGGGATGCTTGGTGACATCCTGGGGAGGAGGGAGGATGGGGTTTATCCCAAATGATTTCAGAGCTCAGGGAAGAGCAGGATGGGATGCTGCAGACTCTTTGTGTGTGTCCTTGGAAAGCAGGAGAAGGAGGTGGGACCAGTTCCCTCCAGCTCCTCACTTGGGTGCTTTTGGAAGACTTTTTGACTCCCAGGACTGCCTCAGAGCAACAAAACAGGAACAGAATGTCCATCCTGAGGGGCCTCAGTGTTAACCCAGGAGGAAGCCTGAGATCCTGCAGGAGTGGTTTAAGCAGAACACTCAGTCCTGAAGGGGACCCTGGGATGTCCTTCATGCCCCTGGTCCAGGGTTACAACGAGCTTCAGGTCAGGAACATCGTAACACTGCAAATCCTTGCCCAATGGAAGTGGATCCTTGCAAGTGCTTGCCTTGCAAGTCACATCTGCTCTTTGAAAGTCTATTTCCCTTCTTTCCATTCCCTCAGGAAGTTTGCTGCAGTTTTATTAGGGTTTTTGTCTTCTTTTATTTTTTTTTCCCCTTCATCTTTTTGGCTGTAATAACTTCCCTCCAGCTGTATCTCTTTTTTGCTTCTCATACAGACAGCTTCTGCCAATGTTAGTACCCGTCTGGTCTGTGGGAAACCAGAACTTTGACTGGTCAGTAAAGGATCAGTGGGAGCTTCAGAGTGTTCACAGCAGAGGAAAAAGGGATTAAGATCAATGGTTGCTCCCTCTGCCAGTCCCAAATGGGGTCGGCAGGGCAGGAGACAGGGTAATGTCCCCTGTGCTCTCCTGGAAATGTATCTGCTCCCAGCCAGAGGGTCAGGAACAGTAAATCCATTATTCTATCCTGTCCAGCTTCATTAAAGAAGGAAAGAAAAACAGTGTGACAAGTGTGGGACTGATGGGGACCACAGTGATCCAATGGCCTGTTTCTTAGGAGTGAGGCTGAACCATGCACATCTATTTCAGGGCCTCCTAAAAGCCTCCTCAGATGGTTCCAGGAGGTCTGGAGACAGCCCTGTTCCACAGGGTGAAGAGACTGCAGCCCTGGCAGATGAAAATATGGATTGAGCACATCCTGAGAGAGCTGGAGCTGTTTGCCCACCAGGATGTGTTAGGTACCTCCACCTCTGCTCCTCCAAAGTCTGGAATAGCTCACAAGCACAACAGCACCCCCAGAAATTCTCCTCTCCTCTGCCCTGCCTCAGTGCAGCTCCAAAATCTCCTTTCCCTGCAACTGAAAACTCTCCAGACACAACTGCAATGCATCTAAAATGTGAATTTTTCGCTAATTCTAGAATATTAGTGAACAAACCCCACCTCTCCCGAGGAAACAAAGCTGGCACTGTGCATGGAGGTGACTCCAACCACCACATCAAGAGCTAAGGGGAGGATTTTTTCCTTCAGCTGTGCAGGAATCTCTGATCTCACCAAGGAGTTTTATTCCAGGTGAGATCAGCTTTCCAAACTCACCCGTGAGCAAAAATGTTTTCCATTCAGACCAACGAAAAATGCTTCCACTTCATTCAAATGAAAAAGGCTCATTTCAATTTCAGTCTTCTTTTTAGTAATTTGCTTTTTATCACACAGAAAGGAAACCTGGTGAGGGTTTGCAGTTCTATGGGGTTCGACGCGATGAAATGCAGCAATAAGAAAAGAGTCTTTTAAAAGGAAGGAATCCTATTAAAGGACAGGCACAGTTACAGGCTTCAGAAGAGTCAAACACCTCCAGAACCACTGTGTTTTCGAAGAAATCGGGATTGATAGGGATTAATTGCCATTAGGAGCCCCACTGGAAGTGTGGTCATGTCCTGCAGGGAGAGCAGGAGGTGGCTGGGGCAGTCACCAGCACCCTTGGGGTGACCCTTAGGTTCCTAATCCATCCAACAGCACTGGGGAGGTCTCCTCATCAGTCAAATTTCCAGCAGCTCATCCTGAAGTGCTGGGGCTGCAAAGGCCTCAAGTGGAATCACTTTGCTGTGGGGAAAAGCTTCCACTCCGTGCACCTGGATGGGCTGAGCTGTTCTCCCCACACTGGGGACATGGCCACAACCTCCATGGATCATCAGGGGCCCCTCAGCAGGTGAGTGACAAGCAGGTGACAACATGGAGATCCCCCTAAATGAAGGGGTTTTCAACTTGAGTTATCTCCCACTCACCCGAGCCTGAAAATCATGGAATAGTTTAGGCTGGAAGGGACCTTTAAAGGTCTTTTAGCTCAATCCCCCTGCAGTCAGCAGGGACATCTTTGGCAGGCTCAGGTTTTTCAAAGGTCCCATTCATCCTGGCCTGGAATGTTTCCAGGGATTCTGATTTTCAGATAATCATGGAGATTGGAAACGCCTTCTAAGATAATCAAGTCCAGCATCCCCCAGCACTGCCAAGGCCACCACTGACCATGTCCCCAAGTGCCACAACCACATAACTTTTAAATCCCTCCAAGGATGGGGACTCCACCACTTCCCTGGGCAGCTGTGCCAGTGGTTCATAACCCTTTCCATGAAGAAATTATCCCTGTTATATAAATTACAATAATAAATTATCCTAAACCTCCCAGCAGCTGTGTCTTCCAGCCTCAGTTGTCTCCAACGCTTTTGGATACTTTTTTTCCCTAGAAAAATAACATTACAGCCAGTCTGTAGGAACTCAGCTGCTTCAGAAACCAGACCCCTCCAGAACTCACAGCCTGTGGATTGGAAAACAACTCTTTAAAGAAAATACTCCCTGAAATCCCTCCCTGCGCCCGGGGCTTTGCAAACTTCCACTTACTCCTGGCATCCGTCTCCGGATTGTGTCACTCGCCAGCTCAGTTAAGAAGTTGATTTGAATATTGTTTTATCACACTGTGCCTTGCAGACAGCATTGAGTCAGCTTAAAACCAGCGCAGTGTGTACTGGCTCCCAGTTAATTATAGGCATAAAACATCATTTACTCTGCTGAAAGGAAATACTTGGAATCCAGAGGGCTCTTCGCTGCAGACGCCGGTTCCTGTGCAGGGTTTTGTTTCCTCTCCATTATCTCAGGGACAGTTTTGTGCCTGGTGGATTACAAATCTTTGAGGGCCACGTCCAGACTTCCCCCAGTGCAGGGGTGAGGGTGTTTTGCTGACAATTTTTGTTCCGAAGAGCTTTTAATCCAACCCTAGGGAAAGAAAGGAGGAAATTGCATCCTTAGCAAATAATTGTCTCTCCCTTGGGGTTTCTTTAGGTGCCTGTCCTTGCTTCAGCAGGGTCTGGATTGGTCCCTAAAGAATTCCTTCACTGGGTTGAAGGAAATGTGCTCTGAGATGGCCCTGCTGGAGCAGGGAGGTGGCACCAGGTGGCCCCACCATGGTCCCTTCCAACCTGACCCATCCTGGGATTCTGAGATTTATGTTGGCTGGATGATGGATCCCCCTGGGCTGATCCAATTATGCATCCCGCTTGGTTCCCTCCTTATATCCTCCTGTTCCAGCTCTGCAGGCAGCAGACAGTCATGGTGTTAATGCCCTAACTGAGGATTTGTTTCCCCAAAAGCCCCATATTTGCACCGAGTCCTCCTCTCAAACCATTCACAGGAACTGCATCCTGGTCATTGCTACCTGAACACTGCAGGAGAGGTTATTTCTACCACAGGGGTTGGATCATCTCTTAAACCTATGTAAGAAATCCTTCTCATTAAATAAATGCATCTCATTAAATCACCTGAGAGCTGAAGGAGGCAAGTGCTGATCAGGGCCCTCCTCACTGTGGTTGTAGCACACAGACACTAGTTGTAGGACACGAAAGAAAGATGAGAGACTCCAAATATTTCAGAAGGCAAAGTGCATAGAAAATAGCCTTTATTGTCTAATTCTTACTACCTTTTATAAGGTGTTCTGATACAGACTTTATATGACTGGTGAGTAGGAACGACACTTCTCTAATCCCATTGGTTAAACTAGAGAAACAACAAAACACCACCTGGAGAAAGATTGTTTGAGAAAGGATAGTTGTTTCCCAAGATTGCTTTGAGAAGAAGCTTTCTTGAGAAATTTTTCCTTGGGGAAAAATTAGCAGCTGCCAGCAGGCTAAAATCTCTCAGACCCAGAAATATCAGGCCCACAGGACACAGCCCGAGAACAAACTCAGAGTTATTCTGGGGGCATTTGCATGTGTGGGAGCTTCTGGAGAAACTCTGGAGAGGCTTTGTGGCCACAGGGCAGCCCTGAGGGTGGCCCAGGAGGTTCAGGCTGCCCAGGAGGTTCAGGGTTGCCTTGGCACGGGGAGGCAGCTGGGGAAGGAGCACGGCTGGGGACATACAGTGGAGCTGCAGCAGCAGCATCCCACCCTCTCCCTCAAGCTGTCAGGAGCGCTTTAAATCGGTGGGAGAAGAGCAGGCACAAGCTGGAATATCTCGGGAAGCTCCAGGGACAGGACAAGGAGGAATGGTTTCAAACTGAAAGAGAGTAGGGTTGGATGAAACATTAGGAAAAAATCTTTACTATGAGGGTGGTGAGGCCCTGGCACAGGGTGCCCAGAGAAGCTGTGGCTGCCCTTGGATCCCTGGAAGTGTCCAAGGCCAGGTTGGACAGGGCTTGGAGCAACCTGGGACAGTGGAAGATGTGGAATGAGATGATCTCCTTCCAAGCCAGACCATTCCCTCATTCTGTAGTTCTATGAATGGAACAGCTCAAATCTGATAAAGCTCTAACTTCTTGAGGAAACTGAGGCACTGGGTGCACTTGGGACATGACCCCAAATCCCAGCAAAGCTTTAAGCAGTTCCAAAAATAAATCAGCACTTGTTGCTCCAGCAAGCAGTGCCAGCCACAAACCCACTTTAGGATTTATTTAAGGGATGACCAACCAGAAATTGGGTCCTCTTCTTCCTCACTGGCACATCCTGAATCCCATAGCATCTCTCAGAGGAATTACTCTGTTGCAGCACTGCTGGAATGTTTTCTGGGTGTCTCAAATCAGCCTGACTGGGGACACGAGCAGCAGGACCAGCAGGGAAATAAAAGCTCTTGGAAGAGCCTGTCACATTCTGTATTTTGTCGTGATTCCACTTCTCTTTTTTAATGTGCTCTGAGGAGATGGGAAGCATTGCCACAGGTCTGGGAAGAAAAGACTCCAAAGGGAAAGAGAAGTTGCCCACAGGCCTTGTGAAACCAGGGGGAAAAAAAAAAAAAAAGGCAGAAATAAATAAACAAACAAAGAGGGAGAAAAATCAAAAACCCCGTTAAAATGTTGTTTTATTTCTCTTGTTTCGCTGCAGAGGAGTTTGAAGTTCTCCATTTCCTGGGTGTGCTACAGGAGCAGCAGAGTTGAGACACAGGCTTTTAATGAAGTTTATGTAAATTTGGTGATGTTTATACTTAGCAGAACAGATTTAGGAGTACTAATAAAGCAGCAGATGAGGCGTAGAAAAGAGCTGGTGAAGTTTTTCTACCAGTTATTTTTTACCTTCCTCCCACCATTCCCAACAAAAAAGAGTCTGTTTCTGTTGCCAGTTTCTCTTCACAACAAGAGCTTCTGAAAAGCTGTTTATCCCTCAGTGCTGCTCAAGCATCTCCCAGCTCAGTTGTGTCCCACTGCCTTCCCTCCGCGAACAACCGAGAGCAACCCAGTCCATGTTTGTTTTCCCTCCAAGCAAATCAATTTTTTCCCAACTCCACTTTGGGATCTTTGTTCACTGCCAGGATTTTCCACAGGCTGGAGTTGAAGCAGCCTTCTCCTTTGAGAGGAGGCGAGGATTTAGCCTTGGGTTTGGAGTCAAGGATGTTGAGGATGAGCAGGATGAGCTTCACCCCTGGCGAGGAGGAGGAGGCTGAGCTGGTCCTGCCCACCGGTGGGTGGTGATTTTTAGTGCTTGTGGCTCCAAGGAGAAGAGCAGGGGCCACCAACATGGAAAAGTGACCCAGAAGATCCTCAGAAGAAGGTGCTTGGCAGCCCTACCCCTCCTGCCACACCACCACAACCTCTTTCAAATGTTTTCTGCTCACCCCAGGAGTTTTTCTGTGAAGAAATGAAGCAGATTTGGGGCTTGTCAGCATTTGTCCAATGCAGTTCACTCAGGATAATCCCTACTAACTACCCCCTGATCAGACCCTCCCTGGGATGGGGTTTTCAAGGAGGGTTGGGGGGTGGGGGGGTGTCTCAGGGTCCCTTTGGAGCAAACCTGTCCTTATCAGAGCAGAAGTCCTTTGCACACTTGAGGAGTTCCCATGGAATAAAACACCCAGGAACTCAATGGGTTGAACCTTCTGGACATAATCCTGAGCCCTGTGCTCTGGGAGGGCCCTGCTGGAGCAGGGAGGTGGCACCAGGTAATCACAGTGTGGTCCCTTCCAACCTGACCCCTCCTGGATTCTGAGATTTACATTGGATGATGGATCCTCCCTGGGCTGATCCAATTATCCATCCCACTTGGTTCCCTCCCTGCCCCTGGCGTCCCACAAAACTGCTCCATCTGCTGAAGGAGAGCAATCTTTCATACAAGAGATATTTTGATTCATCAGAGGCCAACATGAAATGGAAGGTTGTGCTAATTATGAAAAGCTACCAGGCACTGCTGCAGAAATAACAAGAAATTTTCCTATTTATGGCAGCTTCATACTTTGCTTTTCATTAAGAAAAGGGACAAGGTCTAAATTTAGGACTGGCATGGTCAAGGCTTAGCTTTGAGATGAGTTTCACCACACCTTTTCCTATAATAGAAAGAGAGTCCTGGAAAGCATGAAATCCCCCATATATTAGCAAACAATCGTGATATTTAATTTATTTTTATGGGAGCTGATAATCTGTTTTTTTCAACATCCACTAGTGCTTTGATGCCCATCAGTGAGAAATCTTGCAGGGGTTTCATGGCAGTAAATCAACACCACCCAGCTGAGCTGAATCATATCCAGATTTTCATGGAATCACAGAATTCCAGGTTGGAAGGAACCTCAAGGACCATCTGGTCCAACCTTTCTTGGCAAAAGCACTGCTCAGACAAGATGGTCCAGCACCATGTCCAGCAGAATCCTTTAAGTGAGAAAATCCCTCACTTCCCTGGGAAGATTATTCCAGGGGCCAATTGTTCTTCTTGTGGAAAATTTTCCTCTGATATCCAATCAGAACCTCCCCAGGAGTGACTTTTCCATTATTTGTCATCTTTTCCATGTGACTCCTCATAAAAGGAAAGTCTCCATCTCCTTTGCAGCCACTCAGGAAGCCCTGGAGCATGGGGATGAGGCTCCCCACACCCAGTTCTCAGCCTTTCCTCACATAGCAGTTTCCCAGCCCTTTGATTGTCCTTCTCCAGCCTGTCCACATCTCTTTGGAATAGCAGGGACCAGACCTGGACACACCCGGAATACTCCAGCTGTGGCCTGCCAAGCGCTGGGTAGGATGGAGTAATGAATTCTCCATCTCTGCTGGGTCTTTTTTGGCACAAGGAGCAAGGAATTGTGACCCACCAGGGTCCTTTAATTAGGCAGAGCTGCTGATCAGGGAGTTTTGCTCCTGGCAGGGTTTTTGAAGCTGTTGGGGACATCTGACACTATCCCCTGCAAGGGAGGACTCCAAAGTCCCAGTCCAAAGCTGCAGAAGAGGTCCATTCATGGTTTTTATCTGTTTTTCTCCAGCTCATCTGGGAGAAACCAATAATCCACTGTATCAGTCACTGACATCCAGAAACCCCCCACGAGCGACTTCAGGACATTCTCCTTGCCATGGCCATGAACTCATGGAATTTCCAGGCATCCCAGCATTTCCCTGGGGAAAAGGGGGCAGCACAAAGGAGTTGGGTGGGAAGATCCTTGAAATGGGGATGCTTCTCACATAATTAAAGATATATTTGGAAAAGATGAGCTTTTCCAGGCTAAAAAGGTGCCCGAGGGATCCCGTTCCATGTGGTGACACAGGGATGGGAAAGCAGAACCCACTGAGGAGTGATGGATTCCTCATTTGAATTTTCAGCTGCAGCTTTCTTTTCTCTGTAACCTGTTATGAACCTGATCATCCCTGACCTAAGGTGCTGAAGGAGGAGGAGGAGGATGCTGCTAGAAAAAAACTGTTCAGTCCAGGAACCAGCTGTGATTGCTAAATGAGGAGATTTAGGCACATGGGGGGGAAAAAATAAGAAAAGCAAAATGACTGAGAAGTTAAAAATACAGCCTGAAATGTGGGAGCTGCATTTCACCCAGCTTTACTATCAGATCCTATAAACCAGGGGGAAAGGGGACAGAGCAGACCCACAGGGTTAAAACCTACAGGAAAGATAGGACAGGAGGAGATAAATCAATCCAAAATTCTCCCCTTAATTATCACACAAAAGATTTTGCAGAATTACAGACATGACTTAATCACCTCTGGGACAGAAGGTGCTTCCTACAGAGATGTTTTCCTGCTCTGTTGGTCATCAATTGCAGGACAAGTTGATTATCCTACTAATTGCTGACCAGATACCAGTGTGGTGCTGAGCTACCAAAATTCCTGAGGGCTTCTCCTCAAGAAATCCCACCTGGAGTCCTCTTCCAGCCAGTTGTGGTGGTCCAGGAAGCAACTGGGGGAACTGGTGAGCGGGGGATGTGCAGATCACAGCAGCCAGCTCCTGACATGTGGACGAGTCTCCTTAATCCGAGTTCCCATTTTAAAGGGAGAGAATAGGAACTTCCAGGCAGGAGGATTTATAGGCAAGGACTTCACAGTTAAATTTATTCATGGCTAAACTGAGGAGCCCAGAGTCATTAAAGCATGAAATTGTGCCAGTCAATTAAAGCGTCAATCATAGGCAGCCTCATTTAGGAGAGCTGCTTTAATCCCAAGAAAAGAACAATTTTTTTGGCCTAGTGAGAGAGCACAGTGACTTGAAGTTGGTTTTAGTAAAATAGCAGTTCCTCTGCTACCGTTCAGACATTTGCCAGTGGTTGGGTTTTTTTATCTATATAGATTATTTTCTGCTGTGCTCCTTCCAAGGTGACTCGTGTTTCTGCTCAAGTAGAAACACAGATGCAATTTGAGCTGGAGATGGAGTGACTCGAGTGGGCTACACAGCAAACAAACAAGAGAGCTCATCAAAGAGACATTTAAACCAGCAGAGTTCTGGTTTTCAGCAGATGACGGATTTTCCTTTTGTTTTTTAAAACCCAGCAATTAGATTATTCTGCCTATCACTTCATGCAACATGTGTTTATTTTATTGGCTTTTAAAGCGTTTCCCCCCACCTCCTTTGGGTTGAATTCCTGGAATATCCATTGGTGATATTTAACAAATGGTGACTGTCATTTGGGCCTGAACACACAGAATGGATCACACACCTGATTGTAATGAAGGAGGAGAATCTCCAGACGGGATTTACTGGGAGCTGACTGAAAGTTTTGCAGTTAGATATGGTCTTTTCTTCCTTATCCACCAAAAATCAGGGAAAGGAGATAAAAGAGACTCAGGTTTGGAGGAGAAACAGGAGCTCAGGAAGTGTAACAACTGGTCAGGGTGGAATTCTGTCATAAATGGAGCTTGGTAGAGAGCTGAAGTAATCTTCCCACTCCTTCGTGTGGGTATTTCATCAGCTGCAGGTGTGTCTGGAGGGACTTTGGAGGTGGGAGCAGCTTGGGGTTCTCTTTGCAGCAGTGAGGTTGTGCTGTGAGAGCCAGGCTGGGCAGGGGAGGAGGTGGTGCCTGAGCTGCCTTTGCCCTCACATTTCCTTTCCTGCAGAACTGCACATCCAGGGACAATCTTGGCTGTGATGGGAAAGCCAAGAGAAAGCTTTGGGTGATTTTTTTGGGTGAAGCTCAGGCTGTGGGGCAGCTCCAGACCCTTCTCTGGCTGCCCACACAAGCTTTGCTCCAGCACAGCTTCCCCTTCTTGTGGGTTAGGGCCTCTCTCTGAACCAAAACCCTCCTTAAAAAACCCTAAGATGTGTGGCTGGTACACGTGTCTCCTGAGTTTCTCAGTCTGCAGCTGTGATTTGTGCAGGAAGGAAGGAAGTGGAGTTTTTTTTGATCTGCTGTGGGCTTTGGAAAGTTTTCCTTTTGGGTTCTCCCCTGTCCTGGAAGTGTGCACAGCCCAGCTGGTCAGGCAGTAGTATCCAGGACTAGACATACAGTAAATTTAGGTAGCTTGGCTTGAAATTCGAATTCCTGAGGGCAAGGAGGTCGAGGAAGTTGCTTTGATATCTGCTGGAGGAGCAGGGCCTGTGGGTGCACCAGTCTCCCCCACCTCCCTTTCCAGCGTGTCTCAGTGCTATGGACACCAGTTGCCCACATTAATGTGTCTCACAGGATGGTTTGGGGAAAAATTCCATCCCAATATCCCACCTAACCCTGCCCTCTGGCAGTTTAAAGCCATTTCCCCCTATTCCATCACAACATATGCTTGTAAAAACTCCCTCTGACCTCACAGGAAGGGCACATCCACTTGTGTCTGTGCTCTCCTGGTCACCTCTGTCCAGCCAATGGATCCAAACTGGAGCAGCTGAAGGGCAGAGGAACAAAGAGTATTTTCTTCAGAGAGGAGACAGAAAGATTTTTTTTGCCGCATCCTGCCTTGACAGTGAAATCTAAGGCGTCGTATGATTGCTCTCTATAAATATCCTGAGCAGGGAGTGAAGGAAATCAGCACCAGAAACAAAGAGACACCTCATGGGAAGGTCTTGCTGCCGAGCTGGAAACTGCCCACACCTTCATCTGGAGGTGAAGCAATCCAGGCTGGGATGGGGGGGGGGGGGCTGAAAAAGCTCCTGAAAGGGTAAAAAACACGGGATAAATCTTGATCTTGGTATGCCCAGAAAGGTGTTGTGCAACGAGGTGTCTGTGGGGTGCCCAGGACGTCCCTCCAGTCCTCCCCCTCTGTTTTCTTCCTCTGGAACAGAGATAATGGCTCTGCATACCTGGCAGGAGGATGAGGGACTGAACACATCAGCAAGGGAAGAGTACTGAGGTGTGACAGGGATTGGAGCATTAGAAATACCTGAGACAGTCACATCTTGCTGTCATTTGCAGCATTAAAACCAAACCTAGTTAATTACCAGGCTGCAGACTATTTTTTCCCCTTCCCACCTGCCGTGAGATATTGTGAGGTGGGGAAAAAATAGCACAAGTGCAAAGAAAAGCCTTAATAAAAGCTTTGGAGGGATGTAAGTGGGTCTCATCTCCGTAGGTATCAAGGTAACTTTTCTCAGTGCTCAGAAGAAGTTTTCCAAGGCTGGCTGTTTGATTTATTGTCCAGATCCTAAACTGGAACATTTTTGCCTTGGTTCTGGCAGTAAAGAACAAAAGTGCTAAGTGTGAGGTGTCCACATTGTGTTTCATTTCGCTGATGGATGTTTTGACAGCCAAGAGATTTCTCACTAGGCTCTCTTCTTTTTTTTCCTTTTTTTTTCCCCATCACTGATTTTTATAGGACATTGAGGGGTGGGGGAAGAACTGAACTTCCCATCAGCTGGTGGCATTGTGTCAGTCAGAGAGATGTTTTCTGGTTAAATCCCAAACAATGTCTTCTCAGCTTTCCGAAAGCTGTGATATTTTTGAAGTGTCACTGACTTAGTCCTGGTGGCGTGCGAGATGTTGTGAGTGTGTATTTTTATTTTAATCCCTGAATTAAAACAAAGATCTCTCCTGACGACCTTGTTTGAGGCTGCTTGGACCCTCCCAGGTCAGCCTTGACCCTGATTTGTCACATTAGTGAGGCTGAGTAAGCTAAATTTGCCAGTAATGAGCCAGAAAAGCCGAGGAGATGTTTATTTTGTGTCACTTGAAGGAAGGCTGAAGTGCCCTCAGCCCCTCTGGGGACTTTTCCATGTCCAGCTGAGCAGTTGTGCTCTTGTCACACTCAAATGAAAACCACGAGACTGCTCTAAAAGGCCACTTCAGCCCAAGGTGTGTGGGTGGGCTGAGGAGTGGAAAATCAAGTGCTGGGCCAAGGGCATCTTCTGACACATCTCCAAGAGACCCAGCTGGGGCAGGATGGACACTGGGATCTCCTGCACTGGCTTCATCCCAGCTCTGACCCTTGGAGAGCTTCCAGCAAACAATGAAATATTTAAAAATTTCCATAAAATTGAAGACCTTTAATGTCACAGAAGCACAGACTGGTTTGGGTTGGAAGGGACCATAAATCCCATCTCATTCTGCCCCCCTATCATGGGCAGAGACACCTCCCACCATCCCAGGTTGCTCCAAGCCCTGCTCCAGCCTGGCCTTGGACACTTCCAGGGATCCAGGGGCAGCCACAACTTCTCTGGACACCCTGTGCCAGGGCCTCCCCACCCTCACAGGGAACAATTCCTTCCCAATATCCCACCTAACCCTGCTCTCTGGCAATGGGAAGCCATTCCCTGTGTCCTGTCACTCCATCCCTTATCCCAAGTCCCTCTCCAGCTCTTCTGGAGCCCCTTTAGATACTGGAAGGGGCTCCAAGGTCTCCTTGGAGCCTTTTCTTCTCCAGGCTGAACTCTCTCAACCTGTCTCCAGCCCTCAGAGCCTCCTCCTGATCATTATTTTCCCCTACTTTCCTGTGTCTGGAATTGAAAGATTTCTAAAGCATTTTGGGGTCTGATTTTAATGGTGTCACTCACACAGACCACAGCAATCCTCATCAGTGTGGGATTTCTTGGTCAGAGCCCTTGGCAATCATGCCAGATGTTTGAATTCAGCTTTCCGAGACACACAGCTCCAGCTGTGGCAGAGTTTCATACAGGAGAGGATTCAGATCAAATTCAGGTACCTCCAGCACTGCTGTCTCCTCTGAGCAAATCCCTCAGGGCTCTCTTTATTGTGCCTAGAAAGAAACAGCTTGTTTAGGGTGAAATTAATCTCATCCCTACCAGACATCTCCATTTGGTCAAGGAAATACCTTCCCAGCTTTATTCCTCGCTAGCAACTGCAATGAGAGCACCGTGCCATTACACTGAGCATCAGCAAAAATCCAAAATTAAACATTTCCACCTGTTCCTGTGGTCCATGGAGAATTGTGAATGCTGATGAAGTGCTTTGGTGACTCTGGAAATGCGTGGAGATAAGCTGTGTGTACAAACACTGCAAGGATTTGGGGATGCATCACTGGCAGGGGCTGTGAAAGGCAAAAGAAGCTCATTTTCTAGCCAGTCAAGTCCATATCCCTTTGAGGTGTTCCATGAAAGAAATTCAAGGAAACATCTGGCCTTTAATGTCTAGACACCATCCCTTGCAGAGTTTAGATCCTAAAGCTCTCCCTGGCAATGGGCTGTGGGAGGAGATGGCGCTGTCGTGCTGTGCTGTGACCCAAGAGAAGAAAGGGAGTGTGGCCACTTCAGCTCAGGATTTTTAGCTCCTTTTCATTCCCTGAATCCCTATTGCTGTGCTGACAAAGCCCATTGGGATGGCCTGAACCCCACTCCCAGATTCCTCAATCCAGGAGCAGAAGAGATGTGGGTCGAAGGTTGGGCTGATCTCCGTGTGAGTTGTGGCAGGAGAAAAGTCAGTTTTCACCAGTTAACGCCTGCATGGGGAGGCTGCCAGAAGAATATTTCCCCAGGCCTGACATGCCTGAAATAGCCCCTGCTTTGGGAATATTTATTCCCAAATATATAGTTTTTCCCCATTTGGTGTGGCAACCACATACAGCAGTGACTATGTCTTGCTCACCTCTAGGTCTAAGCTTTTCACTTATTGCAAAATATTACTGGAGTTTCTGCTCCAATTGCAGCTCTTCGTGAAGATTTAGGACTCTGGATAATAGAATTTAAACGTAAAAATGGGATGGTGTTGATGTATTGTTTTGCTGATGATTGAACTGGTTTATTCTCTTCTAGGCTCCAGTGTTACCAGTAGCACATCTTTGTTGATGTATTTTCCTTAAAGGCTTTTTTTTTAAAAAAAAATATATCAGTGATTTTGATAAGAAGGATGTTTTTCTGTATTTTTTACAAAAATAAAAAATAAATGTATTTTTAATATAAAACCCATAAAGCTGCATATATAAAGCTGTATAAAAAATAAAAAGCAGAGGTGGAAAGGCTCTACAGCACCCTGATTTCAAAAAAATCTCTGGAACTGCTGGATTTTTCTTCCTCTGATCTTTGGTTCTGGCAGCTTTTTCTCACAGGGATATTTTTGCTTTCTCTGTTACATCTCTATTACTCCTGCCATCATTTTTCTAAGCACAGACACAACCCTAGATCCTTTCTCAGAAATGTATTATGGGGTGTTTGCCTGCTAGAAAAGAACCTTGCATTGTGAACTAGTGGGAAATAACTGTTGAAGAGTTTTGGGGCTAAAAATTGATGGTGCCAGAGATTTTCTGACTAGGAGCAATTTTCAGAGCTGTATTGGGTGCCCAAGAGAAAAATGCTTCTTTATCATTAAATGACATATTTTATTTCTATTGCCACTGGGCAGATTCTACAGCCCTGGCTTTCTGCTGACAAGGCCTTGTAATCTCAAAGGGTCTTTTCACCTTTCTCCCAACACTTTCCCACCACACCAAGGGGATGTTGTGTCCTGACCTGGCTCTGAGAGCCAAGACAGCTCCAAATCTTATCCCAAGAGCTGCCTGAGGTGTTTCCCCATGGATTGTTTTGCCAGGGAGGCCATGCCCAGGTCAGGAGGCAGGGCTGGGTGAGCCTGGGTGGTCCCCAGGGTGCTGAGCCTTCAAGCTGCATCCCAGGAACAAGATTTCTGAGAAAAATCTCTCTGTTTCCACGCAGGATCTGTTCTTGCTCGGGGCTGTTGGCATTTTGATGTCTCTTGAAGATACAGCAGAGAAGTGGCTCTTGAGAAGTGACAGCACGAAACTCTGATTAATGTCTCCAAGGAGAGTCAACCAGAACCGTTTCCTTTGAGCTGCCTCCATTTCCATATGTAGCCCAGACTTTGCTTGACAATGCTATAGAAATGTGATGCTTGGAAAAAGCACGGCTTGTTAGCAGGAATATTTCCCCTTCAGCCTTTAAGGAGAGATGAAAAACCCTTCCCAAAGCAATCTGTAAAGAATCCTGGAATGTTAATTCCCAAATTAACAAGTCCAGAGCTCTCCCACGCCACCTCTACCTAAGGGTTTAAATTCTCATTTAGGAGACCTGCACACGGCCTTAGGATGAGAAGGAGCATGGAAGTGTGAAGTTAAAAGACTGGTGGAAACCACAGGTGATCCTTGGACCACACTCATGACCTCTTATTGCTTCTAATTTACCACAGAACCACAGAATATCCTGTGCTGGAAGGCATCCACCAGGCTCATTGTCCAGCTCCTGTTCCTGCACAGACACCCCAACAATCCCACCCTGTCTCTGGGGGTGTTGTCCAAACTCTCCTGGAGCTCTGGCAGGTTTGGGGCTGTGCCCATTCCCTCGGGAGCCTGGGCAGTGCCCAGCACCCTCTGGATGAGGAACCTTCCCCTGATATCCAACATCAATCCCCCTGGCACAGCTCCAGCCGTTCCCTGACACAGCTCCAGCCGTTCCCTTGGATCCTGTCACTGTCACAGAGAGCAGAGATCAGAGCTGTCCCTCAGGAGTAGCTGCAGACCCTCACGAGTGTCCCCTCAGTCTTCTCCTGGTGGTTCCCAAAGCCCTCCTTTGGGCACTGTCTAACAGCTTTCTATCCTCCTTTTTCTGTGACACCAATTCCCCAGAGGCAGCTGCAGTTCGTCTGGACACCTTCAGCCTGGCACACGGCAGCAGCTGCTGCCCAAAGCTTTGTCCTGGGAGTGGAATGACCGAGGCATTCCAGAGTCTGGAAGGGCACCAAGACCTCCAGGTTGTCTGCACTGAGCAGACAAATCCCGGGCTCCGAGCAGAGCCCTCCCGAGCCGCGCTCGCGATTTACGAGCTCGCGGCTGCGTTGTCACACACTGTCACCAAGTGTCTGGCACTTGGCCACTCTCTGCCTCCCTCTTCCCTTAATTGCTGTGTTAACAGACTGCTGGTCATGCGCAAAGGGTCGGAAATGTGAAGCTGAGAGTGGAAAAGAAGCTGGAAAAGCGGCTCTAAATAAGGCAGCTTTTCTCATCACCCACAAGGAGTTCATTTTCATTGTCTTGAGCGAGAGCTGGGAGTTTCCAGCTACCCCCTAGCACAGCACACGCTGCAGCCTGTAAAGATTTTGCCTTTTTAAATTGCTGGAACAGCTCTTTGCCGTGTAGCGCAGCAGCGGAGTCGTGGTGCTGCTGTCCAAGGTCCGTGTGCTTGGTGGGAGGAGTAGGAAAACACCCGATGCGTGTTGGCTGCCCCAGTCCTGGAAGCAGTCTGGGATTAGGGGTGGAAAAATGCTGGGAGAAGGGTGAAAAGACCCTTTGAGACTTCAAGACCTTGTCAGTACAAAGCCACAATCTGCCCAGTGGCAATAGAAATAAAATATGTGATTTAAATAAATTAAGAGCAATTAGCGTGGAGCTTGGGAAAAAATAAAAAAGCATAAAAATCATAAATAAATAGTCTGCCCCCTCTTGTAGGGATAGGCTCAGGGTTTGGATTCAGCAGTTGGATGCCGGAACATGGCAGAGTTAACACAGAAATCCTAGGAGCTTCTCTAGCTGTGGTGGTGTGAACATCTCTTTACTCTGCCAGGGACCATCTCCAGGATGGGTTTTCCTGCCCACCCAGGTGATGATTTTGTCCAGCATTCACGGAATGTGGAGCTCACCTGTATTTGTGTCACATTCCTTTGTGTTGGATGTCAGGCCCTGGTGGGAATTCAGGCTGCAGAGACAGCTCCTGTCCCACCTTGCTGGGACACCAAGCCACGATGCTCCTCCACCTTGAAGAATTCCAGAATGGTTTGGGTGAGAAGGGACCTTAAAGTTCGCTCAGTTCCACACTTATTTGTGAGGGAGGTCCAGCTCTTCACAGATTAAAGCATTTGTATGTATAATATTATCTTTCAACTCCTGCTATCTCTAAAACTGTGTGTTCTACATGGAAGATCTTGTCATAAAAAAAAAAAAAAATAAAAAAATAAAATTAAAAAAAGGGTAGAATTGCCAGGACAGAGCTCTCTTCTTCCTTCCCTGGGTGCCAGCGCTGAGAAGGGCTGGAAAAATTCCTTGGAAGTGCTCAAGGCTAGGTTGGATGGGGCTTGGAACAACCAGCTCTGATGGAAGCTGTCCCTGCCTGGGGCAGGATGTGGAACTGGGTGATCTTTAAGGTCCTGCCAACGTAAATCATTCTGTGATTGTATGAAATATCCACTTTTTGCCTTAATATGATGATTTTAGAGCAGTGACCTGCCTGTTCATCTGGCGGTGTTGGGGTTTTGCTTAAGCTCCATCTCAGAGTAATGCACAAGATAGAGAAAAGGAATAGTCAGGAGACTGAATATCTTGCACAGTGAATGTGAAGTATTTCCAGATCAAAATGGCAATAAAATAAAGAATAAACTCCATTTTTTACCTAAGGACACAGGTGGAAAAGGTCTTGTGGCTGCCTTTCAGTTTTATTGACATGAGACTCAAAGTAGCAGGAGCTTTTTCACATGGCAGACTGGAGATCTGTAAATCATCTTGCCAAAAGAATCTGGATGATAAATCAAGTGGGAAATTAGACAAATCATCCAAATCCTAAAGTATTGACGTTGGAAGGGCAGCCTGGAGGCTTCTGAATCTGTGCCAGGCTCAAAGACAGGTTCAGAAGCAGGTCAGGTTCCTGAAGCTGAGGTTTGAATTTGGCCAAAATCCGCCCCAGTTGCCACCATCAGCCTTCTGCTTGCCAAGCTCAGCAGTGCCCTGGGCACCAGGTCCTGCTCATCCAAGGCTCTGACGGGGGGTTATCCAATCCCAGATGAAAGACTGGGCATTCCCTGTGGCAAAACAGGGGGTTACACTGAGCCTTGTACAGAAATTGTGGAAAAAACAGGGAATTTCCTCAATTAAATATGTTTTGATGCCTTGAACATAGTGAAGGGTAGGAAGACACATGATCCAGGCTGTCCTTGTCCTAATATTTTCCCCAAAGTATCTCCCGCTGTTGGAAAAGGAACTATGAGCTGAACAGATTTTTATTTCAAAGGGAAGAAAATGGCAAAGGGCTGCAAGATCATAGCTGGGCTGGAGAGGGTGAACAGGGGTGATCACTCATTCTCCTTCTTGAGGCAGGGATCAGCCAGAGCCTAAAGAGCTCAACAGGTGGTTTGAAACACCAAAGGGAGACACTTCTTCACCTCCAAAGTAATTAAAGTGTGGAATTTGTTACCTCAAGATGACAGAGTGGGATAAAAAATAAATTGAGGGGAAGGAGAGCAGGCTCTGGAGGTTATTAAACATTCCGAGAGTGCTCCTGGCTCAGCAAGTTGCTGAACCTTTAATTGGTGGGAGAGGAAAGGATTCCTCAATGTTTTTTGTCGATCTGGCTCTGTAAGAACCCAGCACTGGTCTGTGCTCCAGGTTGGATCATGGTCCAGTTTGAGGTGGTTGAGATTTCTTTGTTCTCATGAGATGGAGGAGGTGGCAGGACTCCTATGGAGATGAGGAACAGGGTGGGTTTGCTGAGTTGTCCCTGCAAATTCCAGCTCTGCCTGTCAGTCCATGAAGTGCTGAGCTCAGAGTGGGGAGATTCAGGGGTTTTTAGGGGAGAAACACTGGATTTTACTGCTTGGGCTTTACATCTCTTGCCTGGCTTTGTTCAGAGTTGTTATCAAAACCCTACAAAACCCCCGTAGAGGGTTTTTCAAAGCTGCCTTTTCTCCCCAGGTCTCCCTGCCTGTGTTCCTGTATTTCCCCTGCACAGAGAGTGGAATAAAAAGCTGACTTGAGACCTACTCATTTAATGCCTGAATTAGTTCAATTTTCTCTGCCCGAGGCTCCTCATTCTTTTCTACTGTCTTGCTGTTGGCCTGCTGGGAATCTCTCATTGTCCACAGAAGTTTCTCTTGTCCTCCTAAATTGATGATTTTCTCCCCGAGCTCAATTTTTTGCCTAAATATGGACTCTTTCAGAGCTAATTTCTCTTTATGGTTTGCTTAGGCACATGTATGTGTGCACTAAAATCGGTTTCAAAATGGCTCAGATTTATTTTTAAGCCAGGTTTTTTTTTGCAGATGCCAAAAGCATTGATTCCTGTCTGATTAAAAAAAAAATAAAACCCACGGAGTATTTTCAGCATGATTTAGCAGCTCATCTACAAGGATCTTGACTGGCTTAACTAAATGGTTGGTGCTCACTCATGTGTGGAAAAGGCCCTGGTGTCTTTGGATGCACATAATTTTATTTAACCCAAACACAATTTAATCTTGGGGAGTTAAAAAGTCAGAGTTTAGGCTGATGTCTCAAAGCTTGAGTCAATCACTACTGGGAAAAGCAATATTTCTTTTTTTTTTTTTTTTTTTTTTTTTTTTTTTTTTTTTTTTTTTTAGCAGAATGTTTTGTTTAAGTGGAGTTGTTGTCATTAAATATTTTTGGATGCAAACTTCTGGAATTGTTTCTGGGAAGAAAGCTTTCCTTTTAATTTTTTTCCCCTTCATATTTTCATTTTAAGCTGTAGCATTTATCAGGTAAGCCTTGAGTGCAACAAAACATTCAATTCCAAGTCAAGCAAACACTGATTTTCTTTTGAGACAAATAAACCATTTTGCTCTATCCTTTGCTTAGAAGAAGTTTGGGGTTTGGATCATCCAGAATCCTATTCTTTCCCTTATTCTTTTAATTCTGGAAGAACTATCAAACCAGAAAAAACAGTTATTTCTATGATTTCACTTAAACAGTGAAACACTGTTTCATAGCTCTGTTGCAGAATAATTTCAAGAAGCGATAGAAATGCCATCAGAATAAGGATGTCAAGAGGAATTAAACAAAATTACGATTTTTTAAAGGCAGTTTAAACCCCCCTAACACAGAAAATAAATAAAACAATGACCTTAGGCACAGCAATAAATACACTGCAGCAGCACAACCAGATTTTGTTATGTGCTAGATGTGAAATGGGCTGTCTTGGGGCTCTCCACCCTGCCAAGACAGCCTGAATTAGCAGCTGGTCAGTTTTGATGCAGCCAGCTCTGTCAGAAGGGCAGGGAAGGAGCTGCAGGAGCCCTGGGAGGAAATCGGAGCCTGCAGGAGCTTCATGTCCCCATGGCAGGACAAAAGCAGTGACAGCTGCTGCTGAGATGTTGTGGCAGAGGAGATGCTGGCCTGGAGTGTTTTCTGGGAGAAAAAGGGGTTGGTTTTGTCAAGCAGGTCCTGAGATGGGCAGTCAGAGCGTGCCCTACAGACATGGTGTGTGGGACTCCAGTTAAATCCTTTAGGATCACTCCTGATTAAGTTTTCCTTCAAATCTCTGCTCTGTCTTAAAACATCTCCCTCTGGAGACAGCAGCTACAACCTCCCCTGCCCCTCTGTGCAATTCTGACTCCATCTGTGAGGAACATGAGCTCGGGGAACATCTGGGCACATTGCTCGCAGTCCCTTGAGACATTCCCAGTGGGCTCGAGCTGCTTTTCCTGCTGTCACCCAGCAGTCCCAACTGGAAATCTCTTTGGACATCCCTAGAAAAAGCAGATCTGAAATGAGACAGGATAGAAATGGCTGCTGAGAAGAGGCCAGATGAGAACACAAAACACATCACGGGAGAAATACTGATTGCTAAGCCAAACCCTACCAGCAGTCAGCCAGGACACCCAACACCTAGCTTGGATATGGATGAAGTCCTCAGAGTTCCTGATGGTGCCAAAGGTGGGACTAGTGGCACTACACCACTCATGCCAGATAAAGCAAATCTAGAGTAAAAAGAGCACTACAAACAACTTTCCCTGAGCCTCTGAGCAGTCTGGCTTTGATAAGAAAAAAAACCCCAGAGATGTTCAACAAGAACTGGAGCAGGCATTACTGGCATAACTACCCTGGAAGTGTCCAAGGCCTGGTTGGATGGGGCTTCGAGCAACCTGGGATAGTGAAAAGTGTCCCTGCCCATGGTTTTTAAGATGTTTTTAATGTTCCTTCCAACATGCTGGGATTTTATGAGTCTGTGATCAAATAAACAAAGGTTTGTGGGGCTGCAAATTTGATACTACAGTGCTGATCACAAGAAAAGATACCTGCATGAAGACAAGGCCCACCACCACAAGAAAACTGAAGAGAGGCTTTGAAGTCAAAGAGACCAAAGATTTTACACCAAAATAAGGAAACCAAACCTTTTTTTTTTTTTTTTTTTTTTTTAAGAAAAAGATAACATCATTCAGTGTATTTTTTTCAAGCTTGCTGGACATCATACTGAAACACCGTAAAGCTGTCAGGGAAATTATATGCTTTTTTTCTGTTGTCAACCAAAGCGTGCTTTTATGTAGTCAATTAGCCACAAATGATGAACACACGTCACTTGTCTGGGAATGAATTACAGTACAACCCAATAAACACAACTGGCTTCGCTCTCTGATCATTGCCCTGGTGAGGAGGAGGCATCAAACTTCCCTATCCAACCATAAAGGAAATTCCATGTTCGTTTGTGTTTCATCTTGCAAATCCGTCTCCTTCAAGTGCTGCAGTGCTACAGTGTAGGGGGAAATGGGGTCATTGGTATTTCTGCTCTGACGTGCAAACCTGGACATGAGCTTGGGGTGTGAAATGCAATTACATCGGGGAACAGGGTTTGGAAAAGCCAGGATGGCACTGGGGCTTGGAGCTGCTGTCAGATTCCACAGAGCAGCCAATGTTGTCTTTACACAGAATTTTGTGTGCCCTCCACAGACCTTAGAGCCCTTTTTGAAGGTGGAGAGCCACAGTCTTATGAAGTTTTTAGGGTTGTTTTTGTTTGGTTGGTTGGTTGGCTGGGAGGGTTTCTTTTCCTTTTTATTTTTTTTTTTTTACTTTAATAACAGATGGGTAAACCGAGGCACAGAAAGGTGGCGTGACTTGCCTGCAGTCCTTGGTAGACCTTGAACCCCCCAGGTCTTGCTCCCACCTGGGACAGAGTGAAAAGGAAGAGGCTGTTCCCGAAGTTCCCTCCACTTGTTCCCAGGCTGAGGAAAACCACGGCTCCTCATGGGGCGAGGGGAAGGGCCATCACTCTCAGCGGCAATGTCTGGCTGGGCTAGGCAGTTCCTGCCAGCCCCTGAGAGGCCAGGGAAGCCAGGAACCCGGCATGGAGAGGCAGGAGCCAGTGGGTGAGGCACTACAGGATGCACTCGTGCCTCTCCGTGGCTTTCAGGGCTTCGTGCATGCTGGCGGCCGAGAGCCTCCTGTTGATGTTCCTGTACCTGCAGCGCAGCAGGTTCCAGAAAGTAGTCCTCAAATCCCGGTTGAAGAAGGCGTAGATGAGGGGGTTGATGAGGGAGTTGGTGTAGCCCAGCCAGAGCAGTGTCCTCTCCAGCCTCAGAGGCATGCAGCTGCAGCGGATGCCGCAGATGAACGGCCGCGCCGTGGACATCAGGAAGAAGGGCAGCCAGCAAAACGTGAAGGCCCCCACGATGATGCCAAGGGTCCTGGCGGCTTTCTGCTCCCGCTTGAAGATGGAAATGTTCTTGCGGTCTTGCCGGAGCAGCTTGGAGAGCGTGGCACATTCCTCCACGGCCTTGGTGCGCCGGGAGCTGTGGTGGGGCCGGCCGGAGGCCTCGAGGCAGTAGACGCCTTCCTCCTCGTAGTGCTTGGGGAAGTTCATGAAGCGGTGCTTCTCGGCGCTGACCTTGGCCGCCTTGTAGATGCGGCTGTACATGACCAGCATGACGGCCATGGGGATGTAGAAGGCCACGCCCGTGGAGTACACGGTGTAGCCGAAGTCCTGGCTGATGAGGCACACCCGCTCCACCGTCACGTTCTGCGCCCAGCCGAAGAGCGGAGGGAGGGTGATGGAGGCCGACAGGAGCCACACGATGAAGACCATCTTGGCCATCAGCTTCCCGTTCTGCCTCACGGGGTAGGTCAGCGGCCGCGTGATGCCCAGGTACCTGCGGGGGAGGAGGAGTCATCAGGGGTTAGGGGGTGGGTGCTGCTGGGTGGTTTTCACTGCTAATCATTCCTAAATTCCCTCCTGTGAGAGGATTTTGGCCCTCAGAGGGGATAAGAAGTTTATTCGCCAAACGAGAATCTCCCCAGGCATGTGATCTCTTGACTAAACACCCCAATTTATCCCCCACTTCCTTGCAGTCTAAATCAGAATCAGAATTAGAATCACTAGGTTGGAAGAGACTTCCATGATCATTGAGTCCAACCCAACCCTAACCTCAACTAAACCATGGCACTGAGTGCCACATCCACTCTTTTCTTCAACACATCCAGAGATGGTGAATCTCCACCACCTCCCCAGGCAGACCATTCCAATACCTTATTATCCTTTCTGTAAAAAAACCTTTTCTTTATATCCAGCCTGTATTTCCCTTGGTGCAGCTTGAGACTGTGTGCTCTTGTTCTGTCAGTTGATGCCTGAAGAAAGAGACAACCCCCACCTGACCACAGCCACCTTTCAGGTCATGTGTGGAATCACAGAATGGTTTGGGTTGGAAAGACCTTGAAGACCCTCCCATTCCAGCCCCCTGGCATGAGCAGGGACACCTTCTACTATCCCAGGTTGCTCCAAGTCACAACCAGCCTGGCCTTGGGCACTTCCAGGGATGGAGAGTCCACAGCACCAAGTGTCATTGAACTGCGGAGTGCAGTCCAAACTCTGCATGGTCTCCTGGGGAGTTAAAATGCTTTAAAAAGCTTTGTTTTCAGGAATTAAAAAATGCTTTAAGAATTTTATTTTTCCACCATAACTATTCTGTACAGAGGACATGTAACAGCTTCCAGGTGTGGCACATAACTCACTCCGTAGTGTTGCCCTTCCCAAGGAGACATCCAGGAATGGGGTGGGTGGGTGCTCAGAGTGATGTGCCACAGGACTGATTTCAGATGAAAGGAATAACTCATAGCAGTGTTTAATGTGAAGTGGGAACCACAACAGCCTTCTCTTATTTGTTGGTAAAGAAATGCAACCTGCAGCTAAGATGGCCTTGGGAGACCAAGAAATAATCTTGCCTTTGGGAAGACTTAAAGATGTGTCTGGACGAGCCCTGCAAGCAAAGCTGGAGGGTGGATGATGCTGTTGGAGGACAGTTTTTGGGCCCCTCACAACAAAACATCATTAAGGGGCTGAAGAGTGTCCAGGGAAGGGAACAGAGCTGAGGAAGGGTCTGGAGCAGTAGGAATAGCTGAGGGAGCTGGAGAAGAGGCTCAGTCTGGAGCAGAGGAGGCTCAGGGGGGGCCTTCTGGCTGTCCACGACTCCCTGAAAGTTGTTGACCTCTGGAAACTCAAATGGGAATGATCCAAGCAGCTGGAGCCATCTGCTCACTTGCACAGCCAGTAGCTGCTGAAGTGATGGAGTCCAGCTCTCCCTCAAAAGGAAAATGAGTGGAGTTTGGAATAAGAGATCCCCAAAACACCTGGTGACCCTCAGATTCCCCAACCCTGACCCTTTGGGTTAGGAGTTACCTTGTTATTTTGCCTGAATGGAGCAGGAGGCTGCACCCAACATCAGCTCCTCGTTGTGCCATGGGGTGTAAACGTGAACCATCTTGTCTTTTATTGGAGAGGTTTTGTGTGATAAAGAAATTGTGTCAAATGTTGGTAAATTAGAATTCTAAATCAATAAATCAGGGGGGGAGTTGGCTGCTGTCAGCCAACGTTCCCCCTGGAAAACATCTGCCTGCTACTCAGCTCAAATCAATTCAGCAAAATCCTTGAGCCACTCATATGGATTTCTATTCTGTTACAGCCTTTTTGATTCCAATCTCCTGCTGCCAGGAATTTTTAGGCAGGAACACATCACCTCTTAATTGTTCTTGGATAAACGGTGTCACTCCAGAGGGGCAGTGAGAACAGCAGCTATGCGAGTACTTTATGCTGAAAGCTGAACCAAAAAAAGAAAATATCTGTGGAGAATTTTACCTCTGCTGCATCATTTTTTTCCTGACAGTCAGTCTTACTGTGGTAGGAGATTTTCTCTTCCCTGATTATTTTGCTTTTCCAGATCATCCCCCAAGATTAGAAGATGGAGATAAAATATAAAAAAAATTAATTTCTCCTCCCCTCCTGACTGCTTAATCAATTGAGAAACTAAAGTCTTCTCCCCTGCCTCCCTGATAAAATGGTTTTGAATTCATTCACTGAGTTGTTCTTCCCTTATTTTCCTCTGTATTCTTTTTTTGAGCTGGCCTCAGTCACAAGAACCAACCAAAACTCTCTGTGACCATCTAATGTCAGAGAATTCCAGGATGGTTTGGGTTGGATGGAATCTTCAAGAAGATCCATTTCTAACCCCCTGCCATGGGTAGGGACACCTTCCACTATCCCAGGCGGCTCCAAGCCCATCAAACCTGGCCTTGGACACTTACAGGGATGGAGCATCCACAGCTTCTCTGGCCAACCCATTCCCTCCTGATGGCCCCTGATGGAGCCAGGCTGGAAGAAAACCCTGCTCTGCTGCTGCAATCCCCAAACTAACACCCCCAAAATCGCCCCTATGTGTATCCAAGCCAAGAACTTTGCTAATAAACCCGTGCTATGTTGTGTGCCATCCTCTCTTACGCTATTGCCGCATTTCTTTGGAAGCCGAGTCACCCGGGATTTGCTGAAACTTCAAGGAATTTACGTGCCAGCTGAGGAAAAGGCTCGCTGACAAGGTTTAACAAGCAGGCAAAGCTGACACATTTCATCCACGGGTGCCTCGTGCAGCTGCTGCTGGAGGAAACGGGGCCGTTTTGAGGTCTTTGTAATAATTTTTGAAGCAAGCAGGGAGCCCTCAAAATAGGGCAGCGTTTACAGTAGGCAAGGTGGCACTGGCAGGAGGTGGAATTTGAGTGGAATTCTCTCCCTTTGAATTGTTTTTTTTCTAGTTTTTCTCTGTGTGTGTGTCGTGCTGCTAATCAAGCTTAGGGGTAATCAGGTAACAAAAGGCAGTTCCCAGGATTTACAGGCACTTGGTGTGGATTTGCAGGGCCCCCACCGTGCTGAGCTGATGGTGCAGCCGCTCATCCCAGCTGCAATAAATTCCTGCCACATCCCTGATCCTGCAGATCCCAGCCCCCTTGGCTGTGGGGTGGGAGATCTGCCCCAGGCTGGGCTGCACCAGCAAACCCCATGGATTAGCCAATTCAGAGTGTTTGTTCCACATTCAGTGGGAATCATGGAATGGTTTGGGATGGGAGAGACTTTAAATCCCACCCACTTCCATCCCCGGGGCAGGGACACCTTCCACTATACCAGGTTGCTCCAAGCCCCATCCAACCTGGCCTTGGACACTTCCAAGGATCCAGGGGCAGCCACAGCTTCTCTGGGCAACCTCTGCCAGAGCCTCACCACCCTCCCAGGGAATAATTCCCTCCCAATATCCCATCTAACCTGACCTTGTCCTGTCTTTACATTACCTGATGAAAAGTCCCTCTCTGGCTTCCCTGTAGACCTCCTTCAATTGTTGGATCATTATCTCAGGGGTTAAATAATAAAAACAACCCAAATCTGTCTGATGTGCCCCTTTCTCCATCCTGCAGCCTGTGAAGTGGGAAAAGGTGAATATCCACTCACACAGGAGGGCAAATGAGCCCAGAATTAGGGTTTTCTTGACCCCACAGTTTTACCGCAATTCCATGCCTCCTCGGCAGCCAAAATAAGCTCCTTCCCTGATTTCCAAGCTGATGCCATTCCTGCCCCATCCTGCTGCAGGAGAGGAGGAAACAAAAGGCAGGTGGAAGCTGCTACACCTGCCCATGCCCTAAGTCAGAGTTTGGTGGAGCATCCCATGGGATCCATCCCAGAGACAGAGCAGGGATCTACCCAGCCTGGGAAACATTTGGATGAAGGACATGGGAAAGGCAATCCAGCAAAACACTGTGCAGTTTTCATCCCACTGTCTTTTGGAAGGCATCCTTTTACTGAGGGTGACCCCAGTTTGGAGCACATAATCTGATTTTGGGTGGAAAATACTTGCCAGGGAAAGGGGAGAGCCCCAGCAGAGCTGCCTGGGAAATGGATGGAGAGTTTTTTCTCCACCAGGAATGCTAGAAGCGATGTGTGGGCTTTGGGGAAGCTCCTTTTGTCAGCTCCTTGGCATTTTTATGGAGAGTTTCATCAAAGCTGAGCAGCCAAAAAAGGGGATTTTTTTTTGTTGGTTTGTTTTTGGTGTATGACATTAAAAAATCTGCAACATTGGCAGGCTTTTACATAAGGAAAATATAAGAGGAAGATGAATGTTTCCAGCATTTTTCTTTTCTGATTTGAAAGGAAATCAATCAAATCTCGCTTCAGACAAGATTAGTTCTACCAGCTTCAATCGAGAGGCTTTTAGGAAGCGCTCGGCATTAATAATCAATAACAGCAGCCTACATTTTAATAGTCCTCATCATCCTGGGCAAACCAAGTAGGTTTTCCATCTAAGCTAAGCAAAATATTGAGGACACTTCAGCCATCAATAAAAACAGGGCCTCCTCCTTGGCAGGAACAGGCCTGACAGCGCTGACCAAGTTGGGTTCAGGACAGAACCAGAAGGAATATTTCTATTTCCGAGAAGCACCAGGGCTTTTCCTCTTCTTCCTCACAGGGCAGGAGGAAGAGCTGGTCCCTATCACTGGTTTGTGTTGATGCCTCACTGAGATAACAATTTAATCTCTTTTGGAGCAGGTTTTTCAGGGACTCTGCAAGCTCAGCTCTCCTTGTGCTTTCGCTGTTTGGTTGTATCAGCACAGAAATTGAGAATTGCACTTTTGAAGACGTTTCCGTCAACAGTCAAACCAAAATCCTGTCCATCTCAGGCTCAGGGGGGAAGTGGAGATCCAGGCATGATCCTGGATCCTCAGTCCAGCTCCATGCACTGTCTGAGGATGCTGGGTGGATGTGGAGTAGTGATGCTGCACGGGATGCTTGAGACACTGCCCTGGAATGATTTACACAACTCCCAGCCCATTCTTGGGGATCCCTGAGGGGGAAAGTGGCAGGACAGTGCCCCAGTCACCTCCTCCTGTAATGTGCATCCCAATAATTCCCGTTCTCTCCTCAAGCTCCAGCACAGGTTGACCCCACAAGTCCCCTGAACTTGCAAGTTGTTCTTCCTCCCACCCAGACTGGGGAAGGCACAGCTCAGGGGAGGACGGTCCAGTCCCTTCCCTCTTCTCAATCCTTGCTGTTTTTCTCCTTTCCCAGCTGGAAATGCATTCCAGGCAACTGCCCTACAACCACTCAACTTCACCATCAGGCCTGTGGCAAGGGGATGATGAAGTTCTGGGAGCAAACTTATCCTGGTGCAGTTCCTGTGACAACACATGAGGGACAAGCCCATGCCAGAAAATCCAGGCTCTTTGACAACCTCTTGGGACACAGCTTTTCCCTCTCTCCTTCCCAGGAAACACAAAGTGACATCAAACTCAGGATCTGTCCTTGGGTATGGATCTACTCCCCAGAGCGGTGACACTGGACGGGAGGGATGTGATGGAGAAGTGGGATCCATGGCAAGGAAGTTGTTTGGGAAAGATCTCTCCTATTTGTCTGTGTGTTTGGAAAAGTTTTGCTTCAAGGGATGGGATGAGATGGGGTGGGATTGGTTGGTTGGGAAAGGAGGGGAAGGAAATTGGAAGAGGAAGGAAAAGGGAAGGGAAGAAGGAGGAAAGGAAAAAGAAAGGAAAAAGAAAAGGATTGCATGTATTGGGTTTTGGGGGACTTGGGATGGGGTTGTGGAGAGTTGTTGAAATGCTTGGCTGAGTTAAAATGAAAGGGGGAAGGGAAAAAGAGAAAAGGAAAAGAGGGAAAAGGGGAAAAGGAAAAGGAAAAGGGAAGGGAAGGCAAGGCAAAAGAAAAAGAGAGGAGAAAAGGAAGGAGAAGGAGATGAAAATGGAAAAGGAAATTTTCAAGCAAAGCCAGTCTGGTTACAGTGTAGCCACTTCCCTGCTCCTCACCCATTGGGAGGAAGCACCGACACATTTCATCCCTGCATTTCATCCCTTCCCTCTCACAGAGACAGGTCCCTGCCAGCTCTGAGCACATCTGCCTTTTTTTTTTTTTTTTTTTTTTTTTTTTTTTTTTTTTTTTTTTTTTTTTCCAACAGGACAATTATTAAAATAAAGCAAGGTCAGCAGAAGAGCTGAACCTTGCCTGTGGCCTGGCAGGAGCTTTTCTCTCTGCCAGCAGCTCTGAGCTGCCCGGTGCTGTGGATCTGCAGCTCCCAGGGGAGCAGTGGCTGGTGGGGTTGAAGGCTTTGGAGCAGGACTCGCTGCTAGCATGCCCTGGGGGAGATGTCAAGCACCAGCAGGATTTTTCTCTGTCCTTTCTGCTTTGTCACCTGCTGTCACACCTGCCGAGGCGACTGGGGAGGTGGCACAGCTGAAAGGGCACATCTCAGATGTGGGATGTGTCCCTTCCCTGAGCTGCTGCTCCCAGAGCAGCCCAGCCCAGCAGTGCCAGCTCAGCCCAAAGAGACCCCCCAAGAAGGCAGCACACGTCAGCCCCGGCCACCAGCTCGTCAGCGCGATGGCCCCGATGACGCAGCTGCTAAAATTAGAGCCACCAAGGTGCTGACTTGTCCAAGCCTGGCCACTTTGCCTGGCAGGCTCAGCCTTTCCCTCTCCCAGCTTCAGGTGTGGGAGGTGAAGGCAGCAAATCCTCACAAATGCGCTCACTGAGCTAAACCAGGGAGTTTGGGATCTTGGGATGGGGCATGGGGAGCTGCTGACATCCCTAGCCAAGGCACGAGTCCAGGGAGCAGCAGAGAATCCCACAGGATTGGCTCCAGAAGCCCTGGAACCTGGATTTTCAAAGTGCGTCTGGGATTTTTATTTTATTATTTCTTGAAGGGTTTTGTGGGCCAGGCACCTTTCACGGTGAAGGTCAGGTGCTGTTCCTCAAAAACAATGTGAAGCAGCTGCCAAAAGGGGGAAGACTAAGGAAGTAACTTAGGGAAGTTACTTGAGAAAATACCCAGAGCCCAGCTCTTCCAAAGGGACTGAGGCACTGAATCCCCACAAAAAAACTCTCCTCACCTGGAAAAATCACCTCAAGGAGCACTGATCCAACGAGGAGCACAATTCTAGTGAACCCAACCTTGTGAAACACCCCAAATATCGGAGCCCACGGGGCAGCAGCCCGGGCCTGCCCTTACCTGTCCACGCTGATGATGCACAAGGTCATGATGGAGGCGGTGCAGCACATCACATCCATGGCGATGAACACGTTGCAAAACACCTTCCCAAAGAGCCACTCGCCTCCCACCAGGTCCGTGATGGTGACAAAGGGCATGACAGCAAAGGCCACCGACAGGTCGGCGGCGGCCAAGGACACCACCAGGTAGTTGGAGGGCTGCCGGAGCTTCTTGACGATGCACACGGAGATGATGACCAGCCCGTTGCCGGCGATGGTGGTGAGGATGATGATGGAGAGCACGGCCCCGATGACGACCTTCTCGGTGTCCCCATAGAGCAGGATCTCCTCGCCGCAGTCGGTGGCGTTGGTGAGGTTGGCGGGCGGCAGCTCGGGCTCGGCTGGGGCGGGAGGTTCCTCAGTCATGAATGGATTTGGGAGCGGTTCCCGAGGCGGCCGCTGCTGCTCTGAGCTCTCCACCAAGAGAAGGTGCTGCTCCAGAAACCTCCTGGGGCTGGCCCTCAGCAGCATGCTCCGAGCTCGGCACCAGCGCTCCCCCAGCAGTGACACCTTCAGTGACAAACCAGAACATCTTGTCACAAAAAGGGGCGAAGAAAAATCGAATATCCTCTCATCCTCTCCCCCACCGTCACCACCCCCCCCTCCACCCCTCTCAGCTCTTGCCTCCCCACAGCTGCGGCTGCATCTCACGTGCTCAGCAGGAAGCCGCTTCCCGAGTCTCCTTAAGGACACGCATTCTGCCGGGAGATGCTTGCAGGAAGCCGCTCTCCACTTGGGGAAGGGGCACGGGCTGCCTGCAACATCTCCCTCATCATCCATGTGCTTTTCCAGGAGAGAGAGAACGGGGCTTGTGGAGTGTGTTTCCTTGCCGAGCTGTGCCTGCTGCTGTTGCACTTCTCCTCTGCATCCATACATTTAAATCCCTTGCAGAGCCTCCTCTGTGGATACAGGAGCTGATGCGACAACACGAGCCACAGCACCAGTGTGGGCACGGCCCCCGCCGGCTGCATCCCCCTGCCCGTGGCACAAGGCAAACTTCAAAGCCGGGACTGCAAACCCCTGCTCCCGGCACGCAGTGGCCACACACGGGCTGTCGGTAGCCACGGGGCGGCAGCGGGAGCGGATCCCTGGCATGCGGCACCCCCGGGTACCACGCAGCAGCCCAGGCATCCCAGCTCGTTCCCGGAGCCTGAGCATCAGCACCACGCACAGCCGAGAGCTCGGAGAGCCGCGGCCGCGCTCCCACCCCCGGGATTCCACCCCTGCAAGTATTTCCCGGCCATCCACGAGGAAACTTCGGCGCAGGGCTCACCCCTGGATGCTCCGAGCATCGCGCACAACCCCGCATCCTCTTTCTTTTTTTAAAATTGTTGTTTTGTTTCAAACCACGTCTTCCCCTTGAAGTTTTGATTCAATCCATCCAAGCCAGATTTGCGGCCCCTTCCTCCCCTTTGCAGCATCCCCCGGCTGCGGCCATGGAGGGGGTCCCGGACTTACCTGTGCCGAGGGGGTGAGACATCCTCCAGGCGAGCCCCTGCGAGCTCCGGGCGGGCGAGGAAGCAAAGAGCCACCCCCGGAGCATCCTTCTTCCCTCCCCGCCTCGCCGGTCCCTCCTACCGCCCTCCCCTCGCCTCTGCCGGGCAGGGACCCAGATGGTCCCTCGGAGCCCCAGGGAGGAGCAAAGAGCGGGGCGGGGGCGTCCGGGCTGGATCCTGCAGCGATGGGAGGGAGCGGGAAGCGTGTGAGGATCTGGAAGGAAAGGCTGGAAGTTGAGGAGATGCCTTTGGAGCTCCGAGAGCCAGAAGAAGCAGCCTGGAACCCAGCAAGTAGGGCAGGCGCAGGGAAAGGCGCCCTTCCCCATGATTTTTTTTTAAGGGTTATTTTACAGGACAGGGGTTCTTTTTCTGTTCCATGCGGTTTTCCAGCCCTCCTGGTTTGTAGAGGGTACCGTGTTCCTTCAGCTCCGCGCTGAGGAGCAGCAAACGGCCAGGGAGAGGCAGATCCCTAAAGATGAGCCTTTCCTAATCCTAGGAAAACCGGAAAAGAGATGATTAAAGAAAACAAAACAAAGCAAAACAAAGAACACTAAGAGCAAACAACAAACAAATTTATAAAAAAACACCGGGAAAGAACATGGAGAGCTCCACATCCACTTCCCTCCCCACCAAATGTTCCGAGGAGACTTTGGAGCTGGGATCACTCTGATATTTCAACCCAGCTCAGCATATGTCAGTCACAGTTTGCTCCTCCTGGGGTGGAAGATGTGGAGCAGAGCCATCTCCTACATTCCCAAGGGTCATTCCCTCGGGATTTCAGCCCCTCTGCTGCCTGCCCGCGGGGATGGGCAATGCGGGGCCCACCCTGCATCCCTCGGGACGGGGGATTTCTGAGGGGAGGGGTGCGGGGATGTGATTTTGGAGCTGTTCGCAGGCTCGGGGAGCGATCCCCGACGCTCTGGCCCCGAGCTCTGCGCTTCGGGAGTCCTGGAATCTCATCCCAGGACTGTGCCAGGACACCCAGGGGACAGCCTGGAGGGCTGAGTATGGGCAAAATACTTCTAAATCTCAGCGATGCTAAGCACTGCATTACTTCCGGGCAGAGCCGGCACCGATCCTCAGGGATTTTTGGGGCAGAGGTTCCCAAAAAAAAAAAAAAAAAAAAAAAAAAAAAAAAAAAAAAAAAAAGGGTGCATCTGCAAGGAAAGCGCCGGTGAACTAAACCAGGGCTGTTAAAGCTGTACTTAACGCTGGGGTTCCTCCTTTGCTGCTCGAGCATCGCAGCGTGTGTGGGAGGCTGGTGAAAATAGCTTCCTCACCAGGCCAGGACGTGCTGGAGGAGCTCCGGGTTTGGTTGGGGTTTTTTTTACCTTTTTTTCCCATGACAGGTGGTTTTTGTGGTGTTTTTTTTTGTTTTTCCCCCGGCCCCTCCAGAGCAGTGACGAGCCAGGATGGGATGGGACTGATGCACAAATCCTGCACGGCCTGGGGAGTGGGGAGCTCGCTGAGATTTGCCCAAATACACCCGGAATTTCCAAGGAGGGAAAAGGGAATCTGCAGAACTCCCTGCTGGATTCTGCAGTCTCCAAACCGCCGGATTCTGCAGTCTCCAAACCCAGACAAATTCAGCCGAGGATGAAAACACCCCCTAAGGATCGGCTCAGGCAGGCTGTGGCCAGATGCCTGGAGAATTTCAGGGAAACAATCTGTGCTCGATCTGCTCCCAGCCCTGGGAGAGGGGTTAGAGGAAGGATAAGGGGTGGGGGGCAGGCTGGAGGGGTTTTTCCAGCCTGGAGGGTTTTTTTCAGCTTCCCTGGGAGCTGCCTTTTGGGAGAGCAGCCCGGCAAGGAGCTCCTGTGCACTATGGACAGACAGGGGCGGATTTTTTTCCTGGGAAGCAGCTGGTTCACGCACAGAGGTCGAGTTCATGTCCTGGCAGAGGGGAAGGAAGGAGAAAAGCTGATTTTAGAGGTGAAAGGCTTCCTGGGCCCTTTGCTCTGGCCTTCCAGGACTTTTGGCAGAGCCTCAAAATCCTGCAAGAGCTCTAGGGAGCAGAATTTACCCTGCTCTGTCTCATCCCAGCCCCATTTCTGTAGGATACAACCTGCAGATTTTCCCTTTCAGACCTCCTGCAGGTCCGGGAGCTCCAGAGGGGAGTTTCCCCCCATTTTTTCAGGGAAATGAGCTGCTCTCATAACTCGGGGGAGCAACAAAATTCCTGCAAAAGCAGGAGCAGAAAGTCACTCCCAGCTCATGGGACACTCACCACGCAGCCAGAGGGCACATCCTTCGCTTGGGTTGATTTTGGGGAGGGCAGAAGGGGAAAACGCCGATTTTCATGTGAAGAAATAATTAAAATAATTCTTCTTCTCCTGGCTAAAAACTCTTGGTGCAGCGTTTCTCCAGCCCCAGGCCACGGTGACCTTGCTGAGACACTGCTTCTGGGCCGAGCTGGGAAGCACTAATTGCATTTAATGGCAATTAGGGCAGGAAATGGCCAGCCGTGCCTTAGCTCAGCACTCACTCGGAGCTTTCTGCCTTCGGCTGAGAGGACAGCACAGGTTTGGAAGAGCTGGGGTGATGCTGGAGCGAGGTGAGATGAACCCCGAGGAAGATGAAAACAAAGCCAGGAAGCAGAAACACAAAATAAAAACTTCCCCACTGCACCTGCAGCTGAACTAAATCCTCCCAGCACTTCAGGAAGGCAGCGCCCAAATCTATTATTCCATTTTCATGTACAAACGGCCATGAAGGGGCTATTTTATTAACAATTAATGGTTAATATTACGCCCTATTAAGTCTAATTGCGAGGTAATAGGCGCGGCTATTAATATGCAAATTTGGAGAAATCTCATTAACTCCGAGGTTCTCAACCTCTGGGTATTTCCAGGACCAGCATCCCGAGGTAACCTTCCCTGCAGCACAGATGTTGACATTTCTGCCTCCCAGCAGGCAGATGGATAAAATGAATCCCTTGGGACTCTCGGCTTTTAAGGAGAATCTCTAAGGTTGGATTTTACCTGCAGGGAAATTGGGGATGAGCTGGTCTGGGGTATCCAAACCTTCTCTGCCACGTGATGCCGTGGCTGTGATCAGGAATAACAAAAGCTGAGGTGTTTCAGTGACCCAAATCCCATCCCTTTCTCTCCACGGGCATCTCCTGCTTTCCCTCTGAGGCTCTTCCACTTCCAAAAACAGCCCCTGATGCACATCAAGGAACATCTTCCCAGAATCACCGAGCAAACAAACACACAAACAAAAAAAAAAACAAAAAAAAAAAAACCCCAAAAAAAAGAGTGGTACCCAAGAGAGGGTTGGATCTCTCAGAAATTAATCCCTTGCTTTGGAGTCCAATCCCATCCCTTGGGATGTAATTTAACGATTTACTTGTGATTAAAAACTCTGAGATAGGATTTTGGGTGGTTTCTTTTTTTTTTTTGTTTTTTTTTTTTTTTTTTTTTTTTATTTGGTTTTTTTGTTTTTCCTTAATGGTCTTGTCTAAAATAGAAAAAAATTTAAAACTTTTCAGTTGTTTTTAAAGGCTCCCGATGCATTTTGCTGTTTGAGCAGGTGGGAGACAATTGGAAATGTCACGGGAAAACGCCATCCAAAGGAGACATCCTAATAATTCATCTCCAGAAGGTGGATTTGCTGAAGACAAGAGCGTTTTAATCCTGTTCCGTGCAGCCACACTCCCTCTGCTGGAGTCTGCACAGACAACAGGCAGCTTTTAGTCACAATTTTAGAGATTTACAAATTTGGGTTACCTGGGAGGGCTCTCAGGAGCTGTTGCCGTTCTCCATCAGGGCAGGATGTGCTCACAGCCTCCTCCCTGCACGGCTGGGACTGTCCTGGGGACGTCGGGGTGAGCTGGAGAGGACATTTGGGGACGAGGTGGTGGAAGAGAAGCCCCTGACAGCAAAATTTTGGCTGTATCCCCTTCTGCTCACCCTGAAGCAGCCCATGACAGGTGCCAAAAGGATTTCCAGGGGGGCTGATGAAGTTAGGGGGAAAACCCCAAAAACCTGAAATAAGAAAGAGTGGAAAAAAAACGTGATTTAGGTGAAGTCTCCAACACAAACCCCTCAGCCTTGCAGCTCTGGCTCAAAGGCTGTACTCACAGATTTGGAAGATTCTTATTGGTGATTTTATTTATTATCATCAGTCCTGATGATTTATTCGAAGTGATGGAAGTGCAGTTTTTCCAACTGCTGCTCTTCTATCCACTTTTTCCAAAGGTTTGGGAAGAGTCTAGTTTTAGGTATGTGCAGTAAGATGGTGGATTTAGTTTTGGGGGCTCAGACAAAGTTATCCAGGAGAGAGCTTCCCTTTGGTGCCTGGGGAAAAAACTGGAGAAAAGGAGGTTCAGAGGAGACCCTGTGGCTCTGCACAACTCCCTGACAGGAGGGGACAGCCGGGGGAGTCGGGCTCTGCTCCCAGGGAACAGGGACAGGAGGAGAGGGAACGGCCTTAGGCTGGACCAGAGGGGGTTTAAATTTGATATTTGGGGAAAATTCTTCACCAAAATTGTTGTCCAGCCCTGGCACAGCTGCCCAGGGCAGTGTTGGAGTCCCCATCCCTGGAGGGGACATGGGTCAGTGGTGGCCTTGGTAGTGCTGGGAGAATGCTTGGACTGGAGGAACTCAGAGGGTTTTTCTACTCAAAATAATTCTGTCATCCTGTAACACCTCTGGACTCTCCCCAGCAGGGATGCAGAGCAAACTCTCCTGGCCAAAACTTTCCTAAGGACAGCAGGACAGGTCCCTTGGGGAGCAGCAGGAGGAGGGAACGTTGCTGCAGGACATCCAGGCCAGCCTAGAGCTGGGACAGGGAGCTCACAGGGCTCTGTACCCCTTGGAGCAAACCACTCGAGATAAAACTTTTTTGACAACATTTTTTTTGGTGCCTGGCTGTGAACAGAAGGTGTTCTTGAAGGCAACGCCCTGGAAGTGTCCAAGCCCAGGCTGGACAGGGCTTGGAGCAACCTGGGATGGTGGGAGGTGTCCCTGCCCATGGAATGAGCAGGCATTAAGGTCCTTCCAATCAAAACCATGCCATGATTTCTGCTTCCCACTCAGGATTTGGGGCTGATTGAGCTTGAGTCAAGCCCTACACCCACCAATTTCTCATTCTGAGCCCGGAGCTCTCCATGTTCGGTGCCCAGGTGGTGGAAAGGGGGTTGGGCTGAGGCTATCCGGGGGTTGGAGCAGATTTTGGAGGTCTGGGAGTGAAACTCGTCCCAGTGTTCCGCTGCCTGTCCCTGTTCTCCTCTCTGTCCCCTAGATGGCACCGGCTCTCAGCACATCAAATCCCCGATGAAAACCAGCAGGTTTTGGTTCCTGCGAAGGCTCAGGGCCAGAAACAAACACAAAATCCACCCTGAACATTTAAAAGGAAAGAGGAAAAAGCTACAATTAATTGCTTTTTTGGCTCGTACACTAAAAAAATCAGATTTCTAACCCTTGGCTGGCTGCTGCCTTTCTGCTGCTTTCTCTTCTGGTCCATCCCTGGGTTCTACATCTCCCCAAAATTCAGGAGACAAGGAATAAGTGGTTCCTTCTCCCCAGTTTGCTACAGTGGCACGTGGATATCTGGGGGCTTTGACAGACCCAGGCACACCTGGATCACTCCAGGAAGATATTTCAGTTCTTTATAATACTGGGAAGTGCAGGGGGGAATATTCCAACTCCTTTTTTAGTTTAAACCAAAGCAAGAAATCAAGGAGGGAAAATTACTGACAAAATCATCAGTTTGAAGATGCAGCCACCCTAAATAATCCCTTTTTCCATGCCCTCCGTGGCACAGGGCAAACCCACACATCACATCCCTGGGGCCTGGCTCTTCCTTGGACAGTTCATCCGTGAAATTTTGGGCCATCTCACATTTCAAGCCTCCTGCAAAGCTCCTGGCAGAGCACTGTGTGTGTCCTGGTGGGGAGGGAAGGACAGTGTGAGGGAAATTCTGGGTGTATTTGTCCCCACGTGACCCTCCCCAGCTCTGCACCAAATGGCACCAACATTTAAATCCATATTATAAAATCTGCTCTGAACAGGGGCACTTGGCACCTTGCAGAGGCTCATCCAAAAGAAATCCAAGCAGTGGCATGCAGAAGGTGCCAAACACATCCCTCCCACCCCCTTCCTGCTGCTCAGCACCATCCCCAGGGATCTGCAGGATCCCCACAGCTCCCAGAGGGCTCTGTTGGAGGACAACTGCTCCTCACCCATTTTTCTGTTCTATTTTGGGGGTTTCCAGCCTGTACAGGAGGGAGCAGCCCTGAGTTGGGAGAGGCTCAGTGCTCTGCTCTTGGCACATCCCAGAAGGCCCCAGGGCAGAGCCCGGAGCAGCTCCCACGGCAAAAATTCAGAGGCAACCCACATATTCGACAGTTCCCCCCCCAAATTAACACCACCCAAACTGCTCCCCCTTTTCCTGGGATGCTTTATTTAATTAAGGGGATTCTTTAGTCCATTTAATAATTGGGATTTTTTAAAAAAATAATATATAGATTTATATGAGGCATTGCTTTAGGGCAGCTGATGCTGATGAAGGCCAGAGCTGGAGGAGGAATCCCAGTGGAGATGCAGTGGCTGCAGACTAGGGACAAGTTTGCAGGCTCTGGGTTGTCCCAGATCCTGCTCTGAGACCCACAGAGCCATTCCCAGCCTCACCTCAGTCTCCTGAGGTCCTCGTGAGCTCCTCCAGGATCCTTGAGTTAAAGGAGGCTGGAGAACAACTGGATGCTGGATCCAAGCCTGGACCCTGTGGCAGGTAATAAATCCACTCCTTGGAGAAGTGGCTCATTCTCAGGCTCCCCAATGACAATATTCACCAGGATTTGGGCTCATCTCCAGTTTGGGTGATGCCAAGGAAGTCAGAGTCAGCTCCAGATGTTCCCAGTGCACCAAATCAGGTGGAAGGTGCAGTTATTCCCCATCAAATGATGAAACAACCCAATTTTTTAGCTCCCCAGACTCTCACGTGTCAGACACGTGCTCTTACAGTCACAGCTGAGATGCTCAAATGCTCCCCAGTGTGGGGATTGCACAAATATCCCCAGTCCCCAGAGAAACACCCTCGGCACTGGGAGAGAAACCCAGACTGTGCTGGGAACCTCAGATTAAAGAAAAAACAGGGATTGAGCAAAAAGTAGAAATATATAAACAGCAAATTTCTTTTTTATTTCCTTTTTAGTACAGAGATTCCTTATACAACCAAGTAATTCCCTCTCCTTCCTTCCCCCCACATGCAACTCTTATCGAAAGAAATCCTTCACTGGAAAATCAACACCAGATCAGGGACATGGGTTGGGACAGTCTCATTAGCAACTGCAGGGCCAGAAATCCCTGAACAGGGATCTCCCTCACTTCAAATCCTCCCTCAGAACCCTGGGACAAACCTCCTGGTCTCCCAACAGACGGATTTAACCAGTTACACATCATGGGGGAGGAATAAACCCAGCACTGCTGCACATCACTGGAAATCCACTCCATGCTGCAGGGAAAGGGGATACAGGGCTGGAGATGAGCTGGATCTTCCCCTGGAAGGTTTCTCCTCTTAAACAGGGCTTATCCTGCATTCACACTCCCTCCAGGGAAAGCAGGAGGGGAAAATGAGGGAATATTAAAGATATTTATGCATTTAGGATACGCCTTTCTCAGGTGAGATCATGGGGAAGGGGCTGGTTTGCATTAATTTGAGGGTGCACTTTGGATAAAGTTTGGGGGGTTTTACCAGCTGAACTGTTGCAGGTTTTAGTAACAGAATTTCTGTTTTCTGGGGTGACATCTCATAGGATCACGGAATGTCCTGACTTGGAAGAGACCCACAAGGATCACTGACTCCAGTCTTTCCTTTGTGAGGACAAGGTACAAATTCACACCAACAGAGAGGACAGGGAAAGGAGGGGGAAAACACCTCCAAAATAGCAGAGCCCTCAGTCACTGATTAAACCTGTGTGGTCCCACCATACATCCCTGCAGGCTAAACCCTCCCAGGGTCAATCAGCAGCTCCTCATTCCCCATGGCTGCTGTGCTTTGCAGCTGGGTCATTCCTTCTCCCATGGGAACAGATCCACTTGGACCTGCTGGGCATCTCAAACACAGCCCAGATCCAATGGACACATCCAACACATCCCAGTGGCTGCAGCTTCCAAATTTGGCCACTAAATGCCAGGATCATAATTAAGTTTTAATATCAGAAGTGGCGGAGGTAGGAGGAGGCTGCCAACACTTGGGCAGGCAAGGGAAGTTCTGCAGTGAAGGGCCTGGAGGACAGGACACAGGGAATGGCTTCCCACTGCCAGAGGGCACGGACGGATGGATATTGGGAAGGAATTCTTCCCTGTGAGGGTGGGGAGGCCCTGGCACAGGGTGCCCAGAGAAGCTGTGGCTGCCCCTGGATCCCTGGAAGTGTCCAAGGCCAGGTTGGACAGGGCTTGGAGCAGCCTGGGATAATGGAAGGTGTCCCTGCCTTGAAAGGGGTGGAGTAAAATGAGGTTTAAGGTCCTTTCCAACCCAACCCATTCCACGATTCCATGAAGACGTGAATCCCATAAAATCCTGCTGGTCCCAAATTTGAAAAATGTGATGCTTTGGACACCAGAGGGATGCCAGCAGAGCTCCCAGACAGGAGGGGGCATGGCCTGAGCTCTGTCAGTGCCATCACAGAGCCCACCCCCAGCTCTGGGGATGCTCAGGGCACCCAGGGCTGCATCTTCTGCTCCAGCCACCTCTGATCTCACCCCCACAGACACGGCAGAACCACCCAGGTCATCCAGTCATGGAAAACTTACCTAAAACAAGCATTCCACAACTCCAATTTTTGCTGCTGGGCAGATGCTGCTCCCAGCCCTCCCAAAAGCTGCCCCAGCACTGAAATCCATCCCCTCCCTACATGCTGAATTTGATTCAGAGGATTTCCTTCAGGCCCCTGATCCCGTCACAAAGATCTCACTGCTGCAGAGCTCCTAGTTCTCCGCATATGCTAAAAAGTGCCAGCATCACTCAGATCAGGAGGGAGAGACTTTACTTTCAAGCTGTTTTCCCCAACTCTTTGCATTTTGCTCCCCTTCTGCAGTTGCAGCAGCAGGAATTTGTCTCGTGGATGAAGAGCAGGCTCTCCAAGGGAGCAGCTCTTTGCAGGAGAGGCAGATGTGGAGCAGAAGGGAGCAGCTCCCCCAGGACAGGCTCTTCAATATTTAATGTGACATCAGAGCAGAGCCAAGCGATCCGAGCTCATGCAGCGTTTTGTACAAGGCAAAGAAAGACACAGCCAGGGAAGTGTGAAAGGAAAACACTCAAAAAGCCAAAGAGGGAAGTGCTAATTTGTGATTCTAAAGCTTGTACTGACACAACTCCCTCCCCTCTGCTCTGCCCACAAACATTGGTGGTTTTCTCTTTGCAAGCAGCACCGCAGCCATGAGTGGAGTGGCAGGGTTTGGTCCTTCAATGCCTTAATTAGACAGGAAAAACAATTAGAGAAGATGATCCTAACATTCACAGGCCTCATACAGGCAACAACCCAACCCCATCCCATTATGTTTATTTAGGTTGTTTTGGAAGCTTGGCAGATGAAAGGAGAACAAGTAGAACAGGGGCCATAAAGGACATTTCTGAAGATATGAGGAGGTGCAACTGCTGGACATCATTGCTGGAAATCGTTCATCATTGCTTGTCTGCCAAAGGAGCCCCAAGCAGCAGCCACTGGCAGCCACAGGCTCGGGTTCTCCAGGAATTCCCACTCAGCACCTGAGCACCATTTGCACAGTGGAAATTCCAGAGCCAACTCCTAGAATGGGCTGGGGAAGCAGAGGGCAGGGTCAGGAGATGACAGCAAACAGCTTGCACTGAGTTTTGGGGGAACAGACACAACAGAAGTGCTTGAGTCACCCCTGGCTCTGCCCATGAACATTCTAGGCAGGTAAAAACCCTGCAAAGGGCAGGTTCAGAATGCAACAAACGATAAAAATAAAGGTTGGAAAGGAGCAACATGAACGTGTGACAACGATGGCGTAGATGCCTGGTGGGGCACACTGGAAAACAGGAGCTGCTTCTGGTGATGTGACATCCCTTTGTTGTTGCTGAGAACTCCACAAACCCCTCACAAACCAAACCCTTCCCTCCCACCTCTGAACATTCTCCAGCTCACTCCAACTTTGGCAGAACTTCCTGCTCCTCCCAGGAGAGTGTCCAGCAGCAGCTCCTAAAGCAGCCAAATATTATGAGCAGGTTTCCAAATCTCAGTCTCTGGGTGCAGCTGGGGATGTGGAATTTTGGGGAAGAACCTACAACTGCACCTAAGTGTGGCCATCTACTCTGTTTCTTTCCAGAGCATCCCATTTCCCTGGATCATCAGGAAGCTCGTGCTGTGTCCCACAGCCCTGGGGCTCATCTTGGACCACTTCACCAGCAGCAGCTCTGAGCCAAACCAGCTGAATTCCCTCTACTCCATCCCCACCCTCTTGCAGCACTGATGCACATCCAAGCAGAGCTTGACATTTATTAAATAACTTCAAATGTTGGTGCCAGGGAGTTGGGGGCTGTTGCAGTGCAGTTGTCAGCTGTGCTTCCTAAGCAATCCCCAAAGTGCTGCACTGCTTGTTCAGCAAGTTCCACCTTTTCACCAACCTCCCTTCATTTACATGGACAAACACATCAAATCCCACACATGGCACGTCAAGGTCGTCTTGAAAAGCAACAAAATAAAAGTCTCAGACCAACAAAAGCAGTCAGGTACAAATCCAATTTTAATTGTCAAGCTCACTTCTAGCTCATACATTCAACACAAGGATCAAAAACTACAAGTTTGAGAGTAGAATTTTATTCTATCCCGAGTTTCTGATCGTTGTGGCAGCTGTCAAATGGCAACTTCCAAAATCCACTTGTTTCAGAAGCTTTTCCCCACCTCGCAATGCCAGGTGAACCCCACGGACTCTCCCAACAGCTCTTGACACCTTTCAGACTCAGTTCTTTGGCAACAGTTATACAGAGCATTGTGCGTATATAAAGAGCTTATAAGAAAACTTCTTTTACATTCTAATTGTCTTAAACCTTCACAGAAGTATTAAAGTGCTCAATCAACTCTGAACAAACCCTCCTTCCCTAGTCAGCTACTTCCTGGAAACGCCTGCACTTAAGTCAGCAAAACCAGAAGCAAACAAGAAGAGAAAAGGCATGGAAAAAAAAAAATAAACCACCTGCAGGATCATGAAAACCCTTTGAAGACAAGAGGCCTCGAGTCTCACATCTCCCTTCTACCCAAATATTGAGACATAGGTCCAAATGTTCAACAGTCCAAGCCAGCACAGCTTTTTTCTCCCGCTCCCTCAAGCTGTGCTGATTTCCCATCAGTTGATTCTATGGCCCCTGACTTCTGTAAGAACAAAAACCTGCAAAACAGACCCCTACTGATGCTACAAAGAAAATACAAACACTGAAGTCACACCGGTGGAGGAAAATAAAAGATACAAACAAGAGATGTGGTGGATATTTAACCCTCCCTGCTGCCTGGATTTTAAATTCTCTCTGCAACATTTGACACCATCTGAAATTGATCTTTCAAAACACTTTAAATGGGGACATTTTTGGCTCTTCTAAGTGAGGGGATGGAGGGTGCATCTCGAAACTACTTCGTCTGGCAAGACCTGCAGGCCAGTCCACCCCACTATGGCTCTGTGCCCGAGGAAATCCCACCCAGAGCCTCCAACAGGACCAAAGTAACATTCCTTTGGGCACATCCTGTCCTTCCTCCAGCCACAGCACCCAAAAATATCACTTAAACCACCCCACAAGGTGACTTTTTCCTGTGGAGACACCAGAAATTCACCCGCAGGACATGCGTTGTGTCAGCCAGAGGATGACACCTCTGATTGCAGCTTTGCTGAAATCTTCTGACATCTGTGGGAAAACATGTTATTTCAGCCTCAGCAGCCCTCTGCACTCCCTGGCTTCCAGCAGGTCCTGAACTGCTGCCTGTCACCTGCCCTTTTGCTGCTGACTGAAGATCAGACAGAGTTCTGCCACCTCTGAAACCCTGTCTGCCCCTGTTCCTACACGCAGCCCTTACTAAGAGCTCTGAGTGGTCCTGGCACAGAAACGACTCGAAATCCAGGAAGTCTTGGGAAAGTTGGTCAGAAACCACGCTCAGGTTTGTACCTGCTCTTGTCAGATGTGGCAGTAGCTACCCCTGCTGCCCCCAAACTGCTGAAAGCCAAATTCCCTGCCCTGATGCACTGGGGTTGGTCACCCTGACCTGAGACTTCTCAGATCAGCTTGGTGCCACATGAAGGTTGTGGTTTTGGTATCTATGACACTGTTTTTCTTGCTAAGCTGAGGGGTTTCCCCCTACAATTCCCTCAGGGATATAAAACCACAGATACAGGAATCCTTCCTGCTCTCCTCCCTCAAGCTCACTACAAAGGGTTCAGTAAGAAAATGAAAAAATTACTTCTGCACACGTGTTTGAGAGCCGTGGGCAGCTCCACAAAGATTAAATACCTTCTGATCTTTAGTGCAAATACACCAAATCTGCAGTGGCTTGAGCCTGGCTTAGCGTCAGCACAGGAGCTTTGCACCCAAAGCCTTCCTCCCTCATGGCTGGGTTGGTCTCCCTCACCATGCTGGGGTGAGAGGAAAAACTCTGCACCCTTTACTGGGCAAGCAACAGGTAAGAAACACTGCTCTGTGCTGATAAATTCATATTTTACCTTCTTCTTCTTCCCTCATTTCTATTCTTTTGAAAGTTCATCACCGAGGTGCACAATTTTCTGAACATTTTTAGTTCTGACCTGTGATGTGCCAAGCACTGAACTAAAGGGCAGCTTGTTTCACAGTACTCCAAATAAGAAAACTGACCATAGTACAAGCAAAATTAAATAAACTGAAATATAAAAGACAGCAGAAGTTAAGATTCATCCAGAAATATAATATAACGTTTGGGAGTGGGGTGAAACTGGAAATCGGCTACACAAGAGAAACAATGAAATGACCAACAAATATTGATTAGGCGAAAAGAGGAAAACTTTCATTGCATTCTGTACATCAAAATTAAATGAAAAATTCACATGTTGGAGCCATGAGACAGAATGATGAAGGTCTCAGGCCATAGGAAGGAGAAAGCAAAGAAAACACCTTGAATAAAGCAACACGTGAACAAAACTAGTAACTGAGCAGCTTCCAAAGGAATAAAAGTGACCATCTCTCAAATGAGAAAAAGCAGCACTGAAGCAGAGAACAAGAATATGGTCAGGACATGGTGGGTTAACACTGACTGCACAAAACACTTGTGATATTTGGAAAGAACCAGGCCTATTTGTATATCTATGCAAAATATATACACAACTCCATATGTATATATGTACACATAGGCACTACTGTACATATGTATATGCAACCTCGACACAACTGCCCTCTGGGTGCAAGCAAAAAATACTGCAGTTGTGCAAAAAACTGCAATTCCATGTTTGATTACCCAGGAGAAATGGGAGGAAAGATCCAAACTAATTCCCAAACAGCTCAAACCCAGATGGGGTTTTGTCCACAGGGCCAGCTTCTGAATGTTCCCAGCTCATTTGCAGGAATTAAAAATTCATCCAAAGCTGTGGATTGTAGCAGTACACATTGCAACTGTTTCCAAACCCATTAATCTGTGAAAACAGCCACAATCTCTCCTGACATCAGTGGTTTAGGCACGAGGCCATCCCATTCAGAACACCAATTTGGGAATACTGGGTGCACAGGGAATTGGATTCAAAGGCCAGGCCAGGGCTCTTGTTCTACAAACAAGGATCAGTTGCTGTTCTTAGTGTTGGGGAAGAGAAGGATGTGGTGCATTAAAAAAGCCCCCCCACCCTCAAACAAGGGAAACACAGGACAACTCTGGATGCTCCAGCCGTGCAGCCAGGCTGATCTTCGGGGTGTGTGTGGTTGGGGATGTGGAATAGGAGCATTTTCCATAAAGCTTGTTCGCCTCACAGCTCCAGAGAGCATCGTCCTCTCAAGTCCAGGCTCCTTTGGTCTGGCACAGGCCCGTGGAGCTGTGACAGGAGTGCATTGCCAACGCCAGAGCACGGAGAAAGTGGTGAAAGAAAACTGCAGGAGATGGTCCCACGCCTTTTCCAGCCCCTAAGGAGTTGTCCCTGCTGCCTTCAGTACTCTGCATCCATGGCATCCAGGTACTTGGCCTCGATGATCCTGGGGAGCAGGTTGTACCTAAGGCAGAGCAGAGAGAAGGAGTCAGTCCTTGTTTATGCAGCATTTTTCTCTCTGTCCCAAAGCTCCTGGGTGAGTCTGGCCATGACATTCACCCAGCTGAGGGGGACACAAAGTGGGGGAAAGAAAAACCAACCAACCCTGCAAGCAAACACTGTTTAGAGGAACAGCAGTGCCAGGCTCCCTCTGGAAGAGCCTCCTCCTTTCAGCTGGAAAGGAAAGAGATCATCATCCTCACAGGAGGAAAGTTGCTTTCCTAGAGTTCTGTCACCACCAAATCCTCAGCATGACAAAAATATGAAGGTGAATTTTTATATTTTTGACTCCAAACAAGACCATCCCAACCTGGTGTCTTCCTTCTCCACTTAGAGACAGGGATTCCCTTATTTTTAAATTTTTTTAAATTGATTTTTTGCAAGACCATCCTCATGAATTAATATATTTGGGTGAGAAAGGCACGATGAAGTTGCTTTTGTAAACCCCAGTGCACACTCATGTGGCATTTTCCCTTGTTTAACAACGAAGCGATTCTTCAGCTTTTAAAATAACTCACAAAGTGTCAAAAAATCAGATTCAGATTTCAACAGCTGTGCAAGAGATCCCAAACATCACTTATTAATGAGAAATACCAGGATCTCCTTAAATAGACCCACCATAGAATAAAAAATGCTTGAGAGCCATGGGAGCCCAGATAAGAGACAACTTGGAGAGAAGATTCTTCTGCGGCCAACCGAAAACTCATCATCCCGAAGTTCTGAACCAAAGCCAGGAACTGGGAATACCCAAAGAGATCAAGTTTTTTTCCAGCAGGCTGTTTTCCACTGCAACAATGGATTTCAGTGGCTTCTCAGTATCTGTCTAAGACCACACCAGTGATCCCTCACTAATGACAAATCATGTTTCTACAGCTGTTGTATGGATGGAAATGTGGTGTTGGGACATGGCTGGTGTGCTGGATGGGACACCAAGCCATGTCTCACTCATTTGTGTTTGATTCTTGAATTTGCCCCCTGGCTACTGTGCCATCTCTTCTTTCTCCCTTCACTTCTTAAAAAAAAGAAAAGATATTAAATTTCTTCAACTGCCTCATCTATTTAGAGTGCCAAATCTTTGGGAAAAAGTCATTAACTACAGAGCTCATGGATCATGGTGCTGCCTTCTTGGCTGGAGGCCACAGAAACTACATGAAGGTAAAAGAAATCAGAGGAAGGAAAGCCAAGGGCAAATTTCCATGCCGTGCGAGGCAGCAGCATCTTCCCCTCGGCAGCAGGGCTGATTATCCAGCTGCTGGGAAAAAACTGCCCTGGAAAGAGAAATAAGTTAGCAACACAGAGGGTGTAAAGTGACAGCATCTTATTTACTGAAAAGAAGATATATTTGCATATTAGTATCTAGCTCTTAGTACAAAATAAGGTTTTTTGACTGCATTCTCTCCACACTAATTGAGTTTTTTTATACCACGTCCAATACCTGAATTTGGCTGAGCGTGGCCCATGTTTTCTGTTCTGCACTGAGCTGCCCTGTGTGCAAAGCTGCAATTCCCACAAGAGCCACTCATCCATCACTGCTCACAGTCGGAGTATTTACCAGCCACTCATGCAGGCACCCCAAGTGCCACCAGTGTGAAGGGCAGGTGAGCCATCACTACCAGAGGAACAATAATTTCAGTGTTTTCCAAGCCTGTTATCTTTCAATCTCCAGCCCAAATGGCTCTGACACGATCCTGTTGAAAGCCACAGTAACTCTGACATTTGCTTTTGTTTCAGAAAGGACTGGACCCATCTTTATCAGCCAAGGAAAACACCACAGCAGGTGATGCAGATTAGTAAATTGGCAGCCCTGGACTTTGGGATCAGATGAAGATCTCTGGGACTGCAAGCTCAAAGTCAAACAGATATCACTTGTACCATGGTGGCCTAAAATAATCAAGTAGACTGGAAACTTGATCTGTTCCTTCCAAGATCTTATTATGGCCTCTCATTATATCCAAAGGACTGAGAGCATGAATGATTTAACTGGAGAATGATGGGCAGTGGCTGCTAATGAACCCCAAGGAAGAAATTAGTGAAATTTCTTAACGATTCTCTCTCAAGACTGTAAGGTATTGTGGGATCCTCCCAGCTTTAAACATGTATTTTAAGTCTAAATGTGGTCGACTGATCATTAACAGGGGCATCCAGCAGTGCAGAAGGTCTGTGAGGTCACCACAGCACTGGGTATGAGAGAAGGATTCGTCTTAGGAAAAATTTCCAGCTCTGGTGTGAGCACTGGCCTGAGGAAACCAAACTGCAAAGTGATAAGGAACATTATCAAATACCACCTAGAGGTTTGGACTATGGCTTCTCAGGAAGATCAGGCAGCTCACAGGCACTAAAAAAGGAGAGTTTTTGCCTCCTGGGAAGATGGAAGAAGAGCACTTGCCAGCCCAGAACCCTTTACACAACTCCCAGCAGCAGAGAAATCATGATTCCTCCTCAGGCTTGAGCAGCTGGTAAAAAGCCCTCATCATTACCCATTTCCAGGAGCTGGTTAGTTTGGAAAATGCCCAAAACCCTCCTGAACCACTCAGACTTCCTGCAATAGTTGGGATTGGAAGGGACCTCTGGAGATCACCCAGTCCAATCTCATTGGAGCAACTGACACAGGAATGTGTCCAGGTGGGTTTGGAATGTCTCCAGAGAGGGAGACTCCATGGTCTCCCTGGGCAGCTGTTCCAGTGCTCTGCCACCCTCAACATAAATAGGTTCTTCCTCATGCTGAGGTGGAACTTCTTGTTGTTTTTTGTGGCAATTAGTGCTTGTCCTGTTGTTGGGCACTACTGGAAAGAGTCTGGCACCATCCTGGAAATATTTATATGGATTGGTGAGATCCCATCTCCCTCTTCTCCAGGCTAAACAAGCCCAGCTCCAGTTTCTCCCCTCCTCAGACTTCCAGTAATCCAAGCCTGAAGACACACAAGGCATGGCAGACAGGGAAAAAAGACAGCCAAGCTTCCTACCTGATGGGGATCATCCCAATCATGATGAGGGGGAAGATCATCTTCATGTAAGGCAGGGGTGACATTCCAAACCCACAGAGGATGAGGAGCTGCAGGACCTGCAGGCCTGTGAAATAGTGGATCTTCCTCTGGGGAACTCTGCGGATGTAATGGGTCGGAGGATAAGCAGTCTGGGAAGAGAAGAGCCACACATTAGACATGCCTGGACACGTGTTAGAACACACCTGGACTTGTGATAGCAGAATGAGGGTTTGGGACATCAGGGTTTGAGGGAAGTCAACCATTTGTACAAGCACTGCATCAAGATCAGGGTCCTTAAAAGGCTCAGCAGCTGAACATGGGATTTGTAGGGTTAATTCCAGTGCCTGAAACCACACCATTGGCAGCAAGACCCAGAGGATGACTGGGCACTGGGAGCCTGGAGGGAAGACAGGACACCCTTCAGGGCCAGGATTGCCTCTGGGAACATTTGGAGTGCAATGTAACATCTTGAGAAGTGCAGTAATGAGATTCCCTGAGGAAGATTGGGATTGTCAGGGCTCCACAGCCAGAGGTGCTTGCGGGGATGTGCAGGGGGAAGGAGAGCAGATGCATCCAGGTGTTGTTCCTGTCCATGGTTCCTCCACCTGACACCCAACTCCTCATTATTTTAGAGCCTTCCAAGGCTGCAGACTTGTCCCTGCTGCTCCCATCTCTTGGCTGAACCCCGATAGGGGAAGACCATGAGATGAGGGAAGTGTGGGAAGAGGCTGTGCTCAGACTGCAGGGATTTTCTCAGCTCTTATAAGCCACCCATTTTTGAGAAATGAGGGGGGAAAAATGACATTAATAGGCTAAATATGGTGGTTTCTTTTGACAGTTCCTTGCTCATGTCTGAGCACAGGCTTTGACTCACTGTCTATACATCAATGAAGAGGATGAGCAACTGTCTGCTGGCAGCAGCACAGCCTCAGTGGCTTTCAGACTGTGCCACGACCCATTAAAAGGTTTCCACAAAAGGGAGTTTTCCATATTTGAGAATGCTTTTTAATTTTCTACGCCAAAGCCTGGAAAATTCCACACATAATTCCTACTGAAACCAGAAGTAATAAGTCACATAGATCAGTAGCTGTTCAATCCTCATTCAAAAATTGACATGACAAATGTAATCTTTACCTGAATTTCAGAGTTTTAACCTCTAGGATGTAATATTGGAGATCAAGACAGATTAGCAGGGATGCAGAGCCAAATGTTGGGCTTATTAGGCCCTTGACCCTTGCTATATTAGAGAAGGTGAGCTGGAGATTGCTCCAGGTACCACCTACACTGCCAAACAACACCTTTTTAGCACCTGTAACAGAGACAGATTTAAAAAACATCTTCCAGGTTTGTTCTCAGCCCACATCACAGAGGTTTCAATAACACAAATAATTTCATTTTGAGTTTAAAATCCCATCTTGAGGTATTTCACACAAAATGAAACTGTAAAACAGCACAAAAAAATTACCTGCCTGAAGCTTTGTTGGAGAAATCAAAGATCATAATTTCCTGATGCTGTGCTTTTTGTATTTTATATTATTACTTTTTAAAATGCATGTACTCTGCAGATAACACGACAGCACAGAGGGGGTTAGAACTCCCCCAAAAAACCCCCACAAAGAAATCCCACACTGAGAGAGCAACTGTTTGAAAAGTTGTGTGCTTGGGCTGCAAACACAACTGCAGGTACCTGCTCCTTGAGCAGCAGAGCCACCCTTTCAAAGAGCTGGTTCCCATCGATGGAGGTCAGGGCGATGTAGAGGAAGAGGCCAAAAAGGACAGGCTTTGGGATCCACTGCAGAGGGAAGGGCAGGAGCAGCAGCGACAGCCCTACCAAGAAATGTGCCACCAGACTTGTCAGCCGGGTCTCCTTCACACTCACGATCCTGGAAGCAGGAAAAAGAGGGGGTTAGGAGCTGGGATAACATCCCAAGATTCATAAGTGTTTATCCTGCTCCGTGGAGGAGCAGGAAAAGGGAACGTGCCACCAGGGGAAAGGGAAACTCATCCCCACCGCAATGAAATCAGCACTTCTGGCCCCGTGCTGACATTGAGGAGGCAGAGCCTGGCTGGAGCCAGGCCAGGCACTTAATCCACAGCTCAAACAGAGCAGCTGGAAAAGTGCCAAATTTCCCTTCTGTAAAGCTCTACAGATCCTATCCTGAACTAAACTGCCCTCGAAACTGATTCTGCTTAGCACAATGCAGGAAAAAAAACAAAAACAAACCAGCCAAGAATCCTCTTTCTCGACAGTAATCCTTCCCTTGCTTTACCCTGGACTGGCTTCTGTCCCAAAGAAAACTCATTGGCTTCTCCAGGAACTACGGAACGTCTTGGGGAAAAAAACAAAACAACAAACAAAAAAACAAACAGAAAGTCAGCATTCTCCTGACAGCGAGTCAGCATTTTTGATGGATATGAGGATCTCCCTGTTTACATGGAAGGGAATGCTGAGAGCACCACACAGGGATTCAATCCTGCTGTGGGCAATTGCCTATTACCATGCAAAACATGTCATTAATTAATGCAAAATTTCCAGAGCTGACAGGCCACAAATTGAGCTTTTTTGAGGGGAAGACTGACAGGAAAGCAGGCAGCGGCTTCAGTAACCTACTTGAGGGAAGCCTGCTGGGTTTTCTTTGCACTTCAGCTAAACGTGTGAGCATCTCCTCCCAGTGTGAAAAAAATCACCAGAAACAATGGGAGGAAAGAAAACCCACATCTGTCAAGACTACTTACAAAGAGAGAAAAAGAGGATTCCTAACTTTTTTTTTTTTTTTTTTTTTTTTTTTTTTTTTTTTTTTTTTTTTTTAAAGATAAATCCATCAATTCAATGGATAAACCAGTGAATCAATCTCCCTGTTATGAAGGAAAATTTTTGTCCATAGGCTGTTTTGGTATCATTTAGTGACCTCATTCCTTGGATGAGACCCCTCAATTGTGAATTAACCCTGTACACAAACTTCTTTGAGGATTAACACCAAAGATCTATCAAAACACACTTCCCTCCTTTGCACATGCACTGCTGGGACTTCATAATCCCTTCTGTCCTAAAGATAGAACTATTGCAATATTAAGTTGTAGAGTTTTGCTTAGAAGTAAGGTCAGGTTGAACTTCAAATCTGTTTATACCTTCAAGGAACAAAATGAAGCTGAGGGGATGAAGAAGCATTGCACACCTGTATTTGGAGAGGGAGGGAAAGGGTGACAGCCCAAAGCTTGCTCTGAGGATTTGGACAACAAGGTGGAATTAACACCAGCAGTCATGAGACCTAGGGAACTGCAGGTACCACAAAGAGCACACCAAGTCCTGAAAACACTGGAATTCTTCTGTGAGTAGTGGGCAGGATCATCCAGGATTACCAGGCCAGGATGCACAGAGGTGTTAAACTTTAAGTAACCTTCCAATAGGTTTAAACCACAGCTTTTCTTCTTCCAAACAGAGATTTTGTTGGATCCTCTTGCAAGTCTCCTATGCCCAAGGGGTCCCTGCCATTGCCTAGAGAAGCTGAGGGAGAGTTTCACCTAGTGCCAGCTCTGGTGGAACTGGGACATCACCTAAATAGACAGAGTTTGGCATCATTCCCACTGCCTCCAGGTCTGGATCACCACAGAAGTCCTGGAGATGAACAGAGCCAAGCAGCTTAAAGTGCAACTGGAAGTGCTGTGCCAGAGTAATTCCAGAGTCTGGCTGCTCCAGAGCTGCCAGAACCACGATGAACCTCCGTGGTGGCACAGAGAAGCAGGTATTTAGGGATGCACTGATTTAACTCATCCAGGTACGGCAAGAGTTCCTCCAGCATCAGGTTAGCCCCAGAGGAAGAATTTCTGCTGTTTCAGACAGAGATCTCCCCTCCTGCTGGGGAGGTTCCTGCCCTGCAAGCACACACAAGTCTGCAAGGGAAGTCATGCAAATGGAAGAGGTCAGGAACAAATGAGCCACAAACCCACATTTCAGTCAGATGCAAGGCCGAAAGTACAAGCTCAGAGTGGCAGCCCTTTGGTAAGAGATTTCTGAAGTTCATGGAATTTTCTACAGCCATCTCTTAGGGATGCAGCAGTCACAGCACTGTGCTTGATCACAGACAAGATGTACTGCAATTGCTGCCAGCTCCTGCTAATGCCACATAATAGTTTGGAATATTTTATCAGAACACAGCTAAAATTGCTCATAATTCACCAAACATGGTCTTTTTAAAACTGATGTTCCCAGCTTTAGATTAGTCTTCTGCTAACTCTAGCACCTCACTTCCAGAGTAAGAATATCCCAGTCACATTAAGTCAAAAGAGGAATCCTTGATTTCCATGTGTTCAGAATCTGGTTTGGCCCTTGAGGAAACAGCTCCAGAAAGTCTGTGCTGTGATGGAAATAAAGTAATTAATGGAGATTAAAGAGCATAATCCAGGCTCATTTCCCCAAAATCCTCTAAATATGGCTAGCATGGGATTAGCCACTGCTGAACTTCTACAAGTAAGCAACAAGAGCCTGTTTGCAGATTGCCACAGGAAACCTAAATCGTTTCTCTACAGGGGAGAAGAAAATTTGCTTTCACTGTGACAGATCTTTATCCTTGTTTATATCATCATCCTGTGGGAGCTTTGATTTGAGTGCAGGGGAAGGAGCCTGCCAAGGGAGACAGAGCTGATTTTCTAATCGAGCTTCATTTCTTTTCAGCAGAGCTGGGTAAAATGGAAGAGAGGAGAGGGAGAGGGAGAGGGAGAGGGAGAGGGAGAGGGAGAGGGAGAGGGAGAGGGAGAGGAGGAGAAAAAAGATAACTGCATTGCTTGGAGCCTCTTGTTCTAGCCCCAGTGCTTTGCAGAAAACAAAAAGTTTTGGTCTCAAAGGGAGTTCAAAGCACTAGGAAATCCTCATTCTGATTTTCACTCCCGATGTCCAGTTCCCAGCACCAATTCTCCTCCAGCAGAGCAGAGCTGTGCCATGAAGGAACACACTCAGGGAGATGAGGGCAGCCCTCAGCCCTTCCAGGATAATCACTGGAGCTGTATTTCGGTCAGGCCAAAAAGGCCTCTCTAGTACTGGTTTTTTTTTCCGGGGGGGTGGGGGGGAGAGCTGGATGATGGAGGAGAGGACAAGTGCAGAAATTAGTCCTTAGTTCAGGCAGGGGAATTGCCTTTGGTAAGGCAAAGCCAGAATACAGAACCATGACAGTGGAAAAACAGGAAAAAGAGGCACTTGGATATTAAAAGTGACAACAGGAGACACAGGAGAGGTTTGGTACATGGGTTTCAAAGTGTGAGTTCTGCATCTCTCAAAGAAACAGAGAGTGGAGGTATCCCAGAGCACATCAAGGACATAAGGAGCAAGGGCATGGATTAAAACCCTACAGAACTCAAATTTCAAAGTTGATTTTTTCTTTAAATAGGGTTTAGCATTTAATCAAGAGAGATACAGTGGAAACAACCAATAGCAACATATCCCAATACAAACCCAAGGGACTGCTCTCCCAGGAAAAGATCTGTAGAAGAGTTAAAGGGAGCAGCAGAACTCAGCAATTTCCAGATACGGAAGGTGAAATCTGTCCATCCCTGACCCAAAAAATCAGCTGTGCCTGGCTGGGCTGGGCCATTTGGCACCAAAACAAGCATGAAGGCAAGACTGAGATTAAGAGACCCACTCTATCCCCTAAAGTCAATGATCACTTAGCCTCACTTTTGATAAGTGGCAACTGAGAAAATGGAAACCAAGGCAGGATAATTAAAACTAATGGTATGTGAGTGGAAATTACCGCTCCTGTGGTAAAAGCACTCAACTGTAATAGACTGAGATCAAACGGGCCAGATCTGCTCCAGAGCAGAGATTGTTCCATGAGAAAAAGGTTTTTAATTTGTTTTTAACAGGTCTGTGATAAGAATGTGTTGCTCAACTCAGAGCAGCAGAAGAGTTGGTCATAATAGAACCCATGACCCAGCCATGGCTTCACACTTGTTTTTGTTTAAAACTCAGAGAATTTAAGCATCTCTTTCCCAAAATGTGGTGGGAGATGTTATGGGAGCTCTGAAATAATGGTGCATTTTTCCTCCCATTTGTAATAACCACCAGACAGGTTTCAGGCAATGAATCAGCTTTGGATTCTTTCTGGGGAAAGTATCTGGGGACATCCAGCCAAATCATCTCCTCAGCTTCCCACAAGGCTAAAACTGAAAATGGCCTTGGCTGACTTTTCCAAAGGAGAATTTGCAATGGGGTGGGTGGGATCCATGTGGGATGCTGCCACTGGCCCAGAGCATGAATTTGAGTGCTTGAGGTAAGGGGATGAAGCCAAATAAGGCCCATTGAGTGCATCTTCCCGTCACCTTCGTATCTGGCATAGAACAGCCAACACTCCACCCACCATTCCCAAAGGACTGGGAAGCCACAAACGAATCCAAAGAGGTCTACTTACGTCTCATAGATGTGTCCACTCTCCACCCTCTCCTCCACATAGGCCAGGGCACGGACGTGCATGGGGGAATGCGGGAATGCCGCATGGATCCAGGGCAGCCCGAACACCGACAGCCCCGTGTTGATCAGCGCCACGAGCAGCAGGTCCCAGTGATAGGCTGTGCCCTTCACCAGCCTGGAACGAGGCGTTGGGGGACACAGGTTAACCCGTGGCCAGAGTGTTATAAGCCATGTGTAAATGTATCAATCTCTGAGCCTTTGCAAGATTGGCTTGAAATAATTTTAGTGAGACTGCTCCGTGGGTTTACACTCCACACTCTCTGCGTGTGTCCAGCCTTGCAGAAAAGTGGTTATAATAATTAGCGAGACTGTTCTTCGAGGATGTTTCGTAAATCAAAAGGTCTAATAATGAGAAAACAGCAAAGTAACAACATGTTGCAGAAAACAAATAATGAACTGAGCACAGGTGCTTGAGAAAACCTCAGACCCTTGTTACCACATGTCAGAAAGCTCTTGGTGTTCTTTCTTAAGTATTAAATGTTTTAGGAGGGATAACTTCGCTAACAGTCAATAGAGAGAAATACAGGGAGAACACTAGAGAAGAACACTAACAAGATCCAAGAGATGCTTCTTTCTTGGCCCTGAGCCAATACTTGTCAGAAGGCTATGGAAGAATCTAGGTAAACTTCCTATTATGTCTCAAGGTATACTGAAACTCTTTCCCTGTTTGAAAACACCTGCTGGAGTGTGGGGATTGCATTACTACACTGCTCTTCAGAGGTGTTTTGTAAAGCAAAAGGTTTAAAAAGTGAAAAATAACAAATGTTACAGAAAACAAAAGAAAAGCCACACACAGGTGTCTGTGAAAACCTCTGACACCCTGCTAGAAACACTCCAAAAAGCCTCTTTACTCTCTTTGTGCTCCTTCCTAAATATATAATGTTTTAGGAGGGACAATTTGGCTTGCTGCTGATAGGGAAAGGTACAGGATTTGAAGAAATGTGCCAAGGTCAAACAGGCTCTTCTCTCTTGGTACTAAGCCAATCACTGTCAGAAGGGTATGGAAAGTTCTAGAAAGTTTAGAAAGGTTCTAAAATATCTAAAGGTAAACTGAAACTCTTTTCTTATACAGAGATGCCTATTTGGGGGTGAGGGATGCTTTACTACAGTCCAGGACAGCAGTTACACTTGGTGCAAACCCTACAAGTGCTCTCTCTCTCTCACACACACAGAGACTTCACACCTCTGGATTTAATGGTACATGCATGCATGCACGGTACAGCACTACATGTCAACACTAAAGGTAGTGAAATGTGATGGTTTGCTCCCAGAGCTGCTGTCATCTGGGAAGAACAACTCTGAGCAGAAAGGCAGCCCACTAAAGTAACAGCCCATGAAAATTTCATCAGCATTTTGCTCCTACATTTATTGCAGAGTCTACACAAAATCCACGTGTGTGTTTGCTCGCAGAGTCCACAAAGAGAGTGGATAAAATCCTGAGCATTTGCTGTCAAAGTACTGACACTGAAGTTTCTTGTTTGTAACCCTGATCTCCCTCCTTCCCCACGAGCAGAACACGTGCTCAGTATGCTGCAGTAATCCCCTAATTATGTAATTGCTACTGCATGATAAGAAAATGGGACAGGAATTCATTAAACTTCAGTTCCTCCTTGGTAGTCACAGAATCATGGAATGGATCACAGAATTGTTTGGGCTGGAAGGAATCTTAAGGATCATCCAGTTCTATGCTCCTGCCATGGGCAGGGACACCTTTCACTATCCCAGGTTGCTCCAAACCCCATCCTACCTGTCCTTGGACACTTCCAGGGATAGGATAGCCACAGCTTCTCTGGGTAACAATTCCAAAATGTTGGTAGCCAATCGAGGAGATTTGCTCTGAAGTTCATGAAATGCTGCAGAGCATTTAATTTTTAGGGATGGGGAATCTGACAGCCTTCACTGAGGAATCTCAGCACACCCACTTTGCCAGGACTGTGCAGAAGGCAGCACCAAGTCTGAACTCACATCTACTTTAACCTTGCCATTCTTTGCAAGGTCTGCCCCTTTCCTGAATATCCCCATCTTGTATCAACTGCTGAGATATTGTGAGTAAAGTTTAGAAAAAGGCTGCGGAAGGATTCGGCTCTCAGACTTTAAACCCTCACAGAAAGGTCTAAGGCTTTATCTCTGCCCCTGGAGCACCTGACATCCTCACACAACGTGAGAGATCAGCTGAATTCTCTCTCTGGGCATCACCGGCTGGAAAGGGAGCACCATTTAAATGAGTCAGTGCCACCCAAATAAGCTCCACTGAACACCTCAACACACACTTGGAGCCACCCAAGATACTCTCCTGGACAGAGGCACATGGAGCTGGTAGAATTGACCCAGCACACGAAGATCAAAGCCATTGTTTGGGCAGCAGAAATCTAGGGTGGGGCTCAGTTTTGGGACAATAGCCTGGTCCCACAGGGAGTGTCCCCTTCCACCGACTGAGGAGGCCGTGGGGTGAGTGGGTCAGGTAGGTGCCTACCCTGCAATGCCTCTGGAAGGTGCTGGCAGGAAGGGTGGGATTGCAAAGGCGTTTCCTGCGTTGGCTCACGCTTTGGAAACACAGCTCCTGCTCACGTGCTGCTTTTTCTGAGCAAAGGCACCTTCAGCACCCTCAGGGTCACTGTCCTCCCCATTCTTTTCAGAAGGCTTTAAGGACATCAGCCTGTTGGAATGAACCCAGAGGAGGCCACCGAGATTATTCAGAGGGATGGAGTACTTCTGCTGTGAGGAAAGGCTAAGAGAATTGGGATTGTTCAGCCTGGAGAAGAAAAAGCTTTGGGGTGACCTAATTGCAGCCTTCCAGGACCTGAAGGGAGTTACAAGAATGATGGAGAGAGACTTTACAAGGGCCTGGAGTGACAGGACAAGGGGGAATGGACTCAAACGGACAAAGGGTAGGTTTAGATGAGATATTAGAAAATAATTATTCACTGTGAAGGTGATGAGGCCATGGCACAGGCTGCCCAGAGGAGCTGTGGCTGCCCCTGGATCCCTGGAAGTGTCCAAGGCCAGGCTGGATGGGGCTTGGAGCAACCTGGGATAGTGCAAGGTGTCTGTGATGGCACCACAAACAGAGATGATGTCAACTCCTAGTTTTTACATCCCTGCCCTGTTTTACCATCTTTAAAAATCCCTGCCCTAACACCTCATCAGCATCATTTTGGCCTTGGACCCAGGAACTCTGAAAAACTCCAAAGAACATTTTACATTCCTTAAAGACATTCTAGTAGAAAATACCAAAAGTTTAGATGAAATTCGTATTAGCCAATAGATGACCCACTTACATACAGATTTATGCAACACTTAAAGGGATATAATAGAGATAAGAGCTGGTCAAAGGAAACTAAATTAGTGTAGCTGAATTTAAGCTTGTCTCCTCACTCCTAATACTGTGTCACTCCAGTGACAACATGGAGAATGCTAATGGATATTATGCAAGGAGAGAACCCTCCCACGCACCACATTAGCAAAAAGTCCTCAGAGACGTGGTAGTTTCCCTGGAAAAAAGTCATACACATTCATTCTTGACATCAGATCTGATTGCAGTTGGCACAAAAACATCAGAGGGAATATTTTAATAGCGCAACATCTCAAATTTGCACATAAGTGAGACCTATCAGACACTGGACATATTGTTTTATTGCACTTCCACCTCTTTTTCAGTTGGAATTTACCAGCTCCAAACACTCCTGATGCTCAGCTGCAGCACGCTGTGCTACAACATTTATGTAGGTCATTGACTTCTCATTTCAGCAAATTCTCTGTACTGCAAGAGCAGTGCAAGTGTCCACATGTGTCAGACACTCCCTAAATATCTTGAGGTGCATCCAAAGACCTCAAACCATACAAAATATCCACTTCACACTCACTACTCCACCTCTTGGCTCCCAAAACTTCATGAAAAATGCTTTGAGAGTTTTAGGAGACCAACAATGGTGTTGAGCAGAGAGTAAAGAAGAAATAGGTTTGAGCTGGTTGAGGATTTGTGGTTTTGGCTCACTGCCACAACACTGGGCTTTGGGGATGGTGAGGAGTTAAGCAGCACAGTTACCTCCACCTGTGACAACATGAATTCTCAGAAACACACCCTGAATACATTTTCTGATGCTCAGACAAGCTTTGGGCAAGCAGTGGTGGTGACAGACCCAGCAATACCCCTCCACAGAGGGAAAAGCAGCACCAAAGGCGTTACCTGTTCTCCGGGGCGTTGGTGAGGGACGCAACAATGTTCTGCTCGATGAAGAAGAGCATGGAGAGGAGAAATCCCAGTCCCATGGCGCTCATCACCGACCCAATGGACAGGGACTGCACAGGGGCCAGCACAAACAAGCTGTCAGAGGCGTTGTAGTTGAATTTGGACACTGCAAGAGGAGGAGATGGATGTTAGGAGGCACCCTCTTGTCCAACCATCAAAGTTTTACCCATACCACAAAGTACTGGGAAGCAAGCAGGAAAGCAGGCATGATGCTCGGGCATGTGGGAGCCTGGAGGCCATGGAAGATGGGTCCATCTGGTTGGTTTGGTTTATTTTTCTCCTCCATCCGCTTAGGATTTGGCTGCCATCCTGATGGGACAGACCACTGCTAGTCCTAGCGAGGCATTACGGATATTGGAGCAAAACAAAAGAGGGAAATTTGTTTTCCATAGATGCAAGGTGTTTTCAGATGAGGAAGCCTTATTTCTAACCAGCACCATAATGCTCAGCTCATCAACCCACAGAGGCATTAGAATACTTCCTCATCCCTACAAGCTGTGCAAGGCATTTTAGTATAAAATGTAAATCAAAAACTCTGCTGCCATTGGAAGCATTCCATGGCTAGGGATAAATCACACATGGCCACGCATCATTTTGCAATCCAACTGGATGGAATGGCCATCACAGTAAAAAAAAAAGCCATTTCTTTTTTGTTTCCATACATTTCCTCACATCACCCGCTCACGTCACTGCAGGACAATGCAATTCCTGTCCCCATTATCACTTCCTGATATGGAAAAGTTGATCTATCTGGCCAATGAATGGTGTCTCATTTTTAGATTTCCTTGTGTAACTTAGAGCTGCCCAGATGCTCTGCACCATTTCACCTAAATTAGGAAAACAAACTGGAGACAAAGAGGACAAACTGGGATGACCAACTCCATGTTGATATGACTGGCAACAACCCTTCCTGCCTGCTGATTATTCTGCCCTCTGTTCTTTGCCAAAAATTGTTCATCTCCCTTACTGTCACACATACCTCAAACTCATTGAAAAGACACATCTGGATAACTTTTCTTGCCCCAGCCTCATTTAATCAGGGTTTTGGATTATATAAATCTAACGAGGAAATCTGAGCTCTTGATGGGAGGTACACGCAGGATTTGTGAAATTATATAGAAGGACTTCATTTTTTAGCAAAACTTTTCTAGGATTTCACTTCTCTCTTTCATAAACCCCAGTATTCCAGAGATGAAAACCAGAACTTACTTTCAATTTCCTTGAAGATATAGGAACCCACAACAGAGAAGGTCAGGACTGAAATGGGTAAGGCACAGTCGGACAGAATTTCACGTACCCTTGCGTGCAAATATGGGCTGCAAAAAGAAACAAAAAATTCCCATTAACACCCCACTGTCAGCACAATCACTCAATCCAGACAACATTTAATGCTTTAGAAGTGAAAATTCAGTCCCATCTTGCAATTCTGAAGAGATACTTTGAGTGATGAATTGGTCTTTCACTCAGCTCTAAATCTTCTGGAACTTACAGCCTTTGAAGGCTGATGAATGCAGAAGCAAAACACAAAGAAACAAGAAAATAAGATGCAAGCTAGAAAAAAAAAGGCCTTCAAGCACCAGTTTGTGTCTTATTTCCACTTTACTTTAATTGCTTCCCGCATTTCAAATGAAGAGTTTTAAGAGCAATAGGAGCAAATCCCAAATTACAGCTGGTGTTTGACTCCAAGGAGCACACTGAAAGTACATTCCCAGTAGACCTTCCTGCACCATCAGGAATTTTTGCCCGGCAAAATGGTTCAGTGCCTGTTTGGATGGAGGTACAGGGACTCCAAACGTAAATTTGGAACCCAAAGCTTTTTTGAGGCCATTTGTGAGGCCAAAACGAAGACACACTGGCATCGTCCACTGAGCGACCATTTTGCTCTGCTGGGAATATTTTACAGGTGGCCCTGCCAAGTTCATCTCTGCCTTTGCTTCCACCTGATTTTCCTGGGTTGCAAAATTAAGACCTAATCTGTTAATGACTCCCTCAGAGAGAACCTGAAATAATCAGCAGCCTGAGCTCTAAACAACTCACCTTTCTTGAACTGGTAGAGCGTGTGGCCGAGCCAAAGGGTTCCCAACATCAACATGAGGCTGAGGACGGCGGTCTCACGCCCGTAGTGCGCATCGTGAGTGCAAGTCTGGTTCTCGCTCACTGAGGAGTTCATCAAGAAGGTGGTGTTGATGCCAAGGCCTGGGATAGCATCAGCTTGTGATTTTCCACCTCCTGTGTGGTCGTGGTGGTAATATTTCTTAAAAACTGCACAAACAATCAACAGTCAAGCGTTAGGAGAGGAGTGTGACAATCAAAGCAAGTAAAATAAAGCAGGTTTTCTTGCTTGATGATGAAGTATTAACGTTATGCTTCACCAGCTCTGCCTCTTGAGCCTACAGAAAGAAATCAGAGCTGTTGCTCTTATTTGTGAAGCTGAAGCCAGCACTTCACAAATTGATTTTTCACTTATTTTAACAGGTAATAGTTAAATTAATCTATAAAGCAACATTGTAAAGACTTCGAGTGCTAATTATGTGGTTTTGTACCCAACACTGGAAGCACTCCTCCTAAATATACATATAAATATTTCTATCTAGGCACCTACTTTCAGCAGCCTGGCAAACAAATTCCATCCGGATTCTCTGGAAACACTAAGAGCAGCCAGGCTGCACAGATCCTTAAGTGGATTACACACTGTACATTAATTACTTTTCTTCCAAGGCTAGTCCAGATTTCAGAGATAAGTGTGGATGACACGCAAAACCTGGCAGAACATTTAAATTTACAATGCAAATTAGAGTTACAGGGCACCTGAAATAAACCTGCACAAGCAAAACACCCAGTAAAGCCCTTGGAACTTTCCATAAATGTTTAGATCAGCTCAAAGGCATTTATATAAGGAATGGACAGCTGTAAAGGCCCTCTTGCTCATGAGCATTTACTGTGTTCCCATTTGTATGTCACTGGCTGGCTCCAAGTGTATAAATATGGTTTTGGGATCATTTAACCTCTTTGGGGAAGAAGAGCCTGAAGGAGCAAGTACAACTAGAAGATGGGAATTGGGCTTTGCAGCCTCAGCTTCCCACAGTATCTGCTCAAATGGCAACATGCAGCATCCACACTTCCTTGTACCCATGAGAAATACAGGGACATGGAAACCACCCCGCCAGAGCTTTGCAGTCCCACAACCTTTCTTCATTTTAGTCAAAATAACCCTTTAAACTCTGCATAGAGAACTTCAGGGCAAGACCATGAGAACATGGCAAAAATGCAACTACCTGAAGCTTAGGCTAAAGTGCATCTCCTAACATTTCCCTCACCCTCAAATAATAATCCAAGTTCTGAAAGCCCCAAAACATTTCAGCTTTTCTATATGCAGCAGCCACAGTGAAAGCAGAGAAGACAAACTAATTCTGAATATCTGAAAAGAAACTTTGAACGTTCTTGCGCAGCACAACTGGTATTTGCAACCACCTTGAGTCTGGCTGAAAATTCCCCGAGTTCAACCACGAAGCCATTTGAAATGCAGTAATGATTTTTCTCGTACCATCTTCAGAAGGATTTAAAAGGAGTCTGGGCATTCCACAAGTGGATGAGGTCAGCGTGATACACAGGCCACAACAGACAAAGGCTATCACATCCAGTACATCTGTACATAAATTTAAACATCACAGAAGGTTTACAGCTCAAAATTTAACCTCTCAAACTGCTGCAAGAGCAGCCAGGAGTGAGGAGATCATCTTAAAGCTCCAGAGAGGTTCCTCCAGTGAGGAGCAAGCCCATCCCGACCCCGGTCAGTGCAGTGTATTCCCCATCGCGTGTGAGAGAAGGGGCTCTGCTCTCCTTTATTTCCTCCCTCTGTGGTCCAGCTGCCTCAGCCCCAGCAGGACACACACACACCTGCTCTGCAAACAGGTGTAAAACTGGGGCCCAGGGCACTGCCATGACCCACAACCTGGCACAGAATGGGTTGTTAGAAGATTTGCACTTTCCGGCTCTGAACGCCAAAGGATGCTTTTGTCCTGACAAAATGATTCTGGCAGCATTTTCTGGGAGTTCACAGCTGGCCAGGGAGAAAAGTCTGCTCACCCTAAGTGCTACTGAGTCCTAAAGACACATCTGAGCATCAGAGAAACCAGCAGAAACAACCAGGAACTACAGAGAATGTATTTGCATTCCTCTGGATTAAGATTTGGACCGGAATGAGTAACAAACAAGCAAGTTTGTTTTGGGTCTTGAAGATTTTCTCAAGCTCCCACAGATGGCTATATTGCAATAATGATCTTTGGTGCCCTGTGCTCAGCTTGACTACATCGCTCCACACTCCATCTCTGAGGCTGCAATTCAATCTATATTCACCAATCCAGGCAGGATTGCTCCAGTTCCTCCTGGATGGAGGAAAAAAACTTGCTTTACTCTTGTGTTTTAATTAAAGCAACAAGAACACACCAAGATAGAGAGTGGAGACCTTCATCCCATACCACCTTGCTGGGAAGGATTTGATTCCTGAACATTTCTAGTTTGCTTTCACACCAGAGCTCAGCGAACCTCATTGCCAACATCCAGAGAGAGCAGCAGAGCTGGGGGTGCCCTGGCTGAAGCCGAGCCCTTCTCCAGCCTCCAACAACACGAGCTGGCTTTGTTTTCCTCTGCCTGCTCACCACCATTTCCTGCCCAGTGCAGATGTCAAGATCAAACAAACACAGCCTCGGTGGCCGGGCCAGGCAGTGAAAACAAAGTGTCACCAGGACTGCGTGAACACTCAGGGCTTTGGTTCCTCTGCAGGGCAGGGCCCTCCCCCTCCTTTCCTGCATGTTTACCTTGAAAAAATCACGGTTCTGAACTGGCTGGGAAAACATCTGGGCAAAGATGGCATTGTCCCCTGGCATTCAGGAACCCCAGAGCTGGTGCCAGCTGGATAAAGCACTACCAGGACACTTTTAAACAACACAGGGAAAATACCAGCTTTCACTTCCTACTGAACTGCTCAACCAAAATTTTGAGTGGAAGGAGGAGGTGGCAGCAGCAAACTATCACCTCCTCGAAAACAGGAAGAGAAAAACAAAGATGAGCCCACAGCCATGAGTTGCACTGGTGTAATGTTTTTAAATAGGGGCTCTAAGAGGGTTAAGGATGAGGTCTGTGCCTGCCAGCACTGGTCCCTCTGTGTCTGGAAACAGCTTTGGTCCCACCTGTGGATGACCTGAACACTCCCAGGTGCAGCTGAAGCCTATATGAGCTGGCAAAGGAGTGTTGGTGTGACCCTATTACCATCATTCCTACAAATTCATCCCTTCACAAGTACAAAGAGAATTCAGGTCATTCTCTGATCACACATAAAACACAGAATATGCTGGTTTGGAAGGGACCTTAAGATGATCTTGTTTCACAGCAGGGACACCTTCCACTATCCCAGCTTGCTCCAAGCCCTGTCCAACTGTTGCAGACATGTAAAAGAAGCTACAAAAGAAAAGTCTTATAAAATATAGATTAGGCCTTGCTACTTTAATTAAGTGCAGATAACTTGCAAGTTCTCATACAAAACAATCTTAGGTATGAAAAGCTCATTAGCCCAACATTTTAGTCTTGGTGAGAAAAATAAGTGCCCCAACATAAAGATTAGATCTGTTCCATGGGAACCCACAAAGGAAAAATGTAAACAACCTGAACCTTAACACAATACATACAAATCACCTTCTGACCAATAAATAAAGTAGTAAGAAAACTACCAACCAAGAGGTGTAGAACAGAAGGTCTGTGAAAACGGTATGAAATGAGTTATGTGAATAAAGAATTAGCTTTTCTTGCATGAAGAAAATGGAGTCTTGGATAATTAATTTCAACATTCAACCTGGCCTTGGACGCTTCCAGGGATCCAGGGGCAGCCACAGCTGCTCTGGGCGCTCTGTGCCAGGACCTCCCCACCCTCACAGGGAAGAATTTCTCCCTAATATCCAATCTAAACATGGTTTCTGTAAGGTCACCAGGATCTTCTCCTGTTCCCACTGTAATATTTTGAGGATTTACTTGCATATTCCTGAAAGTCTGGCAGAGAAGACCAGTGGATTTTCCCAACACTTTTAACCTGCACCCCACACCTCTGTTATGGGAGATCAGCTCTGGACTACAGAAACTTTGTGGATATTTGCTGATTTTTACAGAGCAGCTGAATGTTCTGTTGAAGATCACCTGGAGACTGTCCCATACCTCCAGGATAGGGCACTGACAGCACACACTCAGCAAAGCTCACAGACTCAACAACTATCCCAGAAAAAAATTCTCCCTCACCAAGCTCTAAGCAGGATATTTAAAAGATGCAGGTGTTGTGCAGAGAAAAAAAACAACCCTCTGATTGCACAATCAAAGCACACAAGGCAAATTAAGGATTCCCAGTGAAGCGAGAAAGTATCTCACTTCAAATTGCTCTGCAGTGTCAAATCTCTTGGAAAGCACTCCCTTGCAAGCATGAGTGTCTTATAAACAAGGATTGTGCTTGGGTGTATCCTAAAGGATTTCAAAGGACAGCCCAAACTTTGGGATGTTGGACAACAGGTCATAAAAATCAAGGAATGGGCATTGTCCAACTCCTCACTGGGATGAACAGAAATGCTGCCACTCATGAGGTATTTCTGCTACCGCGATTCACTTGCTCAAATACCTCCTGCCAATCCCCCCGTGGGGAGGGAGAGAAGCGTCAGACGAATCTGTTAAACCCCAAGGCTCTCCATGGCGACTTAGAATTTAACCCAGAAATGGGAAAACCAAGTGGCTGGAAAGGGCAAAGGAGCTTTAGGAACTGCAGTCCTTGTATTGCCATGGAAGAAGGGTCTCAGAGCTCAGAGAAAATCAGGAAATTTCAACTCATCTTTCAACTCCCCTCCACAGAGTCTGAATAATGTGTCAAAAAGTAAGGACTCCGTACATGGCATTTAAATTGGACTTGTTGTTGTTGGTTTTGTTTTTTTGTGGTTTTTTGTTTGTTTGGGGTTTTTTCTGTTTTTTTGGGGGGGTTTTTGTTTGTTTGGGGGTTTTTTTGGGTTTTTGTTGGTTTTTTTTTGTTTTGTTTTGTTTTTTTGTTTTTTGGGGTTTTTTTTTGTTTTGTTTTGTTTTGTTTTGTTTTTTTTTGCCAAGACCATTTAAACCCCAACTGGAATCAGGAGAAGAATCAAATCAATAACATCATGGTTTCTCCATTTGGTAAAGTTTAGAAACCAATTCTCAACCAACTGAAATTAGAGCTGCTAAAAATTCTGCACACCCAGGTAAACTGATGACAAAGGGCTGCTTCCATCTCACACATACTGATTTTCTTTTATTCCCTGAAGACTTTAAATGAACACAGAACAAGCAAACATCACATATTTTTGCAGCCTTGTGCTTGCCTTTGACAAGGCAGCAAAGCAGAGATCTGCTCTGCAAAACACTGCTGCAAGACTTACCTTTATAAATGCCTTTGATGGCATCAAGCACAAATGTGATGGATATAAAAAGTGCAATTATTTCTTCTGTTGACCTGTGGAAAAAGCCCAGGAATTAATAGAGCTGCATTCAACTCTTTTCAAAGAAAATCAGCATATTCATCAATTTACATGAAAATATACCAATTTAAGTTGGGCTCCAACTTAGAAACAAAACCCAGTAAATCAGAGAACTTCTTTCAAGCTGGAACAATGAGCCAAAATGATACTTTGCTCATCTCACAAATACATTTTGCAGCAAGTTCGTAATTAAGGAGCTTGTAGAATGTGTAATTTTTCCATTTGAAGAATAATCTGATCAAAATATGACTTCTCGAAAATAGCTACCTTTTAAAGAGCTTCATCAGGAGGCTGAAATTAAAGAGGGAGTAGATCACAAGGAAAAAGCTGTTCCAGAGTCCAATCCAGGCATAGAAAGCGCTGAAATCCAAGTTGTAGTCATCACGAGATTCCTCGGATGACTGCAAAAGTGAGGCATTCATGTGTCACCATCAAATCTTGTCACTGCCACCCAGTGATTCCCATCTGCTCCAGGCCGAAAAGAACCAATTTCCAGACTTCATCCCAATGCATTTATTACAGATGCCATTAAATCCATATTTCTGCACATCCAGAAGGACACTAGATCAACACAAACTGTTCTCCCCTTCCATCACGAGAAATGGGGAGAGAAACTTGGGAAGACAATAAAAAAGTAACTCCCTCACCACTGCTGAAAGCACTTTTCCTAGGGATTGAGGTCACAAAAGCAGTTGGAATTGCTCTTGCTGACATTTGGGATGCTGTTGAGCAAGGGGTCTCACAGCTGCTCTTTCCAGCTGGTCATAGCCCATCCTCTGATTATCCCCACAGATACTGAGCTTGTTCCTTTAGTTGATCTCTGATTCATTGAGATCCAAGCAGTACCTGGAAAGCTTCTGATCATACTTTAAAACATCAATTAAGAAAACCCCCAAACTCAAACAAACCCAAAAAACTTTTGTCTCAAGCTGGTTAAAACACAGTCACATGAGAAAACCATTACTGAAACAGCTTTCTCACTGAAGCTGAAGAAATGCTTATTTCATGAAGTTTTTCCTCTGCAAAATGATTTCTTTAGAGAAAGAATTTGAACTAAACCTGGAGTTGGTCTCAATGATCCCTGTGGGTCCCCTCCAACTTAGGATGTTCTGATTCTGATGGTGATCGAAAGGGAGGAATTTGATTCAGGTATTGCAGAATCCCAGAAACATCCGAGCTGGAAGGGACCCCCCAGGATCATCAACCCAACTCCTGGCCCCACACAGGACACCCCAACAATCCCATGACATGCCTGAGAGCCTAGTCTAAGCACTCCTTGACTTTGTGACCTCTAACTTCCCAGGGGAGCTGTTCCTATGCCCCTGGCAGGAGAACCTTTCCTTGACAAATTAAATACCAATTTATCACACAACACAACCTCTACAAAGCTCTCACCCAAAGTTCCAACCCCTCAGTCCCTGCTGCAGAGCTGTAGCAGACTCACCATTGATGTAGATGGCCAAGGGAGCTGTGGTCAGCAGCACAACCAGGGGCTGCCCAGAGAAGAGGGAGTAGAGCAGCCCTCCAATGCACTGCCCGAAAATTGTCTTCCGCACATCTGGAATTGGGGAGGATGGGAACAAAAAAAGGGATTTGGGTCAATCCCTCTCTCATCCAGGAACATTCACAGGGCAGAGAAACCAAGCACTAACGAGCAGAAGAAATGCTTAAAGAGTGCAGAGGTAACACACTCATAAATCAAAAAAGTGACCCTTTATTCGTACCCATAATTTAGGCTTCCAGATGTTCAGCTAATTGGTGGGCTTTGGGATTTTTTTTCTGTGTGTTGTTATATTTTATATACACATTTTAAATATATTTATCTTATTTTAACACCTGTAAGACATACCTAGTGCTTGTTTGAACTGTGACTGCAGCACAAACTGCTTCTACAACTGGGATAAAGGAATGTTTAGCTCTGTCCCAGGGATTTCAATACTGGCAATCAAATCCAGGTCAAAAGCACAGGAGCTTTTACCAAGAAAAATGGGCAAATAATTACATTAAGTCAGCATAATTCAAAAAATACAGTAGCATACATCTGTATCAGTCCAAGTCAGATGATAACACCCAAAGCAGTGTTCATTTTTTCTGGTTTTCTACAAAAGTAATGAACTTAAGTAGAAAATTATCCTTCAGTCATGGTTTTGGGTTTGTTTTCCCCCGTAAATAAAAACTGTCAGAACTCTCTGTGACCAGAATGACATTTTGAACACAGGGAGTCAAACGCACAAAATGGATCAGTTTAAGAAAAGCACAAAACTGATGAACTCACCAATAGCTCCTCGGGTATTTTCATCATTGAGGGATCCAAAGGCAATGGATGGAAGGAGGCAGGCAAAGTACAGAAAGATCATGGTCGTGATGTATTTTCCGATAGCTTTGTTGTTCCCAATAATCCCTGGGACAAACCACAAAAAAATCATGTTGCTAAAGGACTGAAAACCTTCTTGCACCAGCCATAGGCACTGTTAGTTCATCTCGAGAAGCAGAAATTCCATCCAGACGTTAAACATGTTACCAAACGGTTAATATTTGATTCTGTACAACCCGCATTCTTCTGTTCACTGGGACCAGAACTAGCACCAAAATTGCCACCAGACATTTTTGCCTTCATCAAAACAGGAAATACAAGTAGCTTTTTGCTCAGTTTTGCCATTCCCCAAAGCTTGAAAGAGGATCAAAGCAGAAACTGTAAGTTTAGGGTTCATAAACCCCCACCCCTTGCCTTTTAACACCAACTCTTCAGGCATTCTGGACTGTGTCCCTAATGAGCTTCATGCAGATCTCTTGTCTTCCCTACTCTTGGACAGGAAAACATGAAGCACTTCATTTTTCCCTAGACAGAAATCTAAGGCTGTAAGAATCAATAATATGCTACCCTGAGCCAAAAAACGGCAGCAGGACACAAAAATAAACAGCCCCAGAGGTCAGGAATGGCTACACTGAGATTTGCTTTAACAGGCCCTGCTGAAAGAACAGTCACTCTCTTTTCCATCCACTCACACCTCTCATCTCCATCGGAAAAAAACACACCAGGCCAAAACACAAAGCAGCCAGAAAGAGAATTAAAGTGTCAGAATATGAATTTAAGAGCCTCTGAAGTAGCTTCCCTTCCTCTTCCTGTTTTCAGGCTGATGTTGATATGAGCTCACTGGGGATGCACAGGAGAAAGGATGAGATGACAGCAATTGATATTGCTCCAGGAGAACGCAAGTTTTTTCCACAATACAGAGAGGATGCACTGGACAAAGTCTCCTCAGCCTCCAGCCTGCCTGTGCCACCATCCTTGATGGTGCTCTTCCTCTGAGACAACTGGAAGAGCTTGGAGCTGCCCAATTCCACTTTCTGGAAGGTTCCAGAGTAGAGAATTCCCACACAGGAATCTGCCCTGAGCTCCCAAATGCCCACCTAAGCTTTTGC